>NC_057358.1:54135052-54865885 GCF_016509475.1 Prionailurus bengalensis | reverse complement strand
GCTAGAATCAATAATTAGGAATATTTAACCAGGACGTTCTTGTCTCTAAATCAGTACCAAGGAAGCCATAGTTTTCAGAATATTGTTTAATGAGCACAAATTAGGTAAATAGTATGAATAGACTGATTCTCTATAAATCTCTCAGGTCTGGCAGACACTTACTCCTAGAGCATACCCAAAGGCCTTCTGGTAACCAGCTGCTTTACATCACTGTAAATTAAACAATGCCTTTTATCCTTGCGCAGGGGCCATGCTAGTCTTCTCTGTATCATTCCAATTTTAGTACATGTGCTCCCGAAGCGAGCATGTAAATTCAACAATGTCTTATTGAGACTATAACTTAGGTTATTCCTCAAGTCTATCAGTAAACTAATTTTGGTTCAGAACAAAATAACACATCAGTGTTTAGGGTGGGTCATGTTGAGGATTCGTTTCAAACCAGTTTAACCACTTAGACTAGCTTGTCCTTGCTGTAATTTCTAGATCTCATTTGCCTGTCTCATTATAGCATGTGAAGTAAAGAATGTAACAGCATACTGCAGAGATCTAATCAAGATTTTGAAGCAGGCAGAAGACCTGAATGAAAAGCTAACTCCACTGAAACTGATGGATTCTTGGATGGGAAAGGGGGCAGCAAAATTGAGAGTGGCAGGCGTTGCTCCTCCCCAACTTCCTCGTGAAGACCTGGAGAAAATTATTGCACACTTTCTTCTACAGCAGTATCTTAAGTATATACAGATCCATTTCTTGTTCTTTGGTGTTGTCTTTATGTTTCTCATAACTGCAACAAAGCAAGTGGTTTTCCAGTTGTCTCATGTGAAACTCTTTAATGCCATATAAAATTTACCTAATAAACTTTGATCATTGTATGTCAAAAAAAATACAACTTACAGAAAGTATTTTAATTTTTCACAAGTTTCATATTCCACATATTAAAATTATTGCACTTATGGTTGTTTTTATAGATTTTAGTTTTTCTGTAATTTCTTAAAAGCTTTCTGATTGTTGGCCTTTATCTTCCACAGAGAAGACTACAGTTTTACAGCTTACGCTACCATTTCATATTTGAAAATAGGACCTAAAGCTCATCTTCTAAATAATGAGGCGCATGTTATTACCATGCAAGTAAAGAAGCCCACACAGAGTTGTTTCAAGGTAACTGACTCTTTATATAATGAAAAAATACATTAAAGCTTATGGGATGCTTTAAATGGCACTGTGCTGGGTCCAGATGAACACAGGAGACAGGCAGGAATCTAGGCATGGGAGAGAGAAAACATTACCTTTGTTTTATTGTAGAAGTATTAAGTAACAATTTAAACTACTTTACCTTTTAATATAGACTAGAATTTCCAACCTTTTAGAACATGAAAAATCCATTTTAGTGTTGTCTAGTTTGTGATGCACCCTGCCATCACAATATTGGTTGTGATCAACACTGGTTGAGAAGTCTATGTTTGTAGCAGATGTCGAAAACCAAGGACTCTTATGCATGAAATACTCTCGTCTGCAAAGACAGGGATTAGGGTTTTTCTGACAGCATATCCCTTTAGGATAGGGCTCATATTTGAGTGGATATTTAAAGGTAAAAAAAAAAAAAGAGACCACGAGACACTTAACTAAAGAGCTACTGGATATAGAAGGACCAGGGGGATTGTTAATCTGAAGAAAAAAATGGAACAGCTGAGTTTTGATCAGAATGTTTGCTTTGTTTTTGTTGGCAGACTGAATCATCTGAAACTTGTCATTCTGAAGGAGCTGATAAAAGGAGGGAAGAAAAAAATTCAGGTAACTTCCAGAAGTCTGCAAACATGCTTCAGCGATCTAAGAATACAGGGACTAAAAAAAGAAAAATTGATGATGCAGGAGATGAGTGTTTCTAAATTTTCCAAGAAAATAGTTATGCATGTGTACACCATTATTTTGTAGTTAAAAGTTTAAGACAGTTTTACTAATATTTTATACATATGGAACTTGCCTGAAGTATTGAAGACTTCAATATTTAAGATCATGAATTATATAAATTTACAGTATAAAACGAGAAAAGTAATTTTATTATTTTTTGAGAAAAATAATTTTAATGTAAAATATGTTTATCCCTTGATATACCTAATTGTATTCTTTTGATATTAATGTTATCATAAGGAATATTTATGTAGGCTTATTACAGAAAAGTGATTTCAGCTCATAACAGCTATACAATCAGAACATAAAAGGATATTAGCAAGTAAGATCTTGCTATCTCCTTAAAGTAAAATTGTAAGCCTCTTGAAACGACAATCCTCTCTGACATTTCACAATCAAAGAATGACTTTGGTATACCAGACCAAGTTGTCAGCTAAGTAGATAAAGTAGCTAAATCTGCTCCAAAGCTGTTACACAGAAATGATTAACTTAAATCCTTACATTTACATAAGTGGTCAATTTGTGTTGGAAAAAAAAAAATCTGTAAATTATTTGATCTTTACCATTTTACTTCTATTTTAATACTTTCCCACTACTCTCATTATGACTTCTGTATTCTTAACTTCATTAAATCCATGTGGTCGTTTACCTTATTGTGACTTTCTTGTGTTACTTGGAACTTTATGTAATTCTTGAAATGCCTTTTTAAATCAAAATAATGTATATCAATATTTGGATCTAGCAGACCTTCTTCATATGATGAAAGATCCATATGATTTAAAATTAAGACAGCTCCCATCATTCTCCCATTCTGCATGACGACTTTGATGTGTTCTTGTCCTTTGGTACATCTCAGCATTAATTCATGATCTGAACCTCAGCCCCATGTGTGGTATTTTCCTGGTAGTACAACCTATATACAGAGATAATAAAGTTATTTTAATGAGTACCAAAAAGGAAGCATAATATGCAGTTACACTGTGTTATTTTAGGATGACTAGCACAAAAATCTATTCACAAAATTTTATAGCTAAAAGTGTCATTCATTGGAGAGGGTCCCACAGAAAACATTTGAATGACATTACATTTATTGTTCAGATGACACTACCACACAATCTATATGAAAATTAAAAATATGTAGTAAATTAAATATGTAGGATCTGGACTATATATTAGAGTCATGATTTAAATATTTAATAAGGAACTGAGTTATATCTTGCATGGGCAAATTATTTAACCTCCTTAAACCTTGTGTGTATTCCTCATCATTAAATTACCAAAAAAAAAAAAAAAAAGCAAAAAAAAACCTACCTCAGAATAATGTAAAGAGGAGTAAATAATAAGTTTGGCAAAGTACCTGGTTCATTCTTAAGTACAGTAGCTATCACCCTTAAAAAGTGAGACTGAATCCCAAATAAATGTAGAAATGCACTAATGGGAAACAACTCCAGAAGAGATTTTTTTCTCCCTTAGACCAGCATTAATACCAGGTTTGATTTGCAAGAATTGAGAAAACATGTCATTTTTCTAAAATGATTAAAACCATGTAAATTCTTTTTTTTTTTTTTTTTTTTTTTCAACGTTTATTTATTTTTGGGACAGAGAGAGACAGAGCATGAACAGGGGAGGGGCAGAGAGAGAGGGAGACACAGAATCGGAAACAGGCTCCAGGCTCTGAGCCATCAGCCCAGAGCCTGATGCGGGGCTCGAACTCACGGACCGCGAGATCGTGACCTGGCTGAAGTCGGACGCTTAACCGACTGCGCCACCCAGGCGCCCCAAAACCATGTAAATTCTTATTCAATGAGAAAATCAGGTAGTTACAAGACTCACAAGCAGAAAAAGGTACTAATTTGCTTATCTATTTTACCTTATAGTTGAAAAATGTTACATGAGCAAAAAGTTCAAAGCTGAAGTCCATGTCAATAGAGTATCCTAAAGTAGCTGCAGCCATGCACTTGGCTGCGTACCACCCCATCTGTCTAGCCTGGGTCCACAGTCTCATCTGAAATAAAAAATGATATGAGATATAATTTTCAATGTCCTTACTTAAAAAATGCTAGCACCTTAACCTGACAAAAATTCCTTAAAAGGGGTTCAATATTAACAGTCCTTGAGATTGGTTAGATCTAGCTAGCCAGATGACTAGTTAGATTATGTTTGCCATGGAAGCAATCACCAGTCCACATGAACCAAAACTGACTTGGCTATTTGAGAATTCTATCCAAATTACTGCCCTAAAATTAAAGGATAATACCAACTCTATATGTTTCAATAAATTCTCTATCAAAAATAACTAAAATATTTGAGGCTATACTAGGTAAGAATAACGCTAATAACCAGTCTCCTCTTGCAGAGTAAGTTTATCACACAAGAAATGACAAAGTATCACTGAAATATATGTCCCTTTTCCTAATTCTTAGATTTTTAATCCTTAGATTGAGGCTTCCAATGCAGTTAAACTCAATGGTCACGCAGACCGATAATACTAGTTGGTGTCTAGTCTCAGGAAATCTTACCAGATTTCAGCAACCCATGTTGGGAATTCATTTTTAATTCTTCCCTTTAAAACATCATTAATTTCTCCTCTACAGTATTTTTATTATATTTCTACCAAGTTTTGTGAATCCCTGATAGAACACTGGCCCTGAGAGTCAAGAGATTTATTTTATTTTTTTAAATATGGGGCTTGAACTCACAACCCTGAGATCAAGGCCTGAGCGGAGATCAAGAGTCAGATGTTTAACTGACTAAGCCACGCAGGCACCCCGGGAGTTAAGAAATTTAAATGTCAACTTTTTTACATATTTAATTTTTATATTTTTATTTAATTAACTGAGCCTTGATTTCTTCACTTAAGACATAAATGTATCCCATCTATTAAATGAGAATTAAATAAGCTAAGCAATTAGTTTCTTTATAACTGTGTGTGACTAATGTTCTTTCATATGCAAAAATCATACCACAGTCACAGATAGGATTTTCATTTCTGGTAGAAGTGATACTTTTTTTTTTTTTTTTAATTCAGTCTCCTGTGTAAACAAGGTAGGTGTGATGAAGTCATAGCCTCCCTATGGTAAGGGAGCAGAGTAAACAGAGCACAGTACTAGAAAATGGCTAATAGAAGTGGCTTGCAGTATAACACTGCCTGGACTGTTACCAAATGTATTCTAGCCTCAAAATCCCTTCAGTTTGTGTCTTGGACTATGTAAAACAAATTATTTAGTATACTTATTTATTGCTTCTGCAAATTAAGAGACAAGGTCTATTAGATTCACTCAAAACAAGAGACACCTGTTTATTTTTGGATATTGCCTATAGCAGAATATGACACATTAAGGATATAATTTATTCTAGAGGGTTTAAAATGTTAAAAAAATTCCCACAACCCCCAACTCCTAATTGAGAGTTGATGACAGATATACCATAGAAGTGACACAGAATGACTCCAGAGGAAACTGAAAACAACCTAGCACTTGAGAAACAGGCTGAAAGCACTCTTATATGATTGTTAGCCCTGCTGTAGGTAAAAACACACAAAGTAATGGAGCTGTACACAAAGTAATGGAGCTTCACGACTTCACGCTCCATGGTTGATCTGAAGGAGTGATATCCCAACCTTTGGAGCTGGTCTTTTACCAACTGTTGCCTGGTTCATTTATCTGTGTCTCTACTCCCCCTGAGACAACCTCACCTATGACCACAGTCTGAGTATCTCTTCAAGGATTTCTGCTCCACCATTAGGAGGGCGGCAACACTGTGAGGGCAGGAGGAAGTCTACATCCAGTTGAATGGACATGTTCAGCTGAGGAAGGCTGTTTACTATAGGAAATTTTTTCAATCCTAATTCCCCAGGGACAGAATAGGGTCATCAGGGTCCCATAGGATCATCATTTATCAACTTGGTTTATACCTCAGTAATTATTTATTAATCTAAAGCTATGCTGTCCAGTCTGGCAGACGCTAAATACATGTAACTATTTAAACTCAAGTGCTCAATAGAGATACGTAGTTAGTGACTACCTGACTGGACACTGCAAAGGTACAGAACATTTCTGTCATCGCATAAAGTTCCATTGGACAGTGCTGGTAAGTATCTGAAAATGACAAGCAAAGTAATAGCCCATAATTCTTAAACTACTGTTCCATCACTATATAATAACTTACCGAAAGGGAAAAATTCTTTGTCACAAAAAACGCTATGACAGCTTCTTACTTAAAATAAAGAAGGTGGAAAACCAGATATTTACATTTGCTGGTAGCAACTCCTTTACCATCAGATGGAATCTCTGATACGAAGATGTGATCCTGGATGCTGGCTTACCTGCTGCCACACTGGGCTGGGCTGCCATGACGCAGTGCAGATGTCACCTGCAGCATAGATATCAGAGAGAGACGTGCGCATGTGATCATCCACTTTCAGGCCACCATCTTCGCCTAGATCAAACTAAACAATGTTCCTTATGAGAACACCTGGGAAGAAAAGTGAAAGATGGCTTTGTCATTCTAAAGTAAAAGAACAAGTCACATTTATACGCCTTGGTATGCTGATCTTTAATGAGAAAGTAAAAAATAGCTGCAAGTTTAGATAACTCAGCTCAATTTCCAGGGAATCAAAATGCTACTAAGACCAACTCAAAAATTCTTAGACTTTCAACATCAAGAACACTTAGTAACCATGTGAGTACCCCACTCATAATTACAATATTCCTGTTTTGTGAGCTTCAAATGCTAAAAGGCAAAAAAGACAAGATAGTTTCTCTAAAAGAAATCACTTGTGAATCCATAGGTGTCAGTCTCTTAACAACCTTTAGACAAATGAACTGTGCATTATGTCCCATCAACGATGACATCTATGCTGGGATGTTAGCTGCTTAAGGACTTTAGGCAGTAAGGAATAACTGCAAATCCAAACACGAATATGACCCAAATTGTTTTCACCTTCCTTAAGTTACAGTTTTACACTAAAGCAAGGAACAGTTATTTATGCTTGGGAGTTAGAAATCTTATAAATACAGTATTTTAAAAATATTCACAGCAGGACATAAAAAAACTTCACCTTACATTGTTGCTACAGAGAAAAGGTTCTATATTTGGAGTAACTTCTGTAGCACCGACCATGAAATCGCAGCTGTATATCTTTTCATTGGTCAATTATGTAGGCCATACCTCTAAAAACAAAAATACAAACCAAACTTTATTCTCAAATGTAATCACCACCAGCTATCTATAGCATTTCGTGATAATGCATAGAAGAAAGAAAGAAAAAGGCGAGAGAGGACTTTAAAACAACACCCCTTGAGGGGCACCTGGCTGGCTCAGTCAGTAAAGCATACTGATCTTGGGGAAATGAGTTCGAGCCCCACGTTCACTGTAGTTTGATTAAGAAAAAAAAAGACCTAAATAATGTCTATAAGGCACATTTGCTAAAACAATTTTAATGCAATCAATATTATCTCCTTGTTTTGGGAATAATTACAAAATAGGGCATTCTAAACATTTTTCCTTCAAATTTAAGCATAGAACTTCTAACAAAGTAAATTTAAATTGCTAATTACCTTATAAATTCTTTAAAAATATTAATATATTATACTCCATTATTTAGGTTGCAAATCACATATTCCCAAAGTACAGTAATGAATATGTGTATAAAGAAAGTTATAACCTTCAGCTCAGTCATTACATCTGGGATAGTGCACAATGGAAAGAACACAGAACATGAACATGAACTAAAAAACAAAAATTATCACCCAAAACTAAAACTGAAATAGGTAGTAATAAAACACTAACTATTTTCTGGTTTATGGATCATAAAACAAACCTCTTCTATAATTTAGAACTTAACACTCTAAGTGGAATACTTTGATTCAAATATAGAAAAATCTAAGAAATATTCATGTTCCTTTTCCATGACCCAACCTCAGAATGTTACCTGAGCACTGTCTGTATCCTGGGTTCCTGATACAAAAGGATTTCCTTCGTGTATCAATTTTGGTTTAGCTCCAGCACAAAAAGTTCTTATACTGACTGCCATCTCCTGTTACAATGTACTGTAAAAACATAGAGCCATGAAGGAGAGAGGAGAAATATATTTATACATGGGTAGAATTTCATTTTAAATAAAAAATTCATTAAGACAAAAGCAAAAAAAAAATACATTAAGGTTGCCTTTTGTGATACTCAATACTTTGTTATAGCACTTGAAAATCAAAGTAAACCTGAGAACCCATTATCCAATCCAGTGAGTCACCATCATTTTAGGTCCGTGAACCATTTTGGGAATCTGGTGAAAACTAATCTTTCTCTCTTGGAGAAAAAAGGTACACTCACACCAGATTTTGCATAAAATTTAGGTAATCTCATGATATTCAGGAAGGCATGTTGACCTCAGGTTAAAAAAATTTTTTAATTGAGCATTCTGGGGGCACCCAGGTGGCTCAGTTGATTAAGCCACTGACTTTGGCTTAGGTCGTGATTTCTGCGATTCTTGAGTTCATGCCCCGTGTCGGGCTCTGTGCTGACAGCTCAGCACCTGGAGCCTGCTTAGGATTCTGTGTCTCCCTTCCTCTCTGCCCGCCCCCCCCCCCATCCCCAACTTGCACTCTCTCTCTCAAAAATAAATAAATGTTAAAATTAAAATAAAGAAATAAATGAAATTTGGGCATTCTGATATTATACCTGGGGCAGGCCTTATTGAGAATTTCTGATCTCAATGGGAGTTACTAAGATCTAGTAATTCTAATCATATCATACCTTAATGTCTGCCATGGGTACAGGGGAGTAAAGTGTGGTAGAAAAGGTTACAATATGTCTTAGTATAAAAACATTGGAAGTACTAAAACAGTATTTAGATTCTTAAGTACAAATAACAATCACTTTACCAGCAAACATGCTCTTTGATATTTTCATATAAGTGAAAAGTGTGTTAACCTTAAATCCTAGCATATACTGTTTTAGGGTTATTTATATTAATTTTTTATGTTTATTTATTTTGATAAAGAGAGGGATAGAGGGCAAGCAGGGGAAGGGCAGAGAGAGAATCCCAAACAGGTTCACACTGTCGATGCAGAGTCCGAGGCAGGGCTCGATCCCACGAACCGTAAGATCATAACCTGAGCCGAAACCAAGAGTCGGATGCTTAACTGACTAACAGGCACCCTTATATTAAATTTTAATATTATTGAGGCTAAAAATACACATTCAAGATCCACTGTTTTTGTTCCTTAATATCAAATGAAAACCTACATATAAGTAGTAGCCTTTAGAAAAGCATACATGCATACACACACACACACACCCACATACAACTATGAGAGATGCCAGACTGGTGGAGTGGGAGTGGTTTACAGGTTAACATTGTGCCATGTTATAAAATATGGCAAATCATAAGACAGCACTTAATACCCACTGAGCCATTCACTATCCATTTAACTCTTTAGCTGCATTGCAAATACATAAGGCCAATAATTCAATACAGTATACTGCACATAGAAATTCTCTATGTCTTCCTGCAGATAATGTGGTTAGAATTTTATCTGATCAACAGTAGTTACAGACACTGACCAAATTTAAAAAATAATTTACATTTGGCTACTGTAAAAACAAACATTCTTTTCATTGGCTAATGTTAAATTTTTGCAAGTAGACACGAAGATAAAAAATCTCTAATTCATTAAAGAATATTCAGGACATTTAAATAAGAGAATACAGACATGATCTCATGTAGGACACTTCAAATGGTAATGGGTGGCACTCTGATTTATTCAAAGGTGCTAATATAACTGCCTCACAATTTATCAGCATACATTTGTGCCTACCTCAGTGTGCAAATTAAATGACATGGATGTCCTAGGCGATATGTACCACTATGAGTATTAGAAATTTATTCTGGTTTGGGATTCAGAGTTTTAATGTTTTTCTCTGAAAAGTTAGTACTTTTTATTTTTTCCTATCAAGTTATTTGTGTTTCAAATGTGTTACCTACCCATTTTCTCGGGAGAACTCCCACATTAGAGTTGCTGTAGAGAAACAACTACAAACTCTACTACTCATCTTACCTAAGGCTCACCTGAGGATATTGTTTCTCATCTGACAACACCTTTCTTCCGACTGCCTTATTCATTCCCACATCCAATGGGTCACTGAGTCCTGCTGAGTTTATAGTAAAAATCTCACTCATATCTGGGCCATTCTTTCCAACTACACTGTCCTTGTCTTCATTCAGGTCTTCTATCATTTTGGACTATTGCAACCACCTTCTGGTTTGGCTGCTGGCCACTATCATTCACTCCACCCCACTTCATCCTCAACATTGCCATCTATCTTCCTAAAAATATATTACCATCCTTGCCTTCACATAAATTCTCTTTATTTCTCCACTGACGGTAAAATAAATTTCTTGGCATGATGTAGACAGCTCTTCACAGTCCTATTTGTTTGCTCTAGTCTGCCAATCACCTCTCCTTATCTCTACCACAGACAGTACCTCTGACAACGTTACTCTTCCACGTGCTTTTCTTTGGGTCTTTGAACAAGCAACCTCCTTTTCCTACAATGTCCTTAATTAAGAACTCTTAATTCACCCACCTTTTAAACACAGTTCAAATATTTTCTCCTTCTGTGAGGTCCTCCAAAATCCCTAGTATCAGAGCTTTGATAATATTTCAGTGACTGTGCTTTCACATGTACATATAATTAATACATGTGCATGTCTATATTCCCTATGACAATGAGACCTCCCAGGCCAAGTTCACTGTAATGTTCCTGTTGTATCCCAGCACTTCTGCAGTGCCTAGAACATAGTAGACACTATATAAATGTTAATGCTAATTTGAAATGTAAAACCTAAAATGCTAAATCCAACTAATTATATAATCCCAATAAACTCAAAAAGTATAAGTTTTTCTAATAATGAAACCAATGTTACTAAGCTTTATATACTAGGGGCCTTAGTAATGGTGGGAGTACAGATGGGGTCAGAAGAAAGCAGGCAAAAGCTCATCAAGATTGAACAATGGTGGGGGGGATGCCTAAGTGGTTCAGTCGGTTGGGCGGCCGACTTCAACTCAGGTCATGATCTCCCAGTTCATGGGTTCCAGACCCGTGTTGGGCTCTGTGCCGACAGCGTAGAGCCTGGAGCCTGCTTTGGGTTCTGTATCTCCCTCTCTCTCTGCCCCTCCCCCACTCACACTCTGTCTCTCTCTCTCTCAAAAATAAATAAAACATTAAAAAAATATATTAAAAAAAGACCGAACAATGGACTGTCATTAAAAATCCTTTTTTTTTTTTTTTAAATGTTTGTTTGAGAGAGAGAACAAATGTGGGAGGAGCACAGAGGGAGAGAGAATCCCAAGCAGGCTCCATAGTGTCAACACAGAGCCAGATGCAGGGCTCAAACCCACGAACCGTAAGATCATGACCTGAGACAAAATCAAGAGTCCTACGTGTAACTGAGCCACCCAGGCATCCCAAGAAAAAAATCCTCTTACATGTTCCTTACTCTTCAGTTCCTTTATTCTGGATTCTATAACCTTAATGTTGGGAAAGCAATTTTCTAACATGGTTTTCTGTGGCTCTTCAACATCAAACTCCTCCAATACTTCAGAAACCCTATTAGATCAAAAAGGTAAAAAAATGTATGTTTTTAAAAAATATTTCCTTTTAAGAATTTTAATAAAAATATTTTTGTTTTTATACACTACTTACTTCATGTTCATAAAACAAGAAGGCCAGCTAATTGCACTATATGCAGTGAAAAGTAGGCAAAGTCCACATTTTAAGACTTGAATTCAAGTCAGCCAAGTCACTGCACGTTAGTTTCCTAGCCTGGAAAATCAGGCTAACTCTACTTACTTCTGAATACTTGAACCACACAGAATAGACAAGAATAGCTTGTCTATTTCCATATCCTTATAGTTTTCTCTGTCCACTTACTAGCTAACTTTATTGTGATCTAGTCTTTGGACTCTTTCCTGCTGTCCAAAACCATTAGCATCCTCTTGGGTTCACTTTTCTTCCTATGCAGCCAAGACTCCGTTGTAGATCATTTCATGTTTTGCCCAAACTTTTACTTCCTTGCTCTCTTATCTTTAACCATTAACTACCCTAAAACTCCTAATCACAGATTGAACTACCTGCTTTCTCCAGTCCTATATTCAGTGTGTGGTGGAAGGACCACACCTTGCAGACTGGCATTTGACTTCAGCTGTCCACTAAATACTACTTGGAAGACCTACCTACTCCATGGCCCTAGCAGTTCTCAACCTTTCAGTCTCAAGACCCCTTTACACTCTTAAAATGACTGAGGACTCCAAAGAAATTTTGTCTGTGTGAGTTAAACCCAGTGATATTTGCCACATTAAAATTAAAACTAAGAAAAAATTAAAATATTTAATTCACTTAAAAGAATAATAAATCCAATACATGTTAAACAGATATAATATCCTTTTAATAAAAAATAATACTTTTTTTCCAAAACAAATTGAGAAGAATGGCACTTTTACATTTTTGCAAGTTTATTTTTTTTTAATTTTTTAAAAATGTTTTTATTTATTTTTGAGAGAAAGAGAGAGACAGAGCATGAACAGGGGAGGGGCAGAGAGAGAGGGAGACACGGAATCTGAAGCAGGCCCCAGGCTCTGAGCTGTCAGCACAGAGCCGACATGGAGTTCAAACTCAAGAACTGTAGATCATGCAGACGTTTAACCGACTGAGCCACCCAGGCACCCCTGAAAATTTCTTTAATGTCTGGACTTAGAACTGCTTCTGCATTCAAACTATTACAATATGTTAATCTGGCTGAAGTATCTGAAGACAGTTCACCCTCACACAGATATGCAGCCTTTTTCAGAGAACTGTATATTCTTCTTTGATGTTACACTAACACGTGTGGTTTCTTAAAGATTAGTTGCAATGTAGAATTTGAAACCATATCAAAGAATTTTTCATATTCTGTTCTTGTGAAAGCCATTGGTCTATCCTGAACTTTAAATGGATCTTGTAACATCACATTTGTCATCTGGACAATATTGGTTCACTAAGTTTTATAGAGATCTTCCAAATGTTAACAAATTTCAAATCACTACATTATCAAAAAAACACATTCATTATTATCACCAACAATCTCATCAGAAAATTCTTCAAGTTTCATGAGGCTCACAGTGAAGAATATGAGTTTTCCAAAATTCTGATTTTGGCTTGAAAATTCTGATTTTGTCATATTGGCTCAAATACCATCAACTGTATTCCTTATTTACTTAAACTATCTTATATGCCAGTATATACTCTGGGAAAACAAAACCATTTTAGTATTAGCTTCGAAAGAATTTAGAGGCTTAACTTACCATTTTTTTCCATCATTTTCCTTCAGCTACAACCTTTTTCTTTTTCACTTTAAACTTCTTGAAAGAATTTTCTTAAATCATCCTCCACTTCAACTCCACCATTTTCTATTTCTCTCACTACTATACCGTTAAAACTGAGCATGTTCAACCAAAAAACTATTAGAATGAATAAATTAATTCAGTAAGTTCCAGAGAACAAAATGACATACAGAAATTGGTCTAGTTTCTATACGTTAATAACAAGCTATCAGAAAGAGAAATTAAGAAAACAACTGCATCATACAGAATAAAATACCTAGGAATAAATTTAACCAAAGACACAAAGAGACCTGTACACTGAAAACTATAAGCCACTGATGAAAAAACTTAAGAAGATATACATAAATGGAAAGATCTATCATGCTCATGGTTTGGAAAAATTGATATGTTAACATGTCCATACTTCCCAAAGCTATCTACAGATTCAATACAATCCCCACCAAAATACCAACAGCATTTTTCAAAGAACTGGAACAAAGAATCCTAAAATTTGTATGAAGCCACAAAAAGACCCTGAATAGTCAAAGCAATCTTGAGAAAGAACAGAGTGGGAGGTATTATGCTCCCCGATTTCAAACCATACTACCAAGCTATAGTAATCAAAACGGTATGGTCCTAGCATAAAAAAATGGACACACAGATTAATGGAATGAAACAGAGAGCCCACATATAAGCCCACACATAGATGGCCAACTAGTCTATGACAAAGGAGGTAAGAATATACAATGGAAAATTGTCTTGGGAAAACTGGACAGCTTACATGCTGAAGAATGAAACTAGACCACTATCTTACACCATATACAAAAATAAATTCAAAATGGATTAAAGACTTGAATATAAGATGTGAAACCATAACATTCCTAGAAGAAAACATAGGCAGTAAGCTCTCTGACACCAGTCTTAGCAATATTTTTTGAACCATTTTCCTCAGGCAAAGTAAAATGAAATGACATAAAACTAAAAGGCTTTTGCGGAGAGAAGGAAACCATCAACAAAACGAAAAGGTAAACTGAATGGGAGAGAATATTTGCAAATCACACATGCAATAATGGGTTAATATCCAAAATATATTTAAAAAACTTATACAACTGAATAAAAAAAAAACTCAATTAAAAAAATGGGTAGATTGAACATTTTTTCCAAAAACATACACATGGCCAACACACCTCGACACATGAAAACATGCTCAACATCACTCATCATCAGGGAAATGCAAATCAAAACCACAATGAGATACCACCTCACACCTGTCAGATTGGCTGTAATTAGAAAGATAAGAAGTCACAAGTGTTGGTGAGGATGCGGAGAAAAGGGAACCACTGTACAGTCATGGTGGGAATATAAACTGGTGTAGCCACTATGGAAAACACTATGGAGTTTCCTCAAAAAATTAAAAATAGAACTACCATATGATCCAGGAATTCCACTTCTGGGTATTTATCCAAAGAGAACAAAAACACCAATTCAAAGAGATATACGCACTGCTATGTTCACTGCAGCAGTATTTACAATAGCCAAGGTAGGTGTGAAACCTAAGTGTTCACTGATAGACGAATGGATAAAGAAGATGTGGCATATGTATATAAATATTCAATGAAATACTATTCAGTCATAAGATAAAGGAAATCTTGACATTTGTGACAACATGAATGGACCCAGAGGGTATTATGTCAAGAGAAATAAGTAAGAGAAAGACAAGTACCATATGATTTCAATATCTGTGGAATCTAAAAACAAACAACAGACTCAAAGATACAGGAAAGAAACTCTGGTTACCAGAGTGGGAAGGGGTTGGGGGGTAGGGGATGGGAGTGGCCAAAACAAAAATTAAGAAGAACTAACTTCCAGTTATAAAATAAATAAGTCAGAAGGATGCGATACACAGCACAGGGAATATAGTCAATAATAGTATAATAACTTTGTATAGTGACAGAGGGTAACTATGCCTATTGAGGTGATCACTTCATAATGCGTAAAAATATCCAATCACCACAATGTACACCTCAGTAAGAGAATATTGCATGTCAATATTCAATAAAGAAAAAAACCCTGAGGGGATGCCTGGGTGGCTCAGCTGGTTAAGCATCTGACTTCAGCGCAGGTTATGATCTCATGGTTTGTGAGTTAGAGCCCCCTGTCAGGCTCTGTGCTGACAGCTCAGAGCTTGGAGCCTGCTTCAGATTCTGTGTGTCCTCCTCTCTCCGCTCCTCCTCTGTTTGTACTCTGTCTCTCTCTCAAAAATAAATATTAAAAAAAAAAAAAAAAAAAAAAAACCCTGAGCATCTTCCATTCACCTATACATCCTTAAAACCCACCAGATTCTTTTTAATATCATCTTGTTTGAACTTTCTATAATACTTGATAATATTACCAATCTCCATCTTTCTTTCTGTATATATTCTGCAATTTATTTACCTACTTTCTCTTTTCATTGCTACATCTAGCTCTCAAACCTTTTTTTTAAAGTAATCCTGCCACTCAACATGGTGCTCAACCTCAGGACCTTGAGATCAAGAGTCACATACTCTACAGAATGAGCCAGCCAGACACCCCTCAAACTTCTTTGTACTACTAAAATCACCTTTCAACTGGCCTTCCAGTCTCATTTTAACCCCTCCCCCAAGTGCATTGTAACTAATGATCTTTCAAAATGTATTTGATCACATTAGGCCACTGCTCAAAATCATCTCATTACTCGTAAGTTCTTGTTACATTTTCATCAAGGCTTATAAGACCCTTCATGTTCTGGTCTCTGCCAACCTTCCCAGCTTCATCTCTGATCACCTCCCCAAGCACCACGTTCTTTAAGCTTTGCTGCTCTCAGTACTGCCATGCTTTCCACCTAAGATTATATCCTCGCCTCCCTTTGAACCATCTAGTTCTTCTTGTCCACCTGGTGAACTTTTACTCATTTTCTACACTGAGACAAAAGGATACCTCCCCCCTAATTCATGCCCTACCAACTCCACTGATATCCTTAAGCTGGCAAACACATTGATGAAATGATTTATTTACATGTCTCTTCCACTAGCCTGTGAATCCCTAAAAAGGAAATACAAGGCTCTGTTTATAATTGACTAACCAGCCCTTAGTACAGTACCTGGATAACAGGTGTTTACTTTGTGAAAAAACGGAAAATAGACACCTAGGATTGAAAGTGTGAAAACAACTCTCGAATTTCCTGAACTACTTCTGTGACTTCAATGATTGCTTATGTTTACTTTATATCCACAAAACAGTCCTTTTTGGAATGTATATATGTATATATTTGGTCTGATTATTCACTATAATCAGAAAACTATTCCCCAGCTGCATCTATTCCCTTGTTGGTTGTTTTATAAAACATTACTGGAGATGAAATCTCTTCTATCTTGGAAATTCAAAGTATAGGAAACAACATGAGTTCATCAATTATTTACGATAAACGAAGGCTCTGGCATCTACCTGGAAGCTGAACTCAATCAGCTAATTAAGAAAGAAGGCTGAATGTTCTGACCAAGTACTTAATCAGTTTTAAACCCTCTTGTCTGCTCAGGTTAACTATCACCACAGTCTGGTTCACTCAGCTTTGGGGTCCCCCCAACAACTTGTCCCCACTTCTCCCGGCGCCTAAGGCGAACCTTGCAAGGTACTAAGAATTTCGCCCAAGGGCCACTACGCAGTCTCTAATAACTGAGACGAAGAAGGAGTGCGGGGGGCGGGAGAAAAGGCAGCGGCTATAGAGGGATCTGGAACGAGGACCTGGGGAGAGGCGGGAGGATGCCTTGAGTGCCACCACCTGAGCCGGGGAAGAGGCGGAATTGTCTGCGGGTCAGCCTACCTGCTTAGCACCGGTGCCACCTCCAACCACCACAAATTTCCCCGCCTCGAGAGAGGGCGTCCTGCCTCCATGAGGTCAGACTCCTAGTGGTTTACTGACCGCGGGTTGCCCAGGCCGGAGAGTTTGTACTCACAGCGCTGGAGCAAAGCTGGGCGGCTACTTCCGGTGCCTGTGCCTTATAGAGAAACTCTGAGCTACGGGTACCCCGTAGCTCACACTTAATTCCTTGCGTATCCGCTTCCGGCTGCAATTCGGAAGTGCAGAGACATCTCTGATTCCGGGGTTTCATTTTACTGTTACTACCACTGACTGTGGTTTTTCCACGTTGATTTGATAAAGAGAAGGAGAAGGGGAAGGGGAAAAAGAACTCAAAACAAAGCAAAGAAGACGGGTCGCCAAGAGAAGCTTGGCAAATTGTCTAAACACAAACCAGAGTTCTCACAGGACAGAACACTCTCAGAATAAATGAACTGCCCTGAAGTTTTCACTATTCATTCCTGCGAGAAATTTGGCATAGGAACAGCTCTTAAACTCTTAATGACGTAGGCAGTATCATCCTTCCCTACATTTCGCCTAGCAATCCAAGGTTGTGTATTTTGGAAGTATATTATTCATGACATATTAAAGCAAAGCAATACTAGTAAATTGCTCTCAGAAGTTATTTCCGTTTACAGTTTTGACCTCGGCTAAAATTTCCAGTACTATAGTGAGTTGCTCGCCATTTTATCAAAATAAATTAACGTTCCTCCCAATTTTCCAGTAAATAGCATGTGTGAAGTCTGAATTAAATATTCCCAATCTTAATTTTACTGCTAACACCTTTCTGTGGTATTCATTTGTTTTGAGAAGTGGCTAATTTTTTTAAAAAAAATATTTTTTACCATATGCACATTATTAGAGTATTCACTATTTTCGTTATTTACTCTTGCCTTTGCTATCTCACATAATATTTTCCCTTGGGTTGTATTATAATATTAAGAGGGTACAATTTCTCTAGCTCACTCTAAAACTGGTAATTAGAACCCCCGTTTGATTCTTTGAACTCTGGAAATAACCATTCTATATAAACAGGAAAACCTACCATGTAATTACTGATATTTACTGATAACCTAACAATTACTGTGCTTTGATTTAATAAACTAAATATTAGGCAGTTCAATAATGATTCTAATTCCCACTCCTAGCTTAGACAACCAAACAAAATATTTATAGGAGGAACTAGTATTTTAAGCCATTGCAATCCAGTCTTGTTTACTTCTGTAGCTTCTTATTTTCACATAATCTCACTCACACTGTGCTCTAACTAGATTGAACTATGCTGGCAGCACCCAAGATATGGTATGTTCTTTCTGGTTTTTTTTTTTTTTTTTAATTTTCAAATGTTCGCTTATTTATTTATTTATTTATTTATTTATTTATTTATTTATTTAATTTTTGAGAGAGACAGAAAGAATCTTAAGCAGGCTTCACACTGAGCATGGGCTTGTAGGGCTCACTCCCAAGACCATGGGATTGTGACACTAGCAGAAATCAAGAGATGGATGCTCAGCTGACTGGGCCACCCAGGTGCCCCTGGTTTGTTCTTTCTTATCTGAGCATTTGCACATAAGTTTTTCTGTGATGCTCTTCCTCCAACTAATTTTCCCTAGCTAAATCCTCACTGACCTTTGGTTTCAAGAAGCCATCACCTCCCCTAAGAATCTTTATTGAATATCCTTAAGACTGAGCTAGGTGTCCTCTCTATATTTTTCAATAGCACCTTGTCATTCGCTGAATTTAGATTCATATCACCCTATTTTAAAACTACTACCTCTCCTGACTCCCATGCGCCACCCACATAAACTCCTTAATCTCAGGGATTATTAGTCTCCCTTTGTATCCTCAATTTTTAATTAGTGATGAGTGCTTAATATAAATGTCCTGAATGAACATGTAATTAGGTGGAGCATGGGACTGCTTGGAAGTTCCCTCAAGACCTTTCATTCATTTTCCAAGGTTAAGGTCTTCCTGTATATTATGAAAGCTACTCCCCCTTTAGGATGGGCAAAGAGAAGAATAGACTGGAACTCAAGTTCCCAGAGGAAATGGAGAAAGGCCACTGGGATGAAATTATTGTTTAATTATTTTGATGTTTAACTTTTTCCATTTTGATGTGTAAGGCAACATTTTAACATCAGCTACATTGAAGATAAGAGAAATTCAGGTTGTTTTCTAATAAATAAATAGAATATTTCCCACAGCTGGTTATTATACTAAGGGAAAAGTAAGGAACAACACTTTATATTTATACTTTTTGTTTATTGAAACCCTTTGTAATTCCTAGAACACAAGTGAAGGTATAAAGAAGCGTATTTTCCTGAAAATGAAAAAAAAAAAAGACTAAATTATGGCATCAAATAGAGGTGGCTAATTCATTTTAGTTGATATAAAATACTGACATTATAATTAGGTTGTATTAAGGGGTGCCTGGGTGGCTCAGTCGGTTAAGCATCCGACTTTGGCTCAGGTCATGATCTCACAGTTTGTGAGTTTGAGACCCGCATGGGGCTCTGTGTTGACAGCTCAGAGCCTGGAGACTGCTTTGGATTCTGTGTCTCGTTCTCTCTCTTCCCCTACCCTGCTTGTGCTCTCTCTCTCAAAAAATAAATAAACGTGGGGCGTCTGGGTGGTGCAGTCGGTTAGGCATCCGACTTCAACCAGGTCAGGATCTTGCGGTCTGTGAATTCGAGCCCCTCGTCAGGCTCTGGGCTGATGGCTTGGAGCCTGTTTCCGATTCTGTGTCTCCCTCTCTCTCTGCCCCTCCCCCATTCATGCTCTGTCTCTCTCTGTCCCAAAAATAAATAAAAAACGTTGAAAAAAAATTTAAAAAAATAAATAAACGTAAAAAAAATTTTTTTAGCATTAGATTGTATCAAATAATTTTATGTATTTTAGAAAGAAAAAAAATTATGTTGTATACAAGACAGATTTATATGAAAGTTTAAGTAAATTTATCCTTTTTAGTCTAGAAAATACTTTCAAGGGGCGCCTGGGTGGCGCAGTCGGTTAAGCGTCCTTCAGCCAGGTCACGATCTCACAGTCCGTGAGTTCGAGCCCCGCGTCGGGCTCTGGGCTGATGGCTCAGAGCCTGGAGCCTGCTTCCGATTCTGTGTCTCCCTCTCTCTCTGCCCCTTCCCCGTTCATGCTCTGTCTCTCTCTGTCCCAAAAATAAATAAAAAACGTTGAAAAAAAAAAGAAAATACTTTCAAGTTTACATGAAACTTTGGAATTCCAGCTGTCAAAATGATCTTTGATCAAATCATGCTTGGTAGCAACAATGATTCACATTGATCATGCCAACTCAAACATATCAAGATAAAAGTGAAAAGAAATTGGCATTTCATCATTAGAAAATGGGAGACACAAATTTAACTGATTTCTGGTTATGTTTTGGTGAGGTCATTTATTGTGTGGGTCACATTTTGAAGAACAATGTTTTAAAAAACATTTTGTATAGCATGAAGTTTGTTACTGTGGCTGTGAAACTGCATTCACAGAGGGAAAAGATTTTCCTCAGAAAGATGAGGCATTTATTTAAAGATACACATCAGCTGGCTGTGCGATGATTCATTTTTTGACATCTTTGAAGTAATCTAATGTATTACTGGTTACAGAACAGTTACAGCATTTGGTGTTTGTGGAGAATTGGGCAACCATTCATTTCCTCCTTTCTTTTCCCCCAGCTATCTGCCCCAGGAACCTACACTATCCTTTTTTTAAAAAAAATAGGAATGTTAATGTTAATGCCAATTATCAGAAAACCATGACTTATGGAATCAAAATGTAATGATCTTCCTCACATTAAAAAGGTAATTTTGAAATGTGTCAAAATATTATACAAACCTAACAATATTGTAAAACGTAAATAAATCCTTTACCAGTATTCACATTTCCCTTTTACATCTCTAGATTGTTTTGTTCTCTGTCCCATGATGATCCATTTCTTTCACCTGTCCCTAAATGTACTCATTTCTCAAAACCCTATTCTCTGTGAAGTTCTCTTGTCTTTCTATACTGTCTTTTTAACACATCTGCTCCTTGTTGCCTATTGAATATCCATTACTCCCTTCTTCTTTACTAACAAATTCCCAATTTTGTAAATTGACAGTGTGCTACCTAAAATTAGCTGTCTTTCCATACCCTTTTGCTGCTGAGGTGGCCATGTGACACATCCTGGCCATTAAGTAAGTGGAAGTGAGCCAGAGATTCAGAAAACCTTTGTTCTCCTGATACAGGTACTGCTAGTTCCTCCTTTTCTCTTTCTCCTTTTTCTTGTCCAGAATGTGGATGTGAGATTAGGGGTAAAGACACCATCTTGTGACCATGAGATCAGAAATATGAAGACAAATATATTTTTTCTAATGATGTAAGGGGAGAGATGGAAAAACCCTCCTCTTAAGGCTAAATTGAGCCCCTTTCAAAACTCTGGATTGCCTGTCTCCAGCCCTCTTGTTGCTTAAGACAAATAGATCTATATACTTAAGCCACTATTAGTTTTCTGTGCTTTTTGCTGAACATATTTCTAACCTAGACCTCTTTTATTTTATTACCTAAGGGCAGAAACATTTGATTCACTCCTGTTATATCTTACAGCTATATTTATTCCTATTGCTCATCTCTGACTAACTTTCTATGTGCTATTTGAAAGAGTACAAAACTGAAGGTAGTATTTTATATTGTTTTCAAAGTCAAATAAATTGCTTTTATAGTTCAAAGGAGTTCAGTGATTTATTGTGGTATTTCTCACTGTGATTTATCTGCAACATTTTGCTGTAGGCATGTTGTGATTTATACTTTGGGGACCCTCCTGACAGTTTGATTTTCTTATACCATTCCTGACCGCACTGATGCCAATTCATGTTAATCATTCCTGCAAATCCAGTCCAAATTAATCTTTTCGTAAATTTACCTTGTGAGGGGCCGTGTCATATTTTATCACACACAGATTTCAGTTTACTACCTTTTCTACATTGAGGTTGCTTAGCAATGAGCAAGAAGTAGGATACCATACAGACTAACATATAATTAACACCTATATGTATCCATATGTATGTACACATCTGGATCTATATCTGCATGTCTATATTTATGTCTAAGTCTGATTGAGATATCAAATAGGTACATAAATACAACTCTTTCCAAGGCAATGGCTTTATCCCCCCCTCCCAAATATCATGGATCCTATTTAATAATTTAATGTAGTGAATTTCTAAGTCTGAATATATGTATTTAGTTTCATAAAAGTTTGTATTAATCATAATTAACTATATATGCTCAATAAGCTCAGTAACATTTACTTCCATAATGAAAAACATAATGAAGTGAATTAAGAGAAGTACATTTAGGTTACACAAATGGAAATAAGCATGATCATTCTGATGTCATTTAAAAGTTTAAAAATAATTACACTTTCACTGATTTATTAATTTAACAAATATTTACTGAGCATTTGTTATAAGCCAGACACAGTTCTTGGCACCTGGGTGATAGCTGTGAATAAAACAAACAAAAATTTCTGTCTTACCAGTGAAAGACAGATAGTAAAATAAATAAAATATACAGAGCTGTATGTTTAAAAGTGTTAAATTTATGGAAAACACTTTCAACAAGAAAAGTGGGATGAATAATACATGTAGAGTATTACAATTACATTGTAAACAATGTAAAATTGTTTACAATTTTAATCAAAGTGAAAAGGGAGGTCTCATTGAAAAGATGGTACTTGAGCTAAGACATGAAGGGAGTGAAAGATCTATATGAATGTCTGGGAGAAAAAGATTATAGGTGATGGGGCAAGGACAAGGTAGTGGGCAGTAAGTCAAAGCCCCCTAAATGGGAACATATCTGGCATGAACAACGCAATGCCAGCAGGCCAATCTAGCTGGGGCAGAGCCCCAAGGGGGAAATAATAAGATATGAGGTGAGAAAGGATCAGGGAAGCGATGGACAGATTAAGTAGAGCTTTGTAGGCCATGAGAGAAGTTTGGAATTTATTTAATGAAATGTAGAGTCATTGCAGGGCTTTGAACATAAGAGTGACCTGCTCTGAAGGCAAGGTTAAGAGCAGAGACAAAATGCAGCAGGTGAGAGGAGATGGTGCCTTGCATCAGGAAGAAGTATTTGTATTCTAGATATATTTTGATGAAAGAATCAACAGGATTTGGGGAGGTTGACCATATACTTTTATATTATACTAAACATTTCTAAAATAGAAAACGGATGATGCTATTAAGTATTCCACCAAGACAAGAGACATAAACCAGAACTGTCCTGGAGAAAACTGGACATAAAATCATTACAGATATTAGTGACCTTGAAAAAGCTTTTTTCTTCCTCCCATTGCAGAACAATTTCTGCTCTTCTTTCTTTTCAATCCCACCCCAGTCAGGCTTTGCCCCATAATCCACAATAAGTGATCAATTTTGCAATTGTTTGTCCTGGCTCAGAAAAATGTCCTCCGGGCTAAATCAGCATTGAATGCCGGGAGAGATGTGCTGGAAGAGAAAGAGAAGCAAGTATTGCTCCAGGAATAGTTCTTGCTTAAATAGAAGAACAAGAGATGGGGAAATCTGCATGTAGAACAAGGGTACATATGTGTGTATGTATGTATGTACATATGTATTTTGAGTGAGAGAAGGGGCAAAGGGAAGATCAATTCTGTTTTGTGCATGTTAACTTTAATATGTCCACTAGAGATCCATTAGAGATGTTGAGTAGACATATATCTGAAGTTTAGTAGTAATACCCAGGCTGGATACATCTGTTTGGGAATGGTCTGCCTGTGGGGAATGTTTATAAGCCAGTGAACTAGGCAATATCCCTGAGGAAGTAAATATAGATGAAATAGAGAAGAAGACCAAGGACTGAGTCATGAGGTATTCCAGTGTTAGAAGATCATGCAGAAGAGGGGGGTCCTTCAGAGGAGACATAAATAAATCACCCATAAGATAGGAGGAAAACCAAGAAATATGGTGTCCTGGAAGCCAAGTGAAGAGAGTTTCCAAAAGAAAAGAATCATAGACTTTGTCAAATGCCACTGATAAGTCAAATAAGAGAAGACGGGAAGATGTCCGTTAGATTTAGTGATGGAAAGGTCGTTGGTAGGTTGACCATATAAGTTATCATTCAAAATTGACTTTTCTAAAACCAAAAGGGAGGGTGGATATAACTATGATGCTAAGACAATAAGAGCAAGTCAGAACTGACCTGGGTAAGACTGGACATAAGTTAATCCTAGTCATTAGTGACCCCTTTACAGAAATACTACTTCTTTTTTCCTTTTCTTTTAAAAATTTTTTTTAATGTTTATTTATTTTTGAGACAGAGAGAGACAGAGCATGAACGGGGGAGGGTCAGAGAGAGAGGGAGACACAGAATCTGAAACAGGCTCCAGGCTCCGAGCTGTCAGCACAGAGCCCGACGCGGGGCTCGAACTCACGGACAGTGAGATTGTGACCTGAGCCGAAGTCGGATGCTTAACCAACTGAGCCACCCAGGCGCCCCTCTTTTTCTCTCTCTTTTTTTTTAAATGTTTTTATTTATTTTTGTGACAGAGAATGAGCAGGGGAGGGGCAGAGAGAGGGAGACACAGAATCTGAAGCAGTCTTCAGGCTCTGAGCTGTCAGCACAGAGCCTAACGCGGGGCTCAAACTCACAGACTGTGAGATCATGACCTGAGCTGAAGTCAGACGCTTAACTGACTGAGCCACCCAGGTGCCCCTCTCCTTTTCTCTTAAATTTGACCAAGTCAGACTTTTGCACCCACATTTTATAGAAATTTATTAGTTTTGCAATTGTTTATCTTAGGTAAAAAACAAATGTGTTCTGGACAAAAGCAGCATTGAATGATTGAATGCTAGGATTACATCATATTGTATTTTCTGCTAGATTTTGATTTTAGTGGATAAATTTACTTCAATGTGTAAGTTGATCTGATTTACCTAGGTCAAGAGTCAGCAAACTTTCCTTGTAAAGGTCAAGATAAAAAATATTTTGGCTTTGCAGCACATATGGTCTCTCTCATGACTACTTAACTCTCTCATTAAAGCAGCAAAGCAGTTATAGAAAATATGTAAACAAATTAGCCTGACTGACTTCCCATATAACTTTATTTATGGACACTGAAAATCATATAAAATTTTCATACTTTAAAAATATTAAGCATTTTATATTGAGATAATGGAAGATCACATGAATTTGTAGGAAATACTACAGAAAGTTTTCCCCAATGGTAACTTCTTGAAAAACTATAATACAATATCACAACCATACAGAACATTTCCATCACCACAAGATTGTTCATACTTCCTTTTTATAGCCACACCCACTTCTCTGCCACCCTCATGATGCTTTAACTCCTAATAACCACTAATTTGTTCTCTACTTCCATAATTTCATTATTTAAATAACTTTATAAAAATGGAATAAGACAATAAGTAACCTTTTAGGATTGGCTTTTTTTTTTCACTCAGCATAATTCTCTGGAGGTTCATCTAGCTTGTTGCATTTACCAATAGTTAAATGTTCTAAGTGGAACCCTCCTTACCTCTTTAAATCTTTATATATGACTGTTCTATATTCTGTGCCTGAAATTTCCAGTATCTGTGGCTCTCAGTAGTCTGATTCTGTTTATTTCTCTGACTCTCATTCACAGGGATCTGTCTTTCCACTGTGTGTGGAGCTAATTATTTTATCTTAATCATGAAACTAAATTGAGGAACATTTTTCTGCAGGTAGGATTTCTTCTGCTTCTGTGGGCACCCGGGGGCACTGCTGACTTGGAACCTTCCTCTAGAGTTTTGGCTCAATGACGGAGACTCATGTTTAGTTTCCCTCTGTTGCTTGTGGACTATGGTATAGCATCCCAACACTAGTATTGCTCTTGTCTTCATCCTTAGAGCAATCCAGGTGTAGGTTGGGAATGGATAGGGTCATAAAGTTTACCATTCTTATATACCTCCTCTACCTTTATAGACCCATGGCGTGTTGAAAAAAGTATGTTTTCTTTCCAGAAGCTGGAAGTGTTCTTGAAAAGATATTGTGCAGTGATACAGTCTCTAAGTGCTCTAATCTGATATAATACTGGAAGCAAAGCTCAACATTCTATTTCTATAAGTTTATTGATTATCCTTACATTTCAATACATATGTACATCGTACTTTTCTGAAATGTATGTTTTTTCACCACCCTCCCAAACAATTCAGGAAATTTACCATGGTTTAACTTCTCTTTGATATGCACCAATTCCTATCTTATTCATAGTTTTGGTCATTGAGCAAGTATACTAGTTCACATAGTTTTTATTTTTTATATTTTGTTTTAAAATTTTTAATAAGTTATTTTTATAAGTGTCAAAATTACACATGTATAAATGTCAAGTTTTACAAAACTTGCAACAAAAATATAGCATGTGTTAATTTTTCCCATTTCCAAATACCCCTTATTAAAGAAAACTATTTTTAATATTTTTCACTGTTTTTTTTTTTCTGGTAATTGGCTTTTTTTTTTTTAAACTAAGTAACTGGCTTTATGGTTGTTATCTACTTCTCCCTATGGAAGATGTAACTCTCTTAAATAACTCATTATACATATATCTATACATATAATACTACTTTTGATAGCATCCCAATACAATTATAATTTTGATTAAATATGTATTAAATGCTTATATAGTTAAAACTATATAAATATTGGTCATAGCTGCTATTACACTAAGACTACATTTCTTCTCCTGTATAAACTTTTTGTTTTCCCTGGGGTTAATAATTGCTTTGCTTTTTTATTTGCTTAGTTTTCTTGGTTCCAATCACTTACTTTCTTCCCAAACTGTCCAAAAAATTAAAATATGACAGGAATATAGAAAATTAATATATTGGGTAACTGCTATGTGCTATTTACTTTTCTTTTGGAGTTAACATTCTAGATCAGTAAATTCAAACACTTAATATTCCAACTCAATAACTTCAAACCCATTACTAATGTATTGGGTTTCGTTTTTCCTTAGAATTCTCTTTCTTTGAGTCCTTCATTTCCCTGACCCAGTTGAACTGAATTAATAACAAACTTAGTAAAAGGAAGAAAAATTGAAATAATGAATTAAGAAGGTAGAAGCAGGTCCAAATATATTAGTAATTAAAAAAAATACAATTAGACTAAACTCACCAGTTAAAAGATACAGATTGATAAATAGGGAAAATAAAGGGGTGTCTGAATGGCTCAGGTGGTTAAACATCTGACTTTGGCTCAGGTCATGATCTCACAGTTCAGGGGATTGAGCCCTGCATCCAACTCTGCAGTGACAGTGTGGAACCTGCTTGGGATTCTCTTTCTCTGCCCTTCCACCACTTGCATGCTCTCTCTCTCTCTCAAAATAAAAAAAAAAATAAACTTAAAATTTTGGGGATAAATAGGACAAATAATCTAAATGTATAGTGTTTACAAAAGAAACACCAAGTATAAGGACATGCAAAGATCAAAAGTAAAAATATGAAAACAATTTATATCAGGCAAATGTTAGCCGAGATTAAGTTTTTATAGTTATTTATATCAGATAAAATAGACTTTAAGGTAAAAAATAATTATTAAAACTAAAATAAATCATCACACAATGAAAAAGATTCAATATGCCTTGAAAATGTAGAAATTTTAAAACTTAAAATACATTAATCACAATTGATAGACATTAGAGACATTAATATATCATCCACTATTGTACTGTAAAATGATAAAACTAAAATAATTTAGTGACAAGTCTGATGCCCTGTTTTCAAGGAAAAACAATTCATAGGTTATGGGATTACAGTGCCTCACAAGCAGTGGAACACTCTTCCCAAGGGATTTGAGGCAAGAGGGAGTTTTGTAGAACTTTAGAAGGGGCAACTCAGAAACAGGGTCCTGTTTTCTAGAGTAAGGGAAGCTAGCTAACGCTAGGTTGGAGGATTGTGATTGGTGTAAGGATTCTTTGACAGGTGCTTCCTGTATGAGTAGGTGGACTTAGGTTTACATTTGTGACATGGGCTAGGTTCCTGGGGTGACCTCCATTTTGTGGGTCCTGACATACAAATTAACAGTACTGAAATGTCCGTACACTCTTCTGATTATTGATATGCCAGATATATAAAAGGTTAGAAAGATTTAAAATATCTGAACAATACTATTAACAAGCCAGAACAAGTTAGAAGTGAAACAAAACATATATAAAATTCTCCACATATTTGAAAATTTAAAAAAAAAGTGCTACCAAATAAATCATAGGTTAAAAAATCATAACAAAAATGGCCTAGAATTGAATGGTAAGAAAAATACTATTTATCAAAACCTGTGGTACTTCAAGAGAAATTTATAACCATAAGGACTTACATTAGCAAAGAAGAAAGCAGTGTGCTTGGGTGGCTCAGTCAGTTAAGCGTCCAATTTCTGCTCAGGTAATGTCTTGTGGTTCACTAGTTCAAGCCCTGCATTGGACTCTCTGCTGTCAGCATGGAGCCTGCTTGGGATCCTCTGTCCCCTTCTCTCTCTGCCCTTCCCCTGCTTGTGCACTCTCAATCTCTCTCACAAGTAAATAAACATTAAAAAAAGAAGAAAGAAAGAAAGAAAGAAAGAAAGAAAGAAAGAAAGAAAGAAAAGAAGAAAGCATCACAATCAGTGAACTAAGTATCTTAAGAAGTCATAAGACCTTTTTCCTGGCATGTTCAAGGACTGAAGTCCAAGAGTGCAAGTCACAGCACTATAACATTGTAAAATCTTGGCCTTTATTCCTATTCCTTTTTTTTTTTTAATGTTTATTTATTTTTGAGGCAGAGAGAGACAGAGCATGAATGGGGGAGGGTCAGAGAGAGAGGGAGACACAGAATTGGAAGCAGGCTCCAGGCTCTGAGCCATCAGCCCAGAGCCCGACGCGGGGCTCGAACCCACGGACCATGAGATCGTGACCTGAGCTGAAGTCGGATGCCCAACGAACGAGCCACCCAGGCACCCCTATTCCTATTCCTTTACTATGCCGTTCATTACTGGGAAACCACCAGTTCTTCCGTTGTCATGGTCAGGGAGTAAGATCCAAATCTTACAGAACTTAGGGTCTGAGCCTTCATCTTAACACTCTACCATGATGATTGCCTCAAGATCCAAACAGTAGCTTCTAGACATTTTACCACCTAGGATAGTATTTGACATAGAACAAGCACTCAGCAAATATTTGTTAAATGAAAAAACAATAATCTCAGCAAGTATTTGAGGTAGGTCCTATAATTATCCCTTAGAATAGGTTAGAAACTGAGGCAAATGAATTTGTCAAAGATCACAACTTGTCAGTGTTGGAGCTGGTTTAGCTGATGCTTGTAAACATTCCATAGCATTTGTATCATTTTAATCCAAACCATCCTTTCTACTTCATCCCAAATTTTACCTGCATCTGACTACTTCACCACATGACATAGCCCCTAATCTTTCACTCATCCAATATGGCTGGCAAGTTACCAAGGTGGATTAACTGGTAAACATTGGTTTTTTTTCCCATTGGCCTACTGTTCAGAAATGTTGGTGGCCAATGGGAGAAAACCAATGTTTCATAGAAATGAATGCTCCTGTCCACAGCATTGCTCCAAGTTTATTGCTTCCAAGTTTATTCCTATTTTGGTATCATCTTTTCTTAGCTTATACAGTTATCCAGAAAGTCGAACAACATATTAACATTTTGTTTAATATGTGAGCAAATTGGTAAGTAATTCTTTGACTTACAAATGCCTTGTTAAAGTGCAAAAGAAAAACACTGAAAGCTCAGCAAGTGAACTACTTATTACTTAACTTTTACTTATTCACTGAGTTTTTCTTTAGTTTTTTAATATGATGTTATAGTCAGAGCCACAACCATATAAGGCTTAATTGTTAAAAACAAACAAACAAACAAACAACAGCAAGGGAGGAGCCTCTGGTTCCAAGTGACTAATCTTTTCTATAACCTGTTTTATGTAACCCTCAGAGCCAAGGAAACTTTATCAAAGGATTAAAATTTACATAAACAAAGATCTCTTTATTTATAACTCTGATTCTCTGCAGAGCAAGAAGCTCCAGATTACATGTGTGCAGAGCTTTATACATATTGGTTACTCAATGAGTAATTTTTTAAAAAATTTGATGATCAGACGTAAGTGTAAAAGCAGCAGTGAATGGAGATGATGGTGAATGCTAAGGTAAAGGGAGTTCTTTGATTTAGGTTGTTGTGAGTTGCAATTCAGTTATTTTTGCTTGGGAAAAATGTAAGGTCAATTTAATACTCAGAAATATAAGACTCTTTGGTTTTCTAATTATCTTGTCTATAATTTCCTGGTAGTGACAAAAATTCTGTGTAATGCAGAATCATGCAATCATAATAATATTGCTTGTTCACAAACACATGGATATATACTTTGATTTTTTTCAAATATGTAGTTACAATTGGTGTGGAGCATTTGAAGTGAGTCTCAGTGATTCAAGATAATACTGCTTTCCTCCTGTTTTGTCCATGGTCTGAAAGACTTCTTTTTGTTTATCTTATTTCTCCAAACCCATCCTTCTAGTTCTGATCTAGCCCCATGTCTCCCATATCCCTCTCTTTCTCCCCTGAAATCTTAGAGCACTAGTTGTCTATACTATACACACACACAACACACACAAAATGGTGTTTTCTTTCAAAATTCAAAAATGGGAGTTATGTTTTTAAAAAGCCAAATGACACAAAACTATAAAAAGAAAAAGTCAATTTGGTGCCTATCATTTACATTTCTTTCTATACTCACATAAAAATATGACATATATAATTATACATATGTGTATATATTATGTATATAATACATAATATATATACATATACATATACATATAATATACATATATATACATATATATACATACATATACATATATAATACATATATACATATATAATACATATATATAATATATATATTACATGTATATACATATATAATATACATATATAATATACATATATAATATACATATGTACCCCCTACTTTTAGTCACAGGAACAGGATCATTATTATATATGTTTCTTACCTCACTGCTGTATTCATTGAACTGTGTACCATGAACATTCCTCTAGGCCAGCACATGTATCTAAATCATTCATCTCTTAGAAAGAAACATGTCCATTTCTGTAGAACAGATTTCCAAAATTGTTTCCATTTACAGAAACAATGTGTACTGCAATTCACAACTTCACCATTTTTATACTCCGTTTCACTAAATGTTATGAATTATCAAACATTTTGTTAACTTAATATATGAAAAAATGAGGGTTTGGGTTGTGTTGAGTTGCATTTCTCAGCTGCTAGTGAGCTGTGGCACCTTTTACAAAAAACTTTTCATAAATTTTTTCGTCCATTTGCATTTCCTCTTTTATATATTTCTTTATATATATAATACATATTCTTCATCTATCTATAATATATATTTATATATTTCTTTATATATTTCTGCCTCATATATATTTCAAGCCTTTTCTCTATCTCTTTCCCTTTTTTATTTACCTTACTTATCATATTTTTTGTCTTTGTGTAATTTGTATTATTATGAATTCAACTCTGTAAATTTTTTTCCCATTATAGTTTCTTGGTTTTTTTTTTAATTTTGAAGAGTTTTTTCCTGACTCTAATACTTTCTTATTTTTTAAAATATTTTTTACATTAAATCCTCAATCCATTGCTCTTTTCACTTTTGAACATGACATTAAGAAGGGTTGGGGCGCCTGGGTGGCACAGTCGGTTAAGCGTCCGACTTCAGCCAGGTCACGATCTCGCGGTCCGTGAGTTCGAACCCCGCGTCAGGCTCTGGGCTGATGGCTCAGAGCCTGCAGCCTGTTTCCGATTCTGTGTCTCCCTCTCTCTCTGCCCCTCCCCCGTTCATGCTCTGTCTCTCTCTGTCCCAAAAATAAATAAACGTTGAAAAAAAAATTGAAAAAAAAAAGAAGGGCAAACACTGTTTTCTTTCCAGATGAGATCTGATTATGATATCAGTATCATTTTTAAATAAGCTGCATTTTTTCCTAATAAACTATAATTGAAGTATTTATCATATACTACATTTTCATTTTTACTGGATCTAGTAATGGACTCAGTTTTGTACCAGTGACTTGTTTGCCTGCTTTTTTGCTCATGACTTTCTTTTTGAATCACATTAGTGCTACAGAAGGCTTTAGCATCTCCTATGGCAGGTGCCCACAATCCTTTTCAGTTTCAGGGCAGAGTAAGACATTGTTTTGACCAACCTCAAGCTTAGTGAGTATGACTTTTTGAGGTTTTCTGAGAGCACTTTATATTTGTCCTCTGCAGTTTGGAGGATGCAGGGACTGTTGTCTGATTCGTGCTAAAAGGTCTAGAAGGCAAAGAGCATGGGTGGATCCTCCTGCCAGGAGGTGGAAGGAAACAAGGGCTACATTTGAAAAGGAGCAACATCCCAGTCAAGGGTGGGTCCACTGGCACTGGTTTGGGTCTGTCTTACTTCTGACTGATTGGATTATATGGAGCAGTGACGAGACCTGAGTAGAGAGGCTAAAAGTGTGTCATGCGTGTAAAAATTTGAAGGAAAACTTGTGTGTGACTAGTCAGATGAAGTGCATTTACCCCACCGAAGATACTGCACGTTAGAGATCACAAATGAAGGGTAGCATGTCCAAAGACCCACGGAAATGGCCAGGAGAGTCTGTTTTAAATTATTCTCTAGGCCAGAGAAAGAAAAAATGACATTTCCTGCCTCCTTAACTACCCCCTGCAAGTTTCAACTCTGGAGGACACAGAAGCAGCCTTCCTCAGCTGTTGGGGGAAAGCTGGAGTGGGGCTGGGGAGAGAGGCCTACTAGTCGCTCTACTGAAGTATTTTCTATACATACATAATATTTTACCATTTAACCTAAAGACATCTTTATGAATCATGGGAATAGATTTAGCTTTGAAAGTAGGTCATCAATGTCACAGGATAGGGGATTGGTGAGGACAGTCAAAGCATGTGAATCAAATCTGGGCCACATTAAAAAGGGAGATTTTTAAAAGTAGAATTTATCATTTATAATAATGGTAATAATTTCAGAAATTTACAAAGTATTTTAATATATTTTTAATGTTTATTTTTTGGAAGAGAGAGAGAGAGAGAGAGAGAGAACGAGCGGGGGAGGGGCAGAGAGAGAGGGAGACACAGAATCCAAAGCAGGCTCCAGGCTCTAAACTGTCAGCACAGAGCCTGACGTAGGGCTCAAACTCATAAACTGCAAGATCATGACCTGAACCGAAGTCGGACACTCAACTGACTGAGCCACCCAGGAGTTCCAAATGTATATAGTATTTTAAATCTCCAAATAGCCATTTATCTCTTGAAAGACAGGATATAAATAGGATTCCATGTCCTATATCTGAAATGAGGACAGCAAGTAGAAAATGTCTTAAGAGTTACTACAGGGGCGCCTGGCTGGCTCAGTTGGTAAAACATGCCACTCTTGATCTCAGGGTCATGAGTTCAAGCCCCATGTTGGTGTAGACATTACTTAAAAAAAAGTTACTAAATACAGCTATTCAGAGGCAGAACAGGATAAGATGAAGCTCAAGTTTGGCAGCTTTTTAGTCATTTTGTCTAGCAACAGAGGCAGCAAGAGATACCAATTATTGAAACTTATAATGTGTCAGGCTTTCTGACAGGTACTTTACACCATTCATCTCATTTTTCATTACATGCCATGTGGATGTCTGATATTTTCAGGATCCAGCAAGAAGATTTAGATATCTCCTATTTGAATCAATTCTAGAAAGCCTGAGAAGATCTGCTTAGATGGTCCCTTGGCAGTTCTGGAAAATCTGAGGTATTTAGGTTACTTGGGTTTAAAAATTAGAATTAATTCAGATGTGGCAGTGGGAGCTTGGGTGCTACAAAATGTCATCTAAATATGTGATGTAAGTTGCATTGTATTGCTAGTGCAGGAAAAGAACAGGAGAGGAGAATGTAGACCGGCTTCTGCATTGGTTTGGCTCACCAACATTTTTGTCTTACAAATTAGAAATCTTTGACAGTAACAATCTGTGATTTCATCAACTTTTATGAGAATATTATATGGTGATCCAGTGAAACTGTATAATTTACTTGCATTCTCAAATGGGAAAACATCCAGTGAAATAGGAATTTGAAAAGCCCACCAGAAACACCTCATTATGAAGAAGTCCTGATTCTTTTTTGATACATTTTCTTTCTTTTATTTCTACATGAGTGTGATGTTTCCTTCATTTGCTAGTGATACATCATTTGTAGTTTATGCATTCTTATTGTTTATGCTGTGAGTTTTGGTGTTAAAACCCATGTAAATGGGGCTAAGCAGTAGGACTACTTAATAAGCTACAATGTCAGAAATAGAGAACATATCTTTGATCTTTCTATACTGTATTTTGCTATATTTACCTGAACAGAATAAATTGTTTACATACATAACGAAAGGGCAGAGGATACACTGTATTCCAAGTTTCTATTTTCCAGCTGGGACATGGATCATTTGCTAACCTCTTAAGTCAACAGTGGATCTTAATCTGTTAATAAGTCTCATCTGCATCTGGTAATTGTGGTCACATTTATGTGTATTTCTATCAGCTAAATTAAGTTTTAAATATAGATTTTGAGAAAAGGCTAGAAAAAGAGGTGTGTAGGTCATGATACCTAAGGTTTTCTGAGGCAAAGTTCCAGATAAAACTTGCAATAAAGTGTAACTGCATTGATATAACAATTTTTAGATATGTAAACATTTTATCCTGATGCTTTCCTGTATTATAGATGAAAAACAATTCAGCTCAGATTACTCGTCACAGTGACTAAGCTCATTTGGTAGAGCAGCATGTTATCCATTTTAGGTGATTCTGCTCTTAAACACAAATATACTAAAAGGGCAGCATGTACTAGAGATGTGTAGACGTAAAGGATGGTTAAGTACCTCAGCACATGATGTGCTAAAACAGCCACAGTCAAGCGTTCGTTAGATTGTTGTATGAGGATGTTCATGATGATGAAGAACAAACGGGTCTTCTCTATATTTGAATAGGCTCTAGAAGACCAATCTTACACTCACAGCTTTTCTCAGTTGTAGCTGTTAGGATCTCCTGAGCATCCTGACTTGAATTTACTCTTTTCTTATTTTTTTACTTGGAAATCTTAGAATCAAAGTGCAGCCAAATGTGAACAGAGTGAAGCTGTAGCAGTGTTTAATACCTCATGCTCTGGTCAAGGCTGTATCCTGGAATTGAGCTAATAATAATCACAGCTCAAAGTTGCTAAAGGTAGTATATCCAGGTATAATTATTTTTAAAAATTTTTTCAATTTTTTTTTTTTTTTTGAGAGACAGAGCGTGAGTAGGGAAGGGGCAGAGAGAGAGGGAGACACAGATTTCAAAGCAGGCTCCAGGTTCTGAGCTGTTACCACAGAGCCCGAAGTGGGGCTCGAACCCATGAACTGTGAGATCATGACCTGGGCTGAAGTCGGACGCCCAACCAACTAAGCCACCCAGGTGCCTCTATCCAGATATAATTATAAACTAAGTGCTTTCCGTGTATTATCTCTATCCTTTCATCTCTGCAGAACAGATATTATCTTTTTCATATGTAAATGAGGAAATTGAGGTTAAAGAAATTAAGAAGTGTACTCAAAATTCTGAAAAGCACCAGGATCCTAACAAAGATCAGCGTGATTCCAAAACCTATCCTTCCCACCACACCAGCAGCCTCACTGTAGTAGCTTCCAGAGACCTGGTGAGTTTTTGTTTTTCAACATGATAGGACATCCTTTAAATGCTTGATTTTACTTTGGTATTAAGGAGGTTAAACATGTTTAGACAATATCTCGTGGGTTTAGATATCTACTAATTAAAATTCAAATTCAAAGAAAACTCCAGAAACTGACTTCATATGTCCTGGTACTCAAAGAATTTGATTCTGTTTCAAGGTGTCTTTCCAGTTCTGTTTTTGTAGGTGGGGGACTTTGAAAAAGGGTTCCCCAGGATCCAATACTGTCTGAGGAATCCTGAGGAAGCTTCAGAGAAACAAATGGTTTCTGTTGTCTTGCTCTTTTCCCTGTTTTATCCTGTCAGCCTTCTCTACCCCACTGACCCAGGCTAACATTTAAGGCCTTTATAACCAGAGTAGAATCTGTGCTTTCAATACTGATCGTGCCTAACTCTGTGCAAAAAAATGGTTCCAAATGAATGTAGGTCCCAAAGCCTGACCAGAGAAACTGTAAGGTAACCAGGACCCTTTTATGTCTTTTCCTCTTGCTTCTTCTCTTTCCTCTTCTTTGCAGCTCAAGCCCTCCCCCTCTTCCCTCCCCTCAGCCCACCTTTTTTCTTGTCTTTAGGTGCCTACTCCATTCTCTGAGGGTTTGTTATTAGCTAGCTGGTATCATACTTCAAGTAGGGTGTTAGTTGATGGTCAGGATTTCCCTATCGAGGGATTTGTCTTTTGTTGAGGGACTTTTGAACTAAAAACCCTTTAAAATGCAAAATTATGGATTTCAAGTCATAGAAAGTATGGGGGTTAATTAGGGTAGGAGTTTGGCTAGTCCTGTTGCTTATTCATATCATTCATATTTCTGGAAGTGGAGGCATGTATTCAATAAAATAAAGTCCATTATCACAACTAGTTTTATCATGGTTATATGTGTGTGGGGCCACAGGCCCCCAGCCCTCGGGTAAGCTCACACTAATTATTTCAGCAATTCAGTTACATAGGCCCCATATTCACATGTTTATAGGATAATCAAAATGAAGATGGAAAAAGAATTTTACTATAATTTTTTGACGAAATTAATTTTCTTTTTAATAAAGGTAATCTTTGGTTTCAAAGTATTGAATCTATTTTTATGTAGTTTTTTTTTTTTCTAAAATACGTGGTGACATTTATGGCTACTTAAATTCCATCCTTTAAAAGTTTGAGAATTTGCTTCTGCTCTTCTAACCTACTTCCAACCCAGGTAAACTCTACCAGATGTGCTTTTTCTATATAGTCTGTGATTTCCTTGTTAGGACTTGTGTGCCACTTCTTACTGATCATGACCTTTGTTCTAACTAACAAAAGGAATGTTTTTCACATCACAGAGGATGGATTTTCAGAACCTGCATCTTGTATGGTTCTGGTGGTTGTGCAGGACAAATGCCTTTGCATCATTGGTTATTGGAGCAGGAAAGGTGTCTTGTGATACAAATCCTATTTAGGATTTGGGTAGATTATTGTCATTATTCTATTTCCTTTTTGTTTTTTTTAAGTTTTCTCCACATTGTTTTCAGCTCACCTTTGTTACCTACCTTTACCTCCCCACCCGCCTCTTTTTATATCCTTTTTACTTGCTATCAATAACAAAATTACCCACTATCATACCATATCATTCCTTTGTTTGTGTACAGTTACCATAGCTATGACATCTATCACTGACTGAACACCCAAGATGACCAATTACTTTGCATATTTTATTTCTACTCTTTGATAAATACCTACAATTATTATCCCTGTTTTACAAGGGGTATAGGCTGCCACACCCTATCAACTTTATCACACTGTATTAAATCATAGCTTTATATTAAAGTTCACTTATTAATTTTTGTTCATTATTCATAGGATACATTTATGTTTTTTTCAGAGGAATGTTTCATTTATTCAGTATAAGATATAAAAATGAAGAAAGCAGAACAGTTAGTAAGGTCTTGTAAGCACATCTCAACACCAGGGAGGCAGGTGGATGCTGGTGGAGAACGGCATCTAAAATTAACAGACTCTGTGTTGGCAATCCAGTTATCTATAGAGATGTCATCTGTATTCAGTATTTAACTGGATGTAATCACTTATTCATTCAAATCTTTACTGAGCAAACTACTATGCTCGGCCTATGCTAATCATCTCCAACATACTCAATCTATGAGAGTAAAGTTATAGTTTTGACCTTTGTCTATCATCAATGATAGGCTCTCACTCTTACCTCAAAGCACAAGTCAGCTTGGCTGCTCAAGTTGAAGATCAATAATTCTATAGCAAAATGTAACGATGATCTGCAGACAGAAAGAGCTGGCCCAGGGGACATACCGTAATGCACAAGTAAAAGCCTGAAGGATCCAGAAACGAGAGAGATACCAGAGGATTAAATAGAACCAACCCACATGTTAACACAAAAATCCAAGCAAACCTACACAGAATGAGTCCCATCAAACCATACTGATAAGGTTTTCCTTGTGCTATTTACAATTTTAAAGTAAACTTACTTTACAACCAACCAGGGAATTCTTTATTTAATACTGTCATAACATAAAAGTTCATTCAAACCATGAAACTGAGCTTTATGACAACCTAGAAATAGGAACTAAAAGAAGGTAAACATAATGCCTTAGAGATCAAGTTCAGCTGTTAAAAACAGTTCAACATTCATCTAGTGGCTACAGTTTGGATGTCAATATGCATGGTATACCTGTTCTTCGGGGAGGTGAGAGACCCTTTGACTGTTATTCAGATTCTTCCAAATGGTGGGCTTGTGGAGCTTCTTCCAGAGGCTGTTACACCCTCCCACCCCAATACTGTTTGCGGTTTGACACCTGTGGGTTCAGATTCACAGGAAACATGACTATCTTCCTTTTGAGTCCTTGCTTCTCCTACTTGTCTTAAAATGACACCTTCTGTTGATAAAACAGTCTCCGAGTTTCTGTAGTTCAATGTACTTCTCTACAAACTGTTGACAGGTAGACTTGAAGTTTGGATTGAACAGATCAAAAGCTTTCTGACCAGATTAATGGCTGAATAAAATTTCACTCTAATCCAATCTTTGGGGTACAACGTGTTCTGGATTGCAGCTTTGGCTTTGTCATATTGCAAGCGGGGCCTTTGGAAGACCAACTCTCTCAGTGGGGGAAAGGCGTTATATATGTCAAACCAGAGGGGCGTCTCCTCAACACCCCAGCCCCAATCAGGTCCCAAATCTGTGAGAAAACTCTCCCCATGGTCTTTAGCCAGATCCCTACCATGGCTGGCACGTCTGAATACATTTATTTAACAACACATATTGAATGTCTGTTGTGTTCGATAAATGGCTTAAATAATGTGGCAATTACAGAGATGACTCATACAGCCTTGTCAGATAGTTTATAGGCTAGACGAAAAAATAAACTGTGTGCATACATAAACAAAATACAAGTTAGAAGCTATAAACCTCTTCCAGATGTTCTTGCAATTCTGACCACTAAAGTATCAAGAAATACCAAAGTGGGCTGAATAAGCATTTGTTGAGTAATTTCACAGTTTGGCATTCATCAGAATTACCTGATTACTTTTGCTACTTTATAGGTCAACATTATACATTTGGATTTATCAAAGTAATTTATATCAATAAAATATTGCTTGTATTTAATCAGTGAGGTTCCACATAAGTTTACTAGGGGGTGGGGAGGAGAGTTTCGCTGCTAAAAAGGTTTGAAAATGCACTGCTAGTTTATGCCCCTTTTTAAAGGCCCTTCCTGATGTTCCTAAGGAGATGTGCTCTCATCCACCTCTGTGGAGAATGATAACATTTCCTTCTTCTCTAGTGATGCTTAATATATTCCACTTTGACTAATCCCTATTTAGATAAACATTTTATGTTTCGTAGGAGAACATACACAATGCCCTCTTTATATTTACATCCCATTTGGTGCCCAGCATGCAGAAGGGACTCAACAGACACTGGAAGAACAATTGAGAAAGCAAACGGACTCTGAGCCCTTACCTTGCTTTGTTCCTTGTCTGTTTGCACGTCTTTCCGTCGACAAGGAGCTTCTCCTGTTCTTGAGTCAGGGCTTTCACCATGTCTCTCATCTGGTGTGTGGGGACATGAATGTCAGGTAACCAGTTGGTCACCACAGAAGAAATGAAGGACTCGGACTTCTGTCTTGAGCTCTTCTACTGGTGCTCCTCTGCGCCCAGACCTCCACTTGTCTCTGGGATGCGATGCTCAAATACCCAGATAAAGGTGATCCTGTTGTAAACCTTGAGTACCCAAGATTCCTTGTTCTAGAGCACAATCTAGAAACAGTTTTTCTTTTCTCTCTAGGTATCACTTGAAGAAAGTTTCTGCTGATTGCTTCCAAGTTGTTTTCACTCAATTAAGAGATCAGAATCTAATCTTTTCTAGACAAGAGGCAGCTGTTATTGATCATAAACTTTGGATCTAGGTCAGAAGTTGGCAGACTTTTTCTGTAAAGGGGCTGACAGTCAATATTTTAGACAGTCCATGTGGATTCTGTGGCAACTCCTCAATTCTGCCACTGTAGTGTGAAAGCAGCGACAGACAACATGTACAAGAATAAGCATGGCTGTTCCAATAAAACTTTATTTATGAACCCTGGGATCTGAATTTCACATAATTTTCACATCACAAAGTATTTTTCTTCTTTTGTTGTTTAACCGTTAATAATTGTTAAAACTATTCTTACCTCACAATAGTATTCCCTTGGGGCAAAACTAGCATATCCTGCACTGAAGAAGCCTCAGGGAGCAACTCACTTTTTACTCTGGGCCTTGGGTAGAATGTCTCTTTCCTAGAATGTCCTTCCCTGACTGATTATGTTATTCAATGAAAGAAAGAACTAGTATGATTTCTCCTGGAGAAAATTTGAAGGACAGGCATGGGAAGAGGTCAATATTTGTGCTATTTGATAGAAATAATAGTTTTCCAGTAAAGGAGAGAAATTCATTTGTGTAGCTCCAGAGTTCTAAACCAGGACCAATGGAAGAAAGTCATAGGATGGAGGTGTTTTGTTCAATATAAGAGATACAAAAATGATAGCTATCTGCTATTGAAAGAAGCTGCCTTCTGAGGTACCGATCCTCTCTCACATACCCTCTTAAATATCTTACACTCTTCCTGCTGCTCAGATTCTATGATTTATACTTTTTTTCAGAGGAGAGATTCCATAACATTCCTGGATCACCAGTTCTCACATTTCCTAACAGCGAGAAAGGAGTCTGATCTTCTTTGCTGTGGTCATATCTGAAATCCATCCTCTCTTGTGCTGTTTTATTTATTCTCTTCTTCCAAATCCTCTGCTCCTAGTTCCTGCTTAGCCTTTGCTGCACCATAAGTGGTAACAATGATTACTTCTCAAGGTGAGTAACATAGAATAGGCTTAGGAAAAATGGAAGAGAGCTAGGCAAGGGAAAATATCCCCAGTAATTGGAATACCCTGAGTGAGGGTAAAAAAGGGAAAAAAACAAATAAAATACAGAGCAGGTTCACCTGCCTGAAACAGGAGGCTGGAGTTTGGAGGTAACAGCAAATGAAGGGAAGTGATGGGGGTAGAGAAGGTACCCTCACCTTTCCAGCTGTACCTTCTCTGTCAACACTTTCTCACTGATGGCCAAGATGTCACTTTCCAGCTCCAGGATGCATGCCTTATGGCCTCCTTGTTGCCAGCTCAGGGTATCCTTCTCTTCCATGAGCTACCTATGAAACTGAGAAAGTCCCTGGAAGGAAGCTTCTCTCACAAGAGAGAGTTTGAGACTATCTCTCAAAAAATGGAACACGGGCTTTGGTAGAGCATACCAGAGTTTGACTGTTCTCACCCCCTTCTCTGTCACCGACACTGGAAGGTAACATTCCCTTACTGGTGAATACAGCCATCTCCACCCTACCTCAGCCCTCCCGTGCTCAAAGAACTGAGTCTTATTAGATTTGGGAGGTGTCTCCTGTGATATCAAGTTTAATTCTGCTTGTTGCCCTTTAAAAGCTATTTAAAATTTTTTTTAATGCTTATTTATTTTTGAAAGAGAGAGAGAGAGAAAGAGAGAAAGAGAGATCGAGTGCATGAGCGGGGAAGGGGCAGAGAACAAGGGAGACACAGAATCCAAAGCAGGCTCCAGGCTCCAAGCTGTCAGCACAGAGGCAAATACGGGGCTCGAACCCATGAACCGTGAGATCATGACCTGAGCTGAAGTTGGCCATTTAATCAATGGGGCCACCCAGGTGCCCTTATGCCAGAACCATCTTAAGCTCATGAACATCTTCCCTTTCCCCTTTTAATGGAGTTCAGATTTTGAGTCCTGGGTGAGCAGCCAGGCACCATCATCCACCTGGCCCAACTCCCCTTGCAGGGCTATTCTCAGCTCTGCGTGCTCCTGCCTGGTGGCTGCCAGAGTCTTCTGGAGCCCCTGTACTTGGATCCTCAGCTTGGTCACTGGACACTCCAGCTGTAGCTTCACATGCAAGGGTCCTTCCTCTCATGCTAGTTCTCATCCAGCTGGTACAACAGGGGGCAGGATGAGGAGGTGTTTATGCTTGTGCTTGTGAAGCACCCATTCAGGTCCCATCCCCATAACTCTGCTGCTGCTGATACATTCTGGGACTGGGAAGTTGCATCAGTACAGGCTATACAGAGGTGAGTAAGGGGAGGCTTGGTTGCACTACTAAATCCTGCCCACCACCAATCTCATGCACCAGCTCTGACACTCTTGGAAGAAATCTTTCTCAATCCATACAGACAAAAGGGATGGCTCCCCTAATTTTCCTCAATCTATTCTTGAGTCAGATATATGAGTTTAAATCTCCAATACAATTCTTACTAGCTATGTCACCTTGGATGCTTTACTTAACTTCTCTGAGTCTCTGTTCTCATTTATAAAGTTATCTCTTAGCCTGAGTTGATGAGAGGTAATTGTAACAAGAGTAACGGAAAAATGTAAAAACAGAACACAGGGTAGGAGCTCGTACATCTCAGATTTATGTAAGATGTAAAGATTTTCTTCCTATTCTTGTGTTGGTTCCATGTATTTAGAGGGTTCTATAAGGTAAGAAATTACCTACATCACAGGCAAGTTACTCATTGTTACCTCCTGAGCCTTCCTCAAGTCTGTTCTCTTGTCTGGGGAATGGATGTTGTCCCCATCTGTCCTTGTCCCTTCTTTTCCTTCAGGAAGTCTTTGCCAACATCTGTGCCCACTCTCTAATTCTTCCCTACAGAATAAGAATACAGGCCACATATAAATTTAAATTTTTCTAGTACACACTTATAAAAAGTAATAAGAAACAGGTGAAATTCATTTTAATGATATTTTACCTAGTCAATCCAAAATGTTATAATTTCAAAATGTAATCTATGTAAAAATCATTAAAACATTTTGAATTTTTTAAAATATGAAGTTTTCAAAATTTTTTGTGTATTATATCCACACAACACATCTCAGTTTGGGCCAGTCACATTTCAAGCCCTCAAGAACCACCTGTGGGCAGCCCCTCCAGTATTGGATGGTGCAGGTCTGGGGCCCTACTATCTGCTCTCACTTCCCACCTGTTCTGGAAGCATGCCTCACCCTCCCCTTCCTCTGGAGTGGCCTCCCTCCACCCTTTGTATCTTCCTCTAGAGCCTAGGACAGGACATCACATGTGGGAGAAGGAATGCTTGAAAAGCACTTATGAAATCTTGAGTGACATTGGCCTGTGGGTGGCTTACTTTCCTGTTTCCATGTTTCTGTCTGTGTTAGATGGAGACTTTCTTAATGTGTAACTCCCAGTGAAGTCCTCAGTTGAGAACATAGTTGAGCAGAGGGTAAAGTGAGAAGGGGCCCTTGCCATGCTTCCTTGCCCAGGAGCAGCTCTGTTGTTCTGTTCTCACTGGCAGCACAGAGGTCTTGGGGACAACTGGCAGGATGTCAGTGTCACCTACAGTCTCCCTCAGAGTCATCAGTTCACCATGGGCTTTGGCTTTCAGAAATGGAAACGGGGGGCTCTGCTGACAGAGCTGACCCTGGGGTTTCACATATAGGAACAAGCAGAGCTGGGCTGTGGGACTGGACAGGTAGCCGGATGTGGAAAGAGGAATGGACCCAGGACCCCAAAATGATCCCAGGCCCTCAAGTGCTTGTTTGGCAGTTCCCCTTTCCCCTTGATGTGTCTTATCACCCACTGTCCCTGGCTCGAGTCCTTTGTTCCCTGTTCCATATACTGTTTACTTTCCTCTCCACCTCCCACAGGCTATTTCTGTTCCCTGGGATGCTCTTCTCCATCCTTTCTGCCTAGCCCCAACCTTTCTCTCTTTCCCAAACCTACCCTCCTGTATAATAATAATAATAATAATAATAGCTAGCACTTACTGAGGGCTCACCATGTAGCAGGCATATACTAACCCTTTATCTGCATCCCTTTAAACCTCATATTGTCCCTGTAAGTCAGGCATCCCCTGTTACTGTTAAGATAACAGACACAGAGAGATCAAGTAATTTGTCCAAGGTCAAACAACTTGTAAGTATTAGAACTGAGATTTGAACCCAGGTCCTTCAGAATCTAATGACCGCCTTCTTCTCAATCTAGGACACCTCTTCCCTACCCGTGGTTCCCTAAAAGGACTTCCTCCTTTGTTTTGGTAGGAGGCAGGACTAGTGACCTTCCACAGTTCCTGTTATCTCTAAGCCCCTGATTCTGCTTAGCCCTGTGGATTCTATGTCTGCTGAATGCTAGAGTTCTTATTTATTTGCACTTATTTTTCCTTGTCCTCTGTGCTTAACTTTTGTTTCTGATCCCATACCTTCCTCCAAGTCTCTATCCCCTTGCCTCTTCCCTCCTGGTTTTCCATCTTCCCTGTACCTTAGAACTGGACCCTGGCATGGACCAGGGAGCAAACAGTTGCACTTTCAGGCAATGAAGTCCACACAAACATGTGGTAATCTTGAACACATGCAGCCTCCACCTGTGAAAGCCCACAGTGGTAGAGGGCTATGGTGATGGAACTACCACCTGGGGATGGCAGAAAGGGCTGAGGGAATTGAATGGGGAGAGAGGATGCTGTTACAGTTTCAAGAATGATGACAGACAGGGAAAGTGGAGGGACACTAATGTGGCATGAGAGAGCAAGGCTAAGATCAGGAGAAGATGAGTTTTGCTTACACAGATGGCCTCTGTCATTTGTGACATTTTTCTCCCTTCTTTACCAACATGAGGTTGAGAACCCAAGAACTGAGTCATTCCCCCAATTCCAATCAACCCATGATCCATAAATCTGAGCCAAAAGTGTTCCAGACATATCTTGTAGATGCCTATCTAGTCACTGGCACTGGACACGGTGCCTGGGGGAAGAGTATAGAGACATTTCACCTTGATGTAGGAGATGTATGTTGGGGCTACATTAAGAAAGCTGACTCCACCCCAGGATGATGACAGGCTTAGTGATGATTCTTCCATCCTGCCCTCAGATATCTGCCCCCTGTGAAACAAAGGGTTAATACCCCAAAATCTCTCCAATACATCTCTTCTTCCTCCCAACTCCATCTCCACCCACCCATAGTCCCTGCCACTGCACCTGGAGATGAAGTTATATCTGGTTTCCAGCCCATAAGGATTACAGGACCCTGTAGAGGTGTGATTCTTAGTCTTTGGACATAGGCCTGACCTTCTAAGTCAGTCCCCATCCTGTCTCACACTGTACCCTCTCTGAGTCATAGGCTCTTCCTAGAGCTAAGCTCTCTCTCATTTCTGCTCCCTTTTCACAGTGTCATTGACTAAGTCTCCATATCCCAGGCTCTGTCCCCTCAGTCCCTCCTTTTCTACCTCCTAACATACTTGAGCATTCCAAATTCTTCAGCCTCCAGCTTCCCATCCCATCCCCCACCCCCAACATCATTTGGTTCTTGAAAAATCCTACTGAAGTGTGGGGCCTGCTCATTCTGAGGAACACTCCACATGTATCAAGGAGTTACTTACAACACCTGAAATCAACAACTAATCTCTGAAAGTAATGGCTGAGTCTTCAGAGCTGGAAAATGGCTGGGGGAACCAACAGCCCTATCCTCAGGCCCCTGAAGTCTCAGTTCTCTCCCCTCTATGAATTGTCTACCCCATGAATTGAAGGGGAAAAAAAAGGCTTCTGCTCTTATTCAAGATGCAAAGGGAAAGGGAGATATAAGGAAAGGTTCTATATCTCAACTTTGTTACTCCAGGATGTCGAGAATTCTGGAGGTGGCTGCTTCAAGAGTGGAGTGAAACATTCAATAGGACATGGTGGTGTGGGGAGATGGAATTTGGGAACCTGGAGCCAGGAAAGTCCCATCCCCTGGTAGGGGATAGACTGGAAAGTGGGAAGTAAGGGGTCCTGAGAAGGGGAAATGTATATATATTGTGGAGAGAAAGGAGAGATAGTTCAAAAAGAACTTATTCTTTTTTTCAGGTCTTGCCAAGAACAGGACTAAAAACCTGCTGGTGTGACTATATGTGAACCCAGCTCTAGTATTTCTCTCCCCATTTTCTCTCTGCCCCATTTAGCCTCAATTCTAAGTGCCTGGATAGGTAGTTGGAGGCATACTATAAGATGGGATTGAGAGAAAAAGGTGTTCCAAGTTAGGTGGGGAGAGTTAATCGAGAAATATGGGGTTGGGTGAGGAACGACAACAATCAGGAGAACTCCTCAGCCCAGAGCTGTGACATTGCCCTTCTCATCGCTCCTTTCCAGCCTACTAATCTTCATCCTATGTCAACCACAGTGGACAGTGTCCAATCAGCCATGGCCACTAGTCGTGTGCACACCCCCAAATATCACACCCCCAAGCCAGGCTGAAGTCAGGGGGTCAGGTGGAAACTTCAAAAGGCAACAGAAACTCAGCAGAGAAGGAAAGGTGGGCCACCTCCAGACTTAAAAGAAGCAACTTGTTCCTCCAAAATAAGTACTAGATTGAGAACAAGGGGTTTCTTTGGGATTTCATCTCTGAAAAACCCCTAGTTAAAATTTGTCCATGTTTTCTCCAAATACAAATCTTCTGACTTTCTAAGTGGGGATGAATTGTCCCTAAAGATCTAAGCCTGGGGAAACTCAAATACTGCCCACAAATAAAATCCATAACAGTTGAAAACATTCATCAAATATGAAACAAAAGTCTTGATCGGGGGAGGGGTTAGGGCACTAATACTTTCTGCATAATGCCTTAAAAGGGGCAGGATGTGTTTGCAGTGCACTCTCCTGTTTGCTTTACACTACAGGCTGTGGGATAGGTAGTATTGTTGCTCACACTTTACAGATGAAGAAACTAAAGCCTAGAATGGTTATGGAACTGTTCTAAAGTATCAAAGGTATGAGATGGTAGATCTCCACCAGGGCTGCCTGACTCCATCATCACTACCTACTATTTAGAGGATGGGGAACTCTTAGCTGTGGTAGCAGTTTCTTCTTTGCTTCAACATCCAGGACAGTCCCTGTAAAAATCATGTATTGTGCACTGCTATTTTTTTTCCCAACTTGGTTTCTGTGTCAGGGGTCCTTGGATGGGGCTTTCCTAGAAAGGCCTCTAGGTCTAGTAAGGGAACTCATTGCCTGAGGTGGTGGTGGTGATGGGGAGGTAAACAAAAAATAAAACTGAAAAGAGAGCCTGTAATAATTCAGGACCAGTTACAACTCACAAACAAGCCACTTGGAGGAGCTGGTTTGCCCAAACCTTTGAACTGGCTTAAATGAATTAGGATAATACATGTCCTTGCTCCTGTCTTTGTTTAGGAGAGGTGAAGGATTCACACTCTACCCACAACCCAAATCAAGTTAAAGACTTGGGCATCCTTCTCCCCACTTACTCCAAACCCCCTTCCTAGACTCTCCAGATAGTCTGAGGCATTCAAAATGATCTTTTTCCTTATCCCCATATTAAAGGATTAGAGTCAAAGGATTGATTTGCTCTTCCTGGATGCCTGCTTGTCTGCTGCACTAAGTTATGGAGCATCTGCCTTTTCCAAGTTATTTGATAGTATTTTGCTTTTATGACTAAATAGGGTGTCTGTTGCTTGCTTTTGGGTGCCTTTCATCTGAAGCCTCCAACCACTTAAAGCAGGCAGAGCCTGCTAAATATTAGCAGAATCTCTTCCTTTCTTGTTCTTGAACACACAACTGGACCACACTTTTCAGTTTCCCTTTGAGTAACACGTTCCACTTCCAGGCTTGGCCCGTGAAGCCTCCCAAGGGAGATCCTTCATGTTCCTTCCTTTGTGGTTTGATTCACATGACCTTAAGCACACTGACCTTGAAGACCAAATGTTAAAGATGGTAGGGCCACAGATCAGAAGGAACATAGTTCTCTGAATCGCTACCTGGCAGAGGACTGCTTGCTAATCAGGGTCATGTGTTTTGGACTTCACTTGACCAATAATCCATTTCTGTGTGTTACCACTCTAAAATTTTGGGCTGTATGTTTTATAGTAGTTAATGTTTTCCTAACCTATATGTCAAGTTAGAAGGTTGGACTTGATTGCCATCAGGAATAGGAAGTTAGTCACTGACAGTTTTTTTAACAAGGGGAATAATACCATGAAGACCAGTGGAAGTGACAGATACAAGGACTGAAGAATACTTACTGAGTGAGATTGTGAGATCTTGGGACAGTTGGTGTTGTCAGAATACAAGCTAACTCCTGACTATGTCAGAGAGAAGGTTGACGTGACTTTGAAAGTCTCTTGAGAGGCTTCCTCTCTAGAGGAAGGAGCTGCTGAAAAATGAATCCTATCTTCTTGAAGTTTAAAGTCTCTTTTCTCTTTTGTAAAAGTCCTGACTCTGGGGGCAACTGGGTGGCTCAGTCAGTTGAGCATCTGACTCTTGATTTTGACTCAGGTCATGATCTCAGTCAGGGTCATGGGATCAAGCCCTGCATCAGTCTCTGTGCTGAGTGTGGAGCCTGCTTAAGATTCACTCTCTCCTCTTGTCTCTCTCTCTATTTCTTTCCCTCTCTCTCTCTCTCCCTCTGCCCCTCTCCTCTGCTTTCTTTCTCTCTACAAAAATAAAAAATAAATAAATAAATAAATAAGAAATTTTTCAAATGTCCTGACTTCAGTATTGCTTAATCTAGCCCAGTGCCTGATACCTAATAAATATTGAATGGATGCTGGTCCTGGACTCTTGGAAGGCTTTAAGGAGCTACCACTAGCTGAGTGCTTATGGTGTGAAGAGGGCACTTTCACATACAGAATCATTACAAAAACCACACAAAGTGCTAGCAAATTTTACAGAAGAAGTAATGTAAATTCTTTTTTTTTTTAATTTTTTTAACGTTTATTTATTTTTGAGACAGAGAGAGACAGAGCATGAACGGGGGAGGGGCAGAGAGAGAGGGAGACACAGAATCGGAAGCAGGCTCCAGGCTCTGATCCATCAGCCCAGAGCCTGACGCGGGGCTCGAACTCACGGACCGCGAGATTGTGACCTGGCTGAAGTCGGACGCTTAACCGACTGCGCCACCCAGGCGCCCCTGTAAATTCTAAGAGTAACTTGCTCAAGGTCTCTTGGAACAATCTTATTATGAGACCCATATCTTTTCCAATATAACAAGAAACTAACTCAGAAAATCTTAATGGCTAGTGTTTACTGAGTGTCTGCCATGTGCCAGGCACTCTGCTGGGTGCCTTAGAAACACACAGAAGCAGCTGGAGTATCAGATATTGCAGGCCATTACTAGTGTTTCCAAACTGTGGATTCTGTGGGAATCAGGTATAATAGTCTTCTCAGGCTGCGATAACAAAATATCATAGGCTGTGTGGCACAAAAAATTTATTTCTCACATTTCTAGATGTTAGGAAGGAAGTCCAAGATCAAGGTACTGGTTGATTTCGTTCCTAATAAGGACTCTCTTCCTGCCTTGTTGAAAGCTGATTTCTCAGCATGTCCTTACATGTCCTCACATCTCTGGTCTCTACTTGCAAGGTCACCAATTCCATCATGAGGGTCCCACTCTCATGACCTCATCTCACCCTGATTGCCTCCCAAAAGACCCATCTCCAAATCCCATCATATTGTGCTTTAGGGCTTCAACATATAAATTTTTGGTGGACACAAATATCCTGTCCATAACAGTAGGGAAAACATTAACATAGTTTTAGGTCAAAGCATGATTCTTTTGGACTTTTCTTTAGGGCTCCTGACTCATTTTCTTTTGTCCTCTTAGTTCTTTGGCTCCATTTTCCTTGCACTGGGTCGAAGGGTGGTTTAGGGTTCTCACTAATTCTCTGGTCCTGCAGCTCCTGCTTCGCTCCACAGACCCACAGACCCACTCTGATCTCACGGTATTCGGATTGCCTTGGCCTTCGTTTATTAGTGGGGAGCAAGATGCTAGTCTGAGCCTTCATCCACCCATTTATTCACATTACATCATTCATATTTATTCAACAGATTTTTAGTAAGCAGTAAGTGTCACCTATTAGAAAATAGGCAGTGACGTTTGTAACTCTGGTTTCAAAGGACTTTTACATTCTTGGACTCCTCTGATCCTTACAACCAATACTATGAAGTGGGTCATATTAATACTATGAATTTGTATCATTGAAGAAACCAAGCCCCAGAAATATTAAATAACTTACCTAAAGTCACAAAGCTAGGATGAGATTCAAATAAAAATTTCTGACTTCCAATTGCTCTCCTCTGCCATCCACAGCTGTCAAAGTCCACATTCTACAGTGACTCCAGCCTCATTGCTTGCAGATGTGGCCTCATTACATTTATTTGTATATTATTATTTTTTAAATGTTTATTTATTTTTTAGAGAGAGAGAGATACAGAGTGAGAGCAGGAGAGGGTCAGAGAGAGAGAGGGAGACACAGAACCTAAAGCAGGCTCCAGGGTGTGAGCTATTAGTGCAGAGCCTGACGTGGGACTTGAACTCATGAACCCTGAGATATGACCTGAGCCAAAGTTGAATGCCTAATCGATTTAGCCACCCAGGTGCCCCTGATTCGTGTATTAGTTAGGGTATATATAATAGCTGCAAAGGACAAACCTCAGATCTCAGTGCTTCACATGATAAAGATTTATGTATCATATAGTCCAGTGTGGAGATCTGCGATCAGGTAACTCAAGAATCCAGACCTGCTAACGTAGTGGGTCTGCCATCTTATATATGTGGCTTCAGGTGGCCCAACAATCACCTTTCCAGCAGATGGGGAGGGCATGTGGGAAAGGCACAAATGCTCTTAACTTCCTCAGCCTGGACAATTATATTCCAATGGTGATAACAAGTTATACAACTTCATCTGGCTACAGAGGGGCTAGAGGTCAAAAAATTTAGCAACTTTGTATCAACACTGAATTGAGATAACATCCTAGGGTTGAAAGAGTTGTCCTAGGAGAAAGATGCCTTTGGAGACAATGATTCTAATCTGTCTACATGTTCATGCCTCTTTGTCTCTCATCCATTCCACCAGAATTCACAGAGCACCAACTTTGTGAACCAGTCATAATTAAAGATCTTCTGGCTGAAGAACAGATTAGAGCCCAGTCAACCAAAATGTTGGTGGGGCATTAGGCTACAGGCTGATTGATGATAGAAATGGTCTCTTCCCCTCAAGAGGGTGTTTGCTATTCCTACAATTTTATTTTTATGTTCTCTCAAAAGCACTATCACAAAATAAAAAGGACTTTGTTGTGGTCACAACTTAAGTAGTTGATTTCATGTACTTAACTGTTCTATCACCTTTTAGTAGTTTCCAAATACTTCTCTCTGGGAAACTGTAGGGCATATCCTATTTGCTTCCTGGGCCTCCCCAGTACAGGAGGAAAGGAGAAGGTTAACTCTGGAGCCTGGGAAAATAGGAAGGAGGCAGCTCAGTTATCTTGCTGAGAGTTACTCTCATCAGTTAGAGAATGGAGCAAAGTGGTTAGACTCAAGAGTTATTTAGGAGGTTGTCTGGGCAGCATGTAGGGGATGTAAGGGAGAGGAAGCAGGACATTTTGATTTGTGAAGTCATTTTGATGCCTGTGTATATGTGACCCTAAAAAATTTCATCTTTTAGTGCCTTAAAAAGGCACTTTGTCATTTTAATGTGGGCAACAGAGTCCCTTGTCCCATCCTTAACTCAGGGAGAAGGAAGAGTAGCGACCAATCCTACGTCCCTGGCTAGGTGCATGGTGGTCTTTGCTTGAGATAGGGACCGTGATAGGAAGAGCATGTTTGGGGTGGATCTGGGTGAGGTTGAGATGGGGGAGGTTGTTCCTCTACATCTGGACATAGAGGGTTTGAAGTACTTCTTGGTCCTCAGAAAGCCATTCCTTGTGCTGTGTAGCTCAGCCTTCTTGGCCAACTTTCTGTAACTCCAAACTTGCTCTTAAAGAAGAGGAAGGGTGGTTCAGAAATTTAGGTACTGGGAGAAGCAGAGGAGCCAAACGTATATAAATTAGGTAAAGTGTGTGTGTATAAATACCATTAGGAGTAGGTTGCAACTGTAAAGCCCATAGATGTTCATCTGCATTGTGTATAACATTTGCAAACTAATTAGCACACATAAAAATGCAAGGAGACCCTCCAACTCTCAGCGCCTGTCCTAAATGAAGAATCATCCTTCTCTTTTTTTTCTAGTTGCACCCTAAAACCCTGGTTCCTGTTATTTAAAATTGGGCTGGTCATACTGAAAAAGAAACAAGTGGTTGGCATCTCTCCTGTCAGTATAGGGTGACTTCCTCTTTGTGCCTGGGTCAGAGTTGTGGGGGAGGGAGTGGCTGTTGAGGGGCCAGGATGGGGACAGAGATTGGCTTAGTCTGGTCTCAGGGAATGTCCTTGTTTTTATCTATCTGGGTCCCTCTTTCTGTCTCTTTTCACTCACAGATTGTGTGACATTTTGAGGGTGGAGTGCTTGGGCACCTAGCCCACTACTTCCCACTCCAATGTGGCCCTGGTCACAAGCCACATGGTAATGGCCATCAGCCTGGCCTCTTGGCCATCCATCATAGCCTCAGCTGCCACACTGGCACAGGTATTAAAAGGAACTTTTACTAGGTCCCTCCCACCCCCAGTTCTGTTTCCAAGGCTAAAGTGGTGGAGACTCATGTGTAGAGAGCCACTCTGGGTTGGAAACCAATGCCAACATAACCCTTTGATGATGGAGGGGGCTGTCTGTGCCTTGAGGAGGACGCTGGGGCATGAAGCTGTAGTCCATGGAGGAGGAGCACCTCAGTGCGCACTTGGGCCCTGCAGTGTTGGGAAGAGGCAGCAATGGTTGCTGTGGTATGAAGGAAAACTCCCTACCAGATCCCAGGGGATGTTTTTTCCTCTCCCTCCATGTATGTGCAAAGCCTGTGGACTTGTGCTTGTTTCCTACTGAGGCTGTATCCCCAGGTAAGAGTGTGAGCAGGGCTCCAATATCATAGGGAGAGGCCCTTAGCTGTGTCCAGGCAGTGCCCAGGTGAACCTGGAGAAAACACTGCAGGTCAGCACATCTGAATCTGTCCTGTGTGGGAGTGACAGCTGTCAGACTCAGGGCACAGGAGGAGCACAAGCATGGCTGAGGCATGAGACCTTTCAGTTCCATAGTACAGACCCCCTGTGTCTGCTATATGGGACACATGAATACTATATACATGGACCTCAGCTATGGAAGATGTGTGCCCTCCTTCCTGAGAGCAGTGGCCTGGTCCTGGTGTAGACCGCATCTGTGCATGGGCAGTCAGGAGTGGTGAGAGATTGCTGAGAGATTGTGCCTATGGCTGATTGCACAAGCTAATTAATTAGTGCTCCTCTGGTGTCCAAGAATGAGAAGGATCTAGGGGGAGGTGGTGGTGGGGTGTCTCAAAGCCCAACAGTTCAGCTCTTCAGAGCCCAGAGTGTTACCAAGACTCAATTTCAGCAGCCCATCGCTTGAAAAGCCATACTCAAGAGAAGAATTTTGACTGGAAATGAATATGAGCTTTATTCAGGAGGCCTGCCACCTGGGGAGAGGGTAGACTCTTGTTCAAAGGCCAACTCCCAGGTTTCTACCTGTCCCAGGGATTTTTAAAGGAGCTCAGGGCAGTCCATCAGTAAAGGCAATACAGTGGTCCCTAACATTTTAAAAAATATGTCCAGACTTGATGGTGCCAGCTATCCTAGTTCCTGGGGGTGGTTCAAGGGGGTCTGGTTCCTTGGTGCGGGGGGGGGGAGGGAGGTTATGCAAGAGTCTTTGGTTTCTGTTTCATGATGTGCATAAGGGCTCTGTTCCTTTCTAGAAAAGAATGCATGATCTATATGTACACAAGAAAGATTAATCATCATTTGGGCTTAGGGTGCTAGCTAATGCTTAAAGACTCCTAAGTTGACTAGAGGGGCCCAGGTGACTCAAAGAGGTCACCTAAGATTCTGCCAGAATGGGGGCATTCAGCTTGGTATGCAAGGTGTGGGATCAGAGATCTGGGAGCCCTGGCTGAAGAGAGGATGTGTGTGGCTCATGGGGTTGGAGCGCAGAGGCTGGGCTCTTGAGGATGGGTGTCCTGGTGTTCTGAGCTGGACTGGATGGAGGTGGATGGAGGGGAGGACACGCCCTCTGCTTAGGGAGAACTCCAGGCTCAGGTCCTATCTTAGACCATGTTCTCTCCAGGTGGTCCAGAGGGGAAGGGAAGAGAATGGGGATCAGACACTTCAGACCAGTCCAGCCTCATTCCTTCCCCTCTATCCTTGCTCACCTCACTAAACTCAGCTTCACAATGGGTCATTTCACACTTATTACACACCCACTGTGTGCACTGAGCCCCAAAGTGTTCTTGTGCCATTCTCACCCCAGGAACCACTGCCTTCCCCTTGCAGCCCACACAGATCCTCAGACCCCTCAGCTCCTGGGTTGATCTTGGAGGCCAGAAGCTTCTTCTGAAGCCTGGGATCTGGAACCTAGATATTTGGGATATACCATGGGGACCCTGAAGAAGTGGGGGGAGGGAAGGTTGGGAGACATCCCCACAATTTCCTGGGGACAGGACTTACAGCAGCAAGAAAGATTCAAGTGAGAGGAGAGGAAGAACTTCCTAGGAGCAGACACTGCAGCTGGTTTTCTAGAGCAGAAATCCTGGGCCTGATACAGGGATGGAGCAAGATGAATAGGGGTGCATAGAGAGAGATCCTGTCCCCATGAGTGTTGGGGTTCAGCAAGGTATGGCGGGTGAAGGGGAGACCACATGGAGCAAACAGGCAGGAAACAAGGCGAGACTCTGGGGGAATTCTTGGCTTCCATGTGGAGGTGCAAGTCCGCTCCTGAACACACATGGCTAACTGGGAAATTATGGGCGTCTGCTGGGCTCTCAGACATCGGTAATCCTGGAGCGGAAAAGACGCAGAGAACAAGTGGTTTCCTTTCTCTCCCACAAACCTCTGCTAGGAGCTAAGCGAGTCTCCCTCCAGCATGAGTGGAGGAGCAGGTGGTGGGACCAGCAGATATAACAGTCACCATTTGCCTCTGTTGTCTCCTGAGATGGAGTGGCTTTGAGGTGACCAGGTAATCAGGCCATCCTGAGATCCCAGGGCTGCCAAAGTTCCCATCTAACCTGGGGTGGGACTGAGCTGTGGGCTGTCCCTGCCCCCAGGCTACTCAGGAGGGGATGGCTCGCCACCGTAGGCAGACTTCTTCCAGGTGGGACTCAAGTATTCTGTAGGTTTCCCCTGGTCACCCTGTTATTCTGTGAACCTCTGCCCATCACTTTCCTAATGGAGAGATGGCTCTTCAGCACCTGTCTGAATCTGCCCACAGGAAGAGAGGGAGGAGATGGCAGACAGAGGGCAGGAAGAGAAAGTAGGAGCCAATTGTCCTTCCTTTCATTGGGCTCTGAGTCCCGCTGTACTCCCTAGATTCTGGAAGGTGTGAGAAGTGTGAAAACAGATGTAGAAATGACTTGAATTTGGGCAAAATGGTAGGATAGCTGGGTGGAGAGATGGAGGTAATGGGAAAGTGGAGCCCACTGGGAGGTTGAGTTGTCTGGGGAAGTGAGCCAGGAGGGGAGGGAGGCAGGCTGGTGGGGTGGAAGGTGATCAAGGTGGGAGGGAACTGGTGGGAGGTGGGCAGTGCAGGGGTCAGAGGGATGGGGTTGGGCAGGCAGGAGGTGGAGGAACCAGGATAGGGCAATGCCAGATGGAAAATCAGAGAGGGTCAGGATGGTGGGTTGTCTGGAAGGAGGGCTGAAGGAGGATCCCACTGGGAGAAGGGGAAGACAGCACTTCAGAAGCACTCAGGGCCTGGGAAGAATGTAGGGAGTACAGGCTGTGGCAGGGAAAGCAAGGGTGTTTGTGGGTCACTGGAGGGTCCCAGGAAGGTGAGGGTAAGACCTTCAGAGCCACTTCCCACTCAGGCTGAGGCTTGACTCTGAATGGGAGCTGAGGAGGCCACCTGAGCAGTAGCGTAGGGGTGTCATTCCTGCTTCCCCTTAACCCAGGGCAAATGCATGGATTGCCCATCAGGGTGATGTTTCTGTTTCTGTTTCAGGAAAAGCAGGGTGGAAGGTTTTTGGGGAGATGCTCACCACAGGGACTGGGGTTTTGAATGGGACAGCTATCCACAGTGGACATATGCCTTTCAGAAGCTTTATCTGCCTTTATCTTCACACAATTATTGGGTAAATTTTATTAATCCCATCTTATAGGTGATGAAACTGAAGCTCAGAGAGGCTATGTCAAGGGCCCAAGATAAATTAGCTTATTAATAGGCAAATCAGGATTCGAACTCAGGTCCTTGACTCCTGTGCTCTTGCTCCTTCCACCACACCACTGGGCAGAACGTCTTACTTTGTTATGTGTCTGCGTCAGCTTCAGGCCTGGGGGTGGGGAGAGGTGGGCGATGGCGGATAGATGCTCAAAAGTGCTTGTTGTATGAACGAATGAATTATCTCTACAGGTTCCCCTTCCATGGTGTGGTCCAGAGTCTAAGAACACTGGTGGCAGGAGGGGGAATATAGCAAAGGAGTGCCAGTGTGGGCAGAAAACTTGAAATAGGTTTCCTGTGGGTTTCTATGCTCTCTCCTGGGCATTCTAGATCTCTAGAATCTAGAAGACTGGGCTCTGGATCCTTAGAAGAAAGGAATAGAGTGGAGTGTAAATGTGCACAAGTGTGTTTGATGAGTGTATAAAAGTGTGTATATTTGTGTGTGTTAACTATAAATGTGAGTTAGTGAGTATGTGTCTTTGTGTTGCATATATGTGAGAAGGTGATGTGTAGGTGTGTATATGTGTGTGTGTATGTATGAGTGTGAGCATCTCTGTGTGTGTGTGCATGTGTGCAGGTGTGTGTGTGCATCTGTGTATGTGTGTGTGCTGTCCCAGGGGAGCCTGAAACCTCATAGCCAAAGGTGTCTTTAATTTGATTTGTGCAAAGTTCCAGCAGGTTTCAGGCTGTAGTATGTGGTGGGGGAGGTACAGGGCAGAAGAGGAAGGCTGCCTGTGCTTGAGGTCTGGGGGATTGCATAGCCTGAGCAGTGGGTGCCTCTGTCCTGCCAGGCACAGGGGGATGACATAAGGGTCCTGGGTCTGAGGCTGGGTGGAGACTGGGTCATGATCCCTTCACTCAGGGCTTGCATTGGAAGAGCTCACAGGCCCTGCTCTGACCAGGGAGGGCCATAAAGAGGTGGGGCCAAGGTGGGAAGGTGACCAGTCAGTGGAGGGTTCAGGCCTACTCTGTCCTCACCCCCACCCTCAAGATTTGGGAATGATGTAACCAGGCTGCAGTTCCTAACTCTAGGATCCACCCATTCTATCTGAGAGCCATAGAGTCCCCAGAAGTCTTTGAGTGCCACCTTCTGAGGCTGGGATGACAAGAATCACAGTGAAAACTTCTCTCTGTCAGTATTAGCCAGACAGGTCCCAACCAAGTCCCTGTCCCTTGGAAGCCATTGATAAGGCCCTGTATGCATTCTTAGTGAATTTCACAGAAACTGAGGCTTTCTCACACCTTGTGCTGGGAAGTTCTTACTGAGCATAATTCAGATCCTCTTGTTGACTTTGTGCCAGATAAGATCAGGCTGAGTTTGTGAAATTGGATCCCAGCACCCCTTCCCCCAAGTATGGAAGTAGCTTCTTCTAGATAGGGAAGTGGGTCAGAGTGTAGGGACACTGAGAGGATGTGGGGCTAAAGCTGGTGGATCACAGATGGGTCAGACCTTTCCTGGGCAGGAGGGTCATGATTAACAAGGCAGTATCAGAGAAGGGAGCTCAGAGACCACCAGTTTTCCCTCTCTTTCCCCTGTTACTCCAAGCTCTGCCAGGGGAAACAGGGGAAACAGAGGCTGTGGAAGGAGGGACCAGATTCAAACAGGAAAGTGCTTCCCTGGCTGCAACTTTGAGGAGCCTCTGGAGACATAGGACAAAGAGAAAATGATGAATGAAGAGAAGTTCCTCTTGCGGCTCATGAAATAGGAAGAGAGGGGCAGGGGCCGTGGGACTCTGAGGGACAGAGGGGTGTGTGTGCTGAGGGTGAGGGTGCGCACTGCATGGTATTTTTGGTGTACATGTCTGTGCTCTGTGGTTAACAGTCCTGTGTACATCAGTTATATATGTAAACATATATCACGTGAGGAAGGGTGCAGCTTTGACGGGTTTTTTAAACCATGGTTTGTAAGCAGGCTTCCCACTGGGGCCTACGAAGTATGCTTTTCTGTTAGAAGCAACAGTCAGAACAGACGGGAAGACCCCAAGATTGGGAAGCAAGAAAATGTGGGTTCTAGTTCTGGCTCTAGTTATCAGCTGGGTCACTGTGAAGCATCACCTTTTGAGCTGGGATGTCACCTGCTATATGAAAAGCCACACAGCCCTTCTGTGCCAGCAGCCTCAGTGCTGGGACCAGAAAAGGGAAGGGGTCTGGAGTAGAGGAAGGCATTTCAGGGGCCAAAGGGAATAATGGATACAGGTGGAAAGGGCTGCAGGAGGGGAACCCAGAATTCGGAAATTCATGGGTTCTTGCTGGAGCCAAAGATTTGCCCAGCCTGGGCAGCCCAGGCCTATCTCAGGACCCAGGGCCCAGGGCTGGCTCTGCAGGGAGAGACATTCTCTGCCGCCCTCTTGTGGCCACCAAGCCCTTCAGCGGTTACTGCTGAGAATGTTCCCCTCAAGTTCCCAGGGCAGCAGCATCTTTTACCCCTGGTGGAAATTGCCTACAAGTGGAAAAGAAATGTTTGGTAGTCCAACCACACTTTCCCCCCATCTACTCTGGTTTCTGGAGGCACTCACAACCTCCTTAAGGCTGAGAGAGTCATCCTGAGATTTATCTCTCTTTTTTTTTTTTGCCATTGTCTGAAGTTTTCTGCTTTTGGAGATGTGCAGTGGAGACAGGGGGCTAAGATCAAGATATTGAACAGAGAAAGAAACTTCTCTTCCTCCTTGGATTCCATCTACACCCCCAGTTTCCCAGAGTGTTTGGGAGTTTTCAAAGAAAGATTGCAGGTGTAGTGACATTCCTGGAGAAAATGGGCCTGGGGCTGACCAAACATTATGTTTCTAGGTTTCCATGAATTTGCACCTCAGTTCAGTCCCTCAGCCTCAGCAGGGAGGTAGATTGGCAGGAGCCAGGAGGCAAGAGACGGGATGCTGGAGGGAGATGGCATATTTGGCAGATGCTGACGGGACTCCTTATCTGCTAGCTCTGGAATCCCCTCCCACCCACCAGGCTGCCCTTGACCCTCCCCTTCTAGTGCTCAGTGCTCATTAGTGACTGCCTGTCTTTGGGGAGACACCCAGGGGGCCAAATGTCATTGGATGGGCAAGGGGGAGAGGAGGAGGGAGGGATATCAGGTAAGTGATGAAGGAGGAGGGGTTGGAATGACTGGGATTTGAGCTGGGGTCTAATGATCACTGGGGTGCTTGGAAGGCTTCGCAGGGGAAACTGTCGTGGCTGCAGATATTGACTTGCTGGGGGTGAGCGAGTGGAGGGTGGGAATGGGAGGGAATATTGAATGAGATTGAGTTCCACTTATTTACGTACTCATTTGGGGGGACCCAGTGAAAAATGAACCAATGACTTTATTGAGAGCTTCCTATGTCCAAGAAGGGTTACAGGTGCCACAAGGGATAAAAGAGAGACATTTGAAAACCTGCCACATCCCCTCCCTGGACTTGTTGCCCCATGTGGGCCTCTCTAAGGGGTACAAGGAGCTGCTGGGAAGTTCTCACCCAGGATGCAGAGGCAAAGCTTTCAGGCTTTTTGTTCTTCACCTCTGCAAAACACCTCCAAGTGGCCTTCTGCCTCTCCTCACTCCTCTTCTCACAGAATGCTCCAGACTCATAGATACCTGGCTGAGGGGTACATTGAGTGCCCTCCCAGAATTTCCAGTAGCTCCAGTTGACAAAGTGGGCATGGGTAGGGCCAAGCCTCAATGCCTCACCAGCCAGCAAAGCAGACAGGGAGGTGACTCACATCTAGAGTCCTGGAGAATATTCAGTAAGAAACCTGTGCATTCTAATCTGCCAGCTGTCCATCTTCCACACAAAGGGCTGCCTGCCACACCCCATTGCACTCTATGCCAGTCGATCCCTTGAATCACACAACAGCATGGGGGAGGCAGAGAAGGTTGCAGATGGACACAGGGACATGGGCAGAAAGGCCCAGTAAATTCAAGCCAAAACCAACAGAATTGGAACAATAAGGCAGAGTGGGTACGAGCACCATGGAGAGTCCAAGAGACAAAGATACAGAATCAAGAGAGACAGACAGAATCAAGAGAGACAGACAGGATCAATAAAGACCCAGAGACAGACCCAGAGACAGGAGAGAGGAAAGAGAGGAGCATCCAGAGAACACAGCAGAATATCCAAAACAGAAACAGAGAGATACCCAGAGGCCAGAGATAGTAGAGTCAGACATAGGCTCAGGGACATGAATTGGACCCAGGCTCAGGGGTCAGAAAGCCATGGACCCAGAACCAAAGACAGTTCTATGAGAAGAGACAGGTAGAACAGAAGGTTGGATGCAGACTTTGTGTGTGTGTGCGTGTGTGTGCGTGTGTGTGTGTGTGTGTGTGTATGGCAGAAACACAACTCAGAGCTCCATACAAAATGGCAGCATCCTCTGGTGCTGAAGGAGACCCCACACCCCGCATGAAGGACTGCTCTGAGCAGTGGAGGTGAAGGGGGGAGAATAGGAATAAGATGCGAGTTAGAGAAAGACTGAGATGGAGAAGAAATGGCAGAACCCTGACTGAGATCAGAGGGAGAGAAACAGAGTGAAGCAGGGAGTAGAGACATGGACAGAAGACAGAAGGAGACAGAGCAGGAGAAGGAATATGATGGAGGCTGGTGTGCAGAGACACAGGGAGAGGGAGGGGGTCCCTCACTGCAGGAGGGAGAGAGGAGCAGGGAGAGAGACAGGCTGTTCAGAAGCAGATGAGGGTAAAGGGGGAGCAAGCAGGACACCTGTCTCCCCAGAGAGGCTGGGCTGGGATAAAACCACCCAGTGGGGGGCACTTAGTGAGTGCTTTTTTAGGGTGATCTTGTCTCTCTCTTGTTTTAAGTACAATGAACCTATTCCACACAACCATCTTCTTCACAGGAGCGCTTACAACTGCTGCTGCAGGTGCCTGGTCACCTGGCATCCTCTGTGGGAATTGCCTTCACAGGCTGCAGCACAGCTCTGAGCATCCTCACCAGAGGCACATGCTTGTCTTTGGGGTGTATCTGATTTTTGAGAATTGTCAAGGTTTTTTCTGATGCTGGAGAAGAGGGTGAGGACCCAGTTGGGAAGCAGTATTTCCAGTTAAATACAAGGTGAATGTGGGAAGACACAGTGGAGGATGTGCCCTCCTCCAAAATGGCTCTGAAAGGTCATTGTGAAGGAGATGCAGCATGTGACAGGAGACATTCCTAGTGGCTGCTGGAGCCCAAGTTTAATGTTCCTGTGTGTTTCTGAAACCAGGTAGTGGTGCACCCAGGAGCATTCCCAGCCTGGTACTGGAGGGTGAGGCCTGCATTTGCCTGAAATACTTGGTCCAGTGGTCCTGCCCTTGGGGAGCTCATAGTCCTTTCCATACCAACTAATATGCAAAGTAACCTGGTGACACTGACCCAACGCAGACCAACAAGTGCAAAGGACAAAGGCAAACTGAGAATCAGAGTCAGTTAGTTTATCAGGGCATGCTGCCTGGAGGAAGGGAGTTATGAGTGGGCTGTAGAAAGAGAAACCCAACAGGGCATAGGGTGGAGGAGGAAGAGAAGAAAAGAACCTGTCTCTGTGTTTCCGAAGCAGGATAAGCAAACAATAAGGCAGGCAGGAGACAGCTTTGCTAACCTGGAATAAATACTTGGACTGGGGAACCAGCATGAAGGGGAGTGAGGGGGGGCAGATGCTGACAGCTAGGCTGGGTGTTCTGAATTTGCTAGGAGAAGTATTGGGGCCCACTGGAGGGTGCTCTGAGTTGTGTTAGGCAGTGATGTGCGTGAGCAAAATTGTCTGGAGAAGTGCGTACCCAGGTTTGCATGTCTCCTGTGTGTGTGTGTGTGTGTGTGTGTGTGTGTGTGTGTTGGGGGGTTGGGATGTACATCCAGGTGAGTTTGTGCCAAGTTGCTTTGTGCCTCAAGCTTGTCTATTACATCTGTGTGGGTGATTGGAATTCTGGTATGTCTGAGTGCCTTTGTTCCTTTGTGTGTCTCCGTGTGGTCATGTGTGATTGGTATCTCAGTTGCATATTGTGTATTTTATTTGGCTGCAGGCAGTGGGAGGGCAGTGTGTGTGCATAGGAGTGTGTTGTGCATGTGTGTGTGTGCATGAGCATGTCTGCAGGAGGAGTGGGACCAGTAGGGAGCCCTGGCTGCCCAAACATCACTGTCTGTCTCTCTCCCTCCATTGGCTCCGTCTGCCCTTGCTAAGGAGGTAAACAGCAAAATGGCAAAGTGCTTTGCCCAAGGAGACCTAAACATTGTAAACTGGGAGAGGACTCCCCCTCCAGGAGAGAAATGGCAGGAAGAGCCAGAGGACCAACACACAGAGTCCTGCAGGCCCAGGCTTCTTCTTGGAGCAGGTGACTCACATGCACACACAACTCTCAGGCACCCACAGGCATGCCAGGCATAGAAGGACACACACACACACACACACACACACACAGCGTGGTTCATGACCTCCCGTTTCCCTCCCTTCCTCAAAGTCCTGTGACCTACTTTCCATCACTTCTAAAAGCCTCCGGGGTTTGGGGAGATGGCGCTGGGGGCACTCTCTTGGACTTAGGAGCCAATAACCAGACAGTTACTTAGCCTTGTAAGGCTGTGCATGTGTGCGTGTGTGTGTGTGTGTGTGTGTGTGTGCACCCACGCCCCTCCCTCCTCCTTCACTCCTCCCACATTCCACCACCATCTACCCTGCACTCTTTGAGGCTGACTCCTGCTCCCCCTTTCTGAGCACTGCCTCTAACCCTGGGTTCCTCTATCTGCCTCAGTCCCACACGTCTTCCACAGGGTCCCTCCCTTGGTCAGGCTTTTTATAGTTTGGCCTGGACTTTATCTTTCTGCCCCAGGCCATTATTATCTCTCCCTCCCTGGTTCCATGGACTCTGTAGCCTGGTTCCTCCACCCTTTTCCTTCTTCTACAGCCTCCTTGGCCTCCCCCTGGGGTTCTTCTTCCCTCCTCCCATTCTCTACCTGAAGCTGCTGCCTCCTCCCAGTGTCAGTCCTGTCCTTCAGTGTATTTCTGCCTGGGTTCTTCTCCCACTCACCATTCTCCTGCTGGGTTTCAGATGTGGTCGCTGTGTTTTATTCCCCTTCCATGGGAGCTCTTCTGGCCCCTCCAGAGTTCCAGTTTGGCCTGTTTCCTCCTCCCCCTTCCTGTTGTGAAACTGCTGACATTGCCTTCTGGCTCCCAGTCTCTGCCAGGACTCCCCTGGTTGTGGGGGCCAGTGGTGAAGCAGGAGGTCCTGGGCTGAGCTGAAATCCCAGCCCTGTTCCTCCCTATGTAGCCTCTTCACCTGGACTCACTCACCTGTAAAAGGTGGGAAATAATGGCAGGGTCAACAGGAAATAACTCATGGGACTATAGTGAGAATTAGCACTGAGGAGAGGATGCAACATACTCGGCACATAGTATGGGCTTAATAAATATTAGCTCTTGTTATTTGTCCTTCCTCAGTCTGCTCCCCTGTCTCTTCAGCCTGGAGTCAAAAAAATATTAAGAAGAGAGAAAAGAAAAAGTAATAGACAATATAAGCCAAATCCAAGTAAATATCAGGAATTTCTTATGGTTCAGCCTAACAAGTGCTCTAAGCTCTGAACACAGGAAATGCCCGTGAGTGTGGACAAGAAGGGAAGGTGGGTACTGACTGAACACAGAACACAGGAAGCCATGTGAATTGTGCACTGGAAGGACCAAATTCAACCCCAGGGAGGATGGGGGCTGCCCAAAGTCCAGCCTGTGTTCATCCTGAGGTGGCCATGCTGGCCACCCTCTGTCCCTGGGCTCATGGGCCTGTGTCTGCTAGGGCTGCAGAGTGTGGGAGTCCAGACAGGACCTGGATTCCTGGAGACTTAGACCCACCTCTTCTTGTCCTCTCTTTGCATGTCAGGGACACACACACACACACACACACGCCCTGGGATTTCTAAAGGAAAGCAGGGTCCCACTAGAGATCGATTCTCTCTAGCTGCTTGCTTTCCTGACACTAAACATCACAGGGCAGTGTAGGCCCAAATGATGTCCCTGCTTAGGTTTCTTTCTCAGTTCCCCCCTTTCTCCAAGGGAGCAGAATCGGTGAGTCACACCCTCTACCCTCTATATGTGTGTTGGGCACTGAAGGGAGACCCAGAGGGAGGAGCAGGGGCCCTGTCCTGCAAGAGCTCCTTGCAGTTGGTGAGATGAGTCTGAGAGCCAAGACAGAGAGGCATGGCCCTCTGGCTGCTCCCTCAGCAAATGTTTGTGAGCTGAGTTGGTCAAGGGTAAGTGGACCAGGCCCCATGAGTCAGATGATGGGAAATAGGCAATGACCAAAAGAGGGAAGATGGAGGAAGACACAGAACTCCAGAAGGTTCCCTAGGAGACAAAGAGAATGATACTCACTTATTTACCAAGGAGCAGGAAAATGGAGAGGAGAGGATCAGATAAGTCAGAGCTCTCAGTAAGTACATGATCTTGGGGTAGGGAGTGTGAACCTTAGAGACAGATGAGGAGGGAATGTGTAGGTGTGAGTGAGTGTGCATGTGCACTAGGAAGCTAGGCTGACGTCCTTGGCCTTGATGTGTCCTCATAGGCTGTGAGGATAACTGAGCCTGGACTAGATAGACTAGTGAGCCATGGCTGGGGGAAGACAGCTGCCAGGCCCATGCCAGGGGAAGAGGTCCCTGGGGACCAGGAGACAGAAAGAGGGAGAGGGAGACAGGGATGCAGGTGAAGAGGAGTAATGGGAAGACTGAGGTTTTAAGCCCTTTATCCTGGCAATCCACTCACCCACTCCTTTCATGCACTGAATTCTGTGTTTTAAAGCTCAAGTCTTCAATAAATTATCTGGTTTAGCCTTTCATCTTCAGAGGGTAAGGTATGACTTCCCCATTTCTCAGATGAGGCCTCAACTTGGCCAAGCTCTCCTGGGCAGAACATGCTGAGAAGGGCCTCAGGAGGAAGGGCCTCTTTTGCCCTCTGGGGGTCACTTCTCCCTCACACAACAGGCCCCAGGCCTGGGTGCTTCCCAAGGCAGAACCTGCAGGAGGGGACACCACAGTGCAGTCATTTGATTCTTTGCTCCTCCCCTTACCAGCTCTGTGACTTGAGGTAAGTTACTTAAACTCTCTGTGCCTTAGTTTCATTATCTATAAAATAGCAGCACTAATACCTGCCTCTGTAGCTTTTTATTGAACATAAAATGAGATTTAGGCAAAAGAACTGTGTGCAGTTGTAAAGACTTATAAATCTAACATCATTAGGCATTTTAGGGGCACCTGTGTGGCTCAGCCGGCTGAGCATTTGACTTTGGCTCACTTCATGATATCACAATTCGCGGGCTCAAGTGCGATGTCAGGCTCTGTGCTGACAGCTCATAGCCTGGAGCCTGCTTCGGATTCTGTGTTTTTCTGTCTCTGTCCCTCCCCCATTCACACTCTGTGTCTCTCTCTCACAATAAATAAATAAAACATTAAAATATACATATTAGTAAAAACATTAGGTAGGCATTTTAAACCATCCTCATCCTCATCTTTGATATCTTCTCAGTTTATACTCTCTGTACCTACTGTGCACATCATCTCTGTTTCCAACCTTTTTCATAGGTCCCTCAGCCCTTGAACATTCTGGATACACTCTTTTAACTTATATGCTTTTTCCTTTTTTTTCCTTTCCTCCCTCCAACTCTCTCTCTTTCTCCTTCCCTCTCTTCTTTCCTTCCTTCCTTCCTTCCTTCCTTCCTTCCTTCCTCCTTTCCTTCCTCCTTTCCTTCCTTCCAGTCGGTCTCTAGCACTTTCTCCAGAGTTTGTCAACCTGGCTTCCTGCCTGGTTCTGCTTCTCTTTCTCCTTGACCCCGAATCCCCCTTGCACTGGTTCTGCCAGGATGCATTAACTCTGTGAAATTTAGGACTGAGATTCAGGGATCTTTTGATTGCAGCATTTTGGGGGAGATGGAAGGGGAGGCATATACATGTCAGAGTCTCTGGGATCCCCAGGTTGGCACTGGGAGGGAGCCTGGGCAGTGATGGCAGCAGCTTCACCCTGTCAGCTTTCTGGGCACATCCACCACCCAGCAGCACCTGAGGGGAGACTGGGCTCAGCAGGGATCAGGTACAATGGAAGAGGAAAATAAAGCAAATATATGTTCCTTCCCTGGCCTGGCTCCCTCCTCCTGCTCCACACTTGCCTCCTTCTCTCTCTTTGTCATTTTCCTTCCCACGTCCTCCCTGCAGCCCTGTCTTCTTCCTTCCTACTTTGCCTCCTTCACCTTCATCTCTGTTAGGCAGATATGTCTGTCTGTCTATCTGTCTCTCTGACTCTAAATATTTTGTGGTCTGAGATTCTCCAGGACTGAGGCTGCCCTCAGCTCTTCCTTCTGGCTGTCTCCCTCCCTTTCCTCCCTCAGTCTCTGAGGATTTCTCTTCCCATCACATCTTTGTGAGTTTTACCCTGTTTGCCTTTTAGTTTCTCCTCACACATCTCCTCCCATCTGTCTCCATTTGCTGCCTCACCTTCCCTGTTCCCTCTCCCGCCCTCCTTTCCATCTCATTCTTTGCTCCTTTTATCTCTGTGTCTTTTAGACCCTTCCCCTGTCTCTGGCTCACACACCCCCTCCTCTCCTCTTCCTCCTTCTCATCCCTCAAGATTCAGATACTTCATGTGAAATCACCTGGATGGGCTCCCCCTTCTTATGGCCCCAATCCTGCATCCTCTACATTCCTCACCCCCCAGGTCTGGGCCAGTTCTTTTCCTTACCTGGTGATTGTCTGGGGTCCCTGGTATTTCACCCAGCCTCCCATCCATTACCTAGTAGGCAGTGTGTAGCACAGGGGGAAAGGGGAAGGATTGCTCTTGGGACCGGATACAAAGATAGACAGACTCCCTGCACTTGCCCTTCTTTCCCTCAAGCAGATGTACATCTGGGAAAATCCCCACTTGCCACAGGAGAAGACAGCCTAGCACTGTTGGAACAGTGGCTTCATAGAATGAGTTTGGAAGCTTTCCTTCCATATCTATTTTTTTTGGAACAGTTTGAGAAGAATAGTTATTAACTCTGCTCTGGTAGAGAATTCTGGTAGAATTCCCCTGGGAAGCCATCTGGCCCAGGACTCTTATTTGTTGGGAGATTTTTTGATAACCGATTCAATTCCTTTGCTGGTGATGGGTCTGTTAAAATTTTCTATTTCTTCCCATTTTAATTTTGGTAGTGTGTGAGTGCCTAGGAATTTGTGCATTTCTTCCAGATTATCTAGTTTGCTGGCATATTATTTTTCATAGTATTCTCTTAAGATTGTTTGCACTTCTGTGGTGTTGGTTGTGATCTCTCTTCTTTCATTTGTGATTTTATCTACTTGGATCCTCTCTCTTTTCTTTTTGAGAAGTCAGGCTAGGGGTTTATCAATTTTGTTTACTTTTTCAAAGAACTAGCTTTTAGTTTCATTGATCTGTTCTACTGTTTTGTTTGCTTGTTTGTTTGTTTTTTTGTTTTGGATTCTATGTCATTTATTTATTCTCTAATCTTTATTATTTCCCTTCTTCTGATGGATTTGGGCTTTAATTGTTGCTCCTTTTCTACCTCCTTTAGATGTAAGGTTTTATTGTGCATTTGGGACCTTTCTTGATTCTTGAGATAGGCCTGAATTGCAATGTATTTACTTCTTAGGACTGCCTTTGCTGCATCATAAAAGGGCTAGCGTGTATTCATTTTTATTTGTTTCCATGTATTTTTTAATTCCATCTTTCATTTCCTGGTTAACTCATTCATTCTTTAATAGGATTTTCTTTACCCTTCATGTATTTGGGGGCTTCCCAAATTTTTTCTTGTGGTTGATTTCAAGTTTTTAGCATTGTGATATGAAAATATTCATGGTATGATCTCAATATTTTTGTACGTATGAGGGTTGTTTTGTGACCTTATATGTGCCTATTTTGGAGAATGTTCCATGTGCACTCAAGAATGGATTCTGCTTCTTTAGGATAGAAAATTCTGAATATATCTGTTAAGTCCATCTAGTCTAATATGTCTTCCAGAGTCATTGTTTTCTTGTTGATTTTCTGCATAGATGATCTGTCCATTGTTGTAAGTGAAGTATTAAAGTCTCCTACAATTACGGTATTATTAACAGTAAGTTTGCATATGTTTGTGATTAATTGATTTATATATTTGGGTGTTTCCACGTTGGGGGAATAAATATTTACAATTGTTAGCTCTTCTTGGTAGATAGACCCCTTAATTATGATATAATGCCCTTCTTCATCTTTTGTTATAGTCTTTGTTTTAAAATCTAGTTTGTCTGATATAAGTATGGTTACTCTGGCTTTCTTTCGATGTCCATTTGCATGATAGATGGTTCTCCTTCTCCTCACTTTCAACCTGCAGGTCTCCTCAAGTCTAAAATGGGTTTCTTGTAGGCAGTATTAGATGGATCTTTTTTTTTTCCTTTTTATCCATTCTGATACCCTATGTCTTTTGATTGGGGCATTTAGTCCATTTACATTCAGAGTGATTACTGAAAAAACTGAATTTAGTGCCATTGTGTTATCTGTATATTTCATACACCAGATGTTTTCTGGTCCTTTGTAGTCTTTGCTGCTTTACACAGAGCCCCCCTTAGGATCACTTGCAGGAGCTTGTTTAGTGGTCACAGACTCCTTTAGTTTTTGTTTGTCTGGGGAAGTCTTTATCTCTCCTTCTATTCTGAATGACAGTCTTGCTGTGTAAAGGATTCTTGGCTGCATATTTTTCCTATCCAGCACATTGAATATTTCCTGCCATTCTCTCCTGGCCTGCCAAATTTCAGTGGACAGGTATGCTACTACCATTATGTGTTTACCCTTGTAGGTTAAGGACCTTTTGTCCCTACCTGCCTTCAGAATTCTCTCTTTATCCTTGTATTTTGCCAATCACTGTGATATGTCATGGTGTTGATCATTTTTATTGATTTTGAAGGGAGTTCTCTGTGCTTCTTGGACTTGGATGCCTGTTTCCTTCCCCAGATTAGGGAAGTTCTTAGCTATAATTTGTTCCAATAAACCTTCCGACCCTTTTCCTTGCTCTTCTTTTGGGACTCCTATAATATGAATATTGTTTCATTTCATGCAATCACTTAGTTCTCTAATTCTCCCCTGGTGATATAATAATTTCCTTTCCTCCTTTTTTTTCCAACTTCATTATTTTCCATAGTTTTTTCTTCTTTATCACCTATTCTCTCCTCTGCTTCTTCTATCCTCTCTGTCACTGTATCTAGTTTATTTTGCATCTCAGTTATAGCATTTTTTTTATTCATCCTGAGTCGTTCTTAGGTCTTTGATCTTTGCAGCCAAAGTTTCTCTGGAGTCTTCTATGCTTTTTTCAAGCCCAGCTATTAGTCTTATAACTGTTATTCTAAATTATTGTTCAGATATATTGTTTATATCTGTTTCAAGCAATTATTTGGCTGTGATTTCTTCTTGACCTTTCTTTTGGGGGGAATTATTCCATTTTATAATTTTGGGTAAGTTTCTATCTTTTGCATGTTTTAAAATCTTGTTATTTGCTCTGCACCTGAGAATACTACTATATTAAAAAGGGGTTATACATTGTTCAGGACCTGTCACTCCAGGAAGTGTTTTTGGTGTATGTTCATGCACTCTGTTGTTGTGTTTTGGCTGGTCTATCCCACTGATGTCCTCTGAAGAGCTCCTACTTGCTTGTAGTGGTGGAGTTTTGGGATCTTTAACTAGGTGTGCCTTGATTTATTTGTTGAAGTAACCCTGGAAAAGAAAAAAAAAAACAGGGTGGGGAGAGCTTGATCCCATAAATGGAAAAAAATGAAAGGGGAGTAAAGAAAACTAACAGAGAATCAAAAACCTATAAGGCTAATTCCAGAAAAAGAGAAAGGAAAATAAAGAAGAAGAGAGAGAAAATATGTAAAAAGAATAGAATAAAAATGCCTGATATATCCATATCTATATGTATATCATCTATATCTATATCATCTATCTCTATCTCTATCTTTAGATATATATAAACAAAACAAATCAGAAACTATGAATCTGATTCCAAAAAGAAAATAAAGAAGAGGAAAGAAAAATAAAATAAAATAAAATAAAATAAAATAAAATAAATAAAATAAAATAAAATAAAATAAAATAAAATAAAATAAAATATAAAAGGAGAAGGAGGAGGAGGAGGAAGGGGAGGAGAAAGAAACAGTTGTCTGTGCCTAGGATCAGTGGCAGTATTCGTCGGGAGGAGAGGCCAGCTGCATTGGGTCAGACAGTCTTGCTCCAGTAGATAAGCAGCTTCCAAGCACAGAAGGCCGGGTTTGGCATAAGTGTGTCTCACCACCCCTGAGGGCTGCTGTGCTGTTCTCTGAAGTCCACCATGTGGGTGTTTGGGACAAAAATGACGACGGCCCAATCTCTTCTCCCCTCAATGGGTATCTCAACCCATGCTGTTCAAGCAGCCCTCCCAGAATAGTGAGGGCAGTCATCTTGCTCTGCTCCATAGTTCTCCTGCCCCTTCTAGGCACTCAGCTGGGATTCAAAACCTGAGGTCATAAAGAACTCAGTTCTGTGTGGCTCCTCTTCTGTTCCAGAATAGAGCCTCTCTACCCTGGTGATAAAAGGCCTTTGGCTGGCACCTGCATGGTCTTTTGTCCTTGGGGAGGCAATAAACCCTCTTCCGAAAGTACTCCAGGAAGGGACTGTTGTCTCCCAGTGTGCCCCTGATATAGCTACACGACATTATTCACTCCGGGGCTGGCTACCTCCTCCCCAGGAGTGTGGGCCACAGCTCCCAGCTCCCTTCTGTAGAAAGTTGTGCACTTTTGAAACCTCTGAGTTTCAGTTCCAAAGGTTGTTTACAAAAAAGAAACTGGCACTCTTCATATTTCTCATTCCCTAGTCTGTGGTCCAGAGAGGTTTTCCTCTTGTGCTAACTCGATGCTGCACTTTCACAACCCCTGTCTCTTTCTCTCCCTTTTGTCCCTCCACAGAAAGGGTTCTCTCCCCTCCCTGCCTATGCTTTTTTATCACCTTCAATTCACATACTCCCACTTTGATCCTGCCAAGCTGTGTCCCTCCCAATGTGGAGATCCGTGTGTCAGTCGCAGGTCAATTTCCTGGGTGTCCCAAGTGGTCTGACCTCAATACAACTGTGTTTGAGGGATGAGGAAATCCCAGTCCCCCTACTTCTCCACCATCTTAACTCCTTCCCCCTATGCTTTGGTTTTATTCCTGGAATGATGGGAAAGTTGGATGATGGGTTGTGGCTGGATAGTGCTGGTAGAGTAGCCTAGTAGGAGATTCTGAGAGACGTGGTTGGATGTGCTTCTATTCTAGTTTAAATACTTCTTAATGGGCTTTTTAGATGGTCCTAGGACTGGCCTCCAAATCACCATAGGCTGGGCTCTACCTGGCTCCCCATACTCTCTTGCCAACCAGGACCTTCTCCATACCCAGGACCTTGGGAAGCTTGTTTACTTCTAAATTCACATCTTGCTGCCAGCAGAATCTCCAACAAAGTCCCATTAAAGTCCTCAGCCACCTCCTCACCAATGCAGAACCCCACTAGTCTTCCATTGCCCACCTCCAGCTTTCTTCCAGGATTCCAGCTAATCTACCTCCTTCATCCTTTTCTACCCTTTGGATATCCCTGCCTCCCTATGGCCCCAACTCCCTGAGGCCCAGCCTTGCTAGTGCTCTGCCTCCCAAGAGCCCCTCCTCCCAAGGGCCCCACCTATTTGAAAGCCTCAACTCCCTGAGGGCCTCACTAAGCTCCATTCCAAGTCCTGACACTGCTTGGCCAACCTCCCTACTTGTCTCTGGGTTTGGCTTGCACTTTCTTCTCAGGTCTCTCTCCTCCAGGGAAGAAAAAGCCTATAGGTAAGTGATGTCTCCTGTTTATAGGATTGTCAAGGAAACCGAGGCAGAGCCTGAGAGGAGGAAGGCTGGCCTTGGATAATAGCTGGCTGTCCAAACCCTATGGGTTTGAACAGAGGGTATTTCATGGCACCAGAGATAGACTTTCCTCTGGCAAGTGCAGACCAGAGGCCTTAGGAATTTGGGAAGGGCAGGTAGGTTTGCTGGGGCTAGAGTGATTTGGAGACCTACACTCTGTTGTCTTCCAGATCAGAAACATTCTCAGTTCTACTGAGGAAAATATGAGTTAGGGGAGGTTATTCTTGGGTGCTTCTCCCCCAGCATCCTTTTCCCCTCTTGGGTCTCACAGACCGTGAGATCATGACCTGAGCTGAAGTCAGCTGCTTAACCGACTGAGCCACCCAGGCGCCCCGAGTCTCAACAGTTTCTAGAGAAGCTCTGGCTATCTAATTGTTTACCCACAGTGGTACTAGTGTGATGTTTGCATGTAGCAAGGACTCCATAGGTATTGTGGGAAGGAAGCAAAAATGTTCTGGTCTACATCTACATAGATTTTGGTCTACATTTGTGTGGATGGATTTGGTCTACATACAGTTGGTCTGGTGTGTGTTAGTCTGCATCAGGATGAGTTTTAACTGACTTGGAATTCAGCCTCTGCCAAGGTGGGATCTCATTTGAGAGATGTATGATGGGTGGTAGGGTAGGTAGGTGAGTTGGAGGAGGTGGCTGTGTTTCTTCTTGGTCTAATGAGCAGACAGTTTGGGGACTGTCATGCCTTCAAGTTCAAGTCTTGGTTTCACCTAGTAATGTTTACTTGCATGCAGAATTAGGGTTTCTAGCCTCATTCAGAAAACTGAAGTAGGTTCTACCCTAAGGAGTTTCTATTTTAGAAAGGGCAGACAAAGTCTTCTTCCAAATAACATGCAAACAGAATACAGTACAAAGTAAGATCATAGATGGGAGGATGCTTGTTAAGGAATCAGTTGGTGAGGTTGTTCTCAGGAGATGCCTTGGAGAGAATTTTGGATATTTATTTTCTTTAGTTTGAGGCGAATTTGGTTACTTCAGCTTTCTTTCCATCCTTTCAGGGAAGCTATCTGAGCTTTACTTCTCTTTCCCCAGGGGACAAGTTACACATTTCTTACCATTGCAGTGGTTTGTCTCTTTTTTTATTTTTCTGCACAGACCAAGATGGAGAATTATTGTTTTTAATTATTATTAATATTATATCATAGTATATAGATCTGTATCAATATCTCTAGCAAATATTTACCTGGATCTGTCTATTTGGGCAAGCTGGATTTACTGGTTCAAGGTGTTATGGAGTTTGTTTCATGTTTTTGGTAGGAGGCATGGAAGGAAGCCCTAAATGAGGCTCTGTTTATTGGATCATGGCCCACGCTGAAGATATAACTTGAACTGATGTTTTCCTGGGAAACAGTTATACACAATGCCAAGATAGCATAATTCCCCACTCTTCTATGTGGCCTTTAGGCTGACTAATGGTACACAGAAGGTATTCACAATTCTTGCCAACAGTGGAAAATGAGGTCCTTACTACTCTTGTCTTCCATCTAGGAAGGCATCTGGGATCTTGACATGCCCTTGCCTTTGTTCATTTCTGATTGAGGAATATCTTCCTGGTTCATAGTGTATGTATCTCTTATTTTTTTTGGTAGGTGGGAAAACATTCATGAAGTGCCATTAATTGTAAATTCCCAGAGTGGGGAATTCTGTATTTGCCCCCATTGTCTTATGCTGTGTGAAACTGAGTGTGTGATGATTTGGGGGGTATTAGTGGTGGTGTTGATAATTTAGGGGGAAGAAAATATTGCTTTTGCTTGAGTTCTTTTGTACAAAGAATCGCTGTGGTGCCTGAACTTTCTAATTTGGATTTTTTCTTTGTATTCACTTACAGTAGTTGAAACCTCATCTGTAATAGATTGAATCCAGTGTATCTCACATAGAAACTTCCTGTGGGACCATCCAATTTTTCACTTTAGATCCAACTCAAAATACACTGAACCCACCTGTATATTTATTCACAGATAGTACAGGAAAAATGGTAGCCAATCCAGAAAATTCTTTTCTCTAGGAGCTATGATTTAAGGGCATTTCATGGATACTTCCCTATCCTCCTTAAACAAGTTTAATCATATTCTACACAGCATTTAGTCAATTGACTATTGTCCCACTCCTCCCTTTTGCAGACAAGACTTAACTATAGTTATTGTAGTTTGAGTCCTGTGTCATGTTGTCTAATTGCAAAGCATTAGGTGAATTATTTTCCAAATGAAGTAAATCAGTGAAAGTAATAAAACTTGGTGTTGATGTCAGTTGTCACACATCAGGGGTATGACACTGGAGCAAACCATAAATGTGATAGATAATGCACTTTGTCTGAGCTCACTTGAATTGCTTCCTTTGTACTTTCACTTTGTGGTGAAAGAGACTTGGACTTCAGTTCTTGTGTGAGACCTCTGATATCACCAAAAGGGCTCTAAATCCTGGGGTACTTCCTTAGCTGTGACCAGTTAATTCTTTCTACCTCAGGCTTTAGCTGGAGAAGGAAAAGCAAGATGGAAGTGTCTTCAAGCAGAAGATCTGCTCCTCAGCTCCACCTCACCACCTTTGACTCCTACCCTCTTTCTTACCTGAGTGTACTCTGAGTACAAAATTCTAGTTCAGTGAGTTATGCCACTGGACATTAATGAGGAGAGAGCAGGGGGCAAAGAGAGCACACTGGAAAGATCAGATATCTATTTGTAGATGTGCCCAGAGAAGCTTCCAGAAGGAGGGTCATGTTAAACAGGGTTTGGTGTATTCTAGGCAGAGAAGGACAGTCTGTGTGAAGGCTGATATTAATGCTATCAAGATGTACATGTGTGGGGAAAGGTTTATCCTGTTCAAGCAGGAGCCACAGAAAAGGTTAATAGGATGAGTAAGTGGTAGAAGAACTTTAAAAGAAAGCTTTAGAAATACAATCTTAGAAGTTTGGATGTAATAGCATGAAACTGCAGGTCTGGTTGGGACTGTGTGTGTGTGTGTGTGTGTGTGTGTGTGTGTTTAAGACTTGAAGAAGGGGCTTCTGGGTGGCTCAGTCAGTTATGTGTCTGACTCTCTCTCTCTCAAAATAAATAAACTTAAAAAATAAAAGGCAGCTCAAGTTAAAAAAAAGACTTGAGGTAAGTGTTATTTTCCAGAAGGATGGTAATGAGCACTTACATATCACTTATCTGGTACAATGTAGTGATCAGAAAGAATGTGATTTAGGGCTTCATCCTACTTCAAGGGCAGTACTCTCTGATGGCTGCTGGTTGTTCAGAGTTACCAATTTTATGGACCAGGAGGGTGGACCAGGGAGAATGGCAGGAGGCTGGCCCTGGGTATATATAGTTTTCCTTCTATTTTGTTAACTATTTGCAAACCATGGGATCCTTCTAGACGAAGGGGTAGTGTGGACAAGGTGATAAGTGTCTAAGTGGCAACATGTAAAACTATCAGTTTTTCTAAGGTTTTCATCACACCCATAGGAATAGCCCAAGTCCTCACTGTGACTCTCAGATCCTACATGAAGGATCTGGCTTCCTGCTTTCTCTCTGATTTCATCCCCTACTGCTTCCCTCTCACTCACTCTGTCTCGGCTCTACAGGCTTCCTTGATATTTCTCAAAAGTAGCCACTTACCACCACACACCCATTAGGATAGCTGCTATTAAATAAAAACAGAGGATAATGAGTGTTAACTAGGATGTGGAGAAATTGGGAGGCTTGTGCATTGCTTGTGGGAATGTAAAATGGTGCAGATGCTGTGGAAAACAGTATGATAATCTCTCTCTCTCTCTCTCTCTCTCTATATATATATATATAGATATATGTGTGTGTGTGTGTGTGTGTGTGTATACATACACACACAATTACCATAGGATCCAGCAATCCCACTTCCGGTGTATATACTATTGAATTGTATGCAAGAACTCAAAAAGATATTTCTGTACCTGTATTCATAACAGCATTACTCACAAAAGCCAAAAGGTGAAATAACGCACATGCCCATCAGTGCATGGATGCATAAGCAAGATGTGGGATATACACAATGGAATATTACTGAGCCTTGAGGAGGAAGGACATTCTGACATATGCTCCAACATGGGTGAACCTTGAAGACATTACGTTAAGTGAAATAAGCTGGTAACAAAAGGACAATATTGTTTGATTCCACTTACATAAAGTACCCAGAGTGGTCAAATTTATAGAGACAGAAAGTAGGTGGTGGTTGGTTGTCAGGGGCTGCAGGGAGGGAAGAATGGGGAGTTGCTGTTGAGTGGGTACAGAGTTTCAGCTGAGGAAGATGAACAAGTTCTGGAGATGATGGTAGTGATGGTTGCACAAGAGTGTGCAGGTAAGGCTGTCTCAGATAATCCTTTTTTATACTCACAACACCCACTCTGAACACATCCTAACCTTTCCTTGTTTCCCTTTTCTCTGCAGCATTGATTGCAAATCCAACACAGTATATCTTCATAGTACTTATTTGTTTATTGTTTGCTTTCCACTGCAGGAATGTAAGCACGTTGAGTGGAGGGATTTTTGTTTTATTTGTTTTATGTGCACTGCTGAATAAATGGGGAGCAGCATATTTGTTGAATGAATATATGAAGGACTATGATTGGACATAGACTTCTATTTTTTTTAGTTAAAAAATTTTAGTGTTCATTTATTTTTGAGAGAGAGAGAGAAAGACAGAACACAAGTGGGGGTGGAGCGGCAGAGAGAGGGAGACACAGACTCTAAAGCAGGCTCCAGGCTCTAAGCTGTCAGCACAGAGCCTGATGCAGGGCTCACACCCACGAGACATGATCTTGCAAGATCATGACCTGAGCTGAAGTCGGATGCTTAACCAATTCTGCCACCCAGGTGCCCCTGGACACAGACTTCTAGAGAAGACATAAACAGGGAAAATGGGAAGATTTCATTTTTCATTTGATTTTGTTAACTAATTTTTGGTACCCTTGGATATAAGACTTGGCCCCAGTGTTCATGGCAGCTTTTGTTCTGTTTAGCTTTTCATATGTATTCTGAACTGTTTCTACTTTGGAATGTTGGTGTACACATGTACCACACTTAGTATTATTTCAAGCTCTGGCCCTGAACTCAAACCTCTACTCCTGTATTCCTGACTTCCCCCTTCCAGAGTTGCAGGGCTGCTTGGGTTAGAAGTTCAGAAACTCCGGGGAAGCTCAGCTATCCAAAGAGCTTTATACTTGTTTGTTTGGGAGCCACTGGTTAGATTGGCTCCAGAGTTTTCCTTGTCTGGAAAATTTTAAGGAGGATGAGATAATTTATACACTCAGGAAGGAGCTGTCCTTGGATACAAAGAATTGTTATAATCTTTGGAGGTGCTTCATTTAAGTCCACTTATCTGAATCATTGAGAACTGGAAAATAATTATTTAACATCCTCATTAACCTTCCTCTCAAGAGTGTCTCAAACTTCTAGCAAAGTAACTGGTATCCAAACTCTCTTTGAGGCTATTCAAGAGGAGCCACTAGGCCAACTTCCTGATTGCAGGGGTGTTAACATCCAACCAAGAGAGCCAGTAGAACTTACTGCCTTGGAAAAATGTTTTGAAAAGGAAATGTCTAGAGTGAGGGCAGTACTCTTTTTAGAGACAGAGGAGTCTCTAGGACCTCCAGGACAAAGGAGAGTAGGTGGGGCTGGTTGAGAAAGCAAGACAGCTTGCAATTTAGTGAGTGAAATTTTGGACTTGACAGGAGTTCTTTTGTTGACTTGGGATGGAACTTTTGTATTGGAGTTTGGAAGGAGCTCAGAGACTGAGAGAAACCCAGGGAGGAGAGGGAAGGAAGTGGGGAGAACAGGGCATTATGGAATTTATACAAGCTGTCTTCATATTCCCTGGCCTCTCTCTGCATTTCTTTCAGCACTTCCTCTGAACAAGCACCTCCTTTGGGAGAGACAGTTTCCTAATTAAACTGATATTCATATACTCTGGGGCCTCATTAGGAAATGCCCTTAGGAAATGCACTTGAAATAGATGATGGTGCATGTTCTAGTTTCCTGTTTCCAACTAGGTTTGGCCCTTTCTCTCTCTCTCTCTCTCTCTCTCTCTCTCTCTTTTAAATCCAACTTACAGGAATGTCAAGATGTAGTAGTGAATCAATACATCTACATATTCATTTTCTCTGTCCTAAATGCCTTTTGGTTTCCTGGTACAATTATGAGCAGATCCTTATCCTGGTTACTGTAGGTTGGGGGTGGGAGTGTGAAATTCAGAAAGAGGAGGTATATGAAACCTGGCCCTGCCCTCTGGCAGCTTTTAGACCTTAAAGGAATTTAAGTGACCTACCCAGGACACCAGCTGACAGACAGAAAGGGAAAACTAGTTTCAGCTAAGCATCGGGACAGGCTCTAAGTGCTGGCAGGAAGGGGAGGAGGTGGGCGATGGGGATCAGTCAGGAAGTCTTAGGAAAGGCTTCTTTGATGTGTGTAGCAGGAAGGTTGTAGAATAGGGTGGAGAAGAGGTAGAGCATAAAGACTGGACAGAAAGGAGTGAGGAGGGCATCCCTTGCAGGACAGGCACTTAGGCCAAAGGCTCCTCCCAGGAAGGGTAAGTCAGGATCTGAGCAGCTGAGTCAGGAAGGAGGTGATGGGCCTGAGGGTGGGGACAGAATTAGGGTGGGACTTTGACAGCTGGGTCAGAGTCTGGACTGAATATAAACTACTGGATATAAACTATTGGAATAATCATAGATTATTTCAAAGAGAGAGGGCATTTCTGAACATGGTGCTTGAGGACAATGTTTCTCTCTGCTGTTACTATAAGCTGGATTCATGGTACTTTCTCAGGATTCTCAATCACTGGTGTGCTTTCTCTTCTGTGAGTTTGCTTGTTCATTTGTTTGTTCAGCTTGCTTCTGTTGGAGTCATGAAATGTGATTGTTTCATTCCCAGATGTTTTGTTCTCTGGGTTGCGTCTCTGGTATCTTCATACTTTGCAGCTCACTGTCCGTCATCTTCAGTAAAAGTGGGAAGAGCACAAAGACCACCCTGCACAACACAGTTGAGGGAAACAGAAATTATCAAAAACATTACCCATCTCCCACCCTGCCATTCAGATGGTCCTCCTCTGGGATTCCTCCTCAGGATCCATGGATGGACTTCAGAAGAGTGTAGGACATTTTTTTGAGGTGATCAACCTCAGAGGGGCGTGTGACTCAACAAATGTTAGGACCCATTTTTGTGTCTTTGTTGTGAGGTAGGTGACTAGGGACAGTTCCCCAGAGAAAGAGATGTGGTACAAGCATCCTTAGTGTCCAGAAAGGAGCCTCCAGAGACAGTTAAAGGATCTGAAGGAGAAAGAGGAATTGGGAAAAGGGAGATGGGTTCAGAGGGAACTGGTAGGGAACTCCACCCTCTTTCTAGCAGGTATTCCTTCTCTGTATTCTCTATATGCTGACATTATAGGATTCCAGTTCCCTTCAATTTAAATCTGTTGAGTTTCTGTCCTTTATTAGATTAACCAGCTGTTCTCACATTGTCTCATGCAATTCCTTTGTTGAACCTGAAGTGCGCAGAGTGGAGTCAACCCCTCCCTCAGTTATGGACTGTTAGCACCATTGCTTCCTGTCAGGCCCCTTTTCAGTGCATTTTTTTTTCACCTTTCATCCTGATCTTTATTCTCATTTTCCATCCTCACTGGAGGTACTTGCTTTATTATATTAACAAATGCTCTTCCAATCCATGCTCTATATGTGTATTTAGATACATTCAACCATTTAACAAATTCAAAGTGTCAACTGTGTAAGTCACAGTTATAGGTGTGGGGAATATAGCCAGGAGCAAAACACTAAAAAAGAAGTCCTGCTTTCATTGAGCTTACATTCTTTTGGAGTGAGATAAATCATGAACAAATAAATAAATAAAACATATAGTGCCTTCAATAGTGATAAGTCCCACAACGGGCTTTGCAAGGACAGTGGGGAGTTGCTTCGGATTCTCTGACTCCCTCTCTGTCTGCCCCTGTCTTACTTCCTCTGTCTCTCTCAAAAATAAATAAAAATTAAAAAAAATTAAGAAGGGAAACCAGTGGAAGACTTTGAGCAGAATAATTTCATCTCATTTTTATCAAATGCACGTTTATCCTTGACAAACAGACGGCATTTTTTGGATGTTTTATAAATGTCCATAAATGGCGTTGCGCTATACACCTCGTCCTGCTTTTTACTTTTCCTACTAAACATCATCCTATCCAATTGCTATTGAATGTACTTTATTATATCTGAGTGCTGTGTAATGTTTCATTGTGCACGTAGGGCACTTTTTACTTATATATTTCTGTAGTAATCAATTCTGGCATAGCTTCCAACTTCCTGCTATCATAAACTTCCTTTGTTGAACGTGCTCATATGAGTCTCCTTATGGACTCAGGAGGGAGTTTCCTTGGGGTGTTGACCTCAGAGAGAGATTGTGGGGTGGGAGGGTGTGCATTCTTAATGGCGCTAAAATTGTGCTTCAGGATGGTGGCCCCAGTTACACTCCCACCAGATAGTTTGTATCTTCTCATCCAATTCTCATGTTGATCCAGTAAGGAAAATCCAGTAAGCTTCTAGGTGGAGGAGGAAACTGAGGCTTAGAGAGATTAAGCAAATTACTCTAGTTTATATAGTCAAGCAGAGGGGCTAGGTCTCAAATCCAAAATTTCTGATATAATATTCATTGCTCTTACCTCTATAGTACCCAGTACTGCCTCTCCCAGGAATAAGATGAGGCATCCATGGGGAAAGATATTATTATTGTATTTGAGCCTTGCATTTTTTCATGCCTGGTTGAATTCAGTCTTCCTGGGACCCGCATGTGTTTAGCACCAGCTTGTATGAGGGTGTTTAATTAGAGTCCTTAGAGTTTCAAGGTGAATTATATGGAATAAAACAGTTTTCATTTTCTCATTAGGGTTAGCTAACAGGCTCGAGGTTTAGTGAGTCATTTTGAGGTTAGAAATTTATAAATACTAAATGATTTTCAAGGTTTGTGGACTTTGAATCAGATTTCAATATTAAACATTTAGGTAGATTATATTAAGTACGTATTGTTTGCTAGGTACTGAGCTAAGTACTCCTTACTACAACCTTATGAGGTATTTACTTTTACTCCCATTTAACTGTCATGGAAACTAAAGCCCTGAGAGGTAAAATAATTTGTTCAGAGTCACCAGGTATGAGGTTGAGTTGTGATTTGATCCTGAACTGTTTACCTGCAGAGCTTTACTACTAACTACTAAACTGTGCTGCCTTCCTGTGAAGGAAACTTTTAGAATATTTTTCCTTTGAGATTGACAGCAATTCCTGTCAATTGGGTGGCTTAGAGCAGTCATGGGAAGTATGGGGCTAGTGGAAAAGAATCTCCAGAGGGAGAGGATATGACATTTGAAAATGTTCCAAGATGTCTTCATTATGCCTCCCTCTGTCCCCTGAAGTAAGAACCTCTACATTAGGACACCTCACCTAGATTATAGGTGCTTAACATGATGCCTTCAAAAAAAATAGGGATTCCCTAACTGGGCTTGGGTGGTTGGTTGCCTATAACCCAAGGGTGCCTGGGTTATAACCTCACCTAGATTATAGGGCTTGAACATGATGCCTTCAAAAAAAAATAGGGATTCCCTAACTGGGCTTGGGTGGTTGGTTGCCTATAACCCAAGGGTTCCTGATAGTTTTAAAACAGCTGTCCTCAAAGGCAAACAATTTTTTTTATCACTCTTTGTGGTTTATACCTGCCATGAATGATGTGCAGTCTAGGTGTTATCACAGTTGGTTTTCCTTCCACACTTTTGTTTTGATTGCCTTTTATAAGAAGGGTAATGTCATTTATATCTTTACCTGGGCCAGATTTATAAAAGTTACTTGGCTACAAGGTATGTATCTCAAAGTAAAGTAGATAGGAATTCTGGATTATGTGTTCTTTCAGGATTCTCTTCTCAGTTTGTGTATTTGTTCAACAAGTATTTATGGAGCACTTAATTCACACTCTGATGGAGGAGACAGGCAGCTGACCTGGAATTTTTGCTACATTATGATAAATGGCACATGAGGGAAGTGGGTGCTATGAGAACACATAAGAAAGGCAGCATAAGGGTCAGGGGAGGCTTCCTGGGGCAGCAACATCTGAGCTGGGAACCGAAAGAGAAGTGGGGTTAGCTAAGAGAAGGGGACAAGAAGGCATTAAAAGCAGGGGAACAGGGTGGGTGTAGGATTTTGCAGTTGCATTACGAACTGGGCAGGGGATGATGCTAGAGGAATAAGCACAGGTCAGATGATGAAGGAAGACAGGATTAAGAATGAAGGGCAATGGGAACCACTGAAGAGTTAAAGCCTGGGGGTGGGTGGGGGACACATCAATCACATTTATAGTGTAGAAAATTTCCCTGAGTTAGGTATTGACTCTCTTTGTCTATGTTGTGTGCTTGTTAGTAAATCATAACATTGGAACTGGTGGGTGGCAAATAAGGAGTCTAGATGGATTTGTAGACAGGTCTGACCCATAATCCAAGGGTTCCTTTTGATTATCTGTAGAGAAGGCTTTTCAATTTTGACTTGTCTTTCCATCTTTAGAAACCTCTACTAACATTTCTTAAAATTCTCTCAAAATCCAATTCTGAATAGAGAGGAGAGTGGGGGCTGCATGACTTTGTTTTCTCTGTTCTCCACTACTCCTTTCTGGGGCATTGCTGTGAATTGTTCACCTAAAGTCTTGCTCCCCTTGAGGAGGGGCCCATTTGAATAGCAGCCAGGGGAGGAGGGGAAGGAGGAACCACACACAGGATTCCTTCACTAAGAACACATTCAGACTATGGTTTAAGTGAGTTAAAAATAACTCCTTGTGAAAAATTAAAAGGGAGTTACAGGTGAGTGTTTTAATACAAGTCCACAGATCAATGCAGGGTCTCCAGGCAATTGGCTACTGACACCACAGATGGTGCAGGGTGTTTATAAAGCACAATGTGGCCAGTGAGGAGACTTTCTGCAGAAGTGAATTCACCTTCTTCCTTGGAACCCAGAGAGGAAGAAGACAGAAGGAATTGTTTTGGTTGCGAGATACTGAGCTAAATGACTTATTTCTTTTCTTTCTACCCATCACAGTCTCAAAACTGTGGACATAAAAACTGTGGTGAGTATTTATCTGGTTACTTTATGTGGTTTATTGCATATCAGATATCATAAAATGACCTTTCTGGCTCTTCTCCCCTCTTAGTAATGGACTCTTGGTTGCCTGCTGCACCCATTTCTCCAGTGTTTTCTTTCCAGAAATCCTGTTTCTTACCTTGCAGGTAGTTATCCCCCTTTCTCCCTTTTCCTCTCTTTTCACAGCACCCATGTGGGCCTAGGAGGGTAAAGTGAAGAGTTGGACTGTACATTCTGTGACATCACTACAGCTAAATGGATGATGCAGAATGAGGATAAAGGGGGCAAAAATGACCATCAGACCTTGGCTAGCTGATTTGGGGGTAAGGGTCTTAAAACTAGGGGCAAATATTTGTATTTTAAACTCAGATGATATTCTCAATATGGCTCTATAATTGCAACAAGGACCTCTAGTCTGTGAACTGTGTCATAACTCAAGCTCAAGCACCATGCAAATATCCCATGTGTAAATTATTGCACAATACATTCACCCTGTTATGTCTTAAAGCTTAATTAGTACACAAAGCTACATGAGTTAGATGAATCCAAATGGGATTATGTCATGTGGTGTGCAAAAAAAGGAGAATGTTGGAAAGTATTTGGCACTTTTTTAGGGGGGAAAGCAGAGTTGATTTCTCTATAATTTCTTTTGGTGTCGGTTTCTGTGATATTTGGGCTGCAACAAGTTATATGCGACTTCTGAGTTTTTTTGTTTGGTTGAACAACATTATTCAATAAATATTTATTGTTTACCTAGGAATTATGGAAGGATACCACATACTAGAAGAAATATGAAGCAGCAGCTTTGAATCTTGAACAAGGGAAATTGGCTACCCCAACGCAACTCAGCTTAACTCAGCCTCACTGAACTGATCCAACACTCCCCAGGCTTGCTATAGCTCTCTAATCCTTAGAATCTTCTTCAATTCCAGCTAGAATGCTGTGTCAGGCATTTCACAGATTTGGCCAAAAGCTGGTACGCAGACGTCCACTGGAGGAAGAAGTATTTGAGATTTCCTTTGAAAGAAGCCTGAGCACTCTGGATTTAGTGGCCCTGGGTGTGGGCCGCACAATAGGTGCAGGTGTGTACATCCTGGCTTGTGAGATGATCAGCAATCAAGCAGGACCATCCATCGTGATCTGCTTTTTGGTGGCTGGCTTATCTTTTGTGTTGACTGGGCTGTGCTATGCTGAGATTGGTGCCTGGGTTCCCCATTCTGGCTCCTCATATCTCTACACCTATGTCATTATTGGTGAACTCTGGGCTTTCATCACTGGCTGGAACCTCATCCTGTCCTTTACTGCTGATACAGTCATTTATACCATGACCTGGGTCTTAACTTTTGAAAACCTGCTTGGGAACCAGATGTCTCAGACCCTGCGTGAAAGCATCTCTCAGCATGTTCCTCAAGTCCTTGCAGACAATCTAGGCTACTTTGCTGTGGCCCTTCTGTTGTTACTTAGAGAAATTGAATATATGAATTTTTATGAGTTATTCGCCCTTTCCAAAGTGTTCACATTGGTGAAAATTTTGGTTCTCAGTTTTGTCATCATCTCTGGCTTCATTAAGGGGGACCTGCACAACTGGCAGCTCACAGAAGAGGACTACGTAAAGGCTGGACTCAATGACACTTCTAAGTTGGGCCCTCTGGGGTCTGGAGGATTTGTGCCTTTTGGCTTCCAGGGGATTCTCCGTGGAGCAGCTACTTGTTTCTATACATTTATAGGTTTCAGTATTATTGTTACCAGAGTGAAAGAAGTCCAGAATCCCCAGCGTTCTATCCCCATGGGCATTGTGATTTCACTGTTCATCTGCTTTGTGGTATATTTTGGTGTCTTTTCTTCACTTACACTTATGGTGCCTTACTACAAGCTTCAACCTGGGAGCACCTTGCCTGAGGCATTTATCCATATTGGCTGGGCCCCTGCCTACTATGTTGTAGGTTTTGGATTTTTCTGTAGTGTTTGTGGCATTTTCATGGGCTTTATGACCCCCATACAGTGGGTGATATGCATGATGGCAGAAGATGGCCTCCTGTTTCCTGTCTTGACCAGGATCTATACCAGTATATACCCCCGATTCATGGCCACTGTGGTATTTACGATTATTGCAGCAATCACGATATTCTTCTTTGGAATCACTGATCTTGTGGACCTCAGGTCAATTGGGACGCTGGTATCTTATTCTCTGGTTGCTTTTTGTGTTCTCATCATCAGGTATCAACCTGATAGGAGGAATGGGGGACATGAAGCAGAGGTGCAGCAACAGAATGTATCTGCAGCAGAGAGGCTGACTCTACAGGGACTACTTTTTCCATGCAGCCCCACCCCCACTCCACTCTCTGGCCGGGTTGTCTATGTTTGCTCCTCACTGCTTGTTCTGCTGCTCACTCTTCTTTGCCTGGTGCTGACTCAGGGGCCAGTTCTGCTTTCTGGAGACCCAGTGTGGATTTCAGTGGTTGTAGTGCTCCTGGTGCTCATCACTGGGCTCACTGGGGTCATCTGGAGACAGCCTCAGATCTCCAGTTCCCTTCACTTTAAGGTCCCTGCTCTGCCTCTCCTCCCACTACTGAGCATCTTCATGAATGTTTACCTTATGATGCAGATGACAGCTGGCACCTGGGCCCGGTTTGGTGTCTGGACTCTGATTGGGTTTGCTATCTACTTTGCCTATGGAGTTCAGCACAACCTGGTCACTAACCCCACTTAAGTTAGGGCCCAAACTGTAGAACTTGAACTCAGCAGTGCCAGTACATATTTGTTTGAAATCATCACACCTGAATGCAGTAAGTTTTCCCTGCACAGTAATGGAATTTACTCCTGAGTTCATGGAAAGCTAGGCCTCCCATGGGATGTTGGTGGGGGAAACACTAAAAGAGCTGTGTATTTATGGTGAAGTGAAGGATATGTGTTTGCTCCCCCCCCCCTTTTTTTTACTTGTCTCCTTTTCAGTTGTGTCATTAGCTGCTTTCTGACTTTAAAAAATTATTTTTTAAAAGAAAGTTGTAAAATGTTTTCCTTTTCTTCGTTAAATATCTACTAGTAGCTAGGAGGTAGGGAATGCCCGGCTGGTTCAGTCAGTATAGCTGACTCTTGATCTCAGCGTGGTGAGTGTGGGTCCATTTTGCATGTAGAGATCGTTTAAGAAAATATCCAGTAGCAGAATTACTGGATCATGCGGTAATTCCTTTTTTAAATTTTTTGAGGAACCTCCATACTGTTTTCCATAGTGGCTGCACCAGTTGACATTCCCACCAAAAGTGCATGAGGGTTCCTTTTTCTCCACATCCTTGCCAACACATTTTCTTGTTTTTTTTTTATTTTAGCCATCCTGACTGGTGTAAAATGATATTTGATGATGTGATTGCAGTTTTAATTTATATTTTCCTGATGATTAGTGATGCTAAGCATCTTTTCATGAGTCTGTTGGCAATCTATATGTCTTCTTTGGAAAAATATATATTCAGGATCTCTGCCCACTTTTTAATTGGATTATTTGTTTCATTGGTGTTGAGTTGTATAAGTTCTTTATGTATTTTGAGTATTAATTCCTTATTGAATATATCATTTGGAAATATCTTCTCCCATTCAGTAGGTTGCCTTTTTGTTTTGTTGATGGTTTCCTTTTCTGGAAACCAAAAGCAAAAGCTTTTTGGTTACATTAATTTGTAAAGGTGTGGGGTGCCTGGGTGGCTCAGTCGGTTGGGTGACCAACTTCACTCAGGTCATGATCTCACAGGTTGTGAGTTTGAGCCCCATGTCAGGCTCTGTGCTGATAGCTCAGAGCCTGGAGCCTGCTTTGGATTCTGTGTCTCCCTCTCTCTCTGCCCCTCCCCTGCTCTCATTCTGTCTCTCTCCTTCAAAAATAAACATTAAAAAAATTTGAAAAGATATATGCACCCCTATGTTTATCGTAGCATTATTTACAATAGCCAGGACATGGAAGCAAACCCAAATGTCCATCAGTAGATGAATGGATAAAGAAAATGTGGTACATATGTATATATAATGGACTATTACTCAGCCATAGAGAAGAATGGACTCTTGGCATTTGTAACAACATGGATGAACTGGGTGAGTACAATGATAATTGAAATATGTCGGTCTGAGAAAGACAAATGCCATATGTTTTTGCTCTTATGAGGAATTTAAGAAATAAAACAAATTAAAAAGAAAGAAAGAAAGGAGAAAAGGCAGACAAGCAAAAACAAAACACACACACACACAAAACAGCAACAACAAAAACTGTCCCAGATTCCTAAATCAGGGAACAAACAGGTAGTTGCCAAAGGGGAGATAGGTAGAGAGATGGGTGATTTAAAATTTTTTTTTAACATTTATTAATTTTTCAGAGACAGAGAGAGACAGAGTGTGAGTGGGGGAGGAGCAGAGAGAGACACGGAATCTGAAGCAGGCTCCAGGCTCTGAGCTGTCAGCACAGAGCTTCCGATGTGGGACTTGAACTCACTGACTTCGAGATCATGACCTGAGCCGAAGTGGGATGCTTAACTGACAGAGCCACCCAGGTGCCCCAGAGGGATGTGTGATTTAGATAAAGGGAATTAAGAGTATACTTAATATCTTAATGAGCATGGAGAAATGTGTGAGATTTTTAAATTATTATATTGTATATATGAGTAATATAACAACATTGTGTATTAATTATACTTCAATAAATAAAAGAAACCAGAAAAAAAAACAAAAAAAGATAAAATATAGCCCCTGCTTTTAAGGAGCTTATATTGTAATATAAGAGGTAAAGCATAGCTGTAACACAAAGTGGAAAGTGTTGTTATAAGGAATATGCAAATAAAGTGTCCTAGGAATTCAGAGTGGAGGAAGATCATCTGTGGCTGACACAGTGGTGAGGGTTGATCTGTGAAATCAGAGAAGACTTTGTAGAGGAATGCCATTTGAGTTCTCTCTCTCCAGGGACAGATAGGATTTTGCCACACATGGACAGCAGGGAGAGATTGTACGCAGAGTGAACACCACAAAGAAAAGCAAAGGAAAACGAAGCAGTGTTTAGACCATACTGAACATGGCGTGTCACTTGAGCCTTGGTGTAAGAGGGGCCAACAGAACATGCACAGGTGGATTGGAGCCAGAGCTTTCCTCTGAGCACAAAGCACTTTGGCTTTGAACCCACTACCCATACTGAAAATCCCTGGGGTTAATTCTTCTACTTGGCAATATCTGCATTTTTGGACTTCAAAATTTCTCTACGGTTGTCTGTTTTGGTCCAGTGCTCAGAAAGTGAACAGCTGAGAGCCAGGTGTCCTATGTTCTGGTCTTGTTTCTACCACTAATTGGCATTGTGACCTTGAGCAAGCCAGTCAGTGCCTTAAATGCTATGCTTATTTATATGTAACATGAGAGTTCACAACCAATACTTTCTAACATTCTTTTTACTTAAAAGATTCTAGGATTTCCTCTGGTTCTTATGCCCTGTTATTATCTTAAATATTTCTCTCTACTGCATGTGATCTGAACCCACTTTTTACTACAACCCATTGTTGGAGCTGTAGAGGTACAATAAGTAACACTCCAATTTCCCCTACCTATGTTTGGAACCAATTGATAATCAAGACATAGAGATGATTAAACTATCAGCTGTAGATCTGCAGCCTAATTGGGTTGCCAATCCTGCATCATTAAATTCGATTTAATCCTCATTGCAAGTAGTGCTGAACATCCCCACCCTCCACCACTAGAGAGAGTGTGATTTTATTAGATTTTCTCCTGTATGAGCAGGTTGGAATGCATGTGTTCTGGGCAGGTTGGTTCTGGATACAGAAAGAAAACCAACAAAAACTGGGGCTGAGCTGGGCATACTCAGTGCTGTCTCTTCAACTCACTAATCAAGTCACAGTGAGAAGGGTGGGTGGATAGAGGCCAGGAATAGTACTCTGCTCAGCGGTGCTCAAATTTTAGTGTATGTCACCTCACCTGGAGGGCCCATGAAAGCACTGCTGGGTCCCACCCCAGATTTTGGAATTCAGTAGGCTTGGGTGGGACCCAGAACTTGTACTTCTAACAAGCTCCTAAATGCTGCTGCTGCTGCTCCAGGGACCTCACATAGAAAACCAAAGCACCAACTGATGTCCTTCGGTATGTAAAGATGAAGTGAGGGAAGCAAAAGGTGCCCTTTGAACACTTATCTTCATTTAATGAAACACTTAGATTAAAGTACCACGTTAATCCTTTCACAGTGGGGAAATCATAGTGAATCATTTCACAATGAATATGTCCATAAAAATACCACAATGTACACTTGAAATATCTTACAACTTTATATATCAGTTATACCTCAATAAAGCTGAAATTAAAAAAAAATTAAGATACCAAAGTTATCTGAGTGTCTTTATTTTCTTCATTTTGTTCTTGATTGTAGATTGTAGGTAAGGAGTGTATCTTGTTCACCGCCCCAGAACATCCAGCTGGGACCAGGCACATTAAGAGCATTTAACAAATTTATGTTAAATTGAATTGAACCTTCCACATTTCTTTGGTACAGAAATGCTTCTACCTTTCAGGCTAGCACTGTGTTATTCCTTTAAGTATCTTCTGTGAGAATTCTTCTGAAAGAATTGACAAACAGCATTTCTGTCCATTCAAACTATATCTAGAACTGTATCTGGATCTGTACCCAGCAACTAGAACTGTACCCAGGCACTTCTACTTTTGCCTTAGTGTGGTTATGCCTGAGTTCTGGTGACTGTCCTGTTCCATCAGAGTGGAATCTTGTTCAGGGCAAGGAGTAGGTTCTCTCCTTCCTCTAGACCCAACAGTAAGAACAGTGTTCATTCAAAGAGCAACAGGGAAAATACAGCCCTGGGCAGGAAAATGCCTGACATGACCTCCTTTGGTCCTATTGCATCTATTCCCATGGGCTGTGGGGAGGGGAGTGAAGTAGCAAATTTATAGAAGGCCCAACCAGCTGACTCCATGGAATCCCTGAAGATGAGACTGATTCCAACTTGGGCACAACAGGCATCTTTCTTGAGGCAGTCAGAGTTTTATGGTTGGTATAGAGGGCCAGTGGTTTTCTATTGTATTTATGTATGGATCTGCCCTGGGAGGGAGGGGTTGGAAGCTACTTTTTTACTTGTGGAATTTCTCATCTTCCCAACAGGTAGTAGGTGATTCCAGGGAAGCCAGCTAGAGGCAGGATTACCCATATACTTACCGACTCCTTTAGTTGTTTTTTGAGAGCCTGGTACAAAAACCTTGTGAGAGCATCTAAGATTCTTTTGGAAGAGAAAACGTATACTCCAAATGGGGAGAGACACAGACTGAAGTAGGAGGAATTACTAACTGGACAAGGATTGAGACATCATTCCTTTGGAAGGAAGGTATGAGTAGAAACTGAGAAAGAGGCATTGATCAAGAGATACTTTGGTAAATAAAAGAGGGACAGGTGAGTTGGAAAAGAAATGGGACAGTAATCTGGGCTATACAGACCTCTAACAGTCATGAAAGAATGAGAATATTGTGAGGGATGTGTGTTTTCACACTTGAAGGGAATTTGTGAGCCAGATTTGTATTGTAGATTGTGTCATGGAGTGAGATTCCTGAATCAGGAAGGAATGGAATACGATTCTCATTGCCATCTGGAGGATGTGACAGAAGGAGGAAAGACAGAAGGATGTGGACAGATAGACTCTTCCTGGGAGACAGTTGTAGCACCTGCTCCAGTCATCTACATCCTTGCTCTTCAAAGTGTGGTCCGTGGACCAGCAGCATGGGTGTCACCTGGGAGCTTGTTAGAAATGCAGAGTCTTAGGGGCACCTGGGTGGCTGAGTGAGTTAAGCATCTTACTCTTGTTCTTAGCTCAGGTTTTGATTTCAGGGTTGTGAGGTCAAGCCCTGTATTGGGCTCTGCGTTGAGTGCAAATCCTGTATTTAAAAAAAAAAAAGAAAGAAAGAAAAGAAATGCAGAATCTTAGACCCAAACCAAGACCTACTGATTCAGAATATTCATTTTTAAAAAAATTTTTTTTTCCTCAATGTTTTTATTTATTTTTGGGACAGAGAGAGACAGACCATGAACGGGGGAGGGGCAGAGAGAGAGGGAGACACAGAATCGGAAACAGGCTCCAGGCTCTGAGCCATCAGCCCAGAGCCCGACGCGGGGCTCGAACTCACGGACCGCGAGATCATGACCTGGCTGAAGTCGGACGCTTAACCGACTGCGCCACCCAGGCGCCCCAGAATATTCATTTTTAACAGGCTCCCAAGTGATTTGTATGATCAGGTTTGAGAAGCACTGACTTTAGATCAAGAATGATAGGTGTCTGGCCTCAGATGAGCAGTTATAAAGGTCTGAAAACTTTGGAACTGAGAACACAAGAGGAGGGTCTTAAGCTGGGGAAATTGAATTTGGGAAAGACAGAGAAGTATGTGTCCTGGCTGCCCTCCTGTCCCCAAGCTTCGCACTCCACCCACTTTGGGAAAGTGCCTGCTGTGGCCACGCTGGAGTCTGCCTGGTCCTCGGGGGCTCCCCCGGGGCAAGCATTGTGTGAGTTAGGACTGCTGCCAATTGTTTCCCCTACTTCATGTGATGGCCTGAAAGGGACTGGGGAGGTCATAGTAGTCATGCCCCGCCTTAGGGTTGTACTGTCTCTTAATCAAGTGAGTAATAACATGATGATACTAAATGAGGAAACTATAGAGGTTGGGGATGAAATAGGAGTTCTTAACTATCTGTCCTATAAATTAGGGATACTTTCATCTATCAAAACCTTTAAAGAGAGACCAAACGATTGCATAAGGAGTTATATATACCCTGGTAAGGACCAAATTAATGCTTTTTAAGGGATCTTTTGGTGATTTTTAATAGGTCAATATTAAAATAAAAGAGACCTATATTTCCAGGGACCTTGGAGCATTGGCAATAAAACAATGTTACCAGGTGGGCATTGAAGAATTTTCTTCAGCGTTTGAGGGTTCGTGTACTTCATCTTCAATCAGAATGGGTGATAAAGAGAGGCCAATATTAAAGTAAAAATGATTGATATTGAGCATGAGGTAGAATTTTCTGAGATTTGAGGATGACTAGAGGAGATGGGAGGGTGCAGGCCCTCTGGCCGTGAGGATGGTTGTCTCACTTGGGTTCGGAATGCCTCAGATGGGCTCCTGCCCAGAAACAAGGAAATTTACAAAATGAACTATCAAAATGTTTTTTATTCCAGAAACTCTCCAGTTAACTTCCTGAAATGGAAGATTGGTGTGGATGTGATGGGTATATCAGGTGGCGATTCATGGGAATGATGAATGACAGGAGAAAATCTTATTAGAGGCTTTAAATCTGGTAGAATTTTAAAACAGGGCTTGGATTATGGAGAATAAATGCATGTTAGGGCTCAAATAACAGTTTCAGGTTTTCATGTTGTGCCTCTCTCCATGTATTTATCTTGTATCATTGATGAGATTTAAAAACCTCCTAAGGGAAAAGAACACCTCTTTTATGTATTACTTCTTTACATCTCCAATATCCCCCAAATGATGATGATAATAATAGCTACCATTTACTGAATACTATACCCTATATTTTGTTCCAAACACTTGTTGTAATCACCAATTTTTAATGTTTGTTTAATTCTTTATTTATTATTTATTTTATATTTTCAATTTATATACCAGTTAGCACATAGTGCAACACTGATTTCAGGAGTAGATTCCTTAATTCCCCTTACCCATTTAGCCCATCCCCCTCCCACACCCCCTCCAGTAACCTTCTCTTTGTTCTTCATATTTAAGAGTATCTTATGTTTTTCCGCCTCCCTGTTTTTATATTATTTTTGCTTCTCTTCTCTTGTGTTCATCTGTTCTGTGTCTTAAAGTGCTAATATGAGTGAAGTCATATGATATTTGTCTTTCTCTGACTAACTAATTTTGCTTAGCATAATACCCTCTAGTTCCATCCACATAGTTGCAAATGGCAAGATTTCATTCTTTTCGATTGCCAAGTAATACTCCATTGTGTGTGTGTGTGTGTGTGTGTGTGTGTGTGTATCACCTCTTCTTTATCCATCGATGGACATTTGGGCTCTTTCCATACTTTGGCTATTGTTGATAGTGCTGCTATAAACATTGGGGGGCATGTGTCCCTTTGAAACAGCACACCTATATCCCTTGGATAAATACCTAATAGTGCAATTGCTAGGTCATAGGGTAGTACTATTTTTAATTTTTTGAGGAACCTCCATACTGTTTTCCAGAGTGGCTGCATCAGTTTGCATTCTCACCAGCTGTGCAAAAGAGATCCTCTCTCTCTGCATCCTCGCTAACATCTGTTGTTGCCTGAGTTGTTAAGCTTAGCCATTCTGACAGGTGTCAGGTGGTATCTCATTGTGGTTTTGATTTGTATTTCCTGATGATGAGTGATATTGAGTATTTTTTCATGTGTCAGTTGGCCATCTGGACGTCTTCTTTGGAGAAGTATCTATTCATGTCTTTTGCCCATGTCTTCCCTGGATTATTTGTTTTTTGGGTGTTGAGTTGGATAAGTTCTTTGTAGATTTTGGATACTAACCCTTTATCTACTATGTCATTTGCAAATATCTGCTCCCATTCTGTTGGTTGCCTTTTAGTTTTGCTGATTGTTTCTTTCGCTGTGCAGAAGCTTTTTATTTTGATGAGGTCCCAATGGTTCATTTTTGCTTTTGTTTCCCTTGCCTCCAGAGGTGTGTTGAGTGAGAAGTTGCTGCGGGCAAGATCGAAGAGGTTTTTGCCTGCTTTCTCCTCAAGGATTTTGATGGCTTCCTGTCTTACATCGAGGTCTTTCATCCATTTTGATTTTATTTTTGTGTATGGTGTAAGAAAGTGGTCCAGGTTTCCCAGCACCACTTGCTGAAGAGACTATCTTTATTCCATTGGATATTCTTTCCTGCTTTGTGGAAAGCAGGAAAGATTAGTTGGCCATACGTTTGTGGGTTCATTTCTGGGTTCTCTACTCTGTTCCATTGATCTGAGTGTCTGTTCTTGTGCCAGTAGCATACTGTCTTGATGATTACAGTTTTGCAGTATAGCTTGAAGTCCGGGACTGTGATGCTGGCTTCACCCCTGAAGACCTTGTTCCAGCACCAGCAAATATGGTTTCTCTCCTGGATCTTCTGGGGCCTTTGCCTGTGAGGTGTCACAGACTCTACCAGATGTCCTCCCAGCAGGGGAACCTCCTCTCCCTTTGTGGCCCGAAGACCCTGGACTTCACTCTGCTCCTGGGGATTCTCCCTTCTCACTAGAGCACCACCAGGTATCAAGCTGCGGAGTTTCAGACTCTGTGCTGCCCCTGTTTATAGAGTCTTAATGGAATTTAAACCCTCTCCATTCTCCTTTCTCCCTTTTTTGTTCAGTCCCTGTGGCTGTTTCCACCTTTCCACTCTCTCTCCAGCTGCTTGTAGGGGGGGTGCTTTTCCTGTATCCCCCCCACCCCACTCTGTCTTCTCGCTGACAGCAAAAACAGCTCCCTGCCCATGGAGGCTTATCTCCCCCACTTCACCTCTTCGCGCTGCATACCTGCTGAATTCTGTGGTTCCAGTTGTGCAGATTGTTGTGTTAATCCTCAGATCAGTTTTCTAGGCATGCAGGATGGTTTAGTGTTGATTTGGCATAATTTCATGGATGTGAGACACAAAAAAACTTCCATGCGGTTCCGCCATCTTGGCTCCTCCCCCAATGTTTATTTATTTTACAGAGAGAGAGATTGAGAGAGAGCGAGCAAGAGCGAGCAAGAGGCAGGCAGAGAGAGATGGAGACACAGAATCCAAAGCAGGCTCCAGGCTCTGAGCTGTCAGTACAGAGCCTGATGCGGGGCTTGAACCCAAACATTGTGAGATCATGACCTTTGCTGAAGTCAGATGCTCAACCAAATGAACCCCCATAATCACCTATTTAATACAGAAGTGTATGAGTTGAGTAGTGTTATACTCATTTTACAAAAATTGAAACTAAGTCTCATTGAGGTTAAGTCATTTGTGTAAAGTGAATAGTGAAGGTAGGATTTGTCCCAAGTTTAAGCAAAGCTGGTGCCTTTAATCCCTGAGCTATATTCTGTATTGAGTAGACACTCAGTAAGGGATAAATGAGCACTGAAACTTGATGGCATAGAGGTAATTGAAAGATAGTGGATAATTCCAAATACTGAAAAATAAAAAAAAATTTCTATTTGTTTTGTGGAGTGTAGTTGGAGAAACACTTAGTGACACATGCAAACTTCTACTCAGACATTCTCTTATTCACCCTCACCGGGCCCCACCCTGCAGTCAGGACTTTGGAAAGGGGGAGACGATGGGTATATACATTCACAAAGCACAACATTGAAAGTCATATATGTCCTACTCTCTGGACATATGTGCTTGAATTTGAGTGGAAATATGCACCAAGAACTGAGGTACACTTATCTCAGTGGTCTATAAACATAAGCATATTTGATAGACTCCTGTGTATGATGTGTGTGTGTGTGTGTGTGTGTGTGTGTGTATGTGTGTGCGTGTATACAAATCAGAAAGGAGTTCAATGAATTATCAGGAACTGGCTGCCTTCCACTCTCAGCCATGGTTGGTGTGTTTGTACCAAACCCTGATATTTATTTTTTGTTGCCTCTCAAGGGAACATCAATGACTTTTATTTCTGGGAAGTTTATGGCTAAGATGCTGGGCTACTTGGAGGAGTCCCTATAAATCTGCTACAAGCAGAAGAGGTTTGCATAGAAAGAGAAACAGTGACCACAATGCAATCCCCTCCTGTTTCTTACTTTCTAGCCTAATATACAGCCTCCCTTGTATGTACACCACACACCTAACCACCTCTCCTCTCCTAGAACACCCTCATGGAAGGTACTAGGAGAAGCCATTTAATTTGCTTCTAAGTGGAACTCTCTGTTTGAGCCATCCCAGAAAGAGGAGAATGGAAAATTACGTTAATTAAGGAATCAAGAGTCGAGATTGTGAAAAACTGGTCATTTGTGCAACTAATTTTATAAAAAAGCAATGAGGTTTAACAGAAGCAAGGTTGGTAATAGGAGCTGAATGTCTGTGTTTACATCTTTAGAAAACCTGAAGCAAAGTTCCTGGAAATAGGAGGTGGGATGACCTGTGGTTTGAAAGCAGACATAGTCATGATAGGGATAAAAAAAGGGGCATGGGTATAAGTTATGTTGTGGGTGATTAGGAGCAGACTGCAGATCTATATGGGGTGAATAAGGTAGGTCTTGCTATTAACGTGCTATTACACCAAATGTGGGGAAGGGAGCAACTACTTGGTTATCTGGGGTAAAGGTGGTGCAGTTATAGGGGACAGCAAGTACGAAGACCCTGAGGTAGAGTCTTGCCTGGTATTTTAGGAAGTCAGAATGGTTAGGAGACCAGTGGCTAGAGAATGATGAGTGGGAAGACAGAGAAACAGAGGCTGAGAGGTAGCTGGGTCAGTGACCAATACTGTAGGACTTTGTAGGCCATTGTAAATGCGAACTTTGGCTTCTACTCTGAATCAAAAGGAAACCAGTGGATTTCCACCAGCAGTGCAAAAGAGATCCAGCAATTGCACTACTAGGTATTTATCCAAGGGATACAGGTATGCTGTTTCAAAGGGACATATGCACCCCAATGTTTATAGCAGCACTATCAACAATAGCCAAAGTATGGAAAGAGCCCAAATGTCCATTGATGTATGAATGGATAAAGAAGATGTGGTATATATATGTACAATGGAGTATTACTTGGCAATCAAAAATAATGAAATCTTGCCACTTGCAACTACGTGGATGAAACTAGAGGGTATTAAGCTAAGCAAAATTAGACAGTCAGAGAAAGACAAATATTATGTGACTTCACTCATATGAGGACTTTATGACACAGAACAGTTGAACATAAGGTAAGGGAAGGAAAAATAATATAAAAACAGGGAGGGGGACAAAACATAAGAAACTCTTAAATATGGAGAACAAACAGAGGGTTGCTGGAGGGGTTGTGGGAGGGGGAAAGGGCTAAATGGGTAAGGGGCATTAAGGAATCTACTTCTGAAATCACTGTTGCACTGTATGCTAACTAGAATGTAAGTTAAAAAATATTAATTAATTTAAAAAAGGAAACCGGTGGAAGGTTTTGAGCAGAGGAATGACATGACATTTTTAACAGATATATGTGTGTAGCCTTGACAAATATGCAGCATATTTTGGCTGTTTTAAAAATGTACATAAATAGCATTGTGTTATACCCCTCATCTTGCTTTTGTTTTTCCTCCTTAATATTGTTTGTGAGATCTACCCAAGTTGCTTTCTATAAATCTGCTGTATTATTTCTGGCTGCTGTGTAATATTTCACTGTGTACATACAACACATTTTACTTATATATGCCTCTAGTAACAGATGCTGGCTTAGCTTCTGACTTCCTCCCACCACAAACAGTCCTGTAATGAACATACTCATATGGACCTCCTTATGGACTAAGGAGAGAGTTTCCTTGGGGTGTTTACCTCAGAGAGGGATTGTGGGCTGAGAGGGTGTGTGCATTCTTAATTCCACTAAGACTGTGCTTCAGGATGGTGGTCCCAGTTACACTTCCACCAGGAGTGCATGATAGTTTGTTTGTATCTTATCAAATTCTTATGTTAATCCAGTAAGGGAAGTCAGGTAAGGTTCCTTGTAGATGAGGAAACTGAGGCTTAGAGAGATTAAGCAAATAACCCTGTTTATATAGTCAAGTGAAAGAGCCAGGGATGTGGGTGCCTGATAGGGCACAGCACTACCAGGCACAGAAGGACACATACACAATGGCTCATGACATCCTTCTCCCCTCCCCTTCTCCAATCCCTGTGGTCCTGCCTTCATCACTTCCAAAATCCTGCTAGGATTTGGGGTGGTGGGGTGGGTATGCTTACTGGGACCTTGGAGCAAATGACCAGACAATTACTCCTTTTGCCTTGGAAGGGCCTGTGTGTGTGTGTGTGTGTGTGTGTGTGTGTGTTGTCCCTGCTTCAATCCTTCCCCAATCCTACCACCCTGTCCACCCACCCCTGTCCTCTTTGAGGCTGACTCTTACTCCCTCACTGAGCACTGCCTCTAACCCTGGGTTCCTCTATTTGCCTCAATCCCACATCTGTTCCACAGGGTATCTCCCTCCTTCCTGCTTTTTGTCCTTTTGCCTGGACTTTATCTTTCCTCCCCATGTAACCGCTATTGCTCCCTCCCTGATGCCCTGGACCTATAGCCCTATTCCTCAGCATCATAGCATTTCTGCTCTGTCTACACAGGCCTCCCACTGCATTTCTTCCTTCTGCCCTCCCTTGCTCTGTCCCAGGCAGCTGCCACCTCCCATTTCCTGTCTAGGCCTTCTGTCTGTTTCTGCCTGGGTTATTTTTCAGACTGACCCTTCTCTAGGTGGGTTTTGGGTGTGGTTGCTGAGCTTCCAACCCCCTTCCATGGGGGCCTTTCTGGCCCCTCCAGAGTTCCAGTTTGGCCTGTTTCCTTCTCCCCCTTCCTGTTGTGAAGCTGCAGCCATTGCCTCTGGCTCCCAGTCTCTGCCAGGACTCTCCTGGTTGTGTGGGGCAGTGGTGAAGCAGGAGGTCTTGGGCTGAGCTGGAATCCCAGCCCTGTTCCTCTCCATGTAGCCTCTTCACCTGGACTCACTCACGTGTAAATGGTAAGAAATAATTGCAGGGGCTGCAGGGAATAATTCATGGGACTGTAGTAAGAATTAGCACTGTGGTAAGGGCACATAGTATGCTGTCAATGCATAATAGCTTTTATTTGCCCTTCCTCAATCTGCTTCCCTGTCTCCTTAGGCTGGAGTCCAGAAAAACGCTTAGAAGAGAGAAGAACCAAAGTAATAGATAGTATAAGCCAAAACCAATTGAATATCAGGAATTTCATATGATTTAGCCTAATAAGTGCTCTAAGCTCTGAACGCAGGAAATGCTTGTGAGTGTGGACAAGAAGGGAGGATGAGAATGGGACTGAAACACAGAACACAGGAAACAATGTGAATTGTACCCTGAATAGAACAAATCAAACCTAGGAGAATGGAGGCTGCCCAAATTCCAGCTTGCATTCATCATGCGGTGGCAGGACTGGCTGCCCTCTGTCCCTGGAGTCATGGGCCTGTGTCTTCTGGGGCTGCAGAGGGTCTGGGAGTCTAGCTCCTGAAACACTCTCACCTCCATACAGGACCTGGACTCCTAGAGTTTCACATACACATTCTCTTCTCCCATCTGTGGATGTCAGGTGTGTATGCGCATGTGTGTGTGTGCGTGCACACACAGGTGCCCTGGGATCTCTAAAGGAAAGCACTGCCCCACTAGAGATGGATTCCCTCCAGTTGTCTGCTTCCCTGACACTACACCTCTCAGGCCAGTGTAGGCTCAGATGATGACCCTGCTTGGGTTTCTTAGTTCCCTCTTTCTCCAAGGGAGCAGAATCAGTGAGTCACACACTCTACCCTCTATGTGTGCTGGGCACACAGGGGAGACCCAGAGGAAGGAGCAGGGGCCCTGTCCTGCAAGAGCTCCTGGCAGCTGGTGAGATGAGGCTGAGACCTAACACAGGGAGGTACAGCATTCTGGGTGCTCTCTTTCAAATTTTTTTGAGATGAGTTGGTCAAGGGCAACTGGACAGGCTCCATGACTTAGATGATGGATGATGCAAAGGAGGGAAGATGGAGTCTAGAAGGTGCCCTAGGAGATAAGTAGAACGATACTCATTTAGTTAGCAAGGAGCAGGAAAATGGAGAGGAGAGAGTCAGATAAGTCAGAGCTCTCAGTAAGTGCATAATGTTGGAGTAGGAAATCTGATTGCCTACTGAGGCAGAATTGTGTAGGTGTGCTTGTGTGCATGTTGGGAAATGTGTGTTAGGGAGGCAGAAGTATGAAGGAAGCTGTGACTGCCTGAGAGAGGGTCAGGGAACTTGGGCTGAAATGACCTGGAGAGCTACCTCTCCAAGGGTGGGATGTGATGGCGTGGCAGTGGTGCTGGACATTTGGGGGCAGCAATGCAAAATGTGCCATGGTTGAAGCTTCACAGTGACCCTGGCCTGGGTGGACAAGAAGGCTGACTCTGTGCCCTGAGGTGACTTCATATGCTGTGAGGATGACTGAGCCTGGACTGCATAGGCTAGTGATCCATGGCTGGTGGGGAGACAGCTGCCAGGGCCTAGACAGGTGGGGAAGAGGCCCGTGGGGTCAGGAGACCAAAAGAGGGAGAGGGAGACAGGGATAAGTGTGGGCAAGGTAATGGGAAGACTGAAGGCTTTGGCAATGTTAACTTGACTATCCCCTTCACCCACCATTTCCATGGCTTGAATTCTATGTTTTAAAGCTCACAGATCTTCGATCCATGATCTGGTTTAGACTTTCATCTTCAGAGGGTAAGGTGTGACTTCCCCACTTCCCAGATAAGGCCTAAACTTGACAATGCTCTCCTGGTCAGAACATGCTGAGAAGGGCCCCAGGAGGCAGGTCTTTTGCCCTCTGGTGAGTAACTTCTCCCTCACACAACAGGCCCCAAGCCTGGCTGCTTCCCAGGGCAGAACCTGCAGGAGGGGGCACCACAGTGCAGTCATTTGATTCTTTGCTCCTCCCTTACCAGCTCTGTGACTTGAGGCAAGTTACTTAACCTCTCTGTGTCTTAGTTTCATCATCTATAAAATAGTAGCACTGATACCTGCTCTGTAGCTTGTTATAGAGGATGAATTTTTTTGCATAAATGAAATTTATTCAAAAGAACTGTGTACAGTTGTAATGATTTCTAGGATCGGATTCAGTGTGCTTCATAAAAGATGTGTGTCCATGGGGGAGAAATGGATAAAGGGTAGGAGTTGGAGAAGAAATGTAAGTATGCAGTTCATGATTTAATTACATGGAAGCCCTGAACATCCCGAACTTTATCAAACTTCTTTATCAAGCTAAGCATCCATGTGAGTGGGATGGACCTGCTGGGTTTTCTCCCTGGCCAACTCTGCAGGACTTTTCTAGAAGGTTCCCTCTCTACCTTCCCTCCTGCTGCTTAGGAGACTCATTGGGCTTTAGCTATAACCAGACTTCTGGTCTCTGGGACCTTCAAATGTGGCTGGCAGGGAACAAGACTGAGAGAACAACTCCCCTTTAGATTGCTTGAGTTAAGGTTCTTAGGGTCTCCCCTGGCCCTGAGAGGAGCTGGGAGAGATAGTCTTTGCAGAGCCCCAGAAAAGTCTGGGAAAAATACTGTCTTCACATACTTAGCTGGTTGCTTCTTTACTGTTCCCTGAAAACCTAGATTCAAGCATGTACACTGGCATCAGTGTCTCTATTTCTTTAAAAAAATTTTTTAATGTTTATTTATTTTGGAGAGACACAGACACAGAGTATGAACACGGGAGGGGAAGAGAGAAAGGGAGACAGAATCCAGAGCAGCCTCCAGGCTCTGAGCAAGCTGTCAGCACAGAGCCTGACACGGGGCTCGAACTCACAAACTGCAAGATCATGACCTGAGCCGAAGTTGAATGTTTAACCAACTGAGCCACCCAGGTGCCCCTCAGTGTCTCTATTTCTGCCTTGTTTCTTCTTTTGGGAATTTCATATGTATATTTGTGGAGGCCCTATAGTGAAGAGCTGCTTGGAGGCTTCATTGTGACTGAAAAGAAGGTGTCTGCATGCTTGATCCCAAATTAATGGACAATCACTAGTATGTTATTTTGCTTATTCTTTGCGTGTTGCTTGTTTAGCTCCCAATGCAGATAGTCCCTGTCCTTACCCTCTCCTCCCTCTTCTCCATGTGATCCCTAAACAGTCGGTCCCCAGCACTTTCCCCAGAGCTTATCAGCTTCCCTTGCCCACCAGCCTCTGTTTCTGCTTCTCCTTGGCCTCAAATCCCCTTTCCTCTGGTTATGATTGGCTGCATTAACTCTGAAATATGTAGGCCTGAGCTCAGGTGTCTTTTGAATGCAGGATTTTGTGAGAAAGGGGAGGAGAGGCAGTATTCATATCCATGTAGGGTCTCTGGGATCTGGGGTTTGCACTAAGAAAGAGCATGGGGCAGCTATGGCAATAACTTCATGGAAAGAAGATGTACTTTCTGGGCACATCCACCACCTGGTAGCACCTGAGAGGAGACTGGGCTCAGCAGGGACCAGGTGAGATGGAAGAAGATCCTAAATGTATATCCTTCTCCCTGACCTGGAAACCTCTCCTGCTCCACACTTACCTCCTTCTCTCTCTCTTCCTCCCCCCCCGCCCCACTCTGCTCCCCTGTCTTTACCTCCTTCACCTTCATCTCTGTCAAGCAGATCTGTCTGTCTGTGGGTCTGTTTGTCTCTCTGACTGCAAGTACTTTGTTGTCTCTGATTTTCTGGGACTGAGTCCGCCCTCAGCTCTTCCTTCTGGCTGTCTCCCTCCCTACTTCCCTCCCTCAGTCTCTGAGGGTCTCTTTTCCATCACATCTTTGTGAGTTTCATCCTGTGTGCCTTTTAATTTCTCCTCACACATCTCCTCCCATATGTCTCCTTTTGCTGCCTCTCCATCCCTGTTCCTTCTCTTGTCCTCCCTTCCATCTCTCTTCCTTGCTTCTCTTATCTCTGTCTCTTCCAGTCTCTTCCCCTGCCTCTGACTCCGCCCCTGCCTCCTCACCTCTTCCCTTCTCCCACCCCTCAAGTTTCAGACACTTCATGTGAAATCACCTGGATGGGCTCCACCTTCCAGGTCTCCACACTCTGTCCCCTCCTCCAGGAGAGACGTATGTCCCCTAACTCTGTATCCTCTGATTCCCCCAACCCTCACAGTCTTGGTCACTTATTTTCCTTTATTCTTCTTTTTTTTTTTTAACTTAAAATGTTGTAATAGGCTCTGTACAAAAGGAAGGAGTGAAAGGTGGGGAACATGCAGGGTACACAATAACACAATGACATGGCAGGGCCACAGCTTCTGTCCTGTGGGAGGGGTATGAGAAGAAAGGGCCATGGCTGGAGCTGGGGAGCAAGAGGGATGGGGAGTCTGTAGCTGTATCCCTCTACTTCCAGGAAGCATCTATAGTTCCTGGGTCTTTCCCAGTTTACTCTGTAGCCTACAATTCTGTATCTTGTCCTGCCTCTGGCCCTAGTGCTCCTTCTTTTGCTCCCCCTGACTTTATTTACCCTGATAGTTATTCTAGTATAATGATGTTTAGGTCCTGACCCAAACAACCCCATCTTATGAAGGTACTACCTTTGCATTCCCTGCTTTTGCTCCTTTTCCAGTCTCACATTTTCCTGTCTCTGGGACAGAACCTTGATTCTCCTCCTTCCTCTCTTCCCTCCCCCTGAAACATATAAGTACTAACTCCCCAGGGAGAGGCAGCACACAGTAGTGGGAGTAGAAGGGGAAGAGTAGGGACCATCAAGGAGAAGGTCACACATCCCTCAAAGGGCAGAGCAGGGGGAAGGTATGGGGAGGAGGGGAGTGAGGACAGTGGTCACTCCTGTCCTCCACCACCCCTGCCCACTGTCCTGGGGACTTCAACACAACTGAGGGGGCAGGTGTGTGTGGGGTCAGGTATGATAGGGAGGAGAGAGGAGCAGGAGAGACAAATAAAAACCTAGGAAAATTCCCCTAAGGAAGATCTCTTTCTCCTTTCCTTCTGGAGTGTCTTTGGTTGGTGGAGGAAGAGAGAGGAGGCGGTGGGAAGAGAGAGGGGAGGAGGAGATGATTCCAAGGGACTTTCCTTCACTTTCCTATCCCTGCCTCAAAATGGTAGCTCACCAGGGCTGGGAAGGAAGTTCTGAGAGCAAGGGCACCCTCTTGGGCTGAGAGGGAGCCCCCAGCTGGGGAGAGGTGTGCCACCACCATCCTCACTGCTGCCCTAGGACAGACCTCACCAGTACTGTGGTTGCATACCTCACAGACATGGTGAGAGTCCTGGCAGTGCACCTTGGGCCAAAATAGAAACTGAGCTCAACATCTTACCACGCACAACATGGCACCTTCTTCTCCAGTGGCACTGTGTGCGTCCGCAGTGGATCCTTTGGGCAAAAGCTGCCTCACGTGGGCCACATGTGAAGGGTCGTCTGTGGAAGGCACTTGTGGGACATGACTGTTGAGATGATCCTGAGGAAGAAGCTTTCCTACAGTGGAAGAAGCTCTCCCTCCACAAGCTACAGGGCTTGTGCATTCTGCCGTACTGTCCTGTAGCTTGTGTGCACATGGTAGCTCCTGTGGTCCTTGCACTTGCAGCGCTGTTGGCACTTGGACACGGGTAAGCCTCCTCGTCTGAAGCCACAGCTAGTCTATGCTCAGGTGGGAGACGTCGCAGGGGTCTTGCCAAGCAAATCACAGGCGTGCTTCTCCTGGATGCACTTTCCAGAGGCAGTCCTGGTCACCCTTGGCTCCCGTGGCTCCTGAGGCTCCTGTGGCTTCTCTGCCTCCAGCATCCACATCTCCCCCTCCCCCACCAGCTCTGCTCAGCTAGGGATGCTCAGGAGGCTAGGAGACCATGGGGAGTGATAGGGTTTTGGAATGGTGGGAGTCTAGAGATGATGGCCAAGAAAGATTTTTGAGACATCTTTGGTGCAAAAGAGGTGATATTATTAAAGCACAGGAACAGGACCCCAGGGCAGAAAGAGCTGCCCTGGAAACATGAGGAGAGACTGATTATATACTTGGGAGTTGGGGGAGGTAAAGTCAAGGAAGTTTCCAAAGGAAATTTGATATGCTAAAGAAGACTCACAGGATACTGGAGGCCTAGCTATTGTCAAGCTAAAGTTCCTTTTCCCTTAGCAAAGCATTAACATTAAGACAGTAGGGAGTTCCTGGAGAAATGTTACACTCTGTCTGACTCAAGTATTTGCCAATGGGCTGCAGGTTATAAGGAAATTTAATTTTATCAGTCATTTTCTTCTGCCTTTGTTTTCCATATCAGTGGGTATCTCCATAGCACCTGAGGTGACCTGGCCTGTCTTGACTCCCATGTGGATGGTCTTGTGCCTTGAGGTTGTACCCATCCAGAACTCCTTGGCACAAGGGCACACATGTAGGGCCCCTTGCTCTTTGTCTCCTCCCAGGCAGGTGTGACCCGGGCTGCAGCAATCATCCAGGTAGGGGCTATGAAAGCAGTGGTTTGGCTGTGGCAATGGTGGCGGCAGAGACAAGACTGTGGCCTGGGTAGTGGGCAGAGATCCTGGTTGGGGCGGTGGGGTTGGAGCCTCTGTGTCCAATATGGAAATGGCGGTTAAACTAGGGCTCAGCAGCAAGGGCAGTAGTGGTGGGGGCAGAATCTTGGGCAACAGCAGGAAGCCAGAGCACATCCACTTGGAGGGGCTTGGCCTATGGGCTGTGGCCTGGCTGCAGCCCTTGTTGTGCCCTGGAATGGACTCTGGTAGCAGCCCTGAGAGGCAAAGAAGGGGGACTAGAGCTCAGTCCTAAGTTGCAGGGTATTCTGGGCAAGACCCTTTAGTGGGTGGAAGGAGATCATGAGGCTGCCCACCAGGGAAGTCCAGGCCCTACCAGGGAAGCAGGGGTGAGCAGCATGCTAGGGAATACAGGGAACATGGTCTCAGCCACTGAGGGGCTCCATGGGGCTCAGTGGGTTCCAGGGGTGCAAGCCCTACAGGGTCTAGGCCCTGGATGCCAACCCTGGCTTGTCAGGCTGGGTCAAAGCATGGCCTTAAGGCCCCCAGGGTGTTTCAGGATCCCTGCTGGCCTATGGGAGGTAGGAAAGGAGGACACCTGGGCCAGGTTTTTCATTACCTGAGCTGGTATTTCCCCAGCCCCCCACCCTCTATCTAGCAGGTAGTGAATAGCACAGGGAGAAAGGGGGAGGATTGTTCCTGGGACCCGATAAAGGATAGACGGACTCTACCCCTGCACCTGCCTTTCTTTCCCTCAAGCAGATGCACATCTGGGAAAAATCTCAGCTTGAGGCAAGGGAAGAGAGCCTAGGACTGTTGTAACAGATGCATAGGAAACCCCCAGATGTCCCTACCCTACAGTTCTGTCCTGACAGCCATCTTTCCAATTCCTGCCTGCCTCCTTTGCCTATAGGAATTTTGGCTCTGTAGCCCTTTCTGGGCCACTCATCCACCACCCAGCATAGCACCTGGAACAAAAGAGGTGCTCAATTAGTGCCCTTGGTCCATGCCTATTGGAGAAGTGTTAGGGCAGGGTCAATGTGATTTTTAGGTTTTCCTTCTTTAGAGGTTCTTCCTGACATCTGGAGCAATTCTTTCTGCTCAGAGTTCAGTGTTCTGTCTGAGTATAGTTAGTATAGACTCTCCCTATTAAGTATCTGCCACTACCCTTCTCTTCCCTCCCTCCACCTCCACCCCAGTCTTTAAGGAACCTAATGTATGGTCTACAGGAATCTCAGCACTATCAAGAGATGGCAGTGATGCCACTTTTCCTTGACACTGATGGTTTCTTGGGCCCATGAATTGTCCTCAGTCTCTGAGTGGGCCCCGCCTTCTGCATCTCTGAGAGGTCTTGCTTCTCTTTGAAGATTAACATTCTGGGAAGGAGGAGGTACCTTCCTTTGGTCACTGTTTCAGGGTCTTGGAAGCTTTATGTGTTGAATGTCTAAAGAATAAAACTCTCTAGGCAGGGACTATATATTTTTTTTACTTCCTCAGCACAATGCTCAATGGGTATTCAGTTAGAATATGCAATGGACATTGAGTGACTATCAGGAAATACCTTGTGGTGAAGCTTTAGTGAGTTCCCTTTTAGTTTTATTTCTGTAGTGAAGGGAAACAGGAATGAGGGGGCGGTGATGGATGATGCTGGTAGAGGAAACTAAAAGGAGATTCTGGAAGAGGTTGTGGGCAGGAGGTGCTTCTATCCTTGACGAAAGGGCAGCTGAGTGGGCTATTTAACTGGATCTGGGACTGGCCTCCAAATCACTACAGGCTGGGCTCCACCTGGCTCCCCATGCTCTTCTCCTGAAAACCAGGACCTCCTCCATACTCAAGACCCTGGAAAGCTTGTTTACTTCTAAGTTCACATCTTGCTGCCACAAAGCCTTCAACAAAATTCCATTTAAGCATTCAGTCCACCTCCTCACCCAGACAGTGCCCTACTAGTCTTCCATTGCCCAGCTCCAGCTTTCCTCCAGGATTCTGCCTAATCCACTTCCTTCACCCTTTCCCACTCTTCCCATAAGCCCTGCTTCCAGACACCTCAGCCTCACGATGACCCCACCTCCTAAGGGTCCTGCCTTCTAGGGCCCCTTCTTTAAAAAAAAGTTTTTTTAATGTTTATTTATTTTTTAGAGACAGAGCATAGGCAGGGGAGGAACAGAGAGAGAGGGAGACACAGAATCCAAAGCAGGCTGCAGGCTCTGAGCTGTCAGCACAGAGCCTGACGTGGGGCTTGAACCCATGAACCATGAGATCATGACCTGAGCTGAAGTTGTACACTTAACTGACTGAACCACCCAAGTGCCCTTCCCAGGGCCCCTTCTAAGCTCCACTCCAAGTCCTGACTGCTTGGCCAAGCTCCTTCCCTCTCCTGGGTTTGACTTGTACTTCCTTTTCAGGTCTTTCTCCTCTGAGATAGGAAAAGCCCATGGGTAAGTGATTTCTCCTGTTTATAGAGTTGGTCAGAAAACAGAGACAGAGTCAGAGACGATGAAGGCTGGGCTTGGAGTGCTTCTGGCTTTCAAGCCATGTGAGGTTTGAGCAGAAGGTATTTCATGGCGCCAGAGGTCTGTGGATTGGGGCGGGCTGGTCAGAGGCCTTGTGAGTTTCAGAAGGGCAGAGAGGTTTGCTGGGTCAGAGTGGTTTGGAGGCCTACACTCTGTTCTCCTCCAGACCAGAAAGGTTCTCCGCTCTGCTGAGGAAAATATGAATTAGGGGAGGTTATACCTTGGCACTTCTTCCCCAGAGTCCTTCCCAACTCTTTGCCCTGCCTTCCTCCCTGGCCTTTCTTTTCTGCCCTGGTGCAAAATTTGCTTTTTTAATCTTTGTCTTTCCCACAGGCCCCAGCACATCATATGCTTAGACCTATTCTTTGAATGAAGAATCTTCCACCTGGCTCTGCTGCCTCCTTCATGTTTTGCCACACTTTCTCATTGGAGATTCTGAAAGACTCTGTATCATATCTTCTTAGGGAGGACATTGGTTTGTGTGGACTTTGCAGAACAGCAGGTCCAGTTTGATAAAGTCCAGTGGTCCACTATAACCATGATGATTTGATGGGCTTCTTGCTCCATGCTCAAAGACCTAGATATCTATATTTATAGCTGCTGAGAGTATCTCCCTGCTTTCCTTTTCTAATTTTAAAAAGCTGTGGTGGGGATTGATTACAGACCAGGAAAAGCTGTAGGAGGAAAGATTACCAAGTTCTCCTGGGGTATAGCTGCCCAGTGGTCTTTAAAACACTTCAGGAAATTTTTGTCTGAGGTCCCAAGTATATTTTAAATCAGCCAGTGCTAAATAAACCTTGAAACTTGATGGCTTTGTTCATTCTCTTGGAATCTATCAGTTTTATGTACATGATAGGCATATTCATTGACCAAAAAAGGCTTGGAGGAGAAGCTTGAAATAGGACTGTCTTCCTGGGTCTTCAAGAGGCAGTTTGCTGTTATGGCAAAACTCTTCAACTTATTTTAATTTGAATTTATTAAAACTCTTTGCCACTCTTTAATTTCGAAGGCACTTGGAGTTTAAATTGTCCTTCCCACTCCCCCACTCCCTACAACAATCTACACAGTGGGCAGTGCCACAACACCAGAAGCCCAGACGACACTTATCCATGCAAGACACCTACTTTATTGATTATGTGTGGCAAATGTGTATTTCTACATTATCTTTCTTGTTCCCTCAAGCAGTTCTGGGGCAACATCTCTCCATTTCCAGTTGATAGGTATTATGTGCTTCCAGAAGACAGATTCATTTTAACTTTAGTTTAAGCAAAATCTTGTGGAAAGGGCAGTTTCTTTCACCAAGTATATTCCAAATTGATAAATATGATTTTTGGATTATATTCTTTTGTTTTATCTTCATCCCTTTTTCCTTTAATTGTCACAGAAAGCACAAAGCAGAGTGGGAATAAGAAAGAACTAGGGAAGAGGGACAAAGAGTGTCCTTGAATGTGATGTCAGAGATTCTTTGTTGTAGATATGCTGCCTGCTCTGGGGTGAGGCAGATGGGTCTTGGTGAAGTCATATCAATCAATATTTGGGTAAGAACTCAGGACTTTGAGTCCTGACACAACTTTCATATGGCTTTGTTGATCTGGTGTCTTTCCTACCACAAAACAAAACAAAACAAAACAAAACAAAACAAAACAAATGAACTTTCCAAGGGAGATGGTGAGGATGTGGAAGAGATACCTGACTCTGAGAGGAACCAAACACTGGTGAGAGAGGACAGAGAAAATAATCACATGGGAAGACAGAAGGACATATTTAAAGATATGAAGTAAGATAAGCAGATAGTTGGCCCTTCCCAAGCCACCTTGTGTGCGGTGTATTATTGAGGCTGTATATTGGGAGGAAGTACATGGAAAAAGAAGCCATGGATTCTGACAAGTCACAATTGCTTGTCTAAAAATGGAAACAGGCGGGGGTGCCTGGGTGGCTCAGTGGTTAAGTGCCCAACTTTTGATTTCAGCTCAGGTCATGATCTGACAGTATGTGGGTTTGAACCCCTCATTGGACTCTGTGCTGACAGCACAGAGTCTGCTTGGCATTGTGTCTCCTCTCTCTGCCTCTCCCCTGCTGGCTCTCTCTATCACTCTCTCAAAATAAATAAATAAACATTAAATAAAATAAAAATGGAGACAGGATATAGTGTTCGGTGGGACCACCGGATGTATTTCTAGATTCTGCTGAGAAGGAAAGGAAGGATTTGGAGGAAAAAACCAAAGCCGTTTAGCAAGGCTTCTTGAAAATGAGTTTGGATCAGTGCTCATTGTAGAACAAAGCCTATCCTACATTATAATCATAGTATGGAAACTAAGGTGGACTGCACTTGATGTTAGCCAAAAGGCCGAGAACAGATAAACTAAGGTGGACTGGCAGATGGGTTTCCTTCTGCTGCTTTCTCCTGATGACTTTTATTAGGTGTTCTATGTTGACATGGTTGGGGGTTGAGAAATGGGGAATAGAGATTCACACAGGGAAGTAGAGAAGAAGTTGATTTTCACTGTTGAAATCAGTGTATCACATCACTTTCTTATCTCTTATTGGCACACCCTTCCAGGCTTTTCCCAGCTCTGTTTCCAATTCCTGTTTGGAAAATCTAATTCTGATTCTTCCTGGTGTTCATCTATTTTCTGAAGACCTCTAGAAAAAGAATATGAGGCTTTTCTGATTTCTCAAGTTAATCATCTTGTTTTGATGTGATAGAAATGTTAAGAATTTCCAAAACTGGATTCTGACTGAAACTAAGCTTGTGTCATATCATGAATGAGGAATGTAGCATTTAGTTCTGTCTTCTTTTTTTTTTTTTTTTTTTTTTTAATTTTTTTTTTTTTACGTTTATTTATTTTTGAGACAGAGAGAGACAGAGCATGAAGCGGGGAGAGTCAGAGAGAGAGGGAGACACAGACTCTGAAACAGGCTCCAGGCTCTGAGCTGTCAGCACAGAGCCCGATGCGGGGCTTGAACTCACGGACCGCGAGATCATGACCTGAGCCGAAGTCGGACGCTTAACCGACTGAGCCACCCAGGCGCCCCAGTTCTGTCTTCTTTGCAGTTATCCCAGAGGGACTAAGAAAGGCCACCTTGTTCAAAACCATCCTAGAATGATTCTAGATAATATGGAGTATATACAGCCTCTGGAGAAGCTCTGGCTATTGGATTGTTTACCCAGATAATGGCGCAATGATACTTGTGTGGTGTGTGCACATAGCAGGGGTCCAATAGGTTTTATGGGAAGGAAGCAAAAATATTTTGTTCTACATATACATAGATTCTGCTCTACATTTATAGATTCTGCTCTACATTTGTGTGGATGGATTTTGTCTACATATAGTTGACCTGGCTTGTGTTAGCCTGTATATGAATGTGTTTCACTGATGTGGAATTCAGCCTTTTCCAGGCTGAGATGAATGTGTTTCATTGATGTGGAATTCAGCCTTTTCCAGGCTGAGATGGGATGTGAGAGGTGCAGTGCTGGGGGTTGTAGGTTAGGTAGGTGAGTTGGATGATGTGGCTGTGTTTCCTCTTGGCCTAATGAGCAGACAGTTTGGGACCTGCCATGCCTTCAAGTTCAAGTCTTGGTTGCACCTAGAAATATTTACTTGCAGAATTCGAGTTTCTAGCCTCACTGAGAGAACATGAAGCAGGTTTTACCCTGAATAGTTTTTTTTGTTTGTTTGTTTGTTTTTATTTTTAGAAGGGGAGACAAAGGCTTCTTCCAGGTCACATGTAAATAGAATACAGTACAAAGTAAGATCACAGGTAGGAGGATGCCTGGTAAATGATCCATTTGGTGAGGTTGTTCTCAGAAGACTCCTGGGAGATAAGTTTGGATATTTGTTTTCTTTAGTATGAGCCGAATTTGGTTACTTCAGATTTCTTTCCAACCATCAGGGAAACTATCTGACCTTCTCTTTCCCCAGGGGAGAAGTCACACATTTATTACTACTGCAATGGTTTCTCTCTTCTTTCCTATCCTTTTTTTTTTAATGTTTGTTTGCTTGTTTGTTTATTTAAATACAATTTATTGTCAACTTAGTTAACATACAGTATATACAGTGTGCTTTTGGTTTTGGGGGTAGATTCCCATGATTCATCGCTTACATACAACGCCCAGTGCTCATCCCAACAAGTGCTCCCCTCAATGCCCATCACCTATTTTCCTCTCTCTCCTGCCACCCACCCCCTCCCATCAACCCTCAGTTTGTTTTCTGTATTTAGAGTCTCTTATGATTTGCCTCCCTCCCTCTCTGTGGGTAATTATTTTTTCCCCTGCCCTTCCCCCATGGTCTTCTGTTAAGTTTCTTAAGTTCCACATATGAGTGAAAACATATGATATCTGTCTTTCTCTGACTTATTTCAATTAGCATAATATCCTCCAGTTCCATCCACATGGCCACCAATGGCAGGATTTCATTGTTTCTCACTGCCAAGTAGTATTCAATAGTGTATATAAACCACATCTTCTTTATCCATTCATCAGTTGATGGACATTTAGGCTCCTCCCATTTGGCTATTGTTGAAAGTGCTGCTGTAAACATTGGGGTACATGTGCCCCTATGAATAAGCACTCCTGTATCTTTGGATAAATTCCTAGTAGTGCTACTGCTGGGTCATAGGGTAGTTCTACTTTTAATTTTTTGAGGAACTTCCACACTGCTTTCCAGAGTGGGTGCACCAGTTTGCATTCCCACCAACAGTGAGAGAGGGTTCCCATTTCTCCAAATCCTCGCCAGCATCTGTTGTTTCCTGAGTTGTGAATTTTAGCCTCTCTGACTGGTGTGAGGTGGTATCTCATTGTGGTTTTAATTTGTTTTTCCCTGATGATGAGTAGTGTCGAGTATCTTTTCATGTGTCTGTTGGGCATCTGGATGTCTTCTTTGGAAAAGTATCTATTCATGTCTTCTACCAATTTCTTCACTGAATTATTTGGTTTTTGGGTGTTGAGTTTGGTAATTCTTTATAGATTTTGGGTATTAACCCTTTATCTGATATGTCACTTGAGAATATCTTTTCCCATCTCGTTGTTTGCTTTTAGTTTTATTGATTGTTTTCTTTGCTGTGCAGAAGATTTTATCTTGATGAGGTTCCAATAGTTCATTTTTGCTTTAGTTTCCCTTGCTTTTGGAGATGTGCCAAGCAAGAATTTGCTGTGGCTGAGGTCAAAGAGGTTGTTGCCTGTTTTCTCCTCCAGGATTTTGATGGTTTCCTGTCTCACATTTAGGTCTTTCATCCATTTTGAATTTATTTTTGTGTATGGTGTAAGAAAGTAGTCCAGTTACATTCTTCTGCATGCTGCTGTCCAGTCTCTCAGCACCATTTGCTAAAGAGGCTGTCTTTTTTTCCATTGGATACTCTTTCCTGCTTTGTCAAAAATTAGTTGGCCATACATTTTTGGGTCCAATTCTGGGTTCTCTATTCTATTCCATTGGTCTGTGTGTCTGTTTTTGTGCCAATAACATACTGTCTTGATGATTACAGCTTTGTAGTAGAGGCTAAAGTCTGGGATTGTGATGCCTCCCCCTTTGGTTTTCTTTTACAACATTATTTGGCTATTCAAGGTCTTTTGTGGTTGCATACAAATTTTAGGATTGTTTGTTTTAGCTTTGAGAAGAATGCTGGTGCAATTTTGATTGGGATTGTGTTGAATGTGTAGATTGCTTAGTAGTATTGACATTTTAACAATATTTATTCTTCCAATCCATGAGCATGGAATGTTTTTTCATTTTTTGTTTCTTCAATTTCCTTCATAAGTTTTCTATAGTTTTCAGCATACATATCTTTTGCATCTTTGGTTAGGTTTATTAGGTATTTTATGGTTCTTGGTGCAATTGCAAATGGGATTGGTTTCTTGATTTCTCTTTCTGTTGCTTCATAATTGGTGTATAGTAATGCAACCAATTTCCATACATTGATTGTGTATCCTGCAACTTTGTTGAATTCATGTATCAGTTCTAGCAGCTTTTTGATGGAGTCTTTCAAGTTTTCCATGTTTTTTTTTCCTTTTCTGCACATACCAAGACTGAGAATTTATTATTATTATTATTATTGTTATTATTTAGTATCTAGATCTGTACTAATATCTGTAGCAAATTATTACCTGGATTTCTCTATTTGGGAAAACTGGATTTACTGGTTCAAGGTGTGGTGGAGTTTGTTTTGTATTTTTGGTGCGGGGGTTGGGGGGTGGTGGTAGCATGGAAGGACAGTTTAAAAGAGGCTCTATTTAAAGATTAAGGTCCAAGCTGAATATGTAGATTGAACTGATATTTTTCTGGGAAACAGTTATACACAATGCCAAGAAGGGGTAACCCCGTCCCCATGCAATCTTCTTAGGCTGACCCATGGTGCACAGAAGATACTCACTAGTCTTTCCAACACTGGAAAATGATGTCCTTACTACTTTCATCTTTCATCAAGTAGGAGGCCATTTGGGATTTTGACATGCCCTTGCTGTAATCATGGGTTCGAGCCCCACATTGGGCTCTGTGCTGACAGCTCAGAGCCTGGAGCCTGCTTCAGATTCTGTGTCTCCCTCTCTCTCTGTTCCTCCCCTGCTCTCACTCTCTCTTTCAAAAATAAATAAAGATTAAAAAAAAGAAAAAAAAAGAAAATATGCACAGTATGATCTCGATCTTTTTGTACTTACTTAGGGCTGATTTGTTTCCCAGTATGTGGTCTATTATGGAGAATGTTCCATGTGGACTGGAGAAGAATACTGCTTTAATATGAAATGTTCTGAATATATTGGTTAAGTTCATTTGGTCCAGTGTGTCATTCAAAGCCATTGTTTCCTTGTTGACATTTTGATTAGGTGATCTGTCCATTACTGTGAGTGGGGTGTTGAAGTCTCCTACTATTATGGTATTACTATCGATGAGTTTCTTTATGTTTGTGATTGATCTATATATTTGGGTGCTTTCACATTTGGCACATAAATGTTTACCATTGTTAGGTGTTCTTGGTGGATCGACGCCTTGATTATGATATAATGCCCTTCTGCATCTCTTGATACAGTCTTTATTTTAAATTCTAGATTGTCTGATATAAGTATGGCTACTCAGGCTTTCTTTTGTTGACCATTAGCACGATTGGTGGTTCTCCATCCCCTTATTTTCAATCTGAAGGTGTCTTTCGGTCTAAAGTGGGTCTCTTGTAAACAGCATATAGATGGATCTTGCTTTCTCATCCATTCTGTTACCCTATGTCTTTTGATCGGAGCATTGAGTCCATTGATGTATAGAGTGAGTACTGAATGATATGAATTTATTGCCATTATAATGCTTGTAGAGTTTGAGTGGCTGACCAGAGAACACCACCAGACACTCAAACTCTACAAGCTTGAGTGTAAGGGGGACTCTCTGAGGGGAGAAAAGATGAGAAAAATATGTCTTTTTTTCCTCATCTATTCTCCCCTCAGAGAGTCCCCCTTAAAATTTCTTGCAGGACTGGTTTAGTGGTCACAAACTCTTATAATTTGTATTTGTCCGGGAAACTTTTTATCTCTTCTTCTATTTTGAATGACAGCCTTGCTGGATAAAAAATTCTTGGCTGCATATTTTTCTGATTCAGCACATTGAATATATCCTGCCACTCCTTTCTGGCCTGCCAAGTTTCTGTGGATAGGTCTGCTGAAAACCTGATCTGTCTTCCCTTGTAGGTTAGGGACTTTTTTCCCTTGCTGCTTTCATGATTCTCTCCTTGCCTGAGTATTTTGTGAATTTGACTATGATAGGCCTTGTTGATGGTTGGTTTTTGTTGAGTCTAACAGGGGTCCTCTGTGCTTTTTGGATTTTGATGTCTGTGCCTTTCCCCAGGTTAGGAAATTTTCTGCTATGATTTGGTCCCCATAACCCTTCTGCCCCTATTTCTGTCTCTTCCTCTTCTGGGACCCCTATGATTCTGATGTTCCTTTTCAATGAGTCACTGATTTCTCTAATTCTTAAATCGTGCTCTTTTGCCTTAATCTCCCTCTTTTTTTCTGCTTCATTATTCTCTAGAAGTTTGTCCTCTATATCACTGATTCTCTGTTCTGCCTCATCCAATCTTGCCATCACTGGATCCATCCATGATTGTACCTCAGTTATAGCATTTTAAATTTCATTCTGGCTATTCTTTACTTCTTTTATCTCTGCAGAAAGGAATTCTAATCTATTTTCGACCCCAGCTAGTATTCTTATTATCGTGATTCTAAATTCTGGCTCAGACATCTTGCTTGTATCTTTGTTGGTTAAATCCCTGACTCATTTCTTCTTGCTCTCACTTTTGGGGTGAATTCCTTCATTTTGTCATTTTGAGGGAGAAAAGGAATTAATGAAGTGGAAAAACTGTAATCAAAAAAATTAAAATTAAAAAATATTAAAAATTAAAGGCGCACACACACACACACACACACACACACACACACACAAATCGAATAGATGATGCTAGATCCTAAGTTTGTTTTGGCCTGGGAGTTGAAAGTGGTTTGACAGATTAGAGAAAAAAAGTGGGAAGGAAGAAAAAAAAGGAAATCGTTTGAGAATTGAAAAAATGAATACACTGAAGTCGACTAAAAGGAGATGATGGGGGTAAAGTAGAATCTGAAAAAAATATACACAAAAGTAAAGAATATAGTAGGAAAAAATTAAATAAAATATTTTAATAAAAATTAAAAATAAATATAAATTTTTTTGTTTTTCTGTATTCAAGCAAAAAGAAAAGAAACGACAGAGAAAAAAGAAAAAAAGAAAGAAAAAAGAAAACAAAGGAAATCATTTGAAAATTTGAAAAAGTGAATACACTGTAGGAGACTAAAATAGAATGAAGGAAGTAGACATTGAAAAAATTTACATAAACACAAAAAATATAGCGAAAAAATTAAATAAAAAATATTTTTAATAGAAATTGAAAGTAAAAATGAAGTTTTTCTCTTTCTGCATTATAGAAAAAGAAAAGAAATGAAAAAGAGGAAAAAAGAAAAAGAAAAAATAAAAAGGAAATTGTTTGAAAATTTGAAAAGGTGAGTACACTGAAGTAGACTAAAATAAAATGAAGGAAGTAAAATAGAATTTGAAAAAATTACACAAAATTAAAAGTATAGTAATAAAAATTAAAGAAAAATATTTTTAATAAAAATTGAAAATAAAAATGAATTTTTTCTTTTCCTGTATTCAAGAAAAAGAAGTGTAAAAAAGAAAAAAAAGAAAGAAAGAAAATTGAATAGATGAACCTGCTAACAGATTGAAGTAGGATTGAAATTACTTTGTTTTCTCCTAGAAATCAGTCTATGTAGCGCTTTATAGTCCATAGCTAAGCTGGCAGTGAGACTTGTGTTCTTGAAGAGGGAGGTTGGCCCAGTTGGGCGGGGCTCAGTGTAACAGCTCCGCTCTCCACTAGATGGCGCTGCTAGCCTACTGTGGTGGATTGTTGCAGTGCTCCTAGGTGCGTAGGTGCATGCGTGGGAGTGGTCAAAATGGCGCCACTCAGCTACTGAGTCTGTTCTCCTGGATCAGCAATCGGTATCCGTCCTCTATCTTCAGCTTTCATCCACTCCCTGCTTTTACACTCTACGTGACCAGGCCCCAGGCAGTACCTCTCTCCCAAGTTTTGTCTCAGATGTGGCTGTTTTCCCTGGCCCCTTACTTCCGAAGGACTGTGGCTTTGACTCGTTCCGCCCCTCTGCGGGAGGGTCTCACGGAGCAGTGACTGAATGAGCAATGGTCGAATGTCAGCTGCCACCCAGGAATGCTTGCTGGACCCTACTGCTGCCAGTGCCCCGAGACTGCGGCCAGGTGCCAGCCCGCCCCAGAAAAAGGTCACGAGATAGTGTAGCAGCACCATTTCAGGGATTATGGAAAATCATCACACACATCTGGCACCAGGCTTCACCCTTAACGACCTTGTTCCAACACCAGCGAATGTGGCCGCCTTCTGGGGTCTGCTGGGACCAGGTGGCTTCAACAGTCTCTACCAAACGTCCTTCCAGCAGTGGAACCGCTTTTCCCCGTGTGGCCCGAGAACCTCCTGGACTCCACTCTATTCCTGGGGATTCGCCTTTCCCACCAGAGCACCACCAGGTATCGAGCTGTGGAGTTGTAGACTTTGCACTCCCCTTGTTTACAGTCTTAATGGAATTTAAACCCTCTCCTTTCTCCTTTCTCCCTTTTTAGTTTAGTCCCTGCAGTTGTTTCCAATTTTCCACTTTCTCTCCAGCTGAGCTTTTGGGGAGGGGTGCTTTTCTCGTATTCTCTGCCCCTCCTCCCCCCAGTCTTTGTCCTCTCTCCGCCGGCAAAAGCAGTTCCCTACCTTCAGCGGCTTCTCGCTCTCCAAATTCCCCTCCCTGCGCCACATACCTGCTGAATTCTGTGGTTCAGATTGTGCAGATTGTTGTGTTAATCCTCCACTCAGTTTTCTAGGTGTGTAGGATGGTTTAGTGTTGGTCTGGCTGTATTTCATGGACACGAGACACACAGAAAATTTCCATGCTGTTCTGCCATCTTGGCTCCTACCCCCTGGTGCTTGGCTTCTTATAACCCAAGGCAGCCTCATATTTTTAAACAATTTTCCTCAAATGCAAACTATTCTTCATCACCCTGTGTTGCTCATACCTGCCACGAATGATGTGCGGTCAAGGTTTCATCAGTTGGCTTTCCCTTCACACTTTTCATTTTTCTTGCCTTCCACAAGGAAGGTAGTACCATTTATATCTTTACTTGAGCCAGGTTTATAAAGATTGCTTCACTACAAAGTATGTGTCTCAAAGTCAAGTAGGTAGGAATACTGGATTATGTGCTCTTTCAGGTTTCTCTTCCCAGTTTGTGCATTTGTTCAACAATATTTATTGAGCATCTAACTCACAATCCAAAGGAGACAGGTAGCTGACCTGGAATTCTGATACATTAGGATAAATGGCACATGGGGTAAGCTAGGTGCTATGAGAGCACACATTAAGGGCAGCATAAGGGTCAGGGGAGGTTCCTGGGGAAGTAACACCTGAGCTGGGAACTGAAAGAGAAGGAAAGATTACCTCAGTGAAGGTGCCAAGAGGATATTAGAGTCAGGGGAACAAAACATGGTGAGTGTAGAATTTCACAGCTGGAGCAGGAACTGGGTAGTGATGAGACTGGGGGAATCATCACAGGTCAGATGATGAAGGAAGGAAGGACTGTGCAGGAAGTGCAGTGGGAACCACTGAAGGGTTTGAAGCCTGGGGGTGGTTGGGGGACATGTCAATCACATTCATAGTGTAGAAAGCTCCGTGAGTTAATTAATCCTCCTTATCTATCTCACGTGCTTGTTGGTAAATCATAACATTGGAACTGGTGGGTGGCAAATAAGGAGTATAGACGGAATTGTACAAAGATGTCTGACACATTTCCCAAGGATTCCTTTTGAATATCTACAGAGAAGAGTTTTCAGTTTTGACTTCATCTTTCTGTCCTTAAAAACCTCTGACAACATTTCCTAAAATTCTGTCAATACCAAAGCCTGAGGAGTGAGGAGAGTGGGGGCTGCATGACTCTCTTTTCTCTGTTCTCCCCTACTGATTTCTGGGGCATTGCTGTGAATTGTTCATCCAAAGCCTTGTTCCTCTTGAGGAGGGGCCATCTGAACAGCAGCAGGGGAGAAGGGGAAAAGAGGAACCACAGGTGGTGTTTGCTCAATAATAAAATATATTTTGCATATTCATAGTGTGAGTTAAAAATAACTCCATGTAGGGGGCGCCTGGGTGGCGCAGTCGGTTAAGCGTCCGACTTCAGCCAGGTCACGATCTCGCGGTCCGGGAGTTCGAGCCCCGCGTCAGGCTCTGGGCTGATGGCTCAGAGCCTGGAGCCTGTTTCTGATTCTGTGTCTCCCTCTCTCTCTGCCCCTCCCCCGTTCATGCTCTGTCTCTCTCTGTCCCAAAAATAAATAAACGTTGAAAAAAAATTAAAAAAAAAATAACTCCATGTGAAAAATTAATAGGAAGTTATAAGTGAGTGTTTTCATACTAGCACACAGAGAAAACCAGATTCTCCAGGTCGCTAGAAGCTGACATCACAGAGGGTACAGGGTATTTATAAAGCATGGTGTGGCCAGTAAAGACAGTGTCCACATAAATGAGCTCACCTTCTCTCCTAGAACCCAGAGAGGAAGGACACAGAAGGACTTGTTTTGGTTGTGAGCTACTGAGGTAGGTGACATTTCTTTCCTCTCTACCTATAACACTCTCATAACTGTAAGCAAAACTGTAGTGAGTTTTGTCTGGTTGCTTTGGGTGAGGTTCGTTGACTGTCAGATTTCACAAAACAGCATTTTTGGCTCTGCTCCCTTCTTAGTAATGGACTTTTGGTTGGCTTCTGTTCCCATTTCTCTAGGGTTTCCTTACAAGACAGCCTGTTCCTATGTTTTTTTTTTGCATGGTATGAAGGACTGCTCCTTTCTTCCTCTTCCTCTTTTCACAGCACCCCTGTGAGCCTATATGGCTAAAGTGAAGGGTTGCACTGTTTATTCCTTGACATCAATACAGTTAAACGGATAAGGCAGAAAGAGGAGAGAGAGGGCCAAACTGACACCAGACATTTGACAGTTGATTTTATTGCTAAAGGTCTTTAAGAATGGGAGACAAATATTTGTGTTTTAAACTTAAATGATATTTAAAATTTTTTTTAGCGTTTATTTATTTTTGAGACAGAGAGAGACAGAGCATGAGCGGGGGAGGGTCAGAGAGAGAGAGGGAGACACAGAATCTGAAACAGGCTCCAGGCTCTGAGCTGTCAGCACAGAGCCTGACGCGGGGCTCGAACTCACGGACCGCTCATGACCTGAGCCGAAGTCGGCCGCCTAACCGACTGAGCCACCCAGGCGCCCCTAAACTCAAATGATATTTTAAAAACGATTCTGCATTTACAATGAGGCCCTCTGGTCTGTCCATGTGTCATGGCTCATGTCATGCAAGCACCATGCAAACATCCCACGTGTGAACTACTGTACAATACATTCATGCCCTGTTGTGAGCTACAGCCCAGTTAGTACATGAAGCTACATGAGTTAGATGAATGTAAAGGGATTGTGTCACATGGTGCACAAAGGAGAATGTTGGGAGGTATTTGGCACTGTTCCTGCGGCAATCGGGGTTGATTTTTCTATGATGACTTTTGGTGTCAGTTTCTGAGATATTTGGGTGGTGTGAGGTGACATGGGACTTCTAAGCTTTGGTTGGCTTGTTGAACACCATTGTTCAATAAATATTTATCATTTGGGCACTTTGGAGGGATAGCACATACCTGATGAAATACAAAGCAGGAGATTTGAAGCCCATGCAACAGAACTTGGCAGCCCAAAGACAACTTGGTTTAATTCAGCCTCTGACCCAGATGTGAGACTCTGCTTCCAGGCTTGCTAAGGCTCTCTGATCCTGAATCTGATCCTGTATCCTCTTCAATTCCAGCTACAATGCTACATCAGGCACGTGGGAGATTTGGTCAAAAGTTGGTATGCAGACATACCCTGCAGCAAGATATGGCTGAGCCTGCCCCTCTCAGAAAACTGAGCATTCTGGATTTAGTGGCCCTGGGTGTGGGCTGCATAGTAGGTGCAGGTGTGTATGTCCTGGCTGGTGAGGTGGCCAGAAATCAAGCAGGACCATCCATTGTGATCTGCTTTTTGATGGCCAGCCTATATTCTTTGCTGGCTGTGTTGTGCTATGCTGAGATAATGGCCCAGATTCCCCATTCTGGCTCTGCATATCTCTATAGCTATGTCACTATTGTCACTATAGGTCAACTCTGGGCTATCATCACTGGCTGCACTGTCATCTTTTCCCTTGTTTCTGATACAGCAATTTATGTTGACATATTTATCTTAGCTTTTGAGCACCTGCATGTGACCCTGCATGAAATTGTCTTACCGTATGTTTACCATCTCCTTAGAGAAAAATATCTAGACTTCATTGTTATGTGCCTTGTGTGGCCTTTCATGATTTTGTGGCATAATCACTTTTCTTCACTTATCAAGGTGCTCACTTTGGTTCTCAGTTTTGTCATCATGTATGGCTTTATTAAGGGGGACCTGCACAACTGAAGGCTCACAGGAGAGGACTACATAATGGCTGGACTCAATGACACCTCTAGCTTGGACCCCCTGGGCGCTAGAGGGTTTTTGCCTTTTGGCTTTGAGGGGATTCTCTGGGGAGCAGCTACTTGTTTCTATGCATTTATAGGTTTTGACAAAATTGTTACCAGAGTTGAAAAAGCCCAGAATCCCCAATGTTCCATCCCCCATTGTGATTTCACTGTTCATCTGCTTTGTGTGGTATTAAAAAAATTTTTTTTAGTGTTTATTTATTTTTGAGAGAGAAAGAATGTGAGTGGGAGAGGAGCAGAGAGAGGGAGACACAGAATCCAAAGCAGGCTCCAGGCTCCGAGCTGTCAGCACAGACCCCCGATGCGGGGCTTGAACTCACGAACCATGAGATCATGACCTGAGCTGAAGTCGGACGCTTACCAACTGAGCCACCCTGGCGCCCCTTTGTGCCATATTTTGGTGTCTCTTTAACACTTAAGGTTACGTTTTCTTACTACCAGCTTCACCCTGTGAGCACCTTGCCTGAGGTAGTTCTCCTTATTGTCTGGGCCCTAGCCTACTGTGTTGCAACTTTCGGATTTTTCTGTATTCTTTCTGAAAGGATCTTTCGCTTTATGTACCCATATGTCAGCTATCATACAAGATGGAACTGGATGGCCTCCTGTTCCCTGTCCTTGGCATGATATGTACCAGCACAAACTTCTGCATCATGGCTAAGGTGATTTTTGTCATTATTGCAACAATGATGGCCTTCTTCTTTTTTTTTTTATTTTAATTTTGTTTTTTTAAATTTACATCCAAAATAGTTAGCATATAGTGCAACAATAATTTCAGGAGTAGATTGCTTAATGCCTCTTACCCATTTAGCCCATCCTCCCTCCCACAACCCCTCCCGTAACCCTCTGTTTACTCTCCATATTCAAGAGTCTCTTATGTTTTGTCCCCCTCCCTGTTTTTGTGTTATTTTTGCTCCCTTCCCGTATGTTCAACTGTCCTCTGTCTTAAAGTCCTCATATGAGTGAAGTCATATGATATGTGTCTTTCTCTGACTAATTTTGCTTAGCATAATACCCTCTAGTTCCATCCACGTAGTGGCAAATGGCAAGATTTCATTCTTTTTGATTGCCAAGTAATACTCCATTGTATATATATATATACCACCTCCTCTTTATCCATTCATCCATCGATGGACATTTGGGCTCTTTCCATACTTTGGCTATTATTGATAGTGCTGCTATACACATGGGGGTGCATGTGTTCCTTAAAAACAGCACACCTGTATCCCTTGGATAAATGTCTAGTAGGGCAATTGCTGGGTTGTGGGGTAGTACTTTTTTTAATTTTTTGAGGAACCTCAATACTATTTTCCGGAGTGGCTACACCAGTTTGCATTCCCACCAGCATCGCAAAAGTGATCCTCTTTCTCCACATCCTCGCCAACATCTGTTGTTGCCTGAGTTGCTAATGTTAGCCATTCTGACAGGTGTAAGGTGGTATCTCATTGTGGTTTTGACTTGTATTTCCCTGATGATGAGTGATGTGGAGCATTTTCTCATGTGTCGGTTGGCCATCTGGATGCCTTCTTTGGAGAAGTGTCTATTCATGTCTTCACTGGATTATTTGTTTTTTGGGTATTGAGTTGGATAAGTTCTTTGTAGATTTTGGATACTAACCCTTTATCTGATATGTCATTTGCAAATATCTTCTCCCATTCTGTCGGTTGCCTTTTAGTTTTGCTGATTGTTTCCTTCGCTGTGCAGAAGCTTTTTATTTTGAAGAGGTCCCATTAGTTCATTTTTGCTTTTGTTTCCCTTGCCTCCAGAGGTGTGTTGAGTGAGAAGTTGCTGTGGGCAAGATCTAAGAGGTTTTTGCCTGCTTTATCCTTGAGGATTTTGATGGCTTCCTGTCTTACATCGAGGTCTTTCATCCATTTTGATTTTATATTTGTGTATGGTGTAAGAAAGTGGTCCAGGTTCATTTTTCTGCATGTTGCTGTACAGTTTTCTCAGTACCACTTGCTGAAGAGACTGTCGTATTCCATTGGATATTCTTTCCTACTTTGTCAAAGATTAGTTGGCCATATGTTTGTGGGTCCATTTCTGGGTTCTCTATTCTGTTTCATTGATCTGAGTGTCTGTTCTTGTACCAGTACCATACTGTCTTGATGATTACAGCTTTATAATATAGCTTGAAGTCTGGGATTGTGATGCCTCCTGCTTTGGTTTTCTTTTTCAAGATCGCTTTGACTATTTGTGGTCTTTTCTGGTTCCATACAAATTTTAGGATTATTTGTTCTAGCTCTGTGAAGAATGCTGGTGTTATTTTGATAGGGATTGAATTGAATATGTAGATTTCTTTGGGTAGTATCAACATTTTAACAGTATTTGTTCTTCCTGTCCAGGAGCATGGAATCTTTTTCCATTTTTTGGTGTCTTCTTCAATTTCTTTCATAAGCTTTCTATAGTTTCCAGTGCATAAATTTTTCACCTCTTTGGTTAGATTTATTCCTAGGTATTTTATGTTTTTTGGTGCAATTGTAAATGGGATCAATTCCTTGATTTCTCTTTCTGTTGCTTCATTGTTGGTGTATAGGAATGCAACCAATTTCTGTGCATTTATTTTATATCCTGAAACTTTGTGGAATTAATGAATCAGTTTTAACAGTTTTTTGGTGGAATCTTTTGGGTTTTCCATACAGAGTATCATGTCATCTGCGACAAGTGAGTTTGACCTCCTGGCCGATTTGGATGCCTTTTATTTCTTTGTGTTTGATTGCAGAGGCTAAAGCTTCCAATACTATGTTGAGTAACAGTGGCAAGAGTGGATATCCCTGTCTTGCCCCTGACCTTAGGGGAGGATGATATTAGCATTGGGTTGTTCATATATGGCTGTTATGATCTCGAGGTATGCTCCTTCTATCCCTACTTTCTTGAGGGTTTTTTATCAAGAAAGGATGCTGTATTTTGTCAAAGGCTTTCTTTGCCTCTATTGAGAGGATCATAAGGTTCTTTTCTTTTGTTGATGTGATGAATCACATTGATTGTTTTGCAGATATTGAACCAGCCCTACTTCCCAGGTATAAATCCCACTTGATTGTGGCGAATCCTTTTTTTTAATGTATTGTTGGATCTGGTTGTCTAATATCTTGTTGAAGATTTTTGCATCCATGTTCGTCAGGGAAATTGGTCTATAGATCTCTTTTTTAGTGGGGTCTCTGTCTGATTTTGGAATCAAGGTAATGCTGGCTTCATAGAAAGAGTTTGGAAGTTTTCCTTCCATTCCTATTTTTTGGAACAGCTTCAAGAGAAGAGGTGTTAACTCTTCCTTAAATGTTTTGTAGAATTGCCCTGGAAAGCCATCTGGTCCTGGACGCTTGTTTTGGGGGACATTTTTGATTACTAATTCGGTTTCTTTACTGGTTATGGGCCTGTTCAAATTTTCTATTTCTTCCTGTTTCAGTTTTGGTAGTGTATATGTTTCTAGGATTGTCCATTTCTTCCAGATTGCCCATTTTATTGGTGTGTAATTGCTCATTATATTCTCTTATTATTTGTATTTCTTCTCTGTTGGTTGTGATCTCTCCTCTTTCATTCTCGATTTTATTTATTCCTTTCCTTTTTCTTTTTGACCAAACTGGCTAGTGGTTTATCAATTTTGTTAATTCTTTCAAAGAACCAGCTTCTTTCTTGTTTCATTGATCTGTTCTCAGTTTGTTTGTTTGTTTGTTTGTTTTGGTTTTGATAGCATTGATTTCTGCTCTAATCTTTATTATTTACTGTCTTCCTCTGGCTTTGGGTTTTATTTGCTGTCTTTTTTCCAGCTCCTTAAGGCGTAATGTTAGGTTGTGTATCTGAGATCTTTCTTCCTTCTTTAGGAAGTCCTGGATTGCTATATATTTTCCTCTTATGACCGCCTTTGCTGCGTCCCAGATGTTTTGGTTTGTGGTGTTATCATTTTCATTGACTTCCATATATTTTTTAATTTCCTCTTTAACTGCTTGGTCAGTCCATTCATTCTTTAGTAGGATATTCTTCAGTCTCCAAGTATTTGTTGCCTTTCCAAATTTTTCTTGTGGTTGATTTCGAGTTTCATAGCGTTGTGATCTGAAAATATGCACGGTATGACCTTGATCTTTTTGTACTTACTTATGGCTGATTTGTGTCCCAGTATGTGGTCTATTCTGGAGAATGTTCCATGTGCACTGGAGAAGAATGTATTTTCTGCTGCTTTAGGCTGAAATGTTCTGAATATATCTGTTATGTCCATCTTGTCCAGTGTGTCATTCAAAGTCATTGTTTCCTTGTTGATTTTTTGATTAGATGATCTGTCCATTGCTGTGAGTGGGGTGTTGAAGTCTCTTACTATTATGGTATTACTATCGACGAGTTTCTTTATGTTTGTGATTAATTGATTTATATATTTGGGTGCTCTGACATTTGGCGCATAAATGTTTTGCATTGTTAGGTGTTCTTGGTGGATAGACCCCTTGATTATGATATAATGCCCTTCTTCATCTCTTGATACGGTGTTTATTTTTTATTAAATTTTTTTTTTTCAACGTTTATTTTTTATTTTTGGGACAGAGAGAGACAGAGCATGAACGGGGGAGGGGCAGAGAGAGAGGGAGACACAGAATCGGAAACAGGCTCCAGACTCTGAGCCATCAGCCCAGAGCCCGACGCGGGGCTCGAACTCACGGACCGTGAGATCGTGACCTGGCTGAAGTCGGACGCTTAACCGACTGCGCCACCCAGGCGCCCCTGATACGGTGTTTATTTTAAAGTCTAGATTGTCTGATATAAGTATGGCTACTCCGGGTTTCTTTTGTTGACCATTAAGCATGAGAGACGGTTCTTCATCCCCTTACTTTCAATCTGTAGATGTCTTTAGGTCTAAGGTGGGTCTCTTGTAAACAGCATATAGATGGATCTTGTTTTCTTATCCATTCTGTTATCCTATGTCTTTTTAGTGGAGCATTGAATCCATTGACGTTTAGAGTGATTACTGAAAGATATGAATTTATTGCCATTATGTTGTTTGTAGAGTTGGAGTTTCTGGTGGTGTTCTCTCATCCTTTCCAGTCTTTGTTGCTTATGGTATTTTTTTTTTCACCTTTTGTCCCCTCAGAGAGTCCCCTTAAAATTTCTTTCAGGGACGGTTTAGTGGTCACAAACTCCTTTAATTTTTGTTTGGGAAACTTTTTATCTCTCCTTCTATTTTGCAACGTTTATTTATTTTTGGGACAGAGAGAGACAGAGCATGAACGGGGGAGGGGCAGAGAGAGAGGGAGACACAGAATCGGAAACAGGCTCCAGGCTCTGAGCCATCAGCCCAGAGCCCGACGCGGGGCTCGAACTCACAGACCGCGATATCGTGACCTGGCTGAAGTCGGACGCTTAACTGACTGCGCCACCCAGGCGCCCCTCTCTCCTTCTATTTTGAATGACAGCCTTGCTGGATAAAGAATTCTCGGCTGCATATTTTTCTGATTCAGCACATTGAATATATCCTGCCACTCCTTTCTGGCCTGCCAAGTTTCTGTGGATAGGTCTGCTGAAAACCTGATCTGTCTTCCCTTGTAGGTTAGGGACTTTTTTCCCTTGCTGCTTTCATGATTCTCTCCTTGCCTGAGTATTTTGTGAATTTGACTCTGATAGGCCTTGTTGATGGTTGGTTTTTGTTGAGTCTAACAGGGGTCCTCTGTGCTTCCTGGATTTTGATGTCTGTGTCTTTCTCCAGGTTAGGAAAGGTTTCCACTATGATTGGCTCACATAACCCTTCTGCCCCTATTTCTGTCTCTTCCTCTTCTGGGACCCTATGATTCTGATGTTGTCCCTTTTCAATGAGTCACTGATTTCTCTAATTCTTAAATCGTGCTCTTTTGCCTAAATCTCCCTCTTTTTTTCTGCTTCATTATTCTCTATAAGTTTGTCCTCTATATCACTGATTCTCTGTTCTGCCTCATCCATTCTTGCCGCCACGGCATCCAGCCATGATTGCACTTCAGGTATAGCGTTTTTTAATTTCATTCTGACTATTTTTTACTTCTTTTATCTCCGCAGAAAGGGATTCTAAACTATTTTTGATGTAGCTATTGTTGTTGTGATTCTAAATTCTGGTTCAGACATCTTGCTTGTATCTGTGTTGGTTAAATCCCTGGCTGTCATTTCTTCTTGCTCTTTCTCTTGGGGTGAATTCCTTCATTTTGTCATTTTGAGGTTAGAAAAGGAATTAATGAGGTAGAAAAATTAAAATTAAATTAAAAAAAATTAAAATTAAAACAAATAATAAAATTAAAAAATTAACCCCTCCCCCCACAGACAAAAATAAAATAAATGATGTTAGACCTTAGGTGTGTTTTGGTCTAGGTGTTGAAAGGGTTTTGAAAGATTAGAGAAAAAAAAGGGGGGGATGGGAATCATTTGCAAATTTGAAAAAATAAACACTTTGAATTAGATTATAATGAGATGATGGAGGTAAAATAGAATTTGAAAAAAATTACACAAAAGTAAAGAATACAGTAAAAAAAATTAAAGAAATATATTTTTAATAAAAATTAAAAATAAAAATAAATTTTTTCTCTTTCTGTATTCAAGAAAAATAAAAGAAATGAAAAAGAAAAAAAGAAAAAGAAAAAAGGAAATAGTTTGAAAATTTGAAAAAGTGAATACACTGAAATAGAATAAAATAAAATGATGGATGTTAAATAGAATTTGAAAAAAAATACACAAAATTAAAAAATATAGTAAAAAAATTAAAAATATTTTTAATAAAAACTGAAAATAAAAATGAATTGTTTCTCTTTCTGTATTCAAGAAAAAGAAAAGAAGTGAAAAAGAGGAAAAAGAAAGGAAGAAAATTCAATAGATGGACTTTCTAACAGATCAAAATAGTACTAAAATTACTTCATTTTCCCCTAGCAGTCAGACTATGAAGCGCTTTATAGTCCATAAACTAAGGAGGTGGTGATACTTGTGTTCTTGAAGAGCGAGATTGACCCAGTTGTGTGGGGCTCAGTGTAACGGCTCTGATCTCCACTAGATGGCGCTTTTAGCCTACTGGGGTGCCGTGTTGTGGCTCTCGTAGGTGCATAGGCGCATGCGCAGTAACGGTGAAAATAGTGTCACCCAGCTACACAGTCTCTAGTATCAGAACTCTGTTTTCCCCGATCAGCAATCACGCACCCGTCCTTTGTCTTCAGCTTTCGTCCACTCCCTGCCTTTTCACTGCCCATGACCAGGCCCCAGGCAGTACCTCTTTCCTGGGTTTTGTCTCAGATGTGGCTGTTTTCCCCGGCCCCTTACTTCTGAAGGACTGTGGCTTTGACCCGTTCTGCCCCTCTGTGGGAGGTTCTCACTGAGCAATGGCTGAATGTCAGCTGCACCCAGGAACACTTGCTGGACCCTGCTATTGCTGGTGCCCCAAGACCTCAGCCAGGTGTCAGCCTGCCCCAGAAAACATTAACAAGATAGTGTAGCAGCAGCATTTCAGGGATTATGGAAAATCACAGCACACATCTGGCACCAGGCTTCACACTTAATGACCTTTTTCCAGCACCAGCGAATGTGGCCATTTTCTGGGATCTGCTGGGACCAGGTGGCTTCAATAGTCTCTACCAAATATCCTTCCAGCAGTGGAACCGGTTTTCCCTGTGTGGCCCAAGAACCTCCTAGACCTCACTCTGCTCCTGGGGATTTGCCCTTCCCACCAGAGCACCGCCAGGTATTGAGCTGTGGAATTGCAGCCTCTGTGCTCCTCTTGTTTACCATCTTAATGGAATTTAAGCCCTCTCCTTTCTCCTTTCTCCTTTCTCCCTTTTTAGTTTAGCCCCTGTGGCTGTTTCCAATTTTCTACTTTCTCTCCAGCTGCTTTTGGGGAGGGGTGCTTTTCCCGTATTCTCCCCCCACCCCAGTCTTTGTCCTCTCTCCACCCACAAAAGCAGTTCCCTACCTTCAGCGGCTTCTCACTCCCCAAATTCCCCTCCCTGTGGCACATACCTGCTGAATTCTGTGGTTCAGGTTGTGCAGATTGTTGTGTTAATCCTCCAATCAGTTTTCTAAATGTGCAGCATGGTTTAGTGTTGGTGTGGCTGTATTTCATGGACATGAGACACACAAAAAACTTTCATGCTGTTCCGCCATCTTGGCTCCTCATGATTTTTTAATAGTCTCTTGAGGCCAGAAGCCAAGCCAGATGCCTGCCATCAGATTTTCCTGTGATACTTGTATATTTGGGTGAATTTCTCTCCTGCAGATTCCCCAAATATCCTGAGGTGTCCTGCACATGCCAGCAAGTGATATTGTTTAATCACCTGGTAAGAATGCTGGGAACTCTGTAAGCAAGTTATCAGGCCAACATGTCCAAGAGGCTTTATTGGCTCCATAAAGTTAACCTTAGTCCTTAGAGATGTCTAGTGATATCTGAGTCTATGCATGACTCTCTCAAACATGACATTCTAGTCAAAGCCTTGGTGAAGTAACCAATGTTTCCACTGGTGTCCTGTACAAGGAGAACATCTTTTTAATGAACTTATGCAAATAATGCACTTGCCTTGAAACAAAGAATACTCACAAAGAGTTTCAGTGACCAATGCTGTAGTGTTCTATCTTATTTTAAAAAGACTTAGATATCCAATGAAATCAACCCAGTGTTGCATTTCATTTAGCAGAACTTTAAAAATTTCAAATTACTAAAGATTTTGAAAGATATAAACCTTTCTATTTCTTCACCCACTTATTCCTAACAATTATTCATGACAACTTTATGAGACAGACATAATTAATCATCATTTAAGTCACCTTTTTGCTGACCAATGGCAACTGAAGAACATGAGCGCCTTTGACCTTTACTAAAACTTGCTGGAATAAAAGTTTTATATTTAATGCTGATATCTCTAAAGATGTGTCTTTTAATGAAACCAACAAATTTCAATTTACATTGGGGTGGTTTTTGCTCCCTGATAGTGAGGGTAGGAGGAGCAGGAGCCTTTGGCACTCCAGGCAGGGAGGATGGCATAGGAGCCCGTTATGTAAGCCTTGCAGATGCTGGGGCAGAAACAGGAGGAAAAGGAGCAGGTAGGGGTATAAAGGAATCTTCAGAAAGGCCAGGTGAAGATCTATAGTTTGGACTAACATTCCTTGCTTGTCTTGGTCTTGTGTCCCCCTCCTGCAAAAAACAAAAAAATAAAAATAAAAAAAAGTGCCTCTGCGCCATTTATTTAAAATATTTCCTGATGGATGGATGAAGTACTTTCTTTGGGAACAGGAGTATTCCTGTTTTCTTCCTGGGCAAAAGTTGAGAAGCAACACAGAAATAAAACTATGACTCCATGAAACCCAGAGTACCTCTTCTGGCATTCCTTTTCCCTAAAAGTTGGGTCATGATGGACTGAACCAAATGGCTTCCTAGTTTCTTGTTCCTCCCCGAAAGTCAGAGTTCCACTGACTGACCAAGGGTCTCCATAGACAAGCTAAAAGCCAAACCCAAACCCCCTATTTAGAGAGAACACAATGGGAGGAAGAGATCCAAGAGACCCATTTTATGGTCATCTTTCTTCTGAACCTAACATACATGACAAGGTGCTGTCACAATGAAAATTACCACTTTCTTAGTCATAGATTGCTGCCTATATTCCTTCCACATATTCCAATTTCGGTCCAGTGGGCTAACTGCTGGGATAGAGATGGAACTTCCCATTTTACACAAATTTAAACCACCACCTCCCCATACCAAAACATATCTGTTACAACTTCCAAATAAATTGAACACTAGTCAAATCCCTTTTAGTTTCTCGGGAAAGCTGAGGCTTTCTAATGGGAAAAGTATGGGCAGGAAAAAAACAACACACAGTGGTTTACAACTAAGAAACCTGTGTAGGTGAGCACTCAGAGGGACTTACCTGGTCCTGAAGCTCCTCAGCTTCCCCAAATGCTCCTTTCCTTCCACTCCAACCAAAAAGCAAAGTTGGCAGTCAGCTTCAGTGAGGAATCATCAGGGAGTTTCTCTTAGGCAAAAAGAATCTGGGAAGCTGGAGGTACAGATGCCTCAGATTCCCTCCCGAAGAGCAACTAGCCTGGAGCAGCTAACCTCCTGCTGTAGTCCAAGTTACCTACCCAGGAGACTAGGAAGGAAGCCCTGGCATGGTACAGACCAACTTCTCCAACTTTGGCATACAGGGGGACTGGATGGGTGCCACAGAGATGTTGGCTCCCAGCTGGTTCGCCAAATTTTGTTACTTTAACCCAGTGCAGCTGCCCACCACTCCAAACGCTAATACTCAAGAGAACAGTTTATTTTTAATTGTTATTTATTTTAGAGAGAGAGGGGCAGAGTGCTAGTGGGGGAGGGGCAGAGAGAGAGGAAGACACAGAATCTGAAGCAGGCTCTGGGCTCTGAGCTGTCTACACAGAGCCTGAATTGGGGCTCGAACTCACCAACCATGAGTCATGATGAGCTGAAGTCAGATGCTTAACTGCTTGAGCCACCCCAGTGCCCCTCAAGAGAAAAGCTTTGATTGGAAAGGATTATGAGCTTTATTCAGGAGGCTGGCTCATGGGGAGAAGCAGACTCGTCCAAATGACAGATCTGAGGTTTTCACCTGACCCAGGAGTTTAAAGGTGCTTAAGACTGTTCCTCAGTTAAGGGAGTACAGTGGTCTGTAACATTTCTTGAACTTGCAGATACACTGGTATCAGCTACAAATTTTATCTCAGTGCAGGTGGGTGTGGTTGCTTGATGAGGGGTAAAGGGTTGTGCAAGAGACTCTGGTTTCTGTTTCATGATATGCAGAAGGGCTCTGTTCTTTTCTTGGGAAGAAAACATGATCTATATTAGGAATACAAGGAAAGGTTAGTTAATCATTCATGCAGGCTAAGAGTGCTGACAAATGCTTCAGGAATAGTTGACTGGAGAGGTCCAGGCTGCTTCTAGATTCTGCCAGAATAGGGGCATTCTGCCTGGTGTCCTAGGCAAAAGCTCAGAGATCTGGGTGCCCTGGCTGAAGAGAGGGTGTGTGTGGCTGGTGGAGTGGGGGTACAGTGGCCTGAGCTCTTGGGCATGAGTGTGCTGGTGTCCTGAATTGGGCTTCCCTCTGCTTAGGGAAGACCCAAGGCTCAAGTCCTATATTAAAGCATATTCTTTCCAGGTGGCCCAGAGGGGGAGGGAAGAGAATGGGGATCAGACATTTCAGACCAGCCCAGCCTCATTCCTTCCCCTCTACCCTCTTTCAACTCCCCAAGCCCAGCTTATTGATGGGCCATGCCACACTTATTACACACCTGCTGTATGCACCAAGCTCCAAAGTGTTCTTGGGCCATTCTCACCCCAGGAACCACTGCCTTTCCCTTGCAGCCCAGGCAGATCCTCAGAGCCCACAGCCACTGCGTTGATCTCAAGAGCCCAGAAGCCTCTTTGGAAACCTGGGATCTGGAACCTAGATATTTGGGACATACCATGGAGACCCTAAAGGCATGGGGGAAAGGAAGGTTGGGAGAGAGCCCCACAATTACCTGGGGACAGAATGATGATGTAGAGCAGCAAGAAAGATTCAAGTGAGAGGAGAGATGAACTTCTTTTGAGCAGACAGCGGGGCTTGTTTTCTGAAGCAGAAATCCTGGGCCTGATACAGGGAGAGGGCAAGAGGAAAAGGAACCCATAGAGGGAGATCCTCTCCCCATAAGTGTTGGGGTTCAGCAATGTGTGGTGGCGGAAGGGGAGTCCACATGCAACAAACAGGCAGGAAACAAGGGAGACTCTGGGGGAATCCTTGGTTTCCATGTGGAGGCGCAAGTCCTCTCCTGCACATACAAAGTAATTGCGAAATTACGTGCCCTCTGATGGGCTCTCAGACATCACTGATCTTGGAAGGAGAAAAGATGCAGAGACTGCGCAGGTTACTTTTTTCTTCGGCAAACCTGCTCTAGCAGCTGAGGGGGAGTCTCCCTCCAGCGTAAGTGGAGGCACAGGTGGTGGGACGACCTGATGGGAACAGTCACCATTTCCTCTGTGCTCTCTGAAGATGGAATGGCTTTGTGGTGACCGGGTAATTAGGCTGTCCAGAGTTCCCAGGTAGGCCAACGGTCCTGGGGCAGGGCCAGGCTGTGGGCTGACCCCACCCTGCTGAGGCCATTGAGGAGGGGACAGGGCTCGCGATGGTGGGCGGGGCTTCCTCCTGTTGGGACTGAGTTACTAGGAGGTTTTCCTTGGTCACTCCATTCCTGTGAGCACCCCAGCCCAGCACTTTGCTGACGAGGAGATGTCTCTTCCGCTTTCTTTAACACCCGATCAGGTCTGTCCCCAGGAAGAGAGGGGGGACAGCAGGCAGAGGGTATGAAGAGAGAGAAGGGGCAAATGTCCATCCTTTCACTGGGCTCTGAGCCCTGCTATTCTCCCTAGATTCTGAAGGGTGGTAAAGGTGTGAAGGCTGGTGTAGAAATGACTTGGAATGGGGCAAAACGGTAGGATGCAGCAGGGTGGAGAGATGGAGGTAATGGGAGAGTGGAGCCCACTGGGAGGTGGTGTTGTGTGGGGAGGTGAACCAGGAGGGGAGGGAGGCAGGCTGGTTGGGGTGGAAAGTGGTCAAGATGGGAGAGGACAGGGTGGGAGGTGGGCAGTGGAGGGGGTCAGAGGGATGGGTATGGGCAGGGCAGGGAGGTGGAGGAACCAGGATGGGGCAATGCCAGATGGAAAGTCAGAGATGGTCAGGGTGGTGGGTTGTCTGGAAGGAGGACTTGAGGAGGATCCCACTGAGAGGAGGGGAAGACAGCACTTCAGAAGCAGTCAGAGCCTGGGAGGAGTATAGGGAGTACAGGTTGTGGCAGGGAAAGCGGGGTGTTTGTGGGTCCTTGGAGGGTCCTAGGAAGGTGAGGATAACACCTCCAGAGCCACTTCCCAGTCAGGCTGAGGATTGACTCTAGAGGGGAGCTTAGGAGGCCACCTGAACAGCAGGGATAGGGGTACAGTACCTGCTCCCCTTAGCCCAAGACACCTGAGTGTGTGCCAGTCAGGGTAGGGGTGGGCTGGGCTGCTTCTCAACTCTGAGGTCAGAATCTAATGGGGTTTCTCTGGAACAGTTTTTTAGTATTCATGTAGTGACACAATCTCACCCACATCTGCTTATCACCCCAAGTCCTGTCATATAACTGTCTCCTGCTCTGTGTATAAAGAATGTTTCAGATAGGAGTAATTTAGGGAATTTAAGGACGACTGGAGGACTCCCCTGGAGATGATTAAACCCTTCATGCCCATCTGTTGTGTGGGCTCAGTGCTCCATGGAGAACTTTGGGACAGTGGTTAGCCTCATTAAAGGTTTTAGGGAAAATGCAACCTGTAAAGGGGCAAGAGGCATGATGGACCAGGAGGGGAAGGGGCATAGTAGGTTGAGGGTGGGGGATGGAGCTTGCCAAGTTTGAGATCAGATTTCCCTTAGTGTGGGTACCTGGTGGTCTGAGCCTGAAGAAGACTGATTTCTATTTCAGAGACCCAGGACTAGAGCAATGTTGGGGAGATGCTCACCACAGGGGCTGGGGAATGGAATGAGATGCCAAGGGTGGACACATGGTTGATGGAAGCTTTACCTGTTTTACCCTTCACACAATTATTAGGCATATTTTATTATTCCCACCATATAAGTGATGAAACCTAGACTTGAACCTAGTTCAAGGATTTGAACTCAAGTCCTTGGCTCCTGTGCTCTTGCTGTTTCTACCACACTACTGGGCAGAAGGTCTTACTCTGTTATGTGTCTGCCTCAGTTCAGGCCTGGGGGTAGGAGGTGTAGGACTGGTATGGCAGATAGATGCTCTAAAGTGTTTGGTGTATGAAGGAATGTATTGTATCTGCAGTTCTGCTTTGGTGGTTGGGCCCAAGTCCTAGAGACTCTGTGGCAGGAAGGGGAATATAGCAAAGGGATTCCAGTGTGGGCCAGAAAGATGGAAATAGGTTTCCTGTGTAATTTCATGCTTTTCCTGGGCATTCTAGTTCTCTAGAATCTAGAGGTCTGGGCACTGGACCCTTAAAAGAAGGAATAGAGTGGCGTGTATGTGTGTAAGGTGTGTTTGATGAGTGCATGAGAGTATATAATTATGGGAGTGCATGCCTGTCTGTAAATAAGAGTTTGTATGTGTCTTTGTGTTGCACACATGTGAGAATGTTTGTGATGTGTGGGTGTGTATTTGTGTGTATTTTGAGAATATGTGTGTTTGTATGAGTGTGAGCATGTGAGTGTGTGTTGCAGACTAGGAGTCTGGAGTTCTTTCTTGTCTAGTAAGAGAGTGGACACAGAATTGAATACAAGAGAGGCTAATGTCCAGGAGGAGACAAGAGCCCCAAACAGGGGTTTTGTCTCCATATTTATTGATCTCCAATGATCTTAAACATGTGGAGAATAGGAAGAAAAACAATCATACTAATCATTAACTTGTGCAAGAAGCAAAGGGTCTGGGGGTCAGGTGGAGTTTGTGATTGAAGTACATTTGTATATTGGTATCAAAAGGAAAGTAACTTCCTGCAGGTGATATAACAAGTTACTCATGATCCGATTACAATAGCTCCCTAGCTGACCTTGGGGACTTTTGCCCCGTGGTTTCGGTTTTCTGCCTTAAGCTTTTTCTAACCCATTTGTGTAAGTAGAACTTATTTCCCCATAGTTCCCCTTTTTTTTGTTTTTCTTCGTTTTCTTAAGTTTACATGCAAGGACTGTCATGATGAGCTCCTGATCCATTTTTGCTATCAAGTGGTTTGGAGGGTGATTCTGCAAAAGCATAAAAAGAGACATAGTAAAAGTATTCTGCTTCCCAGAGTTATAATGGAGGATTAGTGCCTTTTGTCTTTTTCCTATAAATTCAAAAGCAACCTCAGGGGCTTTGAGGCATGCCAATATTTGTGTATAGAAGTTTGGCTTATTAGCTTTTTGTTAGTGTTGGCCATAACTTGGTTAAGTACATGGGCAATTTGATAGTGTGGTGAAGACTTATTCCAGTAACAGTAGCAGAGTCTATAATGCTTACTGCAACTAGGATCACACGATTAAGAGGCTTATGAATCACCTTTGCCTGTTTAATGAATACCAGTGATGGAGATCATGGCCATCAGATGCAAATTGTGGATATATGCAATACCATTGTGTTTTAAGAGGATGCTGGCCTTGTTAGACAGGTGTTTAAGCCTTCCCCATGTTATATCAGGGGCAAGGACTTGAGTTTGTGGAATGACTTCAGAATGAGGAGTCAATGAATAGGCTCCTTCCATCTTGAAAGAACGGGGTGGTCGTTGCTCATTCAGAGTCATTCTCTGGAAGTCCTGGTTTATTGAAAGATATCCTGGGGGGTCTCCACTCCATAGAGGCTCAAGATCGGAAAGAACACAAGCATATCCTCTACCCCAGGTGAGTTTAGTGGGTCCAATCCATGTGGGTGCCCCTTTGGGGGTTTTGTATAGCACTATAGGAAGAGAGGGTTTATCTAATTTAGAAGAATGTTGCTCAACTGCAGTTAGTCCTTGAGGGTCAAGATTTAAAATGTTAAGAGTGATCATAGTGCAATCAAGGAGAAGTTGAGGTTGTAATGTAGACAGCCATGGGTAATTCCCCCCCCCCTTTTTTTGAGGTATTAAGTTGACTATGTGCTCATCCTACAACTGCTTGGCTTTGCATATTATGAGGAATTTAATTTTGTCTTCCATTTCCCTCTGCCTTTGTATCCCACATCATCCCCCCCACCTCCACCCCCCCGCCCCGAGCAATTTTGACTATTAAAGTCTTTTTTTTTAATGAAATTTATTGACAAATTGGTTTCCATACAACACCCAGTGCTCATCCCAAAAGGTGCCCTCCTCAATACCCATCACCCACCCTCTCCTCCCTCCCACCCCCCATCAACCCTCAGTTTGTTCTCAGTTTTTAACAGTCTCTTATGCTTTGGCTCTCTCCCATTCTAACCTCTTTTTTTTTTTTCCTTCCCCTCCCCCATGGGTTCCTGTGAAGTTTCTCAGGATCCACATAAGAGTGAAACCATATGGTATCTGTCTTTCTCTGTATGGCTTATTTCACTTAGCATCACACTCTCCAGTTCCATCCACGTTGCTACAAAAGGCCATATTTCATTTTTTCTCATTGCCACGTAATATTCCATTGTGTATATAAACCACAATTTCTTTATCCATTCATCAGTTGATGGACATTTAGGCTCTTTCCATAATTTGGCTATTGTTGAGAGTGCTGCTATGAACATTGGGGTACAAGTGGCCCTATGCATCAGTACTCCTGTATCCCTTGGATAAATTCCTAGCAGTGCTATTGCTGGGTTATAGGGTAGGTCTATTTTTAATTTTCTGAGGAACCTCCACACTGCTTTCCAGAGCGGCTGCACCAATTTGCATTCCCACCAACAGTGCAAGAGGGTTCCCGTTTCTCCACATCCTCTCCAGCATCTATAGTCTCCTGATTTGTTCATTTTGGCCACTCTGACTGGCGTGAGGTGATACCTGAGTGTGGTTTTGATTTGTATTTCCCTGAGGACTATTAAAGTCTTTAAGATTGCTGAGAGTGGATGATCTTCTCTTCTGTAACTTCTTCCTGATGAGTAGGAGCATAGAGATGCTGCTACCTATGGGTCAACATTGCTCAGTTGGGGTAGGTATAGGGGAGTTATGAAAGAGAAAGATAGAGTTGAGGGCAACCAGAGCCTTCTTGAGAAGGAAGGATTGTCTGTGTACCAGAAGTTATAGCAGTGAAGTCTTCCAACAAGAGTCACAGAACTATGACAGAAAGACTAAAAAATGGACATGATTAAAGATCTAATATAATTGATAAGTCAATTCAATTATTTCTGTGACACATAGCACTTAAACAATTAGAGTATCAAGTGATTACCTTGTACCAAAAAATATTAAAAGTAGGAGTTGCATATAATCTCTAGAATAGTTATAGCATTTACTCAAATGTAACCTAAGGATTATTATATGTTTGACAGTGCTTCCAGAGTAACTTAGCATACCAAAGAAGCCTAATTGGTCAAAAGGCTTAATTTACAAATTAAATCTTGGGAAATTCATTTAAAAAATTCTCAGAAAGTTATAAAGCACAAAGCATGTTTACCATCAGACCCAAATATCCTTAGTTTCTCTGCAATAAGAAGCCAAAAGCAGATAAGCCTTGTTTAGTAATCAATCCTTTCACATCCCATTCTAATTAGAAAAGGTGTAGATGTCCAACGAATTCAATCCCAATTTATCATGCAAGAAAAACTTTTTAGGTTACCGAAGTCTTTGATAGCTATTGTAACAATTACCCGTGAAAACTAGGAGACAAAGTCAACCATTACATTAAGTCATAACATGAGCTTAATTGACCTTTGATAGACATGTCTATCAAACAACAAACTTACATTTGGGTCCATCTAAGACAATTTGTTCCCCATGGTTAATTTTTACCTGGAACACTGTGGGAAGTCTGAAGTGGGTGGTCTTTGCTCCTTGACATCTCGGAGACAATATTTAAGGGTTGGAAAAAGGTTTCTATAGCTAATAATATGGCTCATAGTTCTAAATGTTAGGTAGAGACTGGTCCAGTGTATAATATATGTTTCCAGTTTTTTTCCAGTTTTACAAACGCAAGAAACCTGGTGAGCTTTACCCAAGGCATCTGTAAACACTGTAAGGGCATTCTTAATAGGTTGTAGCATTGGGGTAAGGATGTCCTCAGAGGGAATCTTTTGATTCTTTAAAAGGTTAGATTTTTTCCAATGACAAAGGGGATAGTCAGCGTTCTCTGGATGTAGGGATGCCAAAGGTGCTGGCTGACAATAAGGAGGCTTAGGTTCCTTGGAAAAATTTTTATTTACTTTGGGCGGGTCTATATCTTCACAAACATTATTTGCGCTCAGGGGGAGAATGACCGTAGGGACAATAGGCCATGTAAGAATGACCTCAGGTGGAACATTGGTGCCTTCCATATGGCATGATTTTATTGTTTTACCTATTCGTTCCCAGATGTCTAGGTCAAAGTTTCCTTGCTCGGAAAATCAAGAGGAGTGTTGCTGGATAATCATTAATAATTTAAGGAGTGGTATATGAGTGTACTGTTCTGTCCTGGGGATAGGGAGTCTCCCATAAATTCTCTCAAAAGTTCAACAGCAGCAAATATTAATATAGTTTCACTTTTCTCTTACCTTGTCAGGAGAGATTAAAGTCCCATGCACTTTTTCTTTTATAGCTCTAGTCATTCTGTGGCATTCTGCAGTCCTTGAGTACACATTACTTTATAGCCACATTGACCTCTTGTCACATAGGCTTTTCTTCTCATCACGTCGGGGTCCCCATCTGTCACAGACTACGAGTCTGGAGTTCTCTCTTGTCCAGCAAGAGAGCGTGGATGCAGACTTGAATACAAGAGAGGCTAATGTCCTGGTTGAGACAAGAGCCCTGAACAGGGATTTTGTCTCTGTACTTATTGAGTGCTCAAATCTTACACCTGTGGTGATCATGAAGCAAACAATCAGATAGTAATCATTAACTTGTGTGTGCAAGAAGCAAAGGGTCTGGGGGGCAAGTGGAGTTTGCGATCAAAGTACATTAGTATATTGGCATCAGATGGAAAGTAATTTCCTGCAGGTGATAAAACAAGTTACTTGTGATCCCATTACAATATCTTTCTAAGTAACATTGTGTGCTTGTACCCCATGGTGGCAGCTTTCTGCCCTAAGCTTTTTTCTAACCCATTTGTGTAGGTAGAACCTATTTTCCCACACATGTGTATATGTGTGTCCTGTCCAGGGAGAGCCTGAAGACTCATAGCTGAAGATGTCTTTGATTTGTGCACATTTGTAGCAGGATTCAGGCTGTGTTATGGGGTGGGGTGAGTTGGGAGGACAGAATAGAAAGGCTGTCTGTGCTTGGGGTGTGGGGGTTGAGTGGCTTGAGCAATGGGTGTCTCTGCCCTGCCAGGCACAGGGGGATGCCATCTGGGTCCTGGGTCTGAGGCTGGGTAGAGACTTGGTCCTAAGGCCTTCAGTCAGGGCTTGTGTTGGAAGAGCTTGGATGTCCTGCTCTGAACAGGGAGGGCCAGACAGTGGAGGGTTCAGGCCTACTGTGTCCCCCAACTCCACCCCCATCAGGATTTGGGAAAGATCTAACCAGGCTGCAGTTCCTAACTCTAGGCTCCACCCATTCTGCCCGAGGCCTTAGAGTCCCCAGAAGTCTTTGTGTGCCACCTCCTGAGGCTGGGATGACTACAATCACAGTGAAAACTTTTGTCTCTGTCAGTACTAGCCAGACAGGCCCAAAACATGTCTTTGTCTCTTGGAGGCCTCTGGTAAGGCCATTCCTACATTCCTAGTGAATTTCACACAAGCAGAGGTTTTTCAGACCCCTTATGCTGGGAAGTTCTACTGAGTCTTTGTGTCTATAAGACCAGGTTGAGTTTGTGAAATGGAGCCCAGCACCCTGCCCCCAAATTATGGAAGTGGTCTCTTTGTAAGGAACATGGATCCAGAGTGTAGGGACGCTGAGAGGATGTGGGGATAAGTCTAGTGGTTCGTGGATGGGTCAGACGTTTCCTGGGCAGGTGGGCCATGATCAACAGGGCAGATTCAGATAACGGAGTTCAGAAACCACTGGTTTCCCCTCTGTTTCCCCTGTTACTCCAAGCTTTGCTGTGTCAAACAGGGACAAAGTTAGAATTTTAGAATTGGAAAGTGTTTCCCTGTCTGCAGCTTTGAGGAGCCTCTGGGAAAACAGGACAAAGAGCAAATGATGAATGAAGAGACATTGCTCTTCTAGCTCAGGAAGTAGGGGGAGAGGGGCAGGGGCTGTGGGACCCTGAAGGGCAGAGGGGTGTAAGTGCTGAGGGTGACGGTGTGCAGTGCATGGTGTTTGTGGTGTACGTGTCTGTGCTCTGTGGTTAACAGTCCTGTGTGCACCGTCATGTATGTGAACATGTATCACATGGGGAAGGGTGCAGCTTTGATGGGTTTTTTAAACCACGGTTTTTGAGCAGGCTTCCCACTGGGGCCTATGAAGTGTGCTTTTCTTTAGGTGCAACAGTCAGAACAGATGGGAAGACCCCTGGAATGAGAAGCAAGAAAATGTGGTTGCATTTCTGGCTCTAGGTATCAGCTGGGATCCTGTGAAGTGTCACCTCCATGCTGGGATGTCCCCTGCTGTATGAAAAACCACACAGCCCTTCTGGGCTAGCAGCCCCAGTTCTGGGACCAGAAAAGGGAAGGGGGCTGCAGTGGGTGATGGCATTTCAGGGGTCAAAGAAAATGAGGAATGCCATTGGCAAAGGCTGTACAGGGGTTCCAGAATTGGGAAATTCATGGGTTCCTGCTGGAGCCAAAGACTCCCCCAGTCTGGGCAGTCCAGCCTTATCTCAGCACTCTGGGTCCTGGTTGGCTCTACAAGAGGAGCTATTCTCTGCTGCCCTCTTGTGGCCTCTGAGCCCTTTGCAGGTCGCTGCTGAGAATGTTCCCCTCAAGTTCCCAGGGGAAGTACAGCACCCCTTACCCTCTAGTACAAATTGCCTACAAGAGGAGAAGAGATGTTTGGCAGTCTAATCACATCTTTTCCCCATATCTCCTGGTTTCTGGAGGCACTCATGACCTCCTTAAGGCTGGAAAAGTCTTCCTGAGATCTCTTTTTGCCATTGTCTGAGGTTTAAGTTCTGCTTTTGGGGATGTGCTATGGAGACAAGGGACTGAGATCAAGATATTGAGCAGTGAGAGCAACTTCTGTCCTCCTTAGGATCCATCTAAAACCTCAGCTCTCAGGGTCTTCGGGAGTTTTCAAGGAAAGATGGCAGGGGTAGTGACATTCCTGGAGAAAATGGGTCTGGAGCAGACCAGAGATTATGTGTGTAGGGTTCCATGAATTTGCACCTGAGCTCAGTCCCTCAGCCTCAGCAGGGAGATGGGTTGGCAGGAGCCAGGAGGCAAGAGACAGGGATGCTGGAGGGAGATGTCACATTTGACAGATGCTGATGAGACTCCTTATCTGCTAGCTCTGGAATCTCCTCCCACCCACTACACTGCCCTTAACCCTCCCCTTCTAGTGCTCAGTGCTCATTAGTGACTGTCTTGAAGGAGACATCCAGGGGGCCAAGTTGCACTGGATGGGTAAGGGGGAGAGGTGGAGGGAGGGACACCAGGTAAGTGATGGAGGAGGAGGTGTTGGAATGACTGGAATTTGAGCTCAGGTCCCATGATCACTAGGGTGCTTGGAAGGTTTGGCAGGAAATTGTCCTGGCTGCCGATACTGACTTGCTGGGGGTGAGTGAGTGGGGGTGGGTGTGCGATTGATTATTGAAAGGGATTGATATCTACTGACTTAGGCACTTATTTTGGGGGACCCGCTGAACAATGAGCAAATAACTTTATTGATAGCTTCCTACGTACAAGAAGAGTTACAGGTGCCATGAAGAGACAAAAGGGGAACACGCATATTTTCTGTTCCCCTTCCCATATTTGAAGACCTGCCACATGTCTTCCCTTGACTAGTTGAACCAAGGTGACCTCTCTGAGGGGTTCAAAGAGCTGCTGGGCAGTTCTTACCCAGGATGCAGAGGCAAAGCTATCAGTCTTTCTGTTCTGCACACCCTGCAAAGACCTTCTGTGAGCCTCCTGTCTCACCTCACTCCTCTTCTCACAGAATTCTCCAGACTCATAGATACCTGGCAGAGGGGGACCTTGAGTGCCCTTCCAGAATTTCCAGTGATCCCACTTGATAAAGTTGGGAGGGGCAGGGCAGCCTCAATCCCTCACTGGGACCTGGAATCCAATAAGCAGACAACTACTCCTTTCACCTTGTAAGAGTGTGTGTGTGTGTGTGTGTGTGTGTGTGTGTGTGCGCCACCTCCTTCAATCCTTCCCAATTCCACCTCACCCCCCTTATCTGCACTCTTTGAGGCTGACTCCTGCTCCCCCTCTCTGAGCACTGCCTCTATCCATGGGTTCCTCAATTTGCCTCAGTTCCACATTCCCTCTGCAGGTTCTCTCCCTTGCTCAGACTTTTCATACTTCCTCCTGGACTGAATTTTTCTGAGCCCAGGCCATCACTACCTCTCACTCCCTGGTGTCCTAGATTCTGTAACCTGGTTCTTCTGTGTCACCATCTTCTGGTCTGTCTACACCTTGCTTGGCCTCTCCTTGCAGGTCCTCCTTTCCCACTCTCAGGTGCTGCCTGAAGCTGTATTCACCTCCCAGTGTGAGTCCTGGTCCTCAGTGTACTTCTGCTGGGGTGCTCTCTCCCACTGACCCTTCTCCTGCTGGATTTCAGGTGTGGTTCCTGGGCTTTGCCCCTGCCGCTTCCATGGGGGCTCTTCTGCCCGCTCGGAGTTCCAGTTTGGCCTGTGTCCAAAGGATATCCTTTTATCCAAAGGATACAAAAATGCTGATTCGGGGGCACATGCACCCCACTGTTTATTGCAGCACTATTGACAATAGCCAAATTAGGTAACATCCGTAATGTCCACCAACTGATGAATGGATAAGGAAGATATATATATATATACACACACACACACACACACACCACATATACACACACACATGCATACATACATACATACATACATACATCATACATACTGGAATACTACTCGGTGATGAAAGAATGAAATCTTGCCATTTGCAACTCTATGCATGGAACTACATGGAAGGAATTATGCTAAATGTAATAAGTCAGTCAGAGAAAGACAGCATATGATTTCACTCGTGTAGAATTTGAGAGGCACAACAGATAAACATAGAGGAAGAGAAGGAAAAAATAAGATACAAACAGAGAGGGAGGAAAACTAGAAGAGACTTTTAAATACAGAAAACAAACTGGGGGGTGATGTGGTAGGGCGATGAGCATTAAGGGGGCACTTTTGGGGATGACACTGAGTATCATATATAAGTGATGAATCGCTGATGAATCCTTTATCCTGAAGCCAAGACTATACTGTATATTAATTAACTTGAATTTAAACAACAGCAAAAAATAAATGTACTAGGCACTTTCAACCTTCCTCCTCCTCATCTTTGTCATCTTCTCAGCTGATGCTCTCTATAACTGCTGCACACATCAGTCTTCTGTCTCCCAAGCACATTGCAACCCCAGCTTCTAAACCTGGCATTTCCTTCCTTCTGATCTTGCTTTGTATTCTCAATCTCTGTTTGCATCCTCCTCCATAGGTCCCTAGGCACTGGAAGGTTCTGTATACACTCTATTAGACTATGGGCTTCCCCCCACCCCTCAGGTTTCTTGTCTTAGGTGTCTCTCTTCTCACATCCCAGATAAGGGCCCAGTCTTCTCCTCCCTTGGGATGCTTTTCATCCCCGTGGGCTGAATTTACAGAGTGAGTCCAGAGAATGGACACTGAGAGGTGCAGAGAGGTTGAAATCCAACAGCAGAGGTAGGCCTTGGGGGATAGGACAGCAAACTAGGCTTCTGCATTTGGGGCTCTCATATAGGCTGTGTAATTCTTAAGAATGTTTGTGTTGCCTGGAGGAAGAAGCAATCATCTCCCTCCTGGAGCTTAGGCTTAGAGGAGAATTAATTTCCTAAAGTTCAGAGAGACTATGTTTTGTTGCCTGATGTAGGACACATTATGTGGAGGCCAATCCCACGGGGAAAGAAATAGCAGTCAAGAGAGAGCTTTCTTTTTTTTTTTTAATTTTTTAACAATTATTTATTTTTGAGAGACAGAGCATGGGCAGGAGAGGGGCAGAGAGAGAGGGAGGGAGACACAGAATCCAAAGCAGGCTCCAGGCTCTGAGCCGTCAGCATAGAGCCCGACATGGGGTTCGACCTCATGAACCACAAGATCATGACCTGAACCAAAGTCAGACGTCCAACCAACTGAGACACCCAGGAGCCCCAACAGGGAGCTTTCTTTATCCTGTTTGGTGTGTGTGTGTGTGTGTGTGTGTGTGTGTGTGTGTGTGTGTATTTCTCTGGTTCTAGCACTACCAACTCTGCTCTATGGAAATCCTTTCCAAGTGTATTCTAAATTTCTTTTGCTAAAATTAACCCCGTCTCTGGTAGGGATGGTTTCTGAAGACAGGGTCTGGTCCTATGTGTTTCATAAATGATGTGTGTATATTTCTCTGGTTCTAGCATTACCAACTCTGCTCTATGGAAATCCTACAAAGTGCATTCTAAATTTCTTTTGCTAAAATTAACCCCATCTCTAGTAGAGGCAGTTTCTGAAGTACAGGATCTGGTCTGTGTGTTTCATAAACGATGTGTGTCCATGGAGGTGGGGAAGAGTAAAGGGTAGAACTTGGAGAATAAATGTAATTACCCAGTTCCTGGCTTTAATTACATGGAAGCCCTGGACATCCTGAACTTTATTAAACTTTTAAATGTCCATAGGGGTGGGATGGACCTGGTGGGTTTTGCTTCCTAGATTTCTCTGAGGACTTTTCTGGAAGGTTCCCTCTCCACTCTCCCTCCTACTGCTAAAGAGACTCTTTCACCTCTGGCTATTACCAGACATCTGGCCTCTGGGACCTTCACATGTGGCAGGCAGAGATGGGGGTGGGAAGAATAATTTCCCTTTAGATTGCTTGAGTTAATGTTCTTAGGGTCTCCGCTGGCCCTGAGAAGAGCTGGGGAAGCTAGTCTTTGCAGAGCCCCAGGAAAGCCTGGGGAAAAAGACAGGGACCAGTGTTAGGTCTTTATACTTTTGCCTAGTTGCTTCTTCACTGGTCCCTTGAAACCCAGATTCAAGCATGTACACATGTCTGAAGGTTTCTGTTATTTGCCTCAGTTTCTCCTTTTGTAGGTTGCATATATAGATTTGTGGGGTCTTTTAGTTCAGAGCTGCTTGAAGGCATTGATGGAGACTGCTCAGAAGGTGTCTACATTGTTTACCCCCATGAATGGACAGTCTCTAATATCTTATTTTGCTTATATTTTGCATGGTGCTTATTTACCTCTCAATGCAGACACAGTCCTGGTCCTTACCCTCTTCTCCTTCTTCCCCACGTGATCCCTAACCAGTGTGTCCCTGCAGCACTTTCTCCAGAGCCTGTCAGCCTCCCTTGCCTGCCTGCCTGCCTGCCTGCCTTTGTTTCTCTTCTCCTTGGCCCCCATTCTCCCTTGCACTGGTTGTGATGGGCTGCATTAACTGTGAAAGATTTAGCACTGGGCTCAGGAGTCTTTTGTTTGTAGCATTTTGGGGGCAAGGGTAGGGAAGGCAGTTTTCATATCCATGTAGGGGTTTCTGGGATCCCCAGTTTGGCACTGGAAGAGAGCCTGGGGCAGCAATGGCAGCAACTTCACCCTGTCAGGTTTCTGGGCACATCCTCTACCCAGCAGCACCTGAGAGGGGACCAGCTCAGCAGGGAGCAGGTGAGATGGAAGAGGGTCATAAAGCAAATATACGTACCCCTCCCTGGCCTGGCTCCCTCCTCCTGCTCCACACTTACCTTCTTCTCTCTCTTTGTCTTCCTCCCTTCCCACTCCTCACCACATCCCTGTCTTCTTCCTTCCTACTTTGCCTCCTTTACCTTCATCTCTGTGAGTCAGATCTGTTTGTCTGTGGGCCTGTCTCTCTGACTGCCAATACTTTTTTGTCTCTGATTTTCCAGGACTGAGTCTGCCCTCAGCTCTTCCTTCTGGCTGTCTCCCTCCCTGCTTCCCTCCCTCAGTCTCTGAGGGTGTCTCTTCCCATCACATCTTTGTGAGTTTCATTCTGCATGCCTTTTAGTTTCTCTCACACATCTCCTCCCATCTGTCTCGTTTTGCTGCCTCTCCATCCCTGTTCCTTCTCTTGTCCTTCCTTCCATCTCTCTTCCTTGCTTCTCTTATCTCTGTCTCTTCCAACCTCTTCCCCTTTCTCTGACTCATACCCCTGCCTCCTCACCTCTTCCCTCCTCCCACCCCTCAAGGTTCAGACACTTCATGTGAAATCACCTGCATGGACTCCACTTTCCAGGTCCCCACATTGTGTCTCCTCCTCCAGGAGGAGGCCCCAACTCTGTATCCTCTGATTCCACTCTGCTCCCCACCCCCCCAACCCTGGTCTTGGTCACTTCTTTTCCTCTCTTCTTCTTTTTTTAACTTAAAATATTGTAATGGGGTCCACACAAAAGGAGGGAGTGAAGGGTGGGGAACATGCAGGGGACACAGAAACACAATGACATGGCAGGGCCACAGCTTCTGTCCTGTGGGAGGGGCATGGGAAGAAAAGGCCAGGGCTGGAGCTAGGGGTCAAGTGGGATGGAGACACTGTGACTGTATCTCTCTACTTATAGGAAGCACCTATCATCCCTAGATAACCTCAGTTTATCCTGTACCCTACAATCTATCTCTTGTCCTGTCTCTGGCCCTAGTGGCTCCTTGTTTTGCTCCCCTTGACGTGTTTTGCCCTGATAGTTATTTTAGTAGAATGATATTTAGGTCCTGTCCCCAAACAACCCACTTTATGGGTTGCCTACAGTTGCCTTTCCTGCTTCTGCCCCTTCTCCAGTCTCACATTTTGTAGTCTCTGGGAAAGGATCTTTCATTTCCCTCCTTCTCCTCCTCCCTCCCCCTTAAAAAAAATAAAACCACTAACTCCTCAGGGAGAGGAAGTAGACAGTAGTAGCAGTGGAAGGGGGAGAGGAAGGACCATCAAGGAAAGGTTAACTAATCCCTGGAAAGGCAGGCCAGGGGGAAGGTACAGGGAGGAGCGGGGGTGAAGGCAGTGGCTACTCCTGTCCTCTGCCACCCCTGCCCACTGTCCAGGGGCTTTACCACACCAAGGGGACAGGTTTTGTGGGGTCATGTCCGATGGGGAGGAAAGAAGAGCAGGGTAAGCAATTTGTAAAAACCTAGCAATTTCCCCTAAGAAAGAGTTCTTCCTCCTTTCCTTCTGGAGGCTCCTTGTTTGGGGGAGGGGGCAGGAAGAGAACGGAGGTGGTGGGAAGAGAGAGGGGAAGAGGAGAGGTTTCCAAGAGACTTTCCTTCACTTTCTACTCTCTCTTTCCCTCAAAGGGTAGCTCAGCAGGGCTGGGACGGGACAGAAGTGGCTGAGAGTCAAGGGCACCCCCTTGGGCTGAGAGGGAGCCCACAGCTGAGAGATGTGTGTGCCACTGCATTGGAAAGCCAGAGCAAGTCCACCTGGATCACTCTTCAGTTGGGGGCTTTGGTATGGATGGGACAATGGGCAGCTTGGAATGAACTTGGCCAAGCCTTGCATGGCAAAGAAGAGGGACTGGAGCTCAGTCCTGCCTGCAGGGGGTTCTATGGGAGACCCTATAGTGGGTGTAAATTCATGAGGTCACCCATCAGGAGTGTTGAAGGCCCTGCCAAGGAAGGAGGGATAGCAATATGCTAGGATATGGGGCAATGTGGTCTAGGCCACTGAGGGGCCTCACAAGGCTCAGTGGGACCAGGGCTATAAGCCCTGCAGGGTCCAGGCTCTGCGTCAAGTCTAAAGCATGGTCCTAGGGCCTCCAGGCTGCCTGATCACCACTGCTGGCTTAAGGCAGGTAGGTAAGTAGGTCACCTGGGCAAGTTCTTCTCATTACCTGCTGATTATCTGGGGCCCCTGGTATTTCCCCAACCCCTACTTTCTATCCAGAAGGTAGTGAATAGCATAGGAAGAAAAGGGAAGGATTGCTCTTGGGACCTGATACAAGAATAGACTGACTCTCCCCCTGAACCCACTCTTCTTTCCCTCAAGCAGAGGCACATCTGGGAAAATCCCACCTTGAAGCAGGGGAAGACAGCCTCGGAATCTTGGAACAGACACAAATGAAACCTCCAGGTGCTCCTTCCCTACTGTTCTGTCCTGACAGCCATCCTTCCAAGCAAAGCCTATCTCCTTTGCTTCTAGGAATTTTGGCTCTGTAATCCTGGCTGGGCCACTCATCCACCACCCAGTGTAGCACCTGGAACATAAGAGGTGCTCAATAGTGCCTTTGGTCCATGACTCCTGGAGATGTGTTAGGACATGGTCAATGTGACTTTTTGGTTTTCTTCAGTTGGAGGTTCTTTCTGACATCTGGAACAATTCTTTCTGCTCCATTTTCAATGCTCTGCCTTAGTGTACTCAGTATAGACTCTGTCCCTTTAAGGACATCCCATTACCCTTCTCTCCCCTCCCTCCACCTCCACTTCAGTTTTTAAGGACCCTAATTTAGGGTTTAGAGGCATCTCAACATTATTAAGAGAAGGCAGTCATGCCCTTTTTCCTGGAGATGCGTGCCTTCTTGGGTCTATGACAGGGGCATTCAGCTCTCGGTCTTTAAATAGGACTTAGATGGACTTCTCTCCATCTCTGAGAAGTCTTGCCTCTGCTGGAAGATTAATGTTCTGGGAAATGTTCTTTGGTCACTGTTTCAGGGTCTTGGAAACCATGTTTTAAATATATAGAGAAGGAAGCCTCTCTATATAGGGACTATATATTTTCCCTTACTTCTTTTAGCCCAATGCTCATTGCATATTAAGTTAGAATATGCTATTAACTCTGAATGACTGTTTCAGGAAATCCCTTGTGGTGAAGCTTAAGCCAGTTCCCTTTTAGTTTCACTCCTGGATTGATGGGAATTATGGGTGATGGGTTGGGAGTGGATGGTGGTGGTAGAGAAACCTAGTAGGAGATTCTGAGAGAGGTGGCTCGTGGGGAGAGTGCTTCTACCCTTATTTAAAGGACTGCTGAGTGGATGCTTTAGCTGGATCTGGGACTGGCCTCTAAATCACCATAGGTTGGCTTCACTGGCTTCCCACATTCTCCTCCTGAAAACCAGGATCTCCTCCATACCCAGAGCTCTGGGAAGTTTTTTTGCTTCTAAGTTCACATCTCAATGTCTTCTTTAGGAACTCAGTCCATTTTCTTACCCATGGAGGGCCCCTCTATTCTTCCACTGCCCACCTCCAAGTGTAGGATTCTGCCTAATCTACCTCCTTTACAGTTTCCCACCCTTCCCCTTTGCCATACTGCCTGACACCTCAGCCTCATAATAGTCCTGTCTCCTGATGGCCCTGCCTCCCTGAAGGCCCAGCTACCTTTAGAGCCCCCTCTAAGCTTGATTCCAACTCTTTACTGTGTTTAGCCAACCTCCCTCCCTGTACATGAGTTTGCCTTGAATATTCTTCTCAGGTCTTTCTCCTCTGAGTCTGAAACAGCCCACAGGTAAATGATTTCTTCTATTTATAGAGTTGGCAAAAAAACTGAGACAGAGCCAGAGAGGAAGAAGAAGGCTGGCTTGGAATGCAGGTTGGCTGTCCAAATGCTCTGGGGTTTGAGCAGAGGGTATTTCATGACTCCAGACATAGACTTTGGATTGGGGGTGGGGGAAGTGTGCAGACCAGAGGCCTGGTGAGTTTGGGAAAGACAAGTAGATTTGCTGGTGTTGGAGTGATTTGGAAGCCTACACTCTGTCCTTCTCCAGACCAGAAAGGTTCTCAACTCTGTTGAAGAAAATACAAGTTAGGGGAGGTTATTGCTTGGCACTTCTCCTGTGGAGTCCTTCCTGTGTGTTTTCCCTGCCCTCCTTCCTGGCCTTTCCTTTCTTACCTGGTGCAGAGCTTGCTTTATTCATCTTTGTCTTTCCCAGAGGGCCCAGAACATAATATGCATAGACATGTTCCTTGAATGAAGATTCTTCCATCTCGCTCTGCTGCTCCTTCATGTTTTGCCACACTTTCTCACTGGAGATTCTGAGAGTCTCTGTGTCACATTTCCTTAGGGTGGACATTGACATTGACTTGGCAGATTAGCACATCCAGTTTGATAAGGTGGTCTCCTGTCACCATAGAGGAATTGATGTTCTTCTTCCTATAGGCTCTAAGAGTTAAATACCTATTTTTACTGCTGCTAAAGTTAGCTCTCTGCCTTTATTATATAATTTTAAAAAGTGTGGGGATGATTGATTACAGGCCAGGTCAGGCTATAGGACAAAAGATTACCAAGTTACCCTGGGGTGTGTCTACCTAGTGGTTTTTAAAACACTTTAGGAAGGCCTCTCTGAGGTGTCAAGTATATTATAAATGAGTGCTAAATAACCTTGAAACTTGATGGCTCTGTTATTTCTCTTGGAATCTATCAACTTTATGTACATGATAGGCATATTTTATTGATTGATAAAGTTTCATAGGAGAAGCCTGAAATAGGTCTGGCTTTGTGGGTCTCTGAGAGGCTGTTTGCTATTATCTCCAAACATATTTGCAACTTTTTAATGTCAAAGGCCATTGGAGTCTTAAACTATTCTCCCCCATCTCCCCTCCCCACCACCAGAAACACAGACAACAGTTATCCATGCATAACACCTGTTTTATTGTTTATAGGTGGCAAATGTTTCTTTCTACGTTGTCCCTCTTTTGCAGTTCTTGTGCAACTTCTCTCTATTATCATTTGATACCTGTTATTTGCTTCCCAAAGGCAGATTCATTTTAAATTTAGTTTAAGCAAAATCCTGTGGAAAGGCCAATTTCCTTCACAAGTATATTTCAAATGGATAAATAAGATTTTTGGAATATATTATTTTATTTTATCATTGTCTTTTTTTTTCTTGTATTATCCCAGAAACCACAAGGCAGTGTGGAGATTAGGAAGAACTGAGGAAGAGGGATAAAGAGTGTTCTGTGAAAAGTGGTGGTAGATATTCTGTGTTGTAGATTATGTTGCTTGAGCTGGGGTGAGGCAGATGGGTCTTGAGATATAAGTCATGTGGGTCTATATTTGGATAAGACCCCAGGACTTTGAAGCATGATACAACTTTCATATGACTCAGATGATCTGGTGTCTTTCCTACAGCAAAGCAAAGCAAAGCAAAGCAAAACAAAATAAATTAGCTTTCCAAGGGAGATGGTGACAGTGTGGAGCAGCCACCTAGGGCTGTGAGATGAACAAAGCACAGTGTGTTGAGAGAGGACAGAGAGACAGAGAAAGCTAAGTACTTATATGGAGGAGTGAAGGACACATTTAAAGATATGAAGAAGATGACCAGAGAGATAGTCAGCCTTCCCTCATCCACCTTGTGTGCAGTGTATTACTGAGGGTGTATATTGGGAGGAAGTACATGGAAGAAGGAGCCATGGGCTCCTTCTCTCACAACTGATCCCTCACATGGGCTCTGATCCCTCACAACTGCAAGACTAAAAGTGGAGACAGGACATAGTGTTGAGTAGGATAACTGGATGGATATCCTGAATCAGCTTACAAGGAAAGGAAAGATTTGAGGGAAAAAAACAAAGTTGTTTAACATTACTTCTTCGAAAAAAATTTTTTGCAGATCAGTGCTCATCGGAGACAAAGGCCATCCTGTATTACAGTTGTAGTTTGGAAAATAAGATTGATAGGCAAATGGATTTCATTCTTCTTTCTACTGAGGACTTTATTAAGTGTCCTGTGTTGACAGGACTCAGTGGCTTAAAAAGTAGAGAATCATATAGGAAATAGAGAAGAAATTGATTTTCACTGTTGACATCAGTGTATCACATCACTCTCTAATCCATAATTGCATAACCTTCCTGGATTTTCACAGCTGTCTTTCTGATTCCTATTTTGAAAATCTAATTATGGTTCTTCCTGGTAGCCCATTCAAGTTTCTGAAGACCTCTAAGAGCAGAAGCTGAGGCATATCTGATTTGTCAAGTTTAACATCTTGTTTTGGTGTGATAGAAATGTTAAGAATTTCCAAAAGTAGATTCTCACTGAAACTAAACCTGTAAATATGTCAAATAATTAATGAGGAACATTGCCTTTACCTCTGTCTTCTCTGCAGTTATCCCAGAATGACTAAGAAAAAGTGCCTTGTTGACAAACATCCCAGAATGATAGTGGATTATATGGAATCTATACAGCCTGTAGGAAAACTCTAGCAATCTGCTTGTTTACTCAAATAATGGTGCATTGATACTTGTGTGGTGTCTGTAGATAGCAGGGACTCCATATGTATTGTGGGAAAAAAGCAAAAACAAGTTGGTCTACATCTACATAGATTTTGGTCTATATTAGAGTGGATGGATTTGATCTACATACAGTTGGTCTGGAGCATGTTAGGTTGTATCCGGACAGGTTTTCACTGACTTGGAATTCAGCTTTTGCCAGTCTTGGATGGGATTTGAGGGGTTAGGGCTGGTGGTGGTAGGGTAGGTAGATGAGCTAGAAGGCATGGCTGTGTTTCTTCTTGGTCTAATGAGCATACAGTTTGGGGGCTGTCATGCTTTTAAGTTCTAGTCTTGGTTGCACCTATTAATATTTACCTGCAGATTTAGCGTTTCTAGCTCCATTGAGAGACAATCAAGCAGGTTCTATCTTGAGGGGTTTTTATTTTAGAAAGAGAGACAAAGTCTCCTTCCCAGTAACATGCAAACAGAATATAGTACAAATTGAGATCATATGTGGGAAGATGCCTTGTAAGTAATCCGTTTGTCATGCTGTTCTCAGAAGAGTCGTGGGAGATAATGTTGGATATTAATTTTCTTTGTTATAAACTGAGCTTTTTTACTTCAGTCTTTTTTCCAACCTTTGAGGGAATTTATCTGACCTTTCTTCTCTTTCCCTTGGAGGGAAGTGACACTTTTATTACTACTGCAATAGTTGTTGTTTTGTCATTATTATATCTTAATATATAGATCCATATAAATATATGTAGCAAATATTTAACTAGATCTGTCTAGTTGGTCAAACTGGATTTACTGTTTCAAGATGTGGTGAATAATGTTTGGTCTTTTTGGTGAGGGACATGGAAGGAAGGCCTAAAAGAGGATCTATTTATTAGATCATATATAGCTGAAGAGATACTTAAACTGATGTCTTACTGCAAAACGGTTATACATAATTCCAAGATGGGGCAGTTTTCTGCTCTTCCATGAAACCTATTCAGGTTGACTAACTGCACAGAAGATACTCACTACTCTTTTTTTTTAATATTTAAATTTTTAAAAATTTTTCATTTAATTATTTTTAAATTATTTTTATGTTTTAAAATTTATATCCAGATTAGTTAGCATATAAATGCATCAATGATTCAGGAGTAGATTCCTTAGTGCCCCTTACCCATTTAGCCCACCCCCCTCTCACAACCCCTCCTGTAACACTCAGTTTGTTCTTTATGAGTCTCTTATGTTTTGTCCCCCTCCCTGTTTTTATATTATTGTTGTTTCCCTCTCCTTATATTCATCTGTCTTGTCTCTCAAAGTCCTCATATGAATGAAGTCATATGATTTTTGTCTTTCTCTGATGGAATAATTTCACTTAGCATAATACCATCCAGTTGTATCCATGTAGTTGCAAATGGCAAGATTTCATTCGTTTTGATTGCCGAATAATACTCCATTGTGTATGTGTGTGTGTGTGTGTCTGTGTATATATATATATAGTGTGTATATATATATGCGTATATATATATGCATACGTGTGTATATATATATATGCATATATATATATATATATACACACACACACACACACACACACACACACACACACCACATCTTCTTTATCCATTCATCCATCGGTGGACATTTGGCTCTTTCCATACTTTGGCTATTGTTGATGGTGCTGCTATAAACATGGGGGTGCATGTGTCCCTTCGAAACAGCACACCTATATCCCTTGGATAAATGCCTAGTAGTGCAATTGCTGGGTTGTAGGGTAGTTCTATTTTTAGTTTTTTGAGGAACCTCCATACTGTTTTCCAGAGTGGCTGCACCAGCTTGCATTCCCACCAACAATGCAAAAGAGATCCTCTTTCTCTGCATCCTCGTCAACATCTGTTGTTGCCTGAGTTGTTAAGGTTAGCCATTCTGACAGGTGTCAGGTGGTATCTCATTGTGGTTTTGACTTGTATTTCCCTGATGATGAGTGATGTTGAGCATTTTTTCATGTGTCGGTTGGCCATCTGGATGTCTTCTTTGGAGAAGTGTCTATTCATGTCCTTTACCCATTTCTTCACTAGATTGTTTTTTTGGGTATTGAGTTCGATAAGTTCTTTATAGATTTTGGATACTAACCCTTTATCTGATATGTCATTTGCAAATATCTTCTCCCATTCTGTCGGTTGCCTTTTAGTTTTGTCAATTGTTTCCTTCACTTTGCAGAAGCTTTTTATTTTGATGAGGTCCCAGTAGTTCATTTTTGGTTTTGTTTCCCTTGTATCCGGAGATGTGTTGAGTTAGAAGTTGCTGCAGGCAAGATCATAGATGTTTTTGCCTGCTTTCTCCTCGAGGATTTTGATAGCTTCCTGTCTTACTTTGAGGTCTTTCTTCCATTTTGAGTTTATTTTTGTGTATGGTGTAAGAAAGTGGTTCAGATTCATTCTTCTGCATGTCACTGTCCAGTTTTCCCAGCACCACATGCTGAAGAGACTGTCTTTATTCCATTGGATATTCTTTCTTGCTTTGTCAAAGTTTAGTTGGCCATACGTTTGTGGGTCCATTTCTGGGTTCTCTATTCTGTTCCACTGATCTGAGTGTCTGTTCTTGTACCAGTACCATAGTGTCTTGATGATTACAGCTTTGTAGTATAGCTTGAAGTCTGGGATTGTGATGCCTCCTGCTTTGGTTTTATTTTTCAAGATCACTTTGGATATTCAGGGTCTTTCCTGGTTCCATACAAATTTTAGGATTATTTGTTCTAGCTGTGTGAAGAATGCTGGTGTTATTTTGATAGGAATTGCATTGAATATGTAGATTGCTTTGAGTATTATTGACATTGTAACAATATTTGTTCTTCCTGTCCAGGAGCATGGAATCTTTTACCATTTTTTTGTGTCTTCTTCAATTTCTTTCATAAGCTTTCTATACTTTTCAGTGTATACATTTACACCTCTTTGGTTAGATTTATTCCTAAGGATTTTATGTTTTTTGGTGCAATTATAAATGGGATCAATTCCTTGATTTCTCTTTCTGTTGCTTCATTGTTGGTGTATAGGAATGCAACCTATTTCTGTGCATTGATTTTATATCCTGCAACTTTGCTGAATTCATAAGTCAATTCTAGCAGGTTTTTGGTGGAATCTTTTGGGTTTTCCATATACAGTATCAGGTCATCTATGAATAGTGAAAGTTGACCTCCTCCTAGCCAATTTGGATGCCTTTTATTTATTTGTGTTGTCTGATTGCAGAGGCTAAGACTTCCAATAAGGTGTTGAATAACAGTGATGAGAGTGGACATCCCTGTCTTGTTCCTGACCTTAGGGGGGAAGCTCTCAGTTTTTCCCCATTGAGGATGATATTAGCATTGGGTTGTTCATATATGGCTGTTATGATCTCGAGGTATGCTCCTTCTATCCCTACTTTCTTGGGGGTTTTTATCAAGAAAGGATGCTGTATTTTGTCAAATGCTTTCTCTGCATCTATTGAGAGGATCATAAGGTTCTTGTCCTTTCTTTTATTGATGTGATGAATCACGCTAATTGTTTTGTAGATATTGAAACAGCCCTGCATCACAGGTATAAATCCCACTTGGTCGTGGTGAGTAATTTTTTTTTTTTCCCTTGGAGACCTTGTTCATTTTTTTTTTCAATATATGAAATTTACTGTCAAATTGGTTTCCATACAACACCCAGTGCTCATCCCCAAAGGTGCCCTCCTCAATACCCATCACCCACCCTCCCCACCCTCCCACCCCCCATCAACCCTCAGTTTGTTCTCAGTTTTTTTTTTTTTTTTTTAATTTTTTTTCCCAACATTTATTTATTTTTGGGACAGAGAGCGACAGAGCATGAATGGGGGAGGGGCAGAGAGAGAGGGAGACACAGAATCGGAAACAGGCTCCAGGCTCTGAGCCATCAGCCCAGAGCCCGATGCGGGGCTCGAACTCACGGACCGCGAGATCATGACCTGGCTGAAGTCGGACGCCTAACCGACTGCGCCACCCAGGCGCCCCATGTTCTCAGTTTTTAAGAGTCTCTTCTACTTTGGCTCTCTCCCACTCTAACCTCTTTTTTTTTTTCCTTCTCCTCCCCCATGGGTTTCTGTTAAGTTTCTCAGGAGTGTAATTTTTTTAATGTATTGTTGGATCCGGCTGGCTACTATGTTGTTGAGGATTTTTGCATCCATGTTCATCAGGGAAATTGGTCTGTAGCTCTCCTTTTTAGTGGGGTCTCTGGTTTTGGAATCAAGGTCATGCTGGCTTCATAGAAAGAGTTTGGAAGTTTCCTTCCATTTCTAGTTTTTGGAACACCTTCAAGAGAAGAGGTGTTAACTCTTTTTTAAATGTTTGGTAGAATTCCTGGAAAGCCATCTGTCCCTGGATCTTCGTTTTTTGGCAGATTTTTGATTACTAAATCGATTTACTTACTGATTATGGGCCTATTCAAATTTTCTATTTCTTCTTGTTTCAGTTTTGGTAGTGTATATATTTCTAGGAATTTGCCCATTTCTTCCAGATTGCCCATTTTATTGGCATATAATTGGTCATAGTATTCTCTTATTATTATTTTTTATTTCTGCTGTGTTGATTGTGATCTCTCCTCTCTCATTCTTGATTTTATTTATTTGGTCCTTTCCTTTTTCTTTTTGATCAAACTGGCTAGTGGTTTATCAATTTTGTTAATTCTTTCAAAGAACCAGCTTCTGGTTTCATTGATCTGTTCTACTGTTTTTTGTTTGTTTATTTGCTTGTTTTGATAGCATTAATTTCTGCTCTAATCTTTATTATTTCCTGTGTTCTAGTTTTGGGTTTTATTTACTGTTCTTTTTCCAGCTCTTTAAGGCGTAATGTTAGGTTGTGTATCTGAGATCTTTCTTCCTTCTTTAGGAAGGCCTGGATTGCTGTATACTTTCCTCTTATGATCGCCTTTGCTGCGTCCTAGAGGTTTTGGGTTGCAGTGTTATCATTTTCATTGACTTCCATATACTTTTTAATTTCCTCTTTAACTGCTGGTTAGCCCATTCATTCTTTAGTAGGCTATTCTTCAGTCTCCAAGTATTTGTTGCCTTTCCAAATTTTTCTTGTGGTTGATTTTGAGTTTCATAGCGTTGTGGTCTGAAAATATGCACGGTATGATCTCAATCTTTTTGTAGTTACCTAGAGCTGATTTGTGTCCCAGTATGTGGTCTACTCTGGAGAACGTTCCATGTGCACTGGAGAAGAATGTATATTCCTCTGCTTTAGGCTGAAATGTTCTGAATATATCTGTTTAGTCCATCTGGTCCAATGTGTCATTCAAAGTCATTGTTTCCTTGTTGATTTTTTGTTTAGATTACCTGTCCATTGCTGTGAGTGGGGTGTTGAAGTCTCCTACTATTATGGTATTACTATCAATGAGTTTCTTTATGTTTGTGATTAATTGATTTATATCTTTGGGTGCTCTGACATTTGGCGCATAAATGTTTTGCATTGTTAGGTCTTCTTGGTGGATAGACCCCTTGATTATGATATAATGCCCTTCTTCATCTCTTGATACAGTCTTTATTTAATTCTAGATTGTCTGATATAAGTATGGCTACTATGGGTTTCTTTGTTGACCATTAGCATGATCCATCCCCTTACTTTCAATCTGTAGATGTTTTTAGGTCTAAAGTGGGTCTCTTGTAAGCAGTATATAGATGGATCTTGCTTTCTTATACATTCTCTTACCCTATGTCTTTTGATTGGAGGATTGAGTCCATTGAAGTTTAGAATGAGTACTGAAAGATATGAATTTATTGCCATTATTATGCTTGTAGAGTTGGAGTTTCTGGTGGTGTTCTCTGGTCCATTCTAGTCTTTGTTGCTTTTGGTATTTATTTATTTATTCATTCATTTATTCATTGATTCATTCATTTATTCATCTTTTCTCCCCTCAGAGTGTCCCCCTTAAAATTTCTTGTCGGGCTGCTTTGGGGTCACAAACTCCTTTAATTTTTGTTTGTCTGGAAAATTTTTTATCTCTCCTTCTATTTTGAATGACAGCCTTGCTGGATAAAGAATTCTTAGCTGTATATTTTTCTGATTCAGAACATTGAATATATCCAGCCACTCCTTTCTGACCTGCCAAGTTTCTGTGGGTAAGTCTGCTGCAAACCTGATCTGTCTTCCCTTGTAGGATAAGGAGTTTTTTCCCTTTCTGCTTTCGTGATTCTTTCCTTGCCTGAGTATTTTGTGAATTTGATTATGATATGCCTTGTTGATGGTCAGTTTTTGTTTACCTAATGAGGGTCCTCTGTGCTTCCTGGATTTTGATGTCTGTGCCTTTCCCCAGGTTAGGAAATTTTTCTGTTATGATTTGCTCACATAATCCTTCTACCCCTATTTCTCTCTTCCTCTTCTGGGCCCCCTATGATTCTGATGTTGTTCCTTTTTGATGAGTCACTGATTTCTCTAATTCTTAAATCATGCTCTTTTGCCTTAATCTTCCTCTTTTTTTTTTCTGCTTCGTTAGTCTCTATAAGTTTATCCTCTCTATCACTGATTCTCTGTTCTGCCTCATCCATCCTTGCTGCTGTGGCATCCATCCGTGATTGCAGCTCAGTTATAGCATTTTTAATTTCATGCTGGCTATTTTTTACTTCTTTTATCTCTGCAGAGAGGGATTCGAATCTATTTTCGACTCCAGCTAGTATTCTTATTATTGTGATTCTAAATTCTGGTTCAGACATCTTGCTTGTATCTGTGTTGGTTACATCCCTGGCTGTCGTTTCTTCGTGCTCTTTTTTTGGGGTGAATTCCTTAGTTTTGCCATTTTGAAGGGATAAAAGGAATTAATGAGGTATAAGCATTAAAATTAACAACAATTAAAATTAAAAAATTAAAATCACACACACACACAAATCGAATGAATGATGCTAGATCTTAGGTGTGTTTTGGTCTGGGTGTTGAAAGTGGTTTGACAGATTACAAAAAAAAAGGGGGGAGAAAAAATAAAGAAAAAAGCAAATAGTTTGAGATTTTGAAAAAATGAATACACATCCCAAATGAGATGATGGGAGTAAAATAGAATTTGAAAAAAATATACACAAAAGTAAAGAATATAGTAGGAAAAAAATTAAAATATCTTTGATAAAAATTAAAAATAAAAATGAATTTTTTTCATTTTCTGTATTCAAGAGAAAAAAAGTAACGAAAAATAGAAAGAGACAAAAGAAAGGAAATCCCTTGAAAATTTGAAAAAGTGAATACACTGTAGTACACTAAATAAAACAATGAAAGAAAAATAGAATTTGAAAAAATATACATAAAATCCAAAAATGTAGCAAGAAAATTAAATAAAAATATTTTTAGTAGACATTGAAAGTAAAAATGAAGCTTTTCTCTTTCTGCATTCAAGAAAAAGAAAAGAAAGGAAAAAGAGAAAAAAAGAAAAAGAAGAAAAAAAGGAAATAGTTTGAAAATTTGAAAAGAATACACTGAGGTAGACTAAAATGAAATGATGGAAGTAAAATAGAACGTGAGAAAAATTTACACAAAATTAAAAAATATAGTAATAAAATTAAAGAAAAATATTTTCAATAAAAATTGAAAAAATTATTTTTTCATTTGTGTATTCAAGAAAAAGAAAAGAAGTGAAAAAAGGAAGAAAAAAAATAAGAAAGATAATTGAACAGATGGACCTGCTAATAGATTGAAGTAGGACTGAAATTACTTCGTTTTGCCCTAGAAGTCAGACTATGTAGCACTTTATAGTCCATAAACTAAGCAGGCTGTGAGACTTGTGTTCTTGAAGAGTGAAGTTGGCCCAGTTGGGCAGGGCTCAGTGTAACAGCTCTGGTCTCCACTAGATGGCACTGTTAGCCTACTGGGGTGGGGTGTTGCAGTGCTCGTAGGTGTGTATGTGCATGTGCAAGAGCGGTGAAAATGGCACCACCCAGCTACCCAGCCTCTAGTTTTGGAACTCTCTTTTCCTGGATCAGCATCATGCACCCGTCCTCTGTCTTCAGCTTTTGTCGACTCCCCGCTTTTTCACTGTCCGTGACCAGGCCCCAGGCAGTACCTCTCTCCCGAGTTTTGTCTCAGGTGCAGCTGTTTTCCCTGGCCCCTTACTTCTGAAGGACTGCAGCTTTGACCCCTTCTGCTCCTCTGGGGGAGGGTCTCACCGAGCATTGGCTGAATGAGCAGTGGCCGAATGTTGGCTGCTCCCAGGAACACTTGCTGGACCCTGCTGTTGCTGGTGCCCCAAGATTGCAGCCAGGTGCCAGCCCGCCCCAGAAAAGTTTGCAAGATAGTGTACCAGCAGCGTTTCAGGGATTATGGGAAATCACAACACACATCTGGCACCAGGTTTCACCCTTAATGACCTTGTTACAGCACCAGCGAATGTGGCCGCCTTCTGGGGTCTGCTGGGACCAGGTGACTTCAGCAGTCTCTACCAAATGTCCTTCCAACAGTGGAACCACTTTGCCCCATGTGGCCTGAGAACCTCCTGGACCCCACTCTGCTCCTGGGGATTCGCCCTTCCCACCAGAGCACTGCCAGGTATCGAGCTGTGGACTTGTAGCTTTTGTGCTCCCCTTGTTTATAGTCTTAATGGAATTTTAACCCTCTCCTTTTTCCTTTCTCCCTTTTTAGTTTAGTCCCTGTGACTGTTTCTAATTTTCCACTTTCTCTCCAGCTGTTTTTGGGGAGCACTGCTTTTCCCATATTCTCCCCCCCACTCCCAGTCTCTGTCCTCTCTCTGCCCACAAAAGCACCTTCCTTTCCTGCTCCTTCTTGCTCCCCAAATTCCCCTCTCCATGCCGCGTACCTGCTGAAATCTGTGGTTGGTTGTGCAGATTGTTGTGTTAATCCTCCAATCAGTTTTCTAGGTTTGTAGGATGGTTTAGTGTTGGTCTGGCTGTATTTCATGGACACAAGACACATGAAAAAATTCCATGCTTTTCCGCCATCTTGGCTCCTCCCCTCAATACTCACTACTCTTGCCAACACAGAAAATGAAGTGTTGTTACCTTCCATCAATTAGGAAACCATCTGGAATCTTACTATGCCTTAGTCTTGACTGTTCATTTATGATTGAGGAGTACCTGTTCTTGTTCATAGTTGATATGTCTTTTATTTATTTTGGCATTTGGGGAGATATTTATGAAATGGCCTTCCTTGTAAGTTCCTAGAGAGGGGAATTCTGTATTTGCCACTACTGTCTTGCTCTACGTGTAACTGAGTGATGATGATTTGGGAGTAATGGTGGTGGTGGTAATGATTTATCGAAACAAAAATGTTTATTTGGTTTGAGTTCTTTTGTATGAAGAATCAGTGTGGTTCCTGAATTTCTAATTTCTAATTTGCCTTTGTATTCATTTAAGCTTAGTTGAAATCTCATCTTTTTTTTTTAAATTCACAACTATATTTATCTTTATTTATTTATTTATTTATTTATTTAATATATGAAATTTATTGTCAAATTTGTTTCCATAAAACACCCAGTGCTCATCCCAAAAGGTGCCCTCCTCAATACCCATCACCTACCCTCCCCTCCCTCCCACCCCCCATCAACCCTCAGTTTGTTCTCAGTTTTTAGAGGCTCTTATGCTTTGGCTCTCTCCCACTCTAACCTCTTTTTTTTTTCCTTCCCCTCCCCCATGGGTTTCTGTTAAGTTTCTCAGGGTCCACATAAGAGTGAAACCATATGGTATCTGTCTTTCTCTGTATGGCTTATTTCACTTAGCATCCTACTCTCCGGTGCCATCCATGTTACTACAAAGGGCCATATTTCATTCTTTCTCATTGCCACGTAGTACTCCATTGTGTATATAAACCACTATTTCTTTATCCATTCATCAGTTGATGGACATTTAGCCTCTTTCCATAATTTGGCTATTGTTGAGAGTGCTGCTATAAACATTGGGGTACAAGTGCCCCCATGCATCAGCACTCCTGTATCCCTTGGGTAAATTCCTAGCAGTGCTACTGCTGGGTCATAGGGTAGGTCTATTTTTAATTTTTTGAGGAAACTCCACACTGTTTCCCAGAGTGGCTGCACCAGTTTGCATTCCCACCAACAGTGCAAGAGGGTTCCCGTTTCTCCATATCCTCGCCAGCATCTATAGTCTCCTGATTTGTTCATTTTGGCCACTCTGACTGGCGTGAGGTGATATCTGAGTGTGGTTTTGATTTGCATTTACCTGATGAGAAGCGATGTTGAGCATCTTTTCATGTGCCCGTTGGCTATCCAGATGTCTTCTTTAGAGAAGTGTCTATTCATGTTTTCTTCCCATTTCTTCACTGGATTATTTGTTTTTAGGGTGCGGAGTTTTGTGAGCTCTTTATAGATTTTGGATACTAGCCCTTTGTCTGATATGTCATTTGCAAATATCTTTTTCCATTCCGTTGGTTGCCTTTTAGTTTTGTTGGTTGTTTCCTTTGCTGTGCAGAAGCTTTTTATCTTCATGAAGTCCAAATAGTTCATTTTTGCCTTTAATTCCCTTGCCTTTGGGGATGTGTCAAGTAAGAAATTGCTGTGGCTGAGGTCAGAGAGGTGTTTTCCTGCTTTCTCCTCTAGGGTTTTGATGGTTTCCTGTCTCACATTCAGGTCCTTTATCCATTTTGAGTTTATTTTTGTGAATGGTGTAAAAAAGTGGTCTAGTTCCATTCTGCATGTTGCTGTCCAGTTCTCCCAGCACCATTTGTTAAAGAGACTTTTTTTCCATTGGATATTCTTTCCTGCTTTGTCAAAGATTAGTTGGCCATACTTTTGTGGGTCCACTTCTGGGGTCTCTATTTTATTCCATTGATCTATGTGTCTGTTTTTGTGCCAATACCATGCTGTCTTGATGATGACAGCTTTGTAGTAGAGGCTAAAGTCTGGGATTGTGATGCCTCCTGCTTTGGTCTTCTTCTTCAAAATTCCTTTGGCTATTCGGGGCCTTTTGTGGTTCCATATGAATTTTAGGATTGCTTGTTCTAGTTTCGAGAAGAATGCTGGTGCAATTTTGGGATTGCATCGAATGTGTAGATAGCTTTGCGTAGTATTGACATTTTAACAATATTTATTCTTCCAACCCATGAGCATAGAATGTTTTTCCATTTCTTTATATCTTCTTCAATTTGCTTCATAAGTTTTCTATAGTTTTCAGCATACAGATCTTTTACATCTTTGGTTAGATTTATTCCTAGGTATTTTATGCTTCTTGGTGCAATTGTGAATGGGATCAGTTTCTTTATTTGTCTTTCTGTTGCTTCATTGTTAGTGTATAAGAATGCAACTGATTTCTGTACATTGATTTTGTGTCCTGCGACATTGCTGAATTCATGTATCAGTTCTAGCAGATTTTTGGTGGAGTCTATCAGATTTTCCATGTATAATATCATATCATCTGCAAAAAGTGAAAGCTTGACTTCATCTTTTCCAATTTTGATGCCTTTGATTTCCTTTTGTTGTCTTATTGCTGATGCTAGAACTTCCAACACTATGTTAAACAACAGCAGTGAGAGTGGACATCCCTGTTGTGTTCCTGATCTCAGGCGGAAAGCTCTCAGTTTTTCCCCATTGTGGGCTTTTCATAAATGGCTTTTATGATCTTTAAGTATGTTCCTTCTATCCCGACTTTCTTGAGGGTTTTTATTAAGAAGGGATGTTGAATTTTGTCAAATGCTTTTTCTGCATCAATTGACAGGATCATATGGTTCTTATCTTTTCTTTTATTAACGTGATGTATCATGTTGATTGATTTGTGAATGCTGAACCAGCCCTGCATCCCAGGAATGAATCCCACTTGATCATGGTGAATAATTCTTTTTATAAGCTGTTGAATTTGATTTGCTAGTATCTTATTGAGAAATTTTGTATCCATATTCATCAGGGATATTGGCCTGTAGTTCTCTTTTTATACTGGGTCTCTCTCTGGTTTAGGAATCAAAGTAATACTGGCTTCATAGAATGAGTCTGGAAGTTTTCCTTCCCTTTCTATTTTTTGGAATAGCTTGAGAAGGATAGGTATTCTCTCCGCTTTAAATGTCTGGGAGAATTTCCCAGCGAAGCCATCTGGTCCTGGACTCTTATTTGTTGGGAGATTTTTGATAACTGATCCAGTTTCTTCGCTGGTTATGGGTCTGTTCAAGCTTTCTGTTTCTTCCTGATTGAGTTTTGGAAGTGTGTGGGTGTTTAGGAATTTGTCCATTTCTTCCACGTTGTCCAATTTGTTGGCATATAATTTTTCATAGTATTCCCTGATAATTGCTTATATTTCTGAGGGATTGGTTGTAATAATTCCATTTTCATTCATTATTTTAACTATTTGGCTCCTCTCCCTTTTCTTTTTGAGAAGCCTGGCTAGAGGTTTATCAATTTTGTTTATTTTTTCAAAAAACCAACTTTTGGTTACATTGATCTTCTCTACAGTTTTTTTAGATTCTATATTGTTTATTTCTGCTCTGATCTTTATTATTTCTCTTCTTCTGCTGGGTTTGGGGTGTCTTTGCTGCTCTGCCTCTATTTCCTTTAGGTGTGCTGTTATATTTTGTATTTGGGATTTTTCATGTTTCTTGAGATAGGCCTGGATTGCAATGTATTTTCCTCTCAGGACTGCCTTCGCTGCATCCCAAAACGTTTGGATTGTTGTATTTTCATTTTCATTTGTTTCCATATATTTTTCAATTTCTTCTTTAATTGCCTGGTTGACCCATTCATTCTTTAGTAGGGTTTTCTGTAACCTCCATGCTTTTGGAGGTTTTCCAGACTTTTTCCTGTGGTTGATTTCAAGCTTCATAGCATTGTGGTCCGAAAGTATGCATGGTATGATCTCAATTCTTGTATACTTATGAAGGGTTGTTTTGTGACCCATTATGTGATCTATCTTGGAGAATGTTCCATGTGCACTTGAGTAGAAATTAGATTCTGTTGCTTTGGGATGCAGAGTTCTAAATATATCTGTCAAGTCCATCTGATCCAATGTATCATTTAGGGCCCTTGTTTCTTTATTGACTGTGTGTCTAGATGATCTATCCATTGTTGTAAGTGGGGTATTAAAGTCCCCTGCAATTACCACATTCTTGTCAATAAGGTCACTTATGTTTGTGATTAATTGTTTTATATTTTGGGGTCTCCCGTATTCGGTGCATAGACATTTATAATTGTTAGTTCTTCTTGATGGATAGATCCTGTAATTATTATTTAATGCCCTTCTTCATCTCTTGTTACAACCTTTAATTTAAAGTCTAGTTTGTCTGATATAAGTATGGCTACTCCAGCTTTCTTTTAACTTATAGTGGCATGATAAAGAGTTCTCCATCCCCTCACTCTCAATCTGAAGGTGTCCTTAGGTCTAAAATGAGTCTCTTGTAGACAGGAAATAGATGGGTCTTGTTTTTTTATCCATTCTGATACCCTATGTCTTTTGTTTGGCACATTTAGTCCATTTACATTCAGTGTTATTATAGAAAGATATGGGTTTAGAGTCATTGTGATGTCTGTAGGTTTCATGCTTGTAGAAATGTCTCTGGTACTTTGTCTCACAGGGTCCCCCTTAGGATCTCTTGTAGGGCTGGTTTAGTGGTGACGAATTCCTTCAGTTTTTGTTTGTTTGGGAAGACCTTTTTCTCTCCTTCTATTCTAAATGACAGATTTGCTGGATAGAGGATTCTTGGCTGCATATTTTTTCTGTTCATCACATTGAAGATTTCCTGCCATTCCTTTCTGGCCTGCCAAGTTTCAGTAGAGAGATCAGTCACGAGTCTTATTGGTCTCCCTTTATATGTTAGAGCGTGTTTATCCCTAGCTGCTTTCAGGTTTTTCTCTTTATCCTTGTATTTTGCCAGTTTCACTATGATATATTGTGCAGAAGATCGATTCAAGTTAGGTCTGAAGTAAGTTCTCTGTGCCTCTTGGATTTCAATGCCTTTTTCCTTCCCCAGATCAGGATAATTCTCAGCTATTATTATTTCAAGTACACCTTCAGCACCTTTCCCTCTCTCTTCCTCCTCTGGAATACCAATTATGTGTAGATTATTTCTCTTTAGTCCATCACTTAGTTCTCTAATTTTCCCCTCATACTCCTGGATTTTTTTATCTCTCTTTTTCTCAGCTTCCTCTTTTTCCATAATTTTATCTTCTAGTTCACCTATTCTCTCCTCTGCCTCTTCAATCCGAGCTGTGGTCATCTCCATTTTCTTTTGCAGCTCATTAATAGCATTTTTTAGTTCCTCCTGGCTATTCCTTAGTCCCTTGATCTCTGTAGCAATAGATTCTCCACTGTCCTTTATACTCTTTCCAAGTCCAGTGATTAATTTTATGACTAGTATTCTAAATTCACAGTCTATTATACTGTTTAAATCATTTTTGATCAGTTCATTAGCTGTCGTTATTTCCTGGAGGTTTTTTTTGAGGGGAATTCTTCCGTTTCGTCATTTTGCATAGTCCCTGGAGTGGTGGGGAACTGCAGGGCACTTCCTCTGTGCTGTCTGAAGTAACTTGTGTTGGTGGGCGGGGCCGCAGTTACACCTGATGTCTGCCCCCAGCCCACCTCTGGGGCCACAGTCAGGCTGGTGTGTACCTTCTCTTCCCCTCTCCTAGGGTAGGATTCACTGTGGGGTGGCGTGGCCTGTCTGGGCTACTTGCACACTGCCAGGCTTGTGGTGCTGGGGATCTGGCGTATTAGCTGGGGTGGATTGGCGAGGTGCACAGGGGCGGGAGGGGCAGTCTCAGCTCACTTTTCCTTTGGAGGTCTGCTTCGGGATGGGCCCTGTAGCACCAGGAGGGAGTCAGACCTGCCGGAGCGATGGATCCACAGAAGCACAGCATTGGGTGTTTGCGAGGTCAAGCATGTTCCCTGACAGGAACTGGTTCCCTTTGGGATTTTGGCTGGGGGATGGGTGAGGGAGATGGCACTGGCAAGTGCCTTTGTTCCCCGCCAAGCTGAGCTCTGTTGTCCGGGGCTCAACAACTCTCCCTCCTGTTGTCCTCCAGCCCTCCTGTTCTCCAAGCAGATCTGTTAACTTATAACCTCCCAGATGTTAAGTCCTGCTTACTGTCAGAACACACCCCGTCCAGCCCCTCCATTTTTGCAAGTCAGACTTGGGGGCTCTGCTTTGCTGACAGGCTGCCCCTCTGCCCCGGCTCCCTCCCGCCAGGCCATGTAGCGCACCACCTCTCTGCCCTTCCTACCCTCTTCTGTGGACCTCTTGTCTATGCTTGGCTCCAGAGAATCCATTCTGCTATTCTTCTGGAAATTTTCTGGGTTATTTAGGCAGGTGAGGGTGGAATCTAAATGATCCGCAGGAGGCGGTGAGCCCAGCATCCTCCTATGCCGCCATCTTCCCAGAAGTCTCTGAAATCTCATCTTTAATAGATTGAATGCAGTATTTTTCATTTAGAAACCTTTTGTTGTTTTGACTTGAGGGACAACTCAATTTCTCATTTTAGATCCAACCGGAAGTACACAGAACCCATCTGTGTTTACAGATAGTACAGGAAAAATGGTAGTAAATACAGAAAATTATTATCTCTTGGAGTTTTCAATATTTTTTTAATGTTCATTTATTTTTGAGAGAGAGAAAGTGTGTGAGAAGGGAGGGGCAAAGAGAGGGAGATACAGAATCTGAAGCAGGCTCCAGTCTCTGAGCTATCAGCACAGAGCCTGATGCACAGCTCGAACTCATGAACCTGAGATCATGACCTGAGCCAAAGTCAGATGCTTAAGTCACTGAGTTAAGTCACCCAGGCAACCCTGTGGTCTTGCAATATAAGGACATTTTATGGATACTTCCCTATCCTTTTGAAACAAGTGAAATCCGGGGCGCCTGGGTGGCGCAGTCGGTTAAGCGTCCGACTTCAGCCAGGTCACGATCTCGCGGTCCGTGAGTTCGAGCCCTGCATCGGGCTCTGGGCTGATGGCTCAGAGCCTGGAGCCTGTTTCCGATTCTGTGTCTCCCTCTCTCTCTGCCCCTCCCCCGTTCATGCTCTGTCTCTCTCTGTCCCAAAAATAAATAAACGTTGAAAAAAAAAATTAAAAAAAAAAAAAAAGAAACAAGTGAAATCCTGTTGTACATATCTTTCAATCAATCGACTATGGTTCCACTCCTCACTTCTGCATGGTAGCCTTAAATGTTGTAGTTTGAGTATTGTGTTATGATGTCTAATGTCAAAGCATTACATGACTTATTTTCCAATAAAATAAAGAAATGAAAATACAAACTCTGTGTTATTTATATGTTCAGTTGCCACACATGAAAGTGATGACACTGGTGTATATAATGACCCTCACAGATAATGTATGTTCTCTAGGCTGACTTGGGTTACTTCCTCTGTACTTTCACTTTGTTGTGGTGGAAGAGACTTGGACCTCAGTTGTGTCAGATCTCTGACATCGCCAAACCTGGCTGTATATCCTGGGTTACTTCCTTGGCTGTGGCCAGTTAACTCTTTGTAGCTCAGACTTCAGCTGGGGAGAGAAAGGCAAGCTGAGAGGATCATCATGCAAGAGCTCTGCTCCTCAGCAACACCTCCCCACCTACTACTCCTACCCTCTTCCCTAACTGTGTTCTCCCAGTTGAAAAGTTCTAAATCAGTGATTTATGCCACTGGATAGTATTGAGGGGAGAGAAGAGGGCAAGCAGAACATACTGGAGAGATCAGATATCTATCTTCAATTATGCTCAGAGAAACTTCTGGAAGGAGGATCTTGTTGAAAAAGGTTTGGAAAGAGCATGTTCTTGGCAGAGCGGAACAGTCTGTGTGAGGGTGATGTTAATGCCAGCAAGATGTGCATGTGTGGGGAAAGATTTGTCCTGTTCAAGCAGGAGCCACAGAAAACATTAATAGTAGGAGTAAGTGGTAGAAGAGCAGTGAAAAGAAAGACTTGCAAATACACTCTTAGAAGTTTGGACTTAATGGAGAATAGGAAACTGCAGGTTTGGTTGGCTGTGTGTGTGTATGTGTGCTCATGTACGTTCACGTGCATTTTTAAGACTTGAGGAAAGTGTTATTTTCCAGTAAGAGAATAGAGAGTACTCAGACTTTAGTTATCTGGTGTATGTTGTGAACAGGAAGAATGTGATTTAGACCTTTATCTTGCTTCAAGGACAGCATTCCCTAATGGCTGCTAGGTGAATCTGAGGGAGAGCTGAGAGGATCCCATTATTTAGATTTATCAGTTTTATGGATGAAGAGGGTAGACCCGGGAGTATGGCTGGAGGCTCTCCCTGGATATGCATATTTGCAAACTGAAGAATCTACTAGATACCTGTCTAGTGTGGAAAAGGTGTTAAGTGTCTAAATAACTTCTTGTCAGCTGAATTGAATTGGGGACTAGGTTGGTGATCCCCAAATATCTGAATCCAATTATTTCAGTTGAAATTTCTTAGATTTTTTCCAAATTTTTATGCAGCTTCACTGATTAAAGTCATGACCCTTAGAGGCTGCTTTGTCAGTCCTTTGTTTCTGGATATGTTTGGAGTTTTCTTCCTTTTCAAATGAAAAAAGAAAGGCAATTCTTTATCTTCTCTAGTGATCTTCCTATACTGATAGAATACCCATTATTCCTTATCTCAAGTCCACATTCCTTCATAACTTTTTTTAAAAAGTGAGGATTTCCAAACACAAAGAGGTCTGTATTCATGCCTGATGTTCATTGATCTTTGTGCTTATTTCCATGGATGATTAATAAATAATAACTATGTTCTAGGTGCTGTGAGCTCAGAGCTGGTTACAGATATGGCTCACGATAGAGAATGCTAATGACCATTTTATATGTCCTAGTAGGTCAGGTCTCTGGTTGTCAAAAGCAACCAAACCAGAATGATCACTCTGACATAGGTGATGTCCTTTTTCCAGCATCACCCTGACATTTTAGTTCCGGAAAGTGGCTAATCACATTTTGGAGTGACTGGTGGACTAACGTTTTAATGGTACTGGTTCTTCTGGGTTAAGGATAAAGAGGATATCGCCATTCTCTGGCAACCATTCCCAGTCTGCCTCTTATTGACAGCCAAATCTGGGGAGCAAATGGCCGGGTGATATAGGGAGCTTAAAAAGATGTTTTGTCAAGCTATCTTCATTAAGCTCTTACCATCAACCCTCCTACCCCACTTTGTTCCAGTTGGGGCTCTCCTTTCTGACAGAATTTTCCCAACAGTGTGTGTCTCTACCATCTGGAAGCCAGGGATGATGGCTGAAGTTTAGGAAGGTCAAACGTGAAAGTAATCAGGATATCAGAGAAATTTCAAGCATCTTCCTGTCATTGGGCTCCCATTTTGGAAAATGTCTGCACCCCAGACCTCCTGTCTTCCTTTATACAATGAGAATCAAGGTTTCACTTTCTTTTCTAGAATTCCCTAAACTGCACTGAGATGGTTCTTTTTCTTCTCTAGAATAAGGCAGTGACTAGAAAAGATTGTGATAGATCGATGAAAGAATTAGATGGTGAAAGAAGTCTCAGGAAGGTGCTACTTGTCATCTGGAGATCTATTGTCCTATATTTCCACTAAAAGCCAAGTAAAAGGAGATAGGCTAAAGTTGTGAGCAGGAATTACAATTAGCTGTAAAATCATATCTGGGAAGTATTGGAATAACTAAGGGATACTTTGGAATCTTTCTTAGCATCTAAAAGGATAGTCTGGAGTTTTTTGGCCCTAGGTTATGTTTGGGACATGGTTTAGAGCTTTCAGATTTAATGGTTTCAGTACTTTTAACTCCTGCCTATCAGTATCTATTTGGAAGGAAAGGAAAGTGATTGAAAGTGAGTGACCTGGGCACAATGAAAGGAACTGGCTGAAATACTCCTTTAATAGCTCTACCCTGAGTCTTCACTCTTTGTGGTGGTAGCGCTCTTCAGGAGAAAGAACATGGTCTTTGAAGTAACAAAGAACCAAGTTTAAATTCCACCTCTTCTTGTTAGTGGGTTATGAGCTTGGGACAGTTGTCTCACTTCTCGGTCTGTAAAGTGGAATAATACTTATTTCATTGCGTTGTTATGGGGATTAAATTAAATAACATCTCTGCATTACTTGCAGCTCAACAAATTCTGGTTCGCTTTCACACCTCTCTCCATTTATCCCTAAATCTTGCACATACACCTGGTACCCCTATTTGCTAGATGTTATTTTTCTCTGCCCTCAGCCTCTGCATATGTTTCCCCAATGCTCCTAAGAGTTCAAGTCTTGGGCCTTGGTTTATTACTGTGTGTTAGTCCCACAAAAAGACAATAAAAGTATGGAGTTTTTATAAGTGTACTTACATGAGCCAAGGTTGTGGTGTCTTTCCAGTCATTTTTGCTTGGTGACAACTTTGGTCTCAGACAAAGGAGTTCTACCTTCCCACCTACTCTTCTGATCCAAAGTTCTTGATTTGAGGCTAGATCATTCTGGGTGGGGTTTGGTTCTAATTAAAAGTGATGGCAAGCTTGTTTATAAAAGGCATTCAGGGATGGGGAATCCATAATCTTTACTATCAGGATATACTTTTTTTCTTCCTGTGTTTTTAGTTTGCAAAATATCAACCCTACAGAAAGTTGCAAAAATAGTAAACACCCATTTATTTTTCACTAGGATCGACCAGTTGTTGATATTTTGCCACATTTGCTTGCTCTGTCCAATGTATATGTGTATGTGTGTGGGTGCATGTATGTATGAAATACAGTCTATACTTAAGGTTTACTAATTTCCTATTTTGATTTGGTACTAAAGTGTTTCTCCATGATCCAGGTGCAACCCAGGGTTATGCATTATATTTCTTTGTCATGTCTCTTTATTCTCATTTAATCTGTAATAGTTCCTCAGCCTGACATTGATAGTTTTGAAGAGCACATGTCAGTTGTTTTATAGAAAGTCCACTTTCTGTAGAAAGTTGTTTTGTATACTGATCATTTTTATCATCAGTATTAGGTTACACATTTTAGACAGGAATATTATACAAGAACATATTAAAGACAATGAGTATCATGTATGCAGGGACATCTCTTTTTCCTCCCCATTGTGTTTGTAACATCAAACCCTAGGCTGGCTTTTAATTTTTTTTAATGTTTTTCTTTTTTCTTTTTTTTTGAGATAGAGAGACAGAGTGTGAGTGGGGAGGAGAAGAGAGAGAGGGAGACAGAATCTGAGACAGTCTCCAGGCTCTGAGGTGTCAGCTCAGAGACTCACACAGGGCTCAAACACATGTACTATGAGATCATGACCTGAGCTGAAGTCAGATGCTTAATCGACTAAGCCACCTAAGTGCCCTTAGAACTGACATTTAGGAGGTTCTGAATATTTATTCACTGAACAAATAAATGAATGAAGTAAGATTTTCACTGCCACTTAGGTCTATTATTTTTCTACTCGAGGAATGGGGAAGAGAAGCCTTCTCCTATATCTTAGTCCCCTTTTTATGATAAATGGGTGAAAGCTTAAGGATAACCCAGGACATCTGTAAAGACCCACAGAGAAGGAAAATGAGATGGGCAGTATGTCATGAGGCAACCTGTGGAGTCTCTTTACCCTAGGAGTGGGTGGTGATCATACTATGTTGTGAGTGGTTGCAACAATTCCCACAGAATTGAAGGAGGGACTCAGAAAGACTTTTATTACATATGTATTATATGTATATGTATAAAATACACATATTTATTACAGCATTATTCATAACAGCTAAAAGGTATATCCATCAGTGCATGGACACATGAACAAGATATGGGATATATACAATGTAGTATCATTCAGCCTTAAAGAGGAAGGCCATTCTGACAACACAGATGAACCTTGAAGACAAGCTGTATGCAAAAGGACAATATTGTGTGATTCCACTATATGAGGTACCTACAGTAGTCAAATTGAGAGAGAGAAAGTAGAATGGTGGTGCCAGGGGCTGTGCGTAGGGAAGAACTGGGAGTTACTGCTTATGGGTGCAGAGTTTCAGCTGAGGAAGATGAACAAGTTCTGGGCATGAATGGTGGTGACAGTTGCACAACAGTGTGAAGGTGAGGCTCTCTTGGATCACCCATTTTATAATCACAACACCCACTCTGAGCACATCCTAACCTTTTCTTGCTTCCCTCTTCTCTGTCTCACTGATTGCAATTCCAACACAATATATATCCATATTACTTATTTGTTTATTGTTTGCTTTCAACTACAGGATGTAACCAACTTGTGTGGAGAGATTTCTGTGCTTTTTCTGCTTTATCTACAGTGCTGAATAAATGAGAATCAGTATATTAGTTGAACAGATAAAGGAAAGACCATGATTGGACACAGACTTGAAGAGAAGGCCAAACAGAAGGAGAAATTGGGAAGATTCCATTTTTCATTTGATTTTGGAAACCAATTTCTTCTACCCTTGGGTATGAGACTCAGCCCCAGTGTTCATGGTGGCTTTTGTTCTGTTTGCCTTTCCATATGCCTGTGAACTGTGTCACTCTTGGACATGTTGCTGTACATGTACACGACATTTACCTTTACTTAAAACTCTTGCCCTAAACTCAAAACTTCTACTCCTGTATTCATGACTGCCGCTACCTCAGTTGCAGGGCTGCTTGAGTTAGGACTTGAGAAACTCTGGGGTAGCTCATCTTTCTAAAAACCTTTATAGTTGAATGTTTGGGAGTCACTAGTTTGATTGGCTCCAGAGTCTTCATTGTCCAGAAATTTTAAGGACAAAGAGTTTTCATATACTTTGAGGTTAGAAAGGATCTATGCTCAGATATGGAGGATTGATATGATCTCTGCAGATGTTGTATTTAAATTCACTTCTCTGACACTTTGAGAAGTGAAATAATCATTTAACAGCCTCCTTAGCCTTCCTCTCAAGTCCTTATCAAACTTCTAGAAAAGCAGCTGGTAGCCAAACTCTCTTTGATTCAATTCAGTAGGAGCCACTAGGCCAACTTCCTGATTGGCAAGAGTGTTAACACTCAACCAGGGGAACCAGTAGAGCTTACTGCCTTGGAAAATGCTTTGAAAAGGAAATGTCCAGAGTGAGGGCAGTGCCACTCTTAGAGACAGAGGAGTAAACACAATGACCTCCAGGACAAAGAGGTGTGTTTGGAGCTGGCTAGGAGAGGAAGGCAGCCTGCAATTTAACGGGTGGATTGTTGGACTTGACAGGAGTTGTTCTGGGAGCCTTGAGCTGGAACTTTGGTTTTGGAGTTTGGAAGGAGCTCAGAAACTGAGAGAAATACACGGAGAAGTGAGAGGGAAGGGGGAGTTGAGGGCATTATGGAATTCATACAAGCTGGCTTCATGTTCCCTGGCCTTTCTCTCCATTTTTTTCACCACCTCCTATGCACCAAGCACCTCCTTTCAGAGAGACTGTTTCTTAATGGAACAGATTCACAGAGTCAAGGCCCTCAATGACTCTGGAAATGTGCTTGAAATACATGATTGTAAATGCTCTAGCTCCAGTTTACACCTCTGTTAGACCGTGTCTCTCAAAAATGAAAACAAAGTCCCAAACAAACAAACAAACAAAAAACAAAACAAATTTCCTCTAGGAATCTCAGGATATAGTAGTCGATCATCTATAAATTCATTTTCTCTGTCCTAAATGCTTCTTATGGTTGTTTTGTACAATTATGAGCAGAATCTTTTCCTGGGTAGTGAGGGTCGGAGGTGGGAGTGTGGAATCCAGAAAGATGAGGTATATAGATCCTGGCCCTGACCTCCAGAAGCTTTTAGATTATAAAGGAATTTAAGTGACACACTCAGGACACCAGCAGACAGAAAGGGAAAATTAGTTTTAGCTGAGCATCAGGGTGGACTGTAAGTACTGATGGGAATTGGAGGGAAGTTGGAGATGGGGACCGGTCAGGATGGATTAGGAAAGGCTTCCTAATCACCAGGAGAAACGTTGTACAATAGGACTGAGAAGAACTAGAGCATCAAGACTGGACAGAAAGAAGTGAGGAGGGCATCCCTGGCAAGCAGGCACTTACTCAGGCCAAAGGCTCATCCCAGGAAGGGTAAGTCAGGATGTGAGGAGCTGAGTCAGGAAGGAGGTGATGGGCCTGAGGGTAGGGAGAGAATTAGGGCGGGGCTCTGACAGCTTGGTCGGAGAGTCTGGACTGAATATAAACTATCGGAGCAATTGTAGATTACCACGTGGAGAAAGGGCAGTCCTGAAAATAGCGTTTGAGGGTGATGTTTCTGTATTGTTGTAAGCTGGAATTGTGGTAGGGTCTCTCAGGATTCCCATTAATGGCTTTGCTTTCTCTTCTATAAGCTTGCTTGTTTATTGTTCTTGTGCCAGCTTGTGTTGGAGTAATGAAATATGATTATTTAATTACCAGATTCTTTGTTCCTTGGGCTGCTTCTCTGGTAGCTGCATACTCTGTCTGTAGCCCACTCTCCTTCATCTTCAGTAAAATTGGAAAGAGCACAAGAACCACCCTGCACACACAGTTGAAGTAAACAGAAATGATCAAACCATTACCCATCTCCGACCCTGCCATTCACATGGTCCTCCTCTGGGATTCCTGCTCAGGGTCCATGAATGGACTTCAGGAGAGTGTAGGGAATTTTTTGAGACGACCAAACTCAGAGGGCTCTGTGACTCAACAAATGTTAAGAACAACTCTTGTGTCTGTTGGGAGGGAGGTGGCTGAGGACTGTTCCGCAGAGGGAGAAATGTGGTACAAGCATCCTTATTGCCCAGTAAGGAGTCTCCAGAGACAGTTGAAGGAGTGAAGGAGAAAGAGGAATTGGGAAAAGGGAAATGGTTTCAGAAGGAACTGGTAGGAGGAGTGCCCCATCTTCCCTTGTTCTCCACCCTCTTTCTAGCAGGTGTTCCTTCTCTGTGTTCTCCATGTCCTAACAATTACAGGATCCAGTTACCCTTCAAGTTAACTCCCACAACATTATCTCATGCAATTCCTTGTCGAATCTGAAGTGCGCAGAGTGGAGTCAACCCCTCCCTCAGCCATGGACTGTTAGCATCACTGCTTCCTGTCAGACCCCTTTGCATACAATGCATTTTATTTTACCCTTTCATCCTGATCTCTATTCTCATTTCCCCTCCTCACTGGAGGCACCTGCTTTAGTGTATTTAGCAAATGCTCTTCCAATCCGTGCTCTATATGTGTATTGGATACATTCATCCATTCTACAAATACACAGTTGTAATGTGGGGAATATAGCCAAGAGCCAAATGGTAAAAATGCCCTGCTTCCATGGAAATTACATCTTTTAGTGTGAGGCAAATGATAGACAATTAAGTACAACACATAGTACCTTGAATAATGACAAGTGCTATGAGGACAATGAGGGCAGGGGGATAAGGTATGGCTGGGTGGTTAGGAGCAGGTTGTAGTTTTATATGTGGTGCTTAAGGAAGGCTGTGCTACACATGTGCTATTTTACCAAATTTAGTGAAGTGGACAACCATGGGGCTATCTGGGTTCGAAGTGGTATGGTCATAGGGACAGCAAGTACAAAGGCCCTGAGGGGTCGGGTCTTGCCTGGTATGTTAAGAGTCCAGAATGGTTAGGAGGCTAGAGAAAAATAAGTGGGAAGAGGGAGAAACTGAGGCTGGGTAGTAGGTGGGTCACTGACAAATACTGTAGGGCTTTGTAGGCCATTGTAAATGCAGACTTTGGCTTCTCCTCTGAATGAAAAGAGAAACCAGTGGGAGATTTTATCAGAGGAGTGGCATGACATTTTTAACAGGTATGTGTGTATCCTTGACAAATACACAGCACTTTGTGGCTGTTTTATAAATGTATATAAATGTGATTGTGTTGTATACCTCATCCTGCTTCTACTTTGCTACTTAACATTGTTTCTGAAATCTATCCATGTTGTTATCTTTAATCGACTTTGTTTCTGACTGCTATGTAATATTTCATTGTGTACATATGGCACATTTTACCTGTACATTCCTCTAGTAACAGAGGCTGGCATAGCTCCAAATTCAGAAATAGTCCTGTGATGAACTCGCTCATATAAGCCTCCTTACGGACTCAGAGAGAGTTTCCTTGTGGTGTATATCTCAGGGAGAGATGGTAGGGTGGGAGGGTGTGTGCATTCTTAATTCCACTGATTGTGGTTCAGGATGGTGATCCCAGTTACACTCCCACCATTGTTGGGTGGTATTTTGTATCTTCTCATCAAATTCTTATGTGGATCCTCGAAGGGAAGTGAAGTAAGGTTCCTTGTGGGTGAGGAAACCTGAGGCTTAGAGAGATCAAGCAAATAACCCTGGTTTATATAGTGAAGTGGAAGGATGAAGGCTCAAATCCAAAATTTCTGACATAATGTCCTTTGCTTTTAAAAAATTTTTTTTTTCAAAGTTTATTTATTTTTGGGACAGAGAGAGACAGAGCATGAACGGGGGAGGGGCAGAGAGAGAGGGAGACACAGAATCGCAAACAGGCTCCAGGCTCCGAGCCATCAGCCCAGAGCCTGACGCGGGGCTCGAACTCACGGACCGCAAGATCGTGACCTGGCTGAAGTCGGACGCTTAACCGACTGCACCACCCAGGCGCCCCATAATGTCCTTTTCTTTTAGCACTACAGTACCCAGCACTGCCCCTTCTAGGAATAAGATGAGGCATCCATAGGGAAAAATATTGATGCTGATGCTGATGGGGGTGATGTTTGAAGCTTGCATTTTTTTTTTTTTGATGCCTGGACTAACCCAGTAAGCCTAGGACCTCCAAGTGTTTAGCACCATGTATGAGGGTGTTTAATTAGGGTACTTAGCTTTCAAGGCAAAATATATGGAATAAAGCTGTTTTCATTGTCTCACGAGAGCGAGCTAACAAGTTTGAGTTTTAGTGGATGATTTTGGGGCCGGACATTTATAAAGACTAACTGATTTTCAAAGTTTGGCAGTTTGCATCAGTTTTCAATAATAAACGTTAGGTAGCTTATATTAATTATATATTGTTTGCTAGGCACTGTGCTAATTACTCTATAGGCATCATTTCTCTTATGCCTCATAATTACCCTTGAGGAAATTTTACCCTCATTTGACTGTTATTGAAACCAAAGCAGCAAGAGGGTAACTAATTTGTCCAGAGTAGCTGGTATAAGGTTGAGTTTTGATTTGAACCTGAACCATGTATCAGCAGAGCCTTACTCCTATCTGCTAAACTGTGCTGCTTTCCTGTGAAGGAAGCTTTTATAATCTCTTCTCTTTGATATGAGGACAATTTCTTGTCATTTGAGGTGGTTTTGAGCAGCCATGGGAAGGATAGGGCTAGTGGATAAGAATCTCCAGAACGACTGGATATGAAGTATGAAAATATTTCCCAGTCTTCGTGATCCCTGTCTCTGTCCCCCAAAGTGAGAGCCTCTGCCTTAGAATATCCTGCCTAGGTTACAGGGCCTGAGCATGATGCCTTCAAAAAAAAATTGACAATTCTTTGTCACCCTGTGTGGATTATACCAGCCATGAATGATGTGTAGGCAAGGTTCATCAGTTTCCTTTTCCTTCACACTTTCATTTCCCTTGCCTTCTACAAGGAAGGTAATAAAATTTATATTTTTACCTAAATCAGGATTATAAATATTGTTTGGCTGCAAAGCATGTATCTCAAAGTCAATTAGCTAGGGATTCTGGATTATGTTCTCTTTCAGTTTTCTATTCTCAGTTTGTGTATTCATTCAACACGTATTTATTGAGCATCTAACTAACACTTTGATAGAAGACACAGGCAGATTAGCTGGAATTCTGATACATTAGGATAAATGGCACATGGGGAAGACCGGGTGCTATGAGAACACACAGGAAGAGCAGCATAAGGGTCAGGGGAGGCTTTCTGAGGCAGCAACTTCTGAGCTTGGAACTGAAAGAGAAGTGGGGGTTAGCTAAATGCAGGCGACAAGAGGACATTAGAGACAGGTAACAGGGTAAGTGTAGAATTTTGCAGCTGGAGCAGGGAGTGGGCAGGGGATGAGCCTGGAGGAATTAGCACAGGCAAGATGCTGAAAGATGAACTTAGCAGGGAGGGCAGTGGAAACACTGAAGGGTTTGAAGCCTGGGTTGGGGGGGGTGCACATCAATGACATTCACAGTGTAGAAAGATTCCATGAGTTAAGTATTGACTGTCTATGTGTGTGCTTCTTAGTAAATCATAACCTTGGAACTGGTTGCCACTGGTGGGTGGTTGATAAGGAGTCTAGATAGATTTGTACACAGAACCTTGCCCCACAACATTAGAATTTCCCTTGCTAATCTGTACAGAAGACTGTTCAATTCTGACGTGATCTTTCTGTCTTCGGAACCTCTGGCAACATTTCCTAAAATTCTCTCAAAACCAAAGCCTGAGAAGTGAGGAGAGTGGGGGCTGTATGACTTTGTTTTCTCTGTTCTCCACTACTCATTTCTGGGGCATTGCTGTGAATTGCTCACCAAAGTCTTGCTCCAATTCAGGAGGCAGCCGTTTGAATAGCAGCAGTGGTGAGGGGGAAGGAGGAACCACATGTAGGGTTCCTTCGTTAAGAAAATAGCTTTGGCATATTGAGACCATGTTTGAGTGAGTGGAAAATAGCTATAGTGGAAAATTAAGAGGGAGTTACAAGTTAGTGTTTTAATATAAGCTCACAGAGCAGGGCAGGGTCTCGAGGTGGCTAGCAGCTGACATCACAGATGGCCCAGGGTGTTTATAGAGCATAGCGTGACTAGTGAGCAGAGTTCCTGCAGAAGTGAGCTCATCTTCTTTACTGGAACTCAGAGAAGGAGGAGAGAGAAGGAATTGTTTTGGTTGTGAGCAGCTGAGCTAGGTGACTTCTTTCCTTCCTACCCATCACACTCTCATAATTGTGGATTATATTAAGTTTTGCCTGGTTGCTTTGGGTGAGGTTTACTGAATTTCAGAATTCACAAAATGGCCTTTCTGACTCTTCTCCCTTAGTAATGGACACTTGGTTGGCTTATGCACCTGTTACTCTAGTGTTTCATCACCAGACAGCCTGTTGCTGTCGTTCTTGCAGCTAGTTATGAAGGCCCTGCCTCTTTCTCCCTCTTCCTCTCTTCTCACAGAGCCCCCTGTGGGCCTAGAAGGGTAAAGGGAAGGGTTGGACAGCACATTTTTTGCCATCAGTATAGCTAAATGGATGATGCAAAATGAGGAGAAAGGTGGCCATCTGACCTTGGGAACTGATTTCGGGTCAAAGAGTTTCAAGACACTGGGACCAATATTTGTATTTTAAACTCAGATGATACTTAAGAAATGGTTCTGCAACTGCAACAAGGCCCACTAGTTCATGAATTAATGTGTCATAACTTATGCTCAAGCACCACACAAACATCCCATGTGTAAATTATTGCACAAGAATTTCGTGCCCTTTGTGTCCTACAGCTTAATTAGTCCATGAAGCTACATGAGTTAGATGAAACCCAAAGGGGATTTTTGTCATGTAGTGTGTAAAAAGGAGAATGTTGGGAGATATTTGATGCTTTTCTGAGGAGAAAGCAGTGTTGATTTTTTTTTTTTAAATGATTTTCTTTGATTTCAGTTTCTGTGATGCTCAGGCTGCAATGGGTTACATGGGACTTCTGAGCTTTGGTTGTGAGCTTTCTTTAGTTGGTTGAACACCAACTCAGTTCGGTAAATATTTATTGTTTCTTTAGGCATTATGAAGGGCTATCGAATACTAGATGAAATACAAAGCAGCAGCTTTGAAGCCTGAGTAATGGACCTCAGCAGCTGCAACTCAACTTGGCTAAACTCAGCCTCACTGAACCAGATCCCAGAGTCTGCACCCTGGACTTGCTACAGCTCTCTGATCCTGGAATAGTCTTCATTTCCAGCTAGAATGCTGCGTCAGACATTTCGTACATTTGGTCAAAAACTGGTACGCAGACCTATGCTGGAGGAACCAGTGGCTGAGGATGACCCAGAGAGAAGACTGAGCACTCTGGATTTAGTGACCCTGGGTGTGGGCCGCACACTGGGTGTAGGTGTGTATGTCCTGGCTTGTGAGGTGGTCAGCAATCAAGCAGGACCATCCTTTGTGATTTGTGTTTTGATTGCTGGCCTATCTTCAATGTTGGCTGCGCTGTGCTATGCAGAGATTACTGCCCGGGTTCCCCATTCTGGCTCTGCATATCTCTACAGCCATGTCACTATAGGTGAGCTTTGGGCTTTCATCACTGGCTGGAACCGCATCCTCTCCCTTGTTGCTAATGCAGTCATTTATTTCCAGGTATTGTTCTTAGTTTTTGAGTCACTGCGTGTGACACTGCAAGAATTTATCTTAACGCATGTTTCCCACTACCTTAGAGAAGACCATATAAGCTTCATTTTTATGTTCACTCTGTGGTTTTTCATGGATTTCTGGTATGATTCAACTTCCTCGCTTGCCAAAGTGGTCATGTTGGTGAAAATTTTGGTTCTCAGTTTTGTCATCATCGCTGGCTTCGTTAAGGGGGACCTGCACAACTGGAAGCTCACAGAAGAGGACTACGTAAAGGCTGGACTCAATGACACCTCAAGCTTGGGCCCTCTGGGCTCTGGAGGATTTGTGCCTTTTGGCTTCGAGGGGATTCTCCGTGGAGCAGCTACCTGTTTCTATGCATTTATAGGTTTTGAGGAAATTGTTACCAGAGTTGAGGAAGCCCAGAAGCCCCAACGTTCCATCCCCAGGAGCATTGTTATTTCACTGTTCATCCTCTTTGTGCTGTATTTTGGTGTCTCTTTAGCACTTACACTTATGGTGCCTTACTACCAGCTTCAACCTGGGAGCACCTTGCCCGAGGCATTTCTCTTTATTGGCTGGGCTCCTGCCTACTATATTCTAGTGTTTGGATTTTTCTGTAGTTTTTTGGGAAGTATCTTTGGACTTATTTTCCCCATATACCAGCTGTTACACAAGATGGCAGGGGATGGCCTCCTGTTCCCTGTCATTGCCTGGATCCTTACCAGGAACATCATCATCAGAATGTTTTTTTTAATCTTTATGATCATTGCAGCAATCATGACCTTCTTCTTTGGAATCACTGATGTTGTGGACCTCATGTTTATTGGGTCCATGATATCTTACTCCATGGTTGCTATTTGTGTTCTCATCATCAGGTATCAGCCTGAGATGCAGAATGATGAAAATGAAACAGAGGTGCAGGATGAGAATGGACCTGCAGCAGGGAGGCTGACTCTACAGGGACTACTTTTTCCAGGCAGCCCCACCCCCACTCCACTCTCTGGCCGAGTTATCTATGTTTGCTCCTTACTGCTTGTTATGCTGCTCATTCTTCTGTGCCTGGTGCTGGCCCAGTGGCCAGTCCTGCTTTCTGGAGACCCAGTGTGGATTTCAGTGGTTGTGCTGCTCCTGGTGCTCATCACTGGGGTCACTGGGGTCATCTGGAGACAGCCTCAGAGCTCCAGTTCCCTTCACTCTAAGGTCTCTGCTCTGCCTCTCCTCCCAGTACTGAGCATCTTCATGAATGTTTACCTTATGATGCAGGTGTCAGCTGCCACCTGGATCGTATTTGGTGTCTGGATGCTGATTGGGTTTGCTATCTACTTCAGCTATGGGTTCCGGTATAGCCTGGTCTCTAACCGCACTTAAGCTAGGGCCAAAGCTGTAAACTTTGAACTCAGTAGTTCTAGTACCTATTATTACTTTTATTTTTTACTTATCTACTTTTGAATTGTGCCTGTAGCAGCACACTGGCTTTTAAAAATATTAAAAATGGGGTGCCTTGATGGCTTAGTTGGTTAAGCATCCGACTTCAGCTCAGTTCACAATCTCACGGTTTGTGAGTTTGAGCTAACAGCTCACAGCTTGGAACCTGCTCTGATTCTATGTCTCCCTCTCTCTCTGCCCATCCCCACTCACACTCTGTCTCTCTCTCAAAAATAAATAAACATTAAAAAATTATAAAAATATTATTAAAAAACTAGAGAAAATGTTTTTGTTTTCTTTGACAAAATATCCAGTGGCAGTGGGATGCCTGCCTGGCTCAGTCAGTAGAGCATGTGACTCTTGAGCTAAGGGTGGTGAGTTAGAGCCCCACTTTGGGTGCAGAGATTACTTAAAAAATATGCAGTAGCAGAATTACTGGATTACTTAGTAGGTCTATTTTTAATTTTGTGAGGAACCTCCATACTGCTTTCCATAGTGGCTGCCCAATTTACGTTCCTACCAATAGTGCATGAGGGTTCCTTTTTCCCATTATCTGGCCAACATTTGTTTTTCTTGTCTTTTTTATTTTATCCATTCTGTCAGGTATAAAGTGATATCTTACTGTAGTGTTAATATACATTTTCCTGATGATTAGTGAGGGGGAGTATCTTTCCCTGTGTCTATTGGCTATCTGTATATCCCTTTATGAAAATGTATATTAAGGTCATCTGACCATATTTTTAATTGGATTATTTGTTTTTCTGGTGTTGAGTTGTATCAGTTCTTCATGTGTTTTGAGTATTAACCCCTTATTTGATGTATCATTTACAAATATCTTCTCCCATTCAGTAGGTAGCATTTTTTGTTTTATTGATGGTTTCCTTTTCAGTGCCAAAACATTTTAGGTACATGAATTCAAAAGGAGAGGTGCCTGGGTGGCTCAGTTGGTTGGGCGACCGACTTCGGCTCAGGTCATGATCTTGCAGTTTGTGAGTTCGAGCCCCGCGTTGGGCTCTGTGCTGACAGCTCAGAGCCTAGAGCCTGCTTCAGATTCTGTGTCTCCCCCTCTCTCTGTCCCTCCCCTGCTCACGCTCTGTGTCTTTCTGTCTCTCAAAAATAAATGTTAAAAAATTTTTAAAAAACAAAAGGATAGATGCACCCCTATGTTTATTGCAGCATTATTTATAAAACCCAGAATGTGTGCAAGAAACATGAAATATGGCCCCTGCCCTTATTGAACATGTCTTCTAATCCAAGGGGTAAAGCATAGCTGTAACACAAAGTAAAAACTGTTTCATAAGTAATATACAAATAAAATGTCTTGGGAAATCGAGTGCAGGATTATCATTTGTGGCTGGCACAGTGATTTCTCTGAAATCAGAGAAGACTTTGTAGAGGAATGGCATTTGAGCTGGCTCTCTCCAAGGACAGATTAGGTTTTTCCCACACGTGGGCAGCAGAGAGAGATTATAGGCAGAGAGAACAACACTTGGAAAAGCACAGGAAAATGAAGCCATGTTCAGAGCACACTGAGCATACAGTGTAGCCTGAGCCTTGGCTGTGAGGGGCGGGGGGATGGGGGGGGCAATAGGACATGCACAGGTGGATTGGAGCCAGAGCTTTCCTCTGAGTGCAAAGCACTTTGGCTTTGAACCCACTACCCATGCTGAATATCCCTGAAATTGGTTCTTCTACCAGGAGCTATCTGCATTCTTGAACTTTAAATTTCTGTACTGTTGTCTGCTTTGGTCCACCTGCTCTGAAAGTGCACAGCTGAGACCCAGGTATCCTGGGTTCTGGTGGTGTTTCCACCAAGAACTAGCAATGTGACCTTGAGCAAGCCGCTCAGTTCCTTTATTGCTCTGCTTAATTATCTGTAACATGCAAGGTCAGGACTGGTAATTTCTAAAGTTTCATTTACTTAAAAATTCTAGGACTTCTTCTGATTCTTCTGCCCTTTATTCTTTTCACTAGGTCTCTCTACTGTGTGGGGTCTGAACACACAGCCCACCCACTTTTCACTACAGCCCATTGTAGGTGCTGTAGGGGGTCCAATAAATAATACCCCATTTTCCCCTCCTCTATTTAGAACCTGGTGATAATCAAGACACAGAGACAAATGATTACTCAGCTACAGCCCGATTGGTTTCCTAAGCTCACATTTTTAGACAGACTTACTCCTCATCAGAGGTAGTGTTGAGCACACCCTGCCTTCCGCCACAAGAGAGAGTCTGCTTTTATTAGATTTTCTCTTGTATGAGCAAGTTGGAATGCAAGTGTCCTGTGGACAAGTTGGTTCTGGATAAATAAAGAAAACCAACACAAAACTGGAAGGGGCTGAGCTGGGCATCCTCACTGCTGTCTCTTCAACTCGCTAATTAAATTCTCAGTGAGAGAGGGTGTGGAGAGAGGCCAGGAATAGTACTGTGCTCAGTGATGGCTCAAACTTCAGCTCCTGCCACCTCACTTGGAGGGTTTGTGAAACCTGCTCCCAGTATTTGGAATTCAGTAGGCTTGGGTGGGGCTCAGAACTTGTACTTCTAATAGTTCCCAGGTGATGCTGATGCTGCTGGTCCAGGGACCACACTTTGAAAACCAAAGCTCCAGCTGAGGCACCTCCACATGTAAAGATGTAGCAAAGGAAACAAAGTGCTCTTTTAACACTTACCTGCATGTTTGAACCATTTAGATTAAAATATCACCATTAATCCTTTCACAGTGGGGAAATCATAGTGAATGATTTCACAGTGGATATGTATATCACATCACCACAATGTACACTTTAAACATCTTACAGTTTTATGTGTCAATTATACTTCAATTAAGCTGAAATTAAAAAAAATAATATACCAGTTATCTGTGTGTCTTTATTTTGTTCCCTGATTACAGATCATAGGTTATGAGTGTACCTTGTTCACTCCTCCTGAGCATCCAGTTGGGACAAGGAACATAATGAATACATAATAAATTCATGTTAAATTGAATGTAGTCTTACACATTTCTTTGGTACCGAAAATTCTCCTTCCTTTCAGGCTACCACTGTGCTACTCCTTTAATACTATCTTTTGGGAGACTTCCTTGACAAACAACATTTTTTTCCATCCAGAACTAGATCTAGAACTCTATGTGGAGCTATATACCCAGCATCTAGAACTGTATGCACGCACTTCTAGTTTTGCCTTTGTGTGGCTCTGCCTGAGTTCTGGTGACTGTCTTGTCTGTTCCATCAGAGTGGAGTCTTGTTTAGGGCAAGGAGTAGGTTCTCTCCTTCCTCTAGACCCAACAGTAAGAACAGTTGTTCCTTCAAAGAGCAACAGGGAAGATACAGCCCTGGGCAGGAGAATGCCTGACATGACCTCTTCTGGTCCTTCTCCATCTATTTCCATGGGATGTGGGGAGGGGCCAGAAATAGTGAAATTGACAGAAGACACAACCTGCTCTACCTGACTTCAGGGAATCGCTGAAGAGGATATTGGATTCATGGTGGGCACAGCAGGCACATTTCTTGAACCGTCAGTTTTATGGTTGGCCTAGAAGGGCCAGTGGTTTTCAACTGTACTTATGGGGCCAGCTCTGGGAGGGAGAGATGGAAATCTACTTTCTTACTTGTGGAATTTCTCATCTTCCCAACAGGGAGTAGGTGCCTCCAGGGAAGCCTGTTAGAGGCAGGATTACCCATATACTTACCAACTCCTTTAGATGCTTTTTTGGGAGTCTGGTGCAATAATTTTGTAAAATCATCTAAGATTCTTTGGGGAGAGAGAAGTTTCCCCCTAAATGGGGAGAAACACAGACTGAAATATGAGGAATTGGTAACTAGATGGGGATGAAGGCATCATTACTTTGGAAGGGAAGGTATGAGTAGAAACTGAGAAAGACGTACTGGTCAAGAGACACTTCCTGGAGGTGGGTGCTTGTGGAGAAGTTTGGGCAATAGAAGATGGATAAGTGAAAAGATGGAAAAGAAATGGGACAGCATTTCTAGGCTACATGGACCTTTAAGAGTCATGAAAGAATCAGACTTTTGTGAGGGATGTGTTGTTTCACATTTGAAGGGAAATGATGGAATAGGTTTGTACTGTGTATTGTACTCTGGAGTGAGATTCATGAATTGGGAAGGGATGAAATATGATTCTCATTGTCATCTGGAGGATAGACAGAAAGAAGTATTTGGACAGACAGTCTCTTCATGGGACACAGTTGTGTCAACTGCTACAGTCATCTAGATCCTTGCTCTTTGAAGTGTGGTCCCTGGGCCAGCAGTGTGGATGTCACCTGGGAGCTTGTTAGAAATGCAGACTCTCAGGCCCCACCCAGACCTACTGAATCAGAATCTATATGCTCTTTCCAGTTTGAGAAGTACTGGCCTTAGATGATGGATGATAGGTGTCTGGAGTCAGATGAGCACTATGGAAGATCTGAAAACTTTGGAATTGGGAACACAAGAGGAGGGGCCTAGGCTTGGAAATTGAATTTTGGGAAGAGAGAGAAGTGTGGGCACTGGTTGCCCTCCTGTCCCCAGGCTTCCAAAACCAGTCACTGTGCTAGAATTTGTCACTCTGCCCACTTTGGGAAAATGTCTGCTGTGCCCACGCTAGAATCTGCCTGGTCTTCAGGGGCTTCCCTGGGGCAAGCCTTGCATGTGTCAGGGGTGCTGCCAATTCTGTTTCCTCGACTTCGTATGATGGCCTGAAAGGGACTGGGGAGGTCATATTAGTCGTGGTGAGCCTCAGGGTTGTACTTTCTCTTAATCAAATGAGTGATAACTTGAAGATACTAATTGAGGAGGTTATGGAGGTTGGGGGTATTGAAATTGGAGTTCTTAACTTTCTGTCCTGGAAATTAGGATATTTTCATCCTTCAAAAACTTTCAAAAACTTGGAGAGACAAGATGACTGCACAAGATGACTAAATCAATTCTTTTTAAGGAAACTTTGAAGTTTTTAAACGGTTAATAACAAAATCTCTGAGACCTATAATTACAGAGACCTGGGCTGATTGGCAATGCATCAGTGTTACCAGGTGGGCATTTGAGAATTTTCTTCAGCCTTTGAGGGTTTGTGTACCTCATCCCCAATCAGAATGAGTGTAAAAAGATGCCAGTATGGAAGGAAAACAGATTAAGATAGAATACAAAGAAGAATTTCTGAGATTAGACAGTGACCAGAGGAGATGGGAGGAGGAAGGCTCTCTGGCCATGCGCATGGCTGTCTCACTTGGGTTTGGAATGCCTTGGATGGGCCCCTGTCCAGAAACAGGGCAATGTACAAAATGAACTCACAATATTTTTCTTCCCAAGATTTCTCCAGTCAACTCCTGAAATTAAAGGCTGGGGTGGACGTTTGGTGTATATAAGGTGGTGAAGCATGGGGATGATGAATGGCAGAAGAAAAAAACAATTTTAGAGCATTGAAATCTACTGCAAATTTTAAAATAGGGCTTGGATTTAGGAGAATGAGTTGCATGTTAGGGTTCAAATAAGGGTTTTAGGTTTCCATGTCCTTTTTCCATGTATGTATTTATCTTGTCTCACTAACGAGATTTAAAAACCTCCTAAGGGAAAAGAACATCTCTTTTTTTTCTTTCTTTTTTTTTTTAATTTTTTTTTCAACGTTTTTTATTTATTTTGGGGACAGAGAGAGACAGAGCATGAACGGGGGAGGGGCAGAGAGAGAGGGAGACACAGAATCGGAAACAGGCTCCAGGCTCTGAGCCATCAGCCCACAGCCTGACGCGGGGCTCGAACTCCCGGACCGCGAGATCGTGACCTGGCTGAAGTCGGAGGCTTAACCGACTGCGCCACCCAGGCGCCCCAAGAACATCTCTTTTATGTATGACTTGTTTATATCTGCAATGGCCCCAAAATGATGACAAAAGCAATAGGTACCACTGGCTGAGTGGTATGCCCTGTACTTTGACCCAATTATTTTACATAATCACCTCTTTCATACAAGAATTGTATGAAGTGAGTATTGCTACGTTCATTTTACAAAAGTTAAAACTAATGCTCAGAGAGGTTAAATAATTTGTGCAAAGTGAGTCCTGAAGTTAGGATTTGTGCTGAGTTTGAGCAGTGCTCATGCAGCTAAGCCCTGACCTATACTCTCAGTGAAGTAGTGGCTCAACAAGCCATAGATGATCACTGAAGCTTGATGATAATTCAAGGGCAGTGGATAATTCCAAATAGTGAGTCATAAGAAAACAGTTTCTCTTTGTTTTGTGGAGTGTAGTTGGAGAAACACTTAGTGACACATGCAAACTTGTACTCAGACATTCTCTCATTCACCTTCATTGTGCCACACCCTGCAGTCAGGAGCTTGGAAAGGGGATGAGGCTGTGTACATATATTCATAAAGCACCTCATTGAAAGTCATGTATGTGCCTAGTATATGGACCTATGTCTTTAAATTTGAGTGGATATATGCAGCAATTTTTGGGGTACTCTTTTCTAGGTAGGTTTACAAATAAGCATATTTGTTTGACTTTCTGGTTATGGTGTGTGTGTGTGTGTTTTGTTCATGTACACAAATCCTGAAGGAGTTCAGCCAGTTATGAGGAATTAGCTGCCCTTCATTCCCAGCCATGGTTGTTGTGTTTGTATCAAAACCTGATATTTATTTTTCATCACCTCACAAGGGAAACTTAATGAGTTTTCTTTCTGGGAAGATTATGGCTAAGATGCTGGGCTGCTTGAAGCCCCTAGAAATCTGCTACAATCAGAAGAGTTTTGCAGAGACAGAGAAAAAGCAGCTACAATCCAACCCCCTCCTGTCTTTACTTTCTAGCCTAATACACAGCTGCCCTTGTATGCACGCCACTCATGTAGCCACCTCCCTGTTCCTAGAACCCGTTATGGAAGGTACTAAGAGAAGACATTTTATTTACTTCTTTGCTTCCAAGTAGGACTCTCTATTTGAGCCATCCCAGAGAGAGGAGAATTGAAAATTATACCAATGAAGGAATTTAGAGTTGAGATTGTGAGAATCAGGTCATTTGTGAAACTAACTTCATAGAAAGCAATGGGCATTGATGGAAGCAAGGATAGTGAGAGGAGTTGACTGTCTCTCTTTACTTCTTTAGAAAACCTGAAACAAAGTTCCTGGAAGCAGGCGGGGGTATGACCAGCTAGTGGTTTGAAGGTAAACAAGCACAGGAACCCCCTCCCCCACCTTCCAATGCCAGTACTTGGGAGACTTTTATGAGGGATTTTATGACAAACTTTACTTCACATCTGACATTTCACAACATCTCCAGAGAAGAAGGAAATGTAGATAATTATTGACATATAGTATCAGAATATGAAGGAAAATGGACTCTGGAGATGGAAGAGGAGATTTTCTCCCTTTCCCCAGGAATGCAAATTACCTAACTTATTTGTGCAGTGTCTGCTTTTCTGTGCTCTGTGCTCTTCTCAGTAATGAGAGTAAGAAATCCTTTCATTGTTTATAAAGAACCCAGTGGGGGGAGACAGGAGATAAGAGACATATAGATGGAAGCATAATGGTTACATATGTTTACCATATATTCTTTACATCTATGGTGAAAATGTCCCATTTGAACCATATACCTCTTCAATAAGATCAGGTGTAGGAGAAGTGGGGATAAAAAAGCTAAGCTGGGACCCAGGACCTGGCTCTGGTTTTTTGTATTTAAGGCTTCCAATTTCTGCAATTTTGCCTGGAATTTCACTGGTCCTTTCAGTTCACTCTCCAGTGATGAAGAGAAGTTCAATATCAATTGATGCCCAAAGTCAAGAAATCCTTGCCAGTAGCTGTGTCTTTTCCTTGGAATGCCACCTCTCAGTCTCTGACTACTGAAGTCCTACACAATCATCATGGTCCAATTTAAATGTTACCTACTGTCACTGCCTTTCTGGATAATCCACCTCAGAAGTAATTTATTTCCTCTGACCCTATCATTTGTGTCAGTGTTACCAGAGCTGTCTTTTTTTCTTTCCTTTTTTTTTTTTTTAGTTTACAAGAGTCAATTTATTAAAAGAGTAAAGTTATTATTTAAGATAAAAATCAAAATATTACATAAACATGCCATATTACTAAGATTAACAGTGTATTTCTTTAAAGAGAACATTTAATAACCAACATTTACTTTATTGTAACAAATCTTTTAATAACTTCAAGTTTAGTCACCTGTTATTTCTAACATTCGTCTTTCCTGTGACAACAATATATCACTATTTTTTGGTTAAAAACTAGATGTTCAGGGGCGCCTGGGTGGCGCAGTCGGTTAAGCGTCCGACTTCAGCCAGGTCACGATCTCGCGGTCCGGGAGTTCGAGCCCCGCGTCGGGCTCTGTGCTGATGGCTCAGAGCCTGGAGCTTGTTTCCAATTCTGTGTCTCCCTCTCTCTCTGCCCCTCCCCCGTTCATGCTCTGTCTCTCTCTGTCCCCAAAATAAATAAACGTTGAAAAAAAAAAAGAATCTTAAAACAAACAAACAAAAAAAACTAGATGTTCAGTTTTAGGTGAATGCAAGTGCTACACTTTGTCACTTTACAGTACTCAAATGCAACCTGTAAGTTAGGAATACACTTTCAATTCATAACACATGAACAGTGATCAAAATCTGAGAAATCCTCCAAACTCTGATATTATCATTAACATTTGTTGCCCTGACATCTTAGTGAATTCTTTAAAGGTTGCAAACGTTGTCATTAGGCAATTATAGCGTAAGGGTGGGACAAGTTTGTCCCAGACAAGGGCACTGCGGACAGGAGATCATGGGTTACAGAAATGGAAAAGCTTCTGAGGCCTAGAAGGTGCTAAATTGGTGGAATCCACATCTCTTATGAAATGTCTCCACTCCAGCAGAGTGATGGGGCAGGGATCTACAGGGACAAAGAAAACAGAACTTAGAAGAAACAGGCGAAGAGGAAAACAGCACTTGGGCTGTCCCTTTTGGGGTCCAGGCATTAGATCAGAAGCCGCTGGCCTGGGGGTTGGAGGTTGGCGGGGTGATGAGCTCGTGGGGCCAGGTGGGACCCCGAGAAGTGCGGGGCCACCACGTCCGCTCACCTAGCCAGGTCCAGCACGTCCCCAGCGACAGCGGCTCAAGGGGTCTGGGTCAGCTCAAGGGCCACCCTCCACCGCCCTGGTCCGCCTGTGTCTTACAGGGCCCTCGCCACTTCTCCTCCTACCCACGGACCCCCTTGGGTCCCAACTTCTTCTGCTCTTCACCTCAGAGGGAGATGTCTAGAGTCCTGGGAGGAAGATAACCCCAGGTGGTTTCTTAGCTGAGGAAATCAGCAGTGGGCGTCCCCTGGAGCACTCCGCCCCCAGAGTCTCCTGTGCTGCCAACTCCCATGGCTGACTCTCCACAAACTGTCTTCAGTGTGCTTCCCCTGTGACTTCTCTTCCTCCCTCACTAGCCTGTGGGCTTCTGGAGGGCAGAGACTGTGCCTGAACATACTCACATTCTCTCCGCAGTGCTTAACACAGAGCTAAAGACTTGTTCAACAACTCTCACGTGTGGATACAGTTGTAGGACAGAGGCCAGGGGTAGAGAGGTAGAGGTAGGGGCATTATGAATATTGATTGAGGTTATTGTTAATAGAGACCTACACCATACTTTCAGGTAAAGATCATATTAGCAGGAATATTTTATCCCACGAGTAGATTTATTCCCATATAATATGTTTACTCATCATTCATTCTTTCTCTGGTTCATATATAGAGATTTTCCTAGTGGGAAAGCAAATGTTCACATAGTTACAGAGGGTGAAAAACATCCCAAGGATATGAACAAGAACTTGGGATAAAGAATAATAGAATTTTCTTTAGATAGGGAGGTTAGGAAAGGCGTTTATGGTTACTGTCATATATTTATCCCACTATAATTATGAGTTAACTCAATTTCTAATCTGAAGAGCAAGAAAGATAAAATCATTAACAGTATGAGAATAACAGCCTTCCCACCAGGGGGCGTGTTAGCCAATCCAACCTTAGGAATGGCTCTTTCTCTGGTGGAACTTCCCAACCTCCCCCCTTGCTTTGACAAGAGGAAAGTCAGGGCCCTCCCCTTGCCTCAGGATGGACCCTGCCTCCTCTTCTCTAGCCTAGGAGTTGGGGGGAAAAAAACAGGTGTTAAGAGTTTTGAGCTTGCTAGAGACTTGGAGGCAGATCAGTGTAGTGGCCTGTGAATAATGCCCTAGGAGGTGAGAAGCTGAGGCAGAGATGGAGACAAAAGTACTCAGAGAGAGAGGGAAACTGCTGTCACAGAGATTCCCCTTTCACCTCCCACCTCAGTCTCAGTGGGTTCTGGGCTCTGTACACTTGGGGAGCTGGTCAGGGCTTTTAGGCTTTAGGGGAGGGGGTAGATATCCCATGAGGGACTTTAGAGACCATTATCCCAGCAGCCTCAGCTAGCTCTTTCATTACCAGGTTCTTTGACTACTTTCCTGCTGCCCACACACCAGCACAAGTTGGTATCATTAGTTTTGGTCTCTTGCAGGGCAGGGGCATATTAGGAAAGGCTTGGGAGTGGGTAAGAAGAATCTGAGACTGGTTCCCTGGAGCTTTTATACCCATTAACCCTTTCTTGTCCCTGCTTCCTGTTGGGATAACACGTTTTGGTTGCTACATCAAGAGGAATGGTTCCAGTTCACACGAACAGCCTGACCTCCTTGGTCCTGCTGAGGAACACCACAGGCTGTTAAGAAGTTCTTACTGAGGTTACCATAAGTTCCTCAAATTCAAGTTGTTGCCTTAACCTCTCTTCAGCCTTCCCCCACCGATTGGGACCAGCTTCTCTGCCAGTTGTATCTTGCACAAGAGTAAAGGCTGTACTTCTTTAAAAAAAAAATTTAATATTTATTTATTTTTGAGAGACAGAGCATGAGTGGGGGAGGAGCAGAGAGAGAGGGAGACACAAAATCTGAAGCAGGCTCCAGGCTCTGAGCTGTCAGCACAGAGCACCATGCAAGGCTTTAACTCATGGACTGTGAGATCATGATCTGAGCTGAAGTTGGACACTTAACCAACTGAGCCACCCAGGAGTCCCAAGGCTGTACTTCTTCAAGAGGAACCTACCTCTCTGCTCTATAGTGCCTAGAGGACTTACATTGCTTTGTTTTAAAGAGATGCCTGTTCAGAGAGGAATAACTATACTTCCTTCTAGCTGCTCAAGGCACACACAAGACACACTCCTGATCCTCAGAAAGGACAGGCAATTTGGAGTAGTGGTACCTACTCCAGTACCTACAGAGTGCTTGAAGTCAAACAATCCAGTTCTCGTCCAAGCAGGTCCACTTGCTGTGCCTGAAGCAGGACTTATATCTTCTAACATCTGCACTAAGGCCGGCACCTGAGATGAGATGAAGTGGTTTTAGATCTGGCAAGGGACTTCAAACTATGGGTACAGGGAAGTGAGGTGGAAAGAATGAACACTGCTTGGAGAAGGAAAAGGAAGAGTGGGGCCAGAACACACATGGAGGCAGGGGAATGAGACAGTTGACTCCTGAACCCAGGGAACTCAGATTTGTATCATAATCTGTACACTGTACTCATGTACATGTATTCATAATCTGTACACTGTACTCATGCTCTAGTTCCAAGCTGAAGGTCCTTTCTGGAGTCTCTCCCTCAATGGCAGCAGCCTTACTATCTCCCTTCTGTGGGAGACAGGATAGGGCATTAGGCTCAGGATAGGTCAGAGCAGATTCTGGTGGGAGAGCTGACATTAACGTGGGTGAATATAGACAGATTTTCCCAAGAGCTTTGTTCAAAAGTAGGAGGATTAGGGGATGGAAGACAGAGGAAGGAAGAAGGTCCAAGTATCCTCTCCGTGTTCACTGGATTAGGGGATGAGAGAGAAGGGGAGGCTTCAGTCAGATTCATGTCTCCATTAACTGTTTTGGTTTCCTACTTTATCCCTTTCAACCACAATCTAAGTGACTGAAAATAGAGGGTATATTGCTAATCGCTTCCCTGGTCCTCCATTCCACATCATGGAAGTTTATCCTGTCACGTGTCCCTGGAGCAGATACTCCTGTGACCCATCTCCTTCAGGGGAAGGCCTTTCAGTCCCAAGTCCCTCCCAGAACAGGCTCTACAACAGCAAAGCAGAATGTGTACTGGGGATTTCTCCTCACGCCTTAACTCATGTTGTTTTTCTACAGCAAAGCTGTCTGCCTACCTCCCCATTCCTCTCCTTTCTTCCTCTTTTCCCTCTTCACCACTCCTGTTTCTTTCTATAACCACCTGCTGGGGTTGGGGATTATGTTCTCTACATTTCACTCCCTCTACTCTTGCTTCTTCTGTCTTTTGATTCTCCTCTTAAAACCTCCCCCCGTCCCCCATCCTTGTCACTCCTCTCCTCTCCCTGCCTGGTCAGTTCTTCCTGCCTTCTTCTGGGTCATTTCACTTCTCTTTTTCCTCTCAACCTTCTTTATCTATGACTCCAACTTTGAAGAGATGGGGAGATGAGTTTTATGGACAGCATCTGCGAGGGAGTGGGCTTTGGACACAGCAAGAGGCATGGTGGTCACACATCCAGAGGAACCTGATAGGCACTGACAATGTGGCCTAAATGTCTAACCCATCCTGTCTCTTAGATGGGACTGAGGTGCAAGTGACAGAGACTAAAATAAAACTGGTTAGATTATGTGGTCACTAAGTCCTCTTTGCCTAAAGTCTAGGCTTAACAATATCCAAATATAAGGGGCGCCTGGGTGGTTCAATCACTTAAACATCTGACTTCAGCTAAGGTCATGATCTCACAGTTTGTGAGTTTGAGCCCTACATTGGGTTCTGTGCTGACAGCTCAGAGACTGGAGCCTGCTTCAGATTTTGTGTCTCCTTCTCTCTCTGCTCTTCCCCTACTCATGCTATGTCTCTCTCTGTCTCTCAAAAACAAACAAATGTCAAAAAAAAAACAACTTAAAAAAACCCAAAAATAAATTTGAGGAGTCACTGGCAAGTGCAAGTGAGGATATGGGCATCCCCAGGTGCATACTGTCTCTAGCCATAAGGAAAGTGGGGCCACCCACTACTTCCTCAAGTTCACAGGTAACCCCATGAAATGGGGTAAGTTCTTGCTTTTAAGGCTCAATTTTGTATCCCAGCCACAGAGAACTGGTCAAGGTGATAGCTGAATCACACAATTGTCAGGGAGTGCATGCTATTGTTCAATTGTTCAAGTAATCGTATGCCCATGGGGTCCTGTTATTATCCCCACAGAGTAATAAGCATGAAGTTGGCTATAGATGAGACAAATTATATACTGTGATGAATTCCCTGACATTTACAAGTTGCCTTGCTTAGACAAACAACAAATATTCAAAGACTAATCAGAACTAGAATTCAACATTTATAAAGGTGTGTTACTGAAACATAAATTTTCTCTCTAAAATCACCCTCATTTCCAAAGAGAGTCAAATAGGGACTAAATCCTTGGAAAAGGAAGTCCAATTTTAACAAAGGTGACCTAATTATTTACATAAGCTCAGCAAGAATAGTGATTGATCTTATAGATTCTTTTAAACTTGCTTTGCTGGAACTTTTCATAAGGACTCTCTTGATGGCACTTTCAATAGTCTCTCGAGGCCAGAGGCCAAGCCGAATAAATACCTGCCATCAATTTTGCCAGTGATACTTGTAGATTTGGGTGAATTTCTCTTCTGAAAATCCTCCAAATTTATCCTGAGGTATACTGCACCTGCCAGGAAGTGATATTGTTTAATCACCTGGTAAGGCTACTGGGAACTCTGTAAGCAGGTTATCAGGCCAACATTTCCAAGAGGCTTTATTGGCTCCATAAAGTCAACCTTAGTTCCTTAAAGCTGTCTGGTCATATGTGAGTCGATGCATGACTGTCTTAAACATGACATTCTAGTCAAAGCCTTGGTAGAGTAAACAATGTTTTCACTGGTGTCCTGTTATAAGGAGAATACCTCATTGAACTTGTGCAAAAAATGCACTTGCCTTGAAACAAAGAATATTCACAAAGAGTCTCAGTAACCAATGCTTTAGTGTTCTATCTTATTTGGAAAAGACTTAGATATCCAGTGAAATCCACCCAAGTTTTTATATAACTTAGCACAACTTTGGAAATTTCAAATTACTAAAGATTTTGAAAGCTATACACCTTTTCATTTATTCACCCAACTTACTCTTAACAATTACTCATGAAAACTTTATGAGTTTAATTAATCATCATTTAATTCACTTTTTGCTAACAAATGGCAACGGAGAGAACATGATCTCCTTTGACCTCTACTAAAACTTGGTAGAATAAAAGTTTTATATATAATGCTGATATCTCTAAAAATCTTTCTTAAATTTTAATGAAACCAATGAATTTGAATTTACATTGGGGTGCTTCTTGCTCCATGATAGTGAGGGGATGGGGAGCAGGAGCCTTTGGCACCCCTGGCAGGGAGGATGGCACAGGAGCCCATTATGTAAGTCCTGCCAATGCAGGAGCAGAAACAGGAATTTTCAGAAAGGCCAGAGGCAGATCTAAAGTTTGGACTAACATTCCTTTCTTCTTTTTGTCTTCTGTCTCCCTCCTAAAATAAAAACAAGAAAGTCCCTCTGCACCATTTATTCAAAATATTTCCTGATAGACGGATGAACTATTTTCTTTGGGAACAGGAGTATTCCTGTTTTCTTCCTGGGCAAAAGTTGAGAAGCAACACAGAAACAAAACTATCACTCTATGAATCCCAGAGTACCTCTGATGGCATTCTTTTCCCCCCAAAGGTGGTGCATCATGGACTGAACCAAATGGCTTCCTAGTTTCTGGTTCCTCCCCCAAAGTCAGAGTTCCACTGACTGAACAAAAGGTCTCCCTAGACAAACTTAAAGCCACACCTAAACTCCTTATTTGGAGACAACTCAATGGGAGGAGGAGATCCAAGAGACCCATTTCATGGCGATCTTTCCTCTGAACCTAACATACATGACCAGGTGGTATCACAATAAAAATTATTTCTTTCTTCCTGCCTACATTCCTTCCACATATTCCAATTTTGGTCCAGCAGGCTAACTGCTTGGATAGAGATGGAACTTCCCATTCTACATAAATTTAACCCCCCCCCCCCCCTACACACACACCAAAACAGATCTGTCCCAACTTCCAAATAAATTGAACATTAGTCATGTCCCTTTTAGTTTCTCAGGAAATCTGAGGCTTTCTAATGGGAAGAGCATGGACAGGAAAACAACAACACACAGTGCTTCACAATTGAGAAACTTGTGTAGGTGTAGAGTCTGAGAGACTTGCCTGGTCCTGCATCTCTTCAGCTTCCCCAAATGCTCCTTTACTTCCAATCCAACCAACAAGCAAAATTGGAAGTCAGTGAGGAATCAGCAGGGAGTTTCTCCTAGACAAAAAGAGTCTGGGAGGCTAGATGGACAGATGCCTCAGATTCCCCCCCCCCCCCCCCCAAGAGCAACTAGCCTGGAGCAGCTAACCTCCTACTGTAGCCCAAGTTACTAGCCCAGGAGACAAGGGAGGAATCCTTGGCCTGGTATAGATCAACTGCTCCAACTTTGGGGTCTAGGGGAACTGAATGGATGCCACAGGGACGTTGGTTCCTGGCTGACTCGCCAACATTTGTTACCTTATCCCAAGTGCAGCTGCCTACCACTCCAAATGCTAATACTCAAGAATTTTGATTGAAAAGGATTATGAGCTTTATTCAGGAGGCTGGCCCATGGGGAGAAGCTGACTCTTGTCCAAATGACAGATCTGAGGTTTTCACCTGGCCCAGGAGTTTTAAAGGTGCTTAGGGCAATTCATTAGTTAAGAGAGGACATTTCTGGAGCATGCAGATTCAATGGTATCAGCTATAAATGTTATCTCAGTGTAAGTGGGTGTGGTTGCTTGATGAGGGGTAAAGTGTTGTGCAAGGTCTCTGGTTTCTGTTTCATGATGTGCAGAAGGGCTCTATTCTTTTCTAGGATAGAAGGCATGGTCTATTATAGGAATACAGAAAAGGTTAATCATTCATGTAGGCTAAAGGTGTTGATAAATGCATCAGGAATACTAGGTTTACTGGAGGGGCCCAGGTGCTTCAAGGTGTGATCTAAGATTCTGCCAGAATGGGGGCATTCACACCAGTGTCTTAGGTGAAGGCTCAGAGGTCTGGGTGCGCTGGCTGAAGAGAGGGTTTGTGGCTGGTGGGGTGGGGGTACCGTGGCCTGAGCTCTTGGGTTAAGCATCCTGGTGTCCTGAGCTGGGCTGGGTGGAGGTGGTAGGAGGAGAGGACAACCCCCTGTGCTTAGGTAAGACTCAAGTCTCAGGTCCTGTCTTATAGCATATTTTCTCCAGGTGGCCCAGAGGGGAAGGGAAGAGAATGGGGCACAAGACACTTCAGACCAGTCCAGCCTCATTCCTACCCCTCTACCCTCCCTCACCTCACTAAGCCCAGCTTCTCAATGGGTCATGTCACACTTATTACACACGTGCTGTGTGCACAGAGCCCCAAAGTGATCTTTGGCCATTCTCACCCCAGGAACCCCTGCCTTCCCCCTTCAGTCCACACAGATCCTCAGCCCCCTCAGCCCCTGGGTTGATCTCAGAGCCCTGAAGCCTCTTCAGAAGCTTCAGATCTGGAACCTAGATAGTTGGGACATACCATGGAGACCCTGAAGAAGTGGAGAAAGGGAAGGTTGGGAGATAGCCCCACAATTTCCTGGGGACAGGATGATGATTTATATTAGCAAGAAAGATTCAAGTGAGAGGAGAGGAAGAACTTCGCAGGAGCACACATCAGTGGCTGGTTTTCTGAAGAAGAAATCCTGGGCCTGATACAGGGAGGGAGCAAGAAGAAAAGGAACCCATAGAGGGAGCTCCTCTCCCCATGAATGTTGGGGTTTAGCAATGTGTGGTGGGGAATAGGAAGACCACATGGAGCAAACAGGCAGGTAACAAGGGAGACTCTGGGGGAATCTCTGGCTTCCATGTGGAAGCGCGAGGCCTGTCCCACGTACACACTGTAAATGCCAAATTACGAGGAATCGGCTGGGCTCTCATACATCACTGATCTGGGAGGAGAAAAGATGCAGAGGCGGCGCAGGTTACTTTCTCTCCTGCAAACCCGCTCTAGCAGCTGAGGGTGAGTCTCCCTCCAGCGTGAGTGGAGGCGCAGGTGGTGGGACGACCTGATGGGAACAGTCACCATTTCCTCTGTCCTCTCCAGAGACAAAGTGGCTTTGTGGGTAATGAGGCTATCACTGAGTTCCCACTAGGCAAAGGGTCCTGGGGCAGGGCCAGGCTGTGGGCTGGCCCCGCCCCACTAAGACAATGAGAAGGGGGCAGGGTTTGTGATGGGCGGGGCTTCCTCCAGTTGGGACGGAATTACCTAGGAGGTTTTCCTTGGTCACCACCATATTCCTCTGAGCATCCAGCCCAGCACCTGGCTGGTGAGATGTCTTTTCAGCTCTCCTTAACACACCCGACCAGGTCTGTTCCCAGGAAGAGCCGGGGGGGGGGGGTGGGCAGGAGGAGAGATAAGGGAGCAAATGTCCATCCTTTCACTGGGCTCTGAGCCCTGATCGACTCCCTAGATTCTGAAGGGTGGGAAAGGTACAAAGACAGGTGTAGAAATGACTTGAAATGGGGCAGAAAGGTAGGATGCAGCAGTGTGGAGAGATGGAGGTAATGGGAGAGTGGAGCCCACTGGGAGGTGGGGTTGTCTGGGGAGGTGAGCCAGGAGGGGGGAGGGAGGCAGTCTGGGTGGGGTGGAAGGTGGTCAATGTGGGAGGGAACAGAGTGAGAGATGGGCAGTGCAGGGGCTCAGAGGGATGGGGGTGGGCAGGTGGAGGAACCAGTATGGAGCAATGCCCGATGGAAAGTTAGACATGGTCAGGGTGGTGGGTTATCTGGAAGGAGGGCTGGAGGAGATTCCCACTGGGACAGCAGTTAAGAAGCAGTCAGAACCTGGGAGGAATGTAGGGAGTACAGGCTGTGGCAGGGAAAGCAAGGGTGTTTGTGGGTCACTGGAGGGTCCCAGGAAGGTGAGGGTAAGACCTCCAGAGCCACTTCCCACTCAAGCTGAGGCCTGATCTGGAGGGGACCTGATGAGGCCACCTGAACACCATGGGTAGCAGTGCAGTACCTGCTCCCCTTAGACCCAGGCACCTGCAGGGTGTGCCTATCAGGGTGGGTACAGACTGGGCTGCTTCTCAGCTCTGAGGGCAGAATCTAATGGGGTTTCTTTGGAACATTTTTTTAGTATTCATGTAGCGACGCAATCTCACCCACATCTGCTTATCACCCCAAGTCCTGTCACATAACTGTCTCCTGCTCTGTGTATAAAGAATGTTTCAGAATAGCAGTAATTCAGGGAAGTTAAGGACAACTGGAAGACTCCCCTGGGAATGATTCACCCTTCATGTCCATCTGTTGTGTGGGCTCAGTGCTCCATTGAGAACTATAGGACAGTGGTTAGTCCCATGAAAGATTTTAGGGAAAAAGCAACCTATAAAGGGGCAAGAGGCATGATGGACCAGGAGGGGCAGGGGCAGATATAGGGGTGAGGGTGTGGGATGGAGCCTGCCAAGTCTGAGATCAAGTTTCCCCAGGTGTGGACACCTGGTGGTCTGAGCCTGAAGCAGACTGATTTCTGTTTCAGGGACACAGGACTGGAGTGGTGTTGGGGAGATGCTCAGCACAGGGGCTGGGGAATGGAATGTTGTGGCTTTCCATGGGTCGACACGTGGCCGATGGAAGCTCTGCCTGTTTTAATCTTCACACAATTATTAGGTAAATTTTATTAATCCCAACCTATATGTGATGAAACTGAGGCTCAGAGAGGCTATGGCAAGGACCCAAGATAACACAGCTTATTGATAGACAAAGCAGGATTTGAACTCAAATCCTTGGCTCCTGTGTTCTTGCTCTTTCCAGCACACCTCTGGGCAGAAGGTGTTATTCTGTGATGTGTCTGCCTCATTTCAGGCCTGGGGGTGGGAGGTGAGGGACTGGGATGGCAGATTGAGGCTCAAAAGTGTTTGATGTATGAAAGAATGCGGATATAATGTCCTGCTTTGGTGGTTGGGCCTGAGTCCTAGAGACTCTGTGGTAGGAAGGGGAATATAGCAAAGGGGTTCCAATGTGGGCCAGGAAACTGGAAATAGGTTTCCTGTGGGTTTCCATGCTTTTCCTGGACATTCTAGGTCTCTAGATTCTAGAGGTCTGGGCACTGGATCTTTAGAAGAAGGAATGAAGTGGTGTGTCTGTGAGCAAGGCGTGTTTAACGAGTGCACGAGTATGTAAGTTTGGGTGTGCATGCCTGTCTGTAAATACATGAGTTCGTGAGTAGGTGTCTTTGTGTTGCACACATGTGAGAATGTTTGTGATGTGTGGGTGTATATATGTGTGTATTTTGAGAGTATGTGTGTAGGTATGGGTGTGAGAATCTGAGTGTGTATCTGCATGGGTGAATGTGTGTTGCAGACTAGGAGTCTGGAGTTCTCTCTTGTCCAGCAAGAGAGAGGCTAATGTCTGGGAGGAGACAAGAGCCCCAAACAGGGCTTTCCTCTCTGTATTTTTTTAAATTTTTAAAATGTTTTTAATTTATTATTGAGAGACAGAGAGAGGCAGAGCATGAGCAGGGGAGGGGCAGAGAGAGGTGGAGACACAGAATCCGAAGTAGGCTCCAGGCTCTGAGCTGTAAGCACAGAGCCCGACATGAGGCTTGAACTCACAAACTGTGAGATCATGACCTGGGCCGAAGTCCATCGCCCATCTGACTAAGCCACCCAGGCGCCCCTCATCTCTGTATTTATTGAGCTCTCAAGATCTTATGCATATGCTGAATGTGAAGAAAACAATCCAAAAGTAATCATTAACTTGTGTGAGCAAGAAGCAAAGGGTCTGAGGGGCAATTGGAATTTGTGATCAAAGTACATTAGTATATTGGAGTCAAGTGGAAAGTAATTCACTGCAGGTGATAAGACAAGTTACTTGTGATCCCATTACAGTATCTCACTGGCTAACCTTGGGTACTTTCGCCATGTGGTGGCAGCCTTAAGCTTTTTCTAACCCATTTGTGTAAGTAGAACATATTTCCCTACAACTCCCCCTTTTTTTGTTTTTGTCTTCTTCAGTTTACATGCGAGGACTGTCATGATGAGCTCCTAATCTGTCTTTTGCTGTCAGGTGATATGGAGGGTGATTCTGCAAGAGCACAAAAACGACATAGTAAAAGTATTCCACTCCCAGAGTTATAATGGAGGGTTAGTGCCTTTTGTCTTTTTCATATAAATTCAATGGCAGCCTCAAGGCTTGAAGGCATGCCAATATTTGTCTATAGAAGTTTGGCTTATTAGCTCTTTGGTATTGTTTACCATAACTTGGTTAAGTACATATGCAGTTTGGTAGTGTGGTGAAGGCTAATTCCAGCAATGGTAGCAGAGGCTATAATGCTTAACTGTGGCTAGGATCCCCATGATTAAGAGGCTTATGAATCACCTTTGTCTGTTTAATGAATACCAGTGATGGAGATCATGGCCATCAGATGCAAATCAGGGATATATAGGCAATACCATTGTGCTCTAAGAGGATGCAGCCTGGTTAGACAGGCGTTTAAGGCTTCCCATGTTCTATCAGGGTCAAGGACTTAGGTTTGTAGAGTGGCTTCAGGATGAGGAGTCAATAAAGAGGCTTCTTCCATCTTGAAAGAGGGGGACAGTGTGCACTCATTCATATTCTGGGGGGTCTCCACTCCATAGAGGCCTGGAATCTGAAAGAACACAAGCATATCCTCTACCCCAGGTGGATTTTGTATAGCACCATAGGATAGGAGGGTTTATCTAATTTAGAAGAATGTTGCTCAACTGCATTAGTCTTTGAGGGTCCAGATTTACAAAGTTAAGAGTGATAATAGCGCAATCAAGGAGAAGTTGAGGTTGTAATATAGACAACCATGGGTAATTCTCCCTTTGTTTTTTTTTTTTTAAAGCATTTTTAAGTTTATTATGTGCTCGTTCTACAATTGCTTAGCTTTGTGGATTATTAGGAAATTTCATTTTGTCTGCCATTTTCTTCTGCCTTTCCACCCCCCCCCCCCACTTCATTCCCCCCTGAACTATTTTACCCTTAAAATCTTTAAGGTTGCTGAGGGAAGTTCTGCAACTTCTTCTTGCTGAATAGGGGCATAGAGATGCCCCTACCAATGGGTCAACATTGCTCAGTTGGGGTAGGTATAGGGGAGTTATGAAAGCAAAAGATAGAGTTCAGGGGAACCAGAGCCTTCTTGAGCAGGAAGGACTGTCTGTGTACGGGAAGTTACAACAGTGAAGAGGTCTTCCAACAACAGTCACAAAACTACGAAAAAGAAGACTCAAAATGGACATGATTAAAAGATGTAATACAAGTGACAAGGACATTCAGTTATTTCTGTGGCACATAACACTTCAATAATTAGAATATCAAGTGATGACCTTATACCAAAGAAATATTAAAACTAGGAATTGCATATAATCTCTAGAATAGTTATAGAATTTACTCAAATGTAACCTAAGGCTTATTATGTGTTTGACTGTGCTTCCAGAGTAACTTAGCATACCAAAGAAACCTAATTGGTCAAAAAGACTTCATTTACAATTTAAATCTTGGGAAATTTGTTAAACAAAACCTCAGAAAGTTATAAAGCACAAAGCATGTTTACCATCAGACCCAAATATCCCTAGTTTCTCTGCAGTAAGAAGCTAAATGCAGATAAGCCTTGTTTGGTAATCAATGCTTTAGCATCTTATCCTATTTAGAAAAGTCCTAGGGGTGCCTGGGTGGCTCAGTCAGTTAAACATCTGACTTCAGCTTGGGTCATATGAGTTTGAGTCCAGCATTGGGCTCAGTGCTGACCGCTCAGAACCTGGAGCTGCCTCAGATTATGTGTCTCCCTCTTTCTCTCTGCCCCACGATAGCTTGCTCTCTCTCTCTCTCTCTCTCTCTCTCTCTCTCAAAAGTAAATAAACATTAAAAAATTTTTAAAAAGTCCTAGATTCAATCCCAATTTCTCATGCAAGCAAAACTTTTTAGGTTCAAAGGCTTTTGAAAGCTATCTTAACAATTACCCGTGAAAACTAGGAGGCAGGAAAAATTAACCATTACTTTAAGTTCTAACATGAGCTTACTTGACCTTTGATAAACAGGTCTATTCCAAACCAACAAGCTTACATTTAGGTCCACCTAAGACAATTTGTTCCCCATGGTTAAGTTTTACCTGGAACACTGGTGGGGAAATCTGAAATGGGTGGTCTTTGCTCCTTGACATCTCAGAGACATTGTTTAAGGGTTGGGAAAAGGTTTTGATATGCCCCGATTCGAGAGACCCCCGAAAACAAACCACCAGAGTCCAGAGTCAAAGCCAAGCGACAAGGGTCGTTTATTGCAGGTTCGAACCCGGTCCTCCGCGCACTCGTTTGCCGGTGACACTAAGAGGCCCCGAGCAAGGATCTTCCAGCTTCTTTTATAGACAGGCACAAACAAGTTAGGGATTTTTTGAGGTTACAGAGCTGTTATTGGTTGACATTTAAATTTGAACGCTCAGCAGAACTTGTTTGGTTCCCGCCTTTATTTCAAACCACTCAGCAGAACTTGATTGGTTCCCGCCTTTAGGTCAGACTACAACCTGGTGTGCCCTGGCTGGTTTCTGGAAGGGCGGGTAGAGGGGAAAGATCTTTTCTTTGCAGTTGTGAGTACACCTGGTAATTTTTCTCTTAGCCTCTCGGTTTCTATAGCTAATAATATGGTTCACAGTTCTAAATGTTAGGTAGATCTCGGTGCAATGTATATTATATGTTTCCGTTTTTTTTCCAGTTTTCCAAAGGCAAGTAGTCTTGTGAGTTTTCCCCGAGGCATCTGTAAACACCATAAGGTCATCCTTAATAGGTTGTAGCATCGTGGTAAAGATGTCAGAGGGAATGTTTTGTTCCTTTAAAAGAACAGATTTTTTTTTCCAATGACAAAGCGGGGAGTTGACATTCTCTGGACATAGGGGTGTGAAAGGGGCTGGCTGACAATAAGGAGGTCTAGGTTCCTTGGAAAAATTTGTATTTACTTTGGGTGGGTCTATATCTTCATAACATTATCCGCACTCAGGGGCAGAAGGGCTGTAGTGACAATAGACCATGTAAGAATGACCTCAGGTGGAACACTGGCACCTTATGTATGGCGTTCCTTTAGTGTTTTAACTATTTGTTCCCATGTCTAGGTCAAATGTTCCTTGTTCAGGAAACCAAGGTCAGTGTTGCTGGATAATCATTAATAATTTAAAGAGTGCTATGTGAATGTATTGTTTCTGTTCTTGGGGATAGGGAGTCTCCCATAATAATTCTTTCAAAAGTTCCACAGCAGCAGCTCCTAATATAGTTTCACTTTTCTCTTACCTCATCAGGAGAGATTAAAGTCTCATGCATTTTTTTCTTTTAAAGCTCGTCAATCCATGGCATTCTGTAGTCTTTGAGTACACACTGCTTTCTAGCCACATTGACCTCTAGTCACATAGGCTTTTCTTCTCATCATGTCGGGGTCACCATCTGTTGCAGATGATGAGTCTAGAGTTCTCTCTTGACCAGCAAGAGAGGGGATACAGAATTGAATATGACAGTGGCTAATGTCCAGGAGGAGACAAGAGCCCCAACAGGGGTTTCATCTCTGTATTTATTGAGCTCTCAAGATCTTACACATGAGGTGAATGTGAAGAAAACAATCAGATAGTAATCATTAACTTGCTTTGTGCAAGAAGCAAAGAGCCTGGGGGGCAAGTGGAGTTTGTGATCAAAGTACATTAGTATATTGACATCATATGGAAAGTAATTTCCTGCAGGTGATATAACAAGTAACTCATAATTCCTCTACACTATCGCACTAGCCAAGCTTCGGTGCTTTTGCCCTGTGGTGGCAGTTTTCCACCCTAAGCTTTTTTCTAACCCATTTATGTAAGTAGAACCTATTTCCCCACACATATGTATATGTGTGTGCTGTCCCAGAAGATCCTGACGACTCATAGCTGAAGATGTCTTTGGTTTGTGCACATTTGTAGCAGGATTCAGGCTGTTTTGTGGGGTGAGTGGGAGGCCAGAAGAGAAAGGCTGTCTGTGTTTGGGGTGTGGGGGATTGCATAGCCTGAGCATGGGGAGTCTCTGCCCTGCCAGGCACAAGGGGATGGCATCAGGGTCCCAGGACCTGAGACTGGGTGGGGCCTGAACTGAAGCCTTCACAAAGGGCTTGCATTGGAAGAGCTGAGATGTCCTGCTCTGACCAGAGGGCCAGACTACAGAGGGTTCAGGCATACTGTCTCCCCCAAATCCCCCGAATCCCATCAGGATTTTCGAATAATGTAACCAGACTGCACTTCCTAACTCTAGGCTCCACCCATTCTGTCTGAGAGCCATAGAGTTCCCAAAAGTCTCTGTGTGCCACCTCCTGAGGCTGGAATGACCACAATCACAGTGAAAACTTCTGACTCTGTCAGTACTAGCCAGACAGGCCCAAACCATGTCTTTGTCTCTTGGAGGCCTCTGGTAAGGCCATTCCTACATTCCTAGTGAATTTCACACCAGCCGAGGTTTTTCAGACCCCTTGTGCTGGGAAGTTCTACTGAGTCTAACTTAAATCCTCTTGTTGTACTTTGTGCCTGTAAGACCAGGTTGGTTTGTGAAATGGAGCTTAGCACCCTGCCCCCAAATTATGGAAGTGGTTTCTTTGTAAGGGACATGGATCCAGAGTGTAGGGATGCTGAGAGGATGTGGGGGTAAGTCTAGTGGTTCGTGGATGGGTCAGACGTTTCCTGGGCAGGAAGGCCATGATCAACAGGGCAGATTGAGATAATGGAGTTCAGAAACCACTGGTTTCCCCTCTGTTTCCCTTCTGTTTCCCCTGTTACTCCAAGCTTTGCTGTGTCAAACAGGGACAAAATTAGAATTTTAGAATTGGAAAGTGCTTCCCTGTCTGCAGCTTTGAGGAGCCTCTGGAAAAACAGGACAAAGAGCAAATGATGAATGAAGAGACATTGCTCTTCCAGCTCAGGAAGTAGGGGGAGAGGGGCAGGGGCTGTGGGACTCTGAGGGGCAGAGGGGTGTGTGTGCTGAGGGTGACGGTGTGCAGTGCATGGTATTTTTGGTGTACATGTCTGTGCTCTGTGGTTAACAGTCCTGTGTGCACTGTCATGTATGTGAACATGTATCACATGGGGAAGGGTGCAGCTTTGATGGGTTTTTTAAACCACGGTTTTTGAGCAGGCTTCCCACTGGGGCCTATGAAGTGTGCTTTTCTTTAGGTGCAACAGTCAGAACAGATGAGAAGACCCCTGGAATGGGAAGCAAGAAAATGTGGTTCCATTTCTGGCTCTAGGTATCAGCTGGGACTCTGTGAAGTGTCACCTCCATGCTGGGATGTCCCCTGCTGTATGAAAAACCACACAGCCCTTGTGGGCCAACAGAAAAGGGAAGGGGCCTGCAGTGGGTGATGGCGTTTCAGGCATCAAAGAAAATAAGGGGTGCCATGGGAAAGGGCTGCACAGGGGTTCCAGAATTGGGAAATTCATGGGTTCCTGCTGGAGCCAAAGACTCTCTCAGCTTGGGCAGCCCAACCCTATGTCAGCACCCTGGGCCCAGGGCTGGCTCTGCAAAGAGAGCTATTCTTTGTTGCCCTCTTGTGGCCTCTGAGCCCTTTGCAGGTCGCTGCTGAGAATGTTCCCTCAAGTTCCCAGGGGCAGTACAGCACCCCCTACCCTCTGGTGGAAATTGCCTACAAGAGGAGAAGAGTTGTTGGGCAGGCTAACTACATCTTTTCCCCATCTCCCCTGGTTTCTGGAGGCACCCACAATCTCCTTAAGGCTGGAAAAGTCTTCCTGAGATCTATCTCTTTTTGCCATTGTATGAGGTTTAAGTTCTGCTTTTGGGGATGTGCTATGGAGACAAGGGACTGAGATCAAGATATTGAGCAGTGAGAGCAACTTCTGTCCTCCTTAGGATCCATCTAAAACTTTGGCTTCTCAGGGTATTTGGGAGTTTTCAAGGAAAGATGGCAGGGGTAGTGACATTCCTGGAGAAAATGGGTCTGGAGCAGACCAGAGATTATGTGTGTAGGTTTCCATGAATTTGCACCTGACTCTGTCCCTCAGCCTCAGCAGGGAGATGGGTTGGCAGGAGCCAGGAGGCAAGAGACAGGGATGCTGGAGGGAGATGGCACATTTGACAGATGCTGATGAGACTCTTTATCTGCTAGCTCTGGAATCTCCTCCCACCCACTACACTGCCCTTAACCCTCCCCTTCTAGGGCTCAGTGCTCATTAGTGACTGCCTGTCTTGAAGGAGACATCCAGGGGGCCAAGTTGCATTGGATGGGTAAGGGGGAGAGGTGGAGGGAGGGACACCAGGTACGTGATGAAGGAGGAGGTGTTGGAATGACTGGGATTTGAGCTCAGGTCTCATTATCACTGGGGTGCTTGGAAGGCTTGGCAGGGGAAACTGTCCAGGGGGTAGATACTGAGTTTCTGGGGGTGAGTGAGTGAGGGTGGGTGCGGGATTGATTATTGAAAGAGATTGATATCCATTGATTTCGGCACTTATTTTTGGGTACCTGTTGAAAGATGAGCAAATAACTTTATTGAAAACTTCCTATGTACAAGAAGAGTTACAGGTGCCATGAAGTGATAAAAGACAGATACACATTTTTTTATCTTCCCCTTCCCATATTTGAAGACCTGCCACATGTCTTCCCTTGATTGGTTGAACCAAGGGGACCTCTCTGAGGGGTTCAAAGAGCCACTGTGCAGTTCTCACCCAGGATGCAGAGGCAAAGCTCTCAGTCTTTCTGTTCTGCACACCCTGCAAAGACCCTCTGTGAGCCTCCTGCCTCTCCTCACTCCTCTTCTCACAGAATTCTCCAGACTCATAGATACCTGGCAGAGGTGGACCTTGAGTGCCCTTCCAGAATGTCCAGTGCTCCCACTTGATAAAGTGGGGAGGGGTAGGGTAGACTCAATCCCTCACTGGGACCTGGACGCCAATATGCAGACAACTGCTCCTTTCACCTTGTAAGTGTGTGTGTGTGTGTGTGTGTGTGTGTGTGTGTGCCACCTCCTTCAATCCTTCCCAATTCTACCTCACCCCCCTTCTCTGCACTCTTTGACTCCTGCTCCCCCTCTCTGAGCACTGCCTCTATCCGTGGGTTCCTCAATTTGCCTCAGTTCCATATTCCCTCTGCAGGTTCTCTCCCTTGCTCAGACTTTTCATACTTCCTCCTGGACTGAATCTTTCTGAGCCCAGGCCATCACTACCTCTCACTCCCTGGTGTCCTAAACTCTGTAACCTGGTTCCTCTGTGTCACCATCTTCTGCTCTGTCTACACCTTGCTTGGCCTCTCCTTGTAGGTCCTCCTTCCCTGCTCTCAGGTGCTGCCTGAAGCTGTAGTCACCTCCCAGTGTGAGTCCTGGCCCTCAGTGTGCTTCTCCTGGGGTGCTCTCTCCCACTGACCCCTCTCCTGCTGGATATCAGGTGTGGTTCCTGGGCTTTGTCCCTGCCGCTTCCATGGGGGCTCTTCTGCCCACTCCAGAGTTCTAGTTTGGCCTGTGTCCTCCTCCCCCTTCCTTTTGTGTAGCTGCAGGCATTGCCTTCTGGCTCCCAGTCTCTGCCAGGACTCCCCTGGTTGGGGACACTGGGTGGGGTGGTGGTGGGGGGGGCTGTGGTGAAGCAGGAGGTCTTGGGCCGATCTGGAATCCCAGCCCTGTTCCTCCCCATGTAGCCTCTTCACGTGGACTCACTCACCTGTGAAAGGTGGGAAGTAATTGCAGCGGCTGCAGGAAATAATTCCTGGGACTGTAGTGAGAATTAGTGCTGTGGTCAGGACGCAACATTCTCAGCATGTAGTATGTGCTCAGTAAATATTAGCTCTTATTATTTGTCCTTCCTCAGTCTGTTCTGCTTATCCTGGAGTCCAAAAATGTTTAGAAGAGGGAAGAACTAAAGTAATAGACTAAAGAAGCCAAAACCAAGTGACCATCAAGAATTTCATACAGTTCAACCTAACAAGTACTCTAAGCTCTGAACACAGGAAACGCCCGTAAGTGTGGACAAGAAGGGAGGATGGGGACTGGACTGAACCACAGAACACAGAAAACCATGCGAATTGTGCACTGAATGGAACAAATTCCAGCCTAGGGAGGATGGAGGCTGCCCAAAGTCTAGCCTCCATTCATCCTGTGGTGGCTGTGCTGGCCCCCCTCTGTCCCTTCAGTCATGGGCCTGTGTCTGCTGGGGCTGCAGAGGGTCTGGGAGTCCAGCTCCCAGAACACTCTCACCTCCAGACAGGACTTGGACTCCTGGAGCCTCATATGCACATCTTCCTCTCCCCTCCATTTGTGTTGTTAGGTGTGTGTGCGTAAACTCACACACACACATACACACATGCACAACCACCCACATGCACACACAGGTGCCCTATGATCTCTAAAGAAAGCATTGCCCCAGTAGAGATGGATTCCCTCCAGCTTCCTGCTTCCCTGACACTAAACCTCACAGGGCAGTGTAGGCTCAGATGTCCCTGCTTGGGTTTCTTTCTCAGTTCCCTCCTTTCTCCAAGGGAGCAGAATCAGTGAATCACACACTCTACCCTCTATGTGTGCTGGTCAGTGAGGGGAGACCTAAAGGGGGGAGCAGGGCCCTGTGTTGTGGGAGCTCCTGGCAGCTGGTGAGATGAGGCTGAGAGCCAAGACAGAGAGACACAGTACTCTAGGAACTCCCCCAGCAAATGTTTGTGACCTGAGTTGGTCAAAGGCAACTGGACCAGGCCTTGTGACTCGGACAATGGGAGACAGACAAACACCAAAGGTGGGAAGATGGAGGAGACACAGAACTCTAGAAGGTGTCCTAGGAGACAAGAAGAATAATACTCATTTATTTAGCAAGGAACAGGAAAACAGAGAGGAGAGGATCAGATAAGCTAGAGCTCTCAGTAAGTACATGACATTGAGGGAGATAATATGAACTTTATAGGCAGATGAGGCAGAAATGTGTAGGTGTGTGTGAGGGGGGGTTAGAAAAAGTATGTTAGGGAGGCAGAGGGATGGAGGAGGCAGGGTCTGCAGGAGAGACAGAGAGCTTGGAGAACCCACCCTCAAGGGATAGCATATGACAGGGTGTTACAGGTGGTAGAGATGTGGGGCAGCAATGTAAAATGTGCCATGGTTGTAGCTCCACAGTGACCCTGGGCTGGGTGGGCAAGATGCTGGGAAGCTAGGCTGACGTCCCTGGCTGTGATGTCCTCATAGGCTTAAGGATGAATGAGCCTCAACTGCATAGGCTAGTGAGCCATGGCTTGGGGGAGACAGCTGCCTATGCCTAGACAGGTGGGGAAGAGACCCCTGGGGGTCAGGAGACAGAAAGAGGGAGAGGGAGACAGGGATAGGGTGAGGAGAGGTAATGGGAAGACTGAGGCTTTGAGCCCTTATCCTGGCTATCCCCTCATCCACCCCTTCCATAGATTGAATTTTGTGTTTTAAAGCTCAAATATCTTTAGTAAATGATCTGCTTTAGCCTTTCATATTCAGAGGGTAAGGTATGACATCCCCACTTCCCAGATGAGGCCTCCACTTGGCCAAGCTCTCCTGGGTAGAACATGTTGAGAAGAGCTGCAGGTCTTTTGCCTTCTGGGGGTCACTTCTCCCTCACACAAGTAGGCACCAGGTGTGGCTGCTTCCCAGAGCCTAATTTATGAAGGGGGCACCACAGTGCAGTCATTTGAATCTTTGCTCTGTCCCTTACCAGCTCTGTGGCTTGAGGCAAGTTGCTTAACCTCTCTGTGCCTTAGTTTCATTATCTGTAAAATAGCAGCACTAATACCTGCTTCTGTAGTCTGTTACTGAGCATCAAATGAAATATATGCAAAAGAAATGTGTAGAGTTGAAAAGATTTATAAAACTAAATGTACTAGGCATTTTCATGTGTCTGTATCCATCTGGTTGTTTGCTTTGGAAAAGTGTCTATTCATATCTTCTGCTCATTTCTCCACTGGCTTTTTTTTTTTTTTTTTTTGAGTGTGAGTTTGATGAACTCTTTATAGATTTTGGATCCTAACCATTGATTCCATATGTCATTTGCAAATATATTCTCGTTGGTTGCCTTTTAGTTTTGTTGATTGTTTCTTTTGTTGTGTAGAAGCCTTTTATCTTGATGAGGTCTCAATAGCTCATTTTTGCTTTTATTTTCCCTGCCTCTGGAGACATGTCTACTAGGAAGTTACTGCGGCCAAGGTCAAAGCGGTTGCTGCCTGTTTTCTCCTGTAGGATTTTGACAATTTTCTGCTTCCCATTTAGGTCTTTCATTCATTTTGAATTTATTGTTGTGTAGAAAGTGGTCCGGTTTCATTGTTCTGCATGTTGCCGTCCAGTTCTCTCAGCGCCATTTGCCGAAAAGACTGTCTTTTTTCCATTGGCTACTCCTTCCTGCTTTGTTGAAGATTAATTGGCCATATATTTGTGGGCCCATTTCTGAGTTTTCTGTTCTATTCCATTGATCTATGTGTCTGGTTTTTTGTGCCAATACCATGCTCTCTTGATGATTACAGCTTTGTCATTCAGCTCAAAGTACAGATGTGATGCCTCCACGCTTTTGTTTTCTTTCTCAACATTACTTTGGCTATTTGGGTTCCATAAAAATTTTAGGATTGTTTGTTCTAGCTCTGTAAAGAATCCTGGTGTTATTTTGATACATGAAAAGATGGTGAACTTCATTCATCATCAGGGAAATACAAATCAAAACCGCAATAAGACACCACATCTCACCTGTCTGAATGGCTAAAATGAACACCTCAGGAAACAACAGATGCTGGTGAGGATGTGGAGAAAGGGGAACTCTTTTGCACTGCTGATGGGAATGCAAACTGATGCAGCCACTCTGGAAAACAGTATGGAGATTCCTCAAAAAATTAAAAATAGAACTACCCTATGACCCAGCAATTGCACTAGTAGGTATTTATCTAAAGGATACAAAAATGCTGATTCGGGGGCACATGTACCCCAGTGTTTATTGCAGCGCTATCAACAATAGCCAAATTATGGTAACATCCATAATGTCCATCAACTGATGAATGGATAAGGAAGATGTGGTGTGTGTATGTATATGTATATATGTATGTGTGTATATGTACATGTACATGTACATGTATATGTATATGTATATGTGTATGTATATGTATATATACAAACACACACACATACATATATACATATACATACACATGGTGATGTCTCAAAAACTACATATCCAATTACCATAGGATCCAGGAATCCCACTTCTGGTTGTTGTCCCACAGAATTCAAGGGAAGGACTCAAGAAGATATTTCTATTCACATATTCATAACAAACAGCTAAAAGGTGAATCCGCCAGTGGATGGAATGTGAACAAGATGTGGGAGATACACAATGGAGTATTATTCATCCATAAAGAGGAAGGACATTCTGACATATATTCCAGTCTGGATGAACCTTGAAGGCATATGCTAAGTGAAATAAGTTGGTCACAAAAGGAGAATATTGTGTGATTCCACTTATATCTAGATACTTATAGTAGTCAAATTCAGAGAGTGAAAGTAGAATGGTGGTGCCAGGGACTGCAGGGAGGGAAGAATGGGGAGTTAGTGTTTATGGGTACAGAGTTTCAGCTGAGGAATATGAACAAATTCTGTGCAACAAGTTGCACAACAGTGTGAAGGTGAGGCTCTCTTGGATCACCCATTTTATAATCACAACACCCACTCTGAGCACATCCTAACCTTTTCTTGCTTCCCTCTTCTCTGTCTCACTGATTGCAATTCCAACACAATATATATCCATATTACTTATTTGTTTATTGTTTGCTTTCAACTACAGGATGTAACCAACTTGTGTGGAGAGATTTCTGTGCTTTTTCTGCTTTATCTACAGTGCTGAATAAATGAGAATCAGTATATTAGTTGAACAGATAAAGGAAAGACCATGATTGGACACAGACTTGAAGAGAAGGCCAAACAGAAGGAGAAATTGGGAAGATTCCATTTTTCATTTGATTTTGTAAACCAATTTCTTTTATCCTTGGGTATGAGACTTAGCCCCAGTGTTCATGGTGGCTTTTGTTCTGTTTGCCTTTCCATATGCCTGTGAACTGTGTCACTCTTGGACATGTTGCTGTACATGTACACGACATTTACCTTTACTTAAAACTCTTGCCCTGAACTCAAAGCTTCTACTCCTGTATTCATGACTGCTGCTACCTCAGTTGCAGGGCTGCTTGAGTTAGGACTTGAGAAACTCTGGGGTAGCTCAGCTTTCTAAAAACCTTTATAGTTGAATGTTTGGGAGTCACTAGTTGGATTGGCTCCAGAGTCTTCATTGTCTAGAAATTTTAGGAGGAAGAAATTTTTATATACTTTAGGTTAGAAAGGATTTATGTTCGGATACAGAGGATTGATATGATCTCTGCAGATTTTGTATTTAAATCCACTTCTCTGGAACTTTGGGAAGTAAAATAATTATTTAACAGCCTCATTAGCCTTCCTCTCAAGTCCTCATCAAATTTCTAGCAAAACAACTGGTATCCAAACTCTCTTTGAGGCTATTCAGGAGGAAACACTAGGCCAACTCCTGATAGGCAAGAGTGTTAACACCCAGCCAGAGGAGCCAGTAGAACTTACTGTCTTGGAAAATGTTTTGAAAAGGAAATGTCCAGATGAGCTGTACCCTTGTCAGAGACAGAGCAGAGAACACAATGACCTCCAGGATAAAGGGCAGTGGTTGGGGCTGGCTGGGAGGGGAAGATAGCCTGCAATTTAATGGGTGGATTGTTGGACTTGACAGGAGTTGTTGTGGGAGACTTTGTGATGGAACTTTGTTTTTGGAGTTTGGAAGGAGTTCAGAGACTGAGAGAAATACATGGAGGAGAGGGAGGGAAGGGGGAGTTGGGGGCATTGTGGAATTCATACAAGCTGACTTCATGTTCCCTGGCCTCTCTCCGGATTTCTTTCAGCACCTCCTATGCACCAAGCACCTCCTTTGGAGAGACTGTTTCCTAGTTAAAATGAGATTCACAGACCCAGGGCCCTCATTAGGGAAATATCCTGGAAATGTGCTTGAAATAGATGATGGTGCTTGTTCTACTCTCCTGTTTACACCTCTGTTTGGCCTTTTCTCTCTTTCAAAAATGAAAACAAACACAAAACCCAAACAAATAAACAGAAAACAAAACAAGCAAAACAGATTTCCTCTAGGAATCTCAAGATATAGTAGTCGATCAATATATATATAAATTCATTTTCTCTGTCCTAAATGCCTCTTATGGTTGCTTCGTATGATTTTGAGCAGATTCTTGTCCTGGGTAGTGAGGTTGGAGGTGGGAGTGTGGAATCCAGAAGAAGGAGGTAGATAGATCTTGGCCCTGCCCCCTGGAATCTTTTTAGATTATAAAGGAATTTAAGTGACACTTGCAGGACACCAGCACACAGAAAGGGAAAATTAGTTATAGGTGACATCAGGATGGACCTTAAGTGCAGATGGGAATTGGAGGGAGGTTGGAGATGGGACCAGTCAGGATGCCTTAGGAAATGCTTCCCTTACACAAGGGGAAACATTGTAGAATAGGACTGAGAAGACCTAGAACATGATGACAGGATAAAAAGGAGTGAGGAGGGCATCCCTGGCAGGACAGGCACTTACTCAGGCCAAAGGCTTATCCCAGGAAGGGTAAGTCAGGATGTGAGGAGCTGAGCCAGGAGGGAGGTGGTGGGCCTGAGGGTAGAGGAAGATTTAGGGCAGGGTTCTGAGAGGTGGGTCAGAGAGTCTGGACTGAATATAAACTATTGGGATAATTGTAGGTTACTGCACAGAGAAAGGGCCTTTCTGAAAATAGCATTTGAGGATGATGTTTTTGTGTACTGTTATAAACTGGATTTGTGGTAGGATCTCTCAGGATTCCCAGTCATGGCTTTCCTTTGTCTTCTATAAGCTTGCTTGTTCATTTTTCTTCTGCCTGCTTGTGTTGGAGTAATGAAATGTGATTAATTTAATTCCCAGATGTTTTGTTCTTTGGTTTGCTTCTCTGGTATCTTCATACTTTGTCTGCAGCCCACTGTCCCTCATTTTCAGTAAATGTGGGAAGAGCACAAGGACCACCCTGCACAACACAGTTGAGGGAAACAGAAATGATCAAAAGCCTTACCCATCTCTGACCCTGCCATTCAGATGGTCCTCCTCTGGGATTCCTGCTCAGCATCTATGAATGGACTTCAGAAGACTGTAGGACATTTTTTTGAGGTGACTAACCTCAGAGGGGTCTGTGACTCAGCAAATGACAAGAACCACTGTTGTATCTTTGTTGGGAGGTTGGTGGCTGGAGATGGTTCCCCAGAGAGAGAAACATGGTACAAGTGTCCTTAGTGCCCAGTAAGGAAACTCCAGAGACAGTTGAAGGAGCTGAAGGAGAAAGAAGAATTGAGAAAAGGGAAATGGGTTCAGAGGGAACTGGTAGGAGAGGTGCTCCATCTTCCCTTGTTCTCCACCCTCTTTCTAGCAGGTTTTCCTTCTCTGTGTTCTCCATGTCCTGACAATTACAGGGTACAGTTACCCTTCAACTTAACTCCCACAACATTATCTCATGCAATTCCTTGTGGAACCTGATGTGCACAGAGTGGAGTCAACCCCTCCCTCAGTCATGGACTGTTAGCATCATTGCTTCCTGTCAGGCCCCTTTTCAATGCATTTTATTTTACCCCTTTCATCTTGATTTCTATTATTTCCCCTCCTCACTGGAGGCACTTCCTTCAGTGTATATAACAAATGTTCTCCCAATCCCTGCTCTATATGTGTATTTAGATACATTCCTTCACTCTACAAATACACAGTTGTAGTGTGGGGACTAGGCAAAGAAAAAAAAAAACAATAAAAAATGCCTTGCTTTCATGGAACTTACATCTTTTGGTGTGAGGAAATAATAAACAATTAAGTAAAACATATAGTACCTTGAATAGTGAAAAGTGGTATGAGGAAAATGAGGGCATGGGGATAAGGGATGACATGGGTGGTTAGGAGCAGTTTGTAGTTTTATATATGGTGATTAAGAAGGCTATGCTATACATGGTCTTTTACCAAATGCAGTGAAGTGAGCAACCATGGGGCTATCTGGGCTAGAAGTGGTATGGTCATAGGGACAGCAAGTACAAAGGCCCTGAGGTAGGGTCTTGCCTGGTATGTTAGGAGGTCAGAATGGTTAGGGGGCTAGAGAAATATGAGTGAGGGAGAGAGAAAAACAGAGGATGAGTAGCAGGTGGGTCAGTGACAAATACTGTAGGACTTGGTAGGTCATTGTAAATGCAAACATTGGCTTCTACTCTGCATAAAAGGAGAAACCAGTAGAAGGTTTTATCAGAGAATGACAAGAAAATTTTAACAGGTATGTGCGTATCCTTGACAAATAGGTAACGCTCTTTGGCTGTTTTGTAAATATATATAAATGTAACTGCTGTATACTTCATCCTGCTTCTACTTCCGTTACTTAACATGGTTTCTGAAATGTACCCATGTTGTTATCTTTAATCTACTTTTTAAAATTTCTGACTGCTGTGTAATATTTCATTGTGTATATATGGCACTTTTTACTTACACATTCCTCTAGTAACAGAGGCTGGCATAGCTCCAAATTCAGAAACTGACCTGTGATGAACTCGCTCATATGAGCCTCTTTATAAACTCAGGACAGAGTTTCCCTGGGGTGTATATCTCAGAGAGGGATTTTGGGGTGGGAGGGTGTATGCATTCTTAATTCCACTGATTGTGCTTCAGGATGGTGACCCCGGCTATACTCCCACCAGCAGTGCGTGATGTTTTATATCTTCTCATCAAATTTTTATGTGGATCCTGTAATGGAAGTGAAGTAAGGTTCCTTGTGGGTGAGGAAACCTGAGGCTTAGAGAGATCAAGCAAATAACCCTGGTTTATATAGTGAAGTGGAAGAGGCAAGGCCCAAATCCAAAATTTCTGACATAATGCTCATTGCTCTTAGCACTATAGTACCCAGAACTGTCCCTTCTCGGAATAAGATGAGGCATCCCTAGGCAAAAATATTGATGATGATGATGATGATGATGATGTTGTTGTTTAAGGCTTTCATTTTCTTGATGCCTGAACTAACCCAGTGAGCTTAGAACCTCCAAGTGTTTAGCACCATGCAGGCGGGTGTCTAATTGTGGTACTTAGCATTTCAAGGCAAAATATATGGAATAAAACTGTTTTCATTGTTTCATGAGGGCAAGCTAACAGGCTCGAATTTTAGTGGATGATTTTGGTGCTAGAAATTTATAAAGACTCATTGATTTTCAAATTTAGGAATTTGGATCGGATTTCAATATTAAACATTAGGCAGATTATTTAATTACATATTGTTTGCTAGGCTCTGAGCTAACTACTTTATACACATTATTTCTCTTATGCCTCACAATTACCCTATGAGGTACTTTTACTTTCATTTGACTGTTATTGAAATTAAAGCACCGAGAGGTTAACTAATTTGTCCAGAGTACCCAGTATAAGGTTAAGTTGTGATTTGACCCTGAATCATGTACCTGCAGAGCCTTTACTCCTAAATGCTAAACTGTGCTGCTTTCCCATGAAGGAAACTTTTGTAATCTCTTCCCTTTGAAATTGAGGACAATTTCTTGTCATTTGGGGTGATTTACAGTAGCAATGGGAAGCACAGGGCTAGTGGACAAGAATCTCCAGAGGGACAGGATATGAAGTTTGAAAGTGTTCCCCAGTGTCTTCATTATGCCTCCCTCTGTCCCCCAAAGTAAGAACCTCTGCTGTAGGACATCCCACCGACGTTATAGGGCCTGATATCTTCAAAACATTTGACAATTCTTTGTCACCATGTGTGGCTTATACCTGCCATGAATGATGTACAGTCAAGGTTTCATCAGTTTGTCTTCCCTTCACACGTTTCATTTTGCTTGCCTTCTACAAGGATTCATATGATTTATATATTTACCTAAATCAGGATTACAAATATTTTTTGGCTACAAAGTATGTATCTCACAAAGGCAATTAGGTGGGAATTCTGGATTATGTTCTCTTTCAGATTTGTATTCTCAGTTTATTTGTTGAATAAGTATCTCTTGAGCATCTAACTCACACTTTGATAGAAGACACAGGCAGCTGAGCAGAAAATCTGGTACATTAGGATAAATGGCACATGGCGTAAGGTGCTATAAGAACACACAGGAACGGCAACATACACGCAGGAAGGGCAGCATAAGATCAGGGGAGGCTTCCTGGGAAAGCAACTTCTGAGCTGGGAACTAAAGAGAAGTGGGGTTAGCTACACAAACTGGACAAGAGGACATTGAAGGCAAGGGAACAGGTTGAGTGTTGATTCTTGCAGCTGCAGCAGGGAGTGGACAGGGGATGAGGCTGGAAGAATCAACACAGATCAGATGATGAAGGAAGGAAGAAAGGAAGGAAAGAAGGAGGGAGGGAGGGAGCAAGGAAGGAAGGGAAGAAGTGGAAGGAAGGAAGGAAGGAAGGAAGGGAAGAAGGAAGGAAAGAAGGAGGGAAGGAGGAAGGAAGGAAGGAAGGACGGACTATGAAGGAAGGGCAGTGGGGAACCACTGAAGGATTTGAAGCCTGGGGGTGGGTGGGCAACATGTCAATGCTATTCATAGTGTAGCAAGATTCCATGAGTGAAGTATTGACTCTATCTATGTCGTGTGCTTGTTGGTAAATTATAACCTTGGAACTGGTGGGTGGCAAATAAGCAGTCTAGATGGATTTGTACACAGAAGCTTTGACCCATAACATTAGGATTCCTTTTGATAATCTGTAGAGAAGACAGTTCAATTTTGACTTGGTCTTTCTGCCTTTAAAACCCTTTGACATATTTTCCTAAAATTCTCTCAAAACCAAACCCCAAGTAGTGAGGAGAATGAGGGCTGCATGACTTTGTTTTCTCTGTTTTTCTCTACTCATTTCTGAGACATTGCTGTGAATTGTTCACCAAAGTCTTGCTCCATTTGATGGAGGGGGCCATTTGAATAGCAGCAGTGGAGGAAGGGGAAGGAGGAACCACATGTAGGGCTCCTTGATTAACAAAACGTATTTGGCATATTGAGACCATTGTTTGAGCAAGTGAAAAATAACTATGGTAGAAAATTAAGAGGGAGTTACAAGTTTGTGTTTTGATATAAGCTCGGAGAGCAGGGCAGGGTCTCCAGATGGCTGGCCACTGACATCACAGATGGCCCAGGGTGTTTATAGAGCAGGGTGTGGCCAGTGAGAAGACTCTCTCCAGAAGTGAGCTCACCTTCTCTCCTGGAACCCAGAGAGGGAGGAGACAGAATGAATTGTTTTGGCTGTGAGCAACTGAGCTAGGTGACCTACTGCTTTCCTTCCTACCCATCACACTCTCATAAATGTGGACATATAAACTGTAGTAAGTTTTGCCTTGTTGCTTTGTGTGAGGTTTACTGAATGTCAGAATTCACAAAATGTCCTTTCTGGCTCTTCTTCCTGAGTAATGGACACTTGGTTGGCGTATGCACCTATTTCTCCTGTGTTTCCTCACAAGAGAGTCCTCTAGTTCTTTCAGGGAGTTATGAAGGCCTTGCTTCTTTCTCCCTCTTCCTCTCTTCTCACATTGCCCCCTGTGGCCTAGATGGGTAAAGGGAAGGGTTGGACTGTACTTTCCTTGCCATCAGTACAGCTAAATGGATGATGCAGGATGAGGAGAAAGGGGGCCATCTGATCTTGGGTACTGATTTGGGCATAGAGAGCTTAAAGACAGTGGGACCAATATTTGTATTTTAAACTCAGATGATATTTGAGAAATGGTTCTGTAACTACAACAAGGTCCTCAAGTCCATGAATTAATGTGTCATAACTTATGCTGAAGCACCACACAAACATCTCATGTGTAAATTGTTGCACAATAGCTTCATCCCCTTTGTGTCCTACAACTTAATTAGCCCATGAGGCTACAAGAGTTAGATGAAACCAAATGGGATTTTTTTCATGTGGTGTGTAAAAAGGTGAATATTGGCAGATATTTGGCACTTTTCTGGGGGGTAAATGGCATTAATTTTTTATGATCTTTTGTTTCAGTTTCTGTGATACTCGGGCTGCAACAGGTGACATGCGTACTTCTGAGCTGTGGTTGTGAACTTTTGTAAGTTGGTTGTACGCCATTGTTCAGTAAATATTTATTGTTTATTTAGGGTTTAGGAAGGGCTATTACATACCAGGTGAAATACAAAGGAGCAGCTTTGAAGCCTGAGTAACAAACCTTGTCAGCCCCAACTCAACTTGGCTAAATTCAGCCTCACCGATTCTGATCCCAGACTCTGCTCCCTGGACTTGCTGCAGCTCTCTGATCCTGGAATCCTCTTCAGTTCCAGCGAGATGCTGTGTCAGGCACTTCGTAGATTTGGTCAAAAACTGGTACGTGGACCAACGCTGAAGGAACCGGTGGCTGAGAATGACCCACAGAGAAGATTGAGCCTCTGGATTTAGTGACCCAGGGTGTGGGCCACACAGTGGGTATAGGTGTGTATGTCCTGGCTGGTGAGGTGGTCAGAAATCAAGCAGGACCATCTTTTGTGATCTGCGTTTTGGTGGCTGGCCTATCTTCTCTGTTGGCTGGGCTGTGCTATGCAGATATTAGTACCCGCATTCCCCATTCTGGCTCTGCATATCTCTACAGCTTTGTCACTATAGGTGAACTCTGGGCCTTCATCACTGGCTGGAACCTCATCCTCGCCCTTGTTGCTGAGAAAGCCATTGTGTTCATCACATGGATGTTAACTTCAACAACCTGCATGGGAACTGGCTGTCTCAGACTGTGCAAGAGAGCATCTTGGCACATGTTCCCCCTGTCCTTACAGAATATCTAGAATTCTCTGCTCTGGGTTTTGTGTTGTTGTTCATGGAATTCAGGAGTCTTTGGTATTCCACATCATTATTGAGTTCCACAGGAGCCAAACTGGTCACATTGGTGAAACTTTTGGCTCTCAGCTTTGTCATAACCTCTGGCTTCATTAAGGGGGACCTGCACAACTGGAAGCTCACAGAAGAGGACTACGTAAAGGCTGGACTCAATGACACCTCGAGCTTGGGCCTTCTGGGCTCTGGAGGATTTGGGCCTTTTGGCTTCAAGGGGATTCTTGGTGGATCAGCTACCTGTTTCTATGCATTTCTTGGTTTCAACCATATTGTTACCAGAGTTGAAAAAGCCCAGAATCCCCAGCGTTCCATCCCCATTGGCATTGTGATTTCACTGTTCATCTGCTTTTTGGTGTATTTTGGTGTCTCTTCAGCATTCACGCTTATGGTGCCTTACTACCAGCTCCAACCTGGGAGCACCTTGCCTGAGGTATTTCTCCATATTGGCTGGGTCCCTGTGTACTATGTGGTAGCTTTTGCATTGCTGTGCATTCTTTCCGCCAGCCTTTTGGGCTTTGTGTGGCCAATGCGTCAGGTGCTATACATGATGGCAAAGGATGGCCTCCTGTTCCCTTTCCTTACCCGTATCTCTTTCTTCCAATACTCTCTTATCATGATCATTGTGTTTGTTGGAACTATTCCAGTCATTGTATTCTTCTTTGGAGTCACTGATCTCTTGGACCTAAGGTCAGTTGTGTCCCTGATTTCTCATTCCCTGGTTGCAATTTGTGTTCTCATCCTCAGGTATCAGCCTGAGATGCAGAATGAGGAAAATGAAGCAGAGGTGCAGGAGGAGAATGGACCTTCAGCAGAGAGGCTGCCTCTACAGCGACTACTTTTTCCAGGTAGTTCCACCCCCACTCCACTCTCTGGCTGGGTTGTCCATGTTTGTTCCTCACTGCTTGTCTGTTGCTCATTCTTCTTTGCCTGGTGCTGACCCAGGGGCCAGTTCTGCTTTCTGGAGACCCAGTGTGGATTTTGGTGGTTGTGCTGCCCCTGGTGCTCATCACTGGGCTCACTGGGGTCATCTGGAGATAGCCTCAGAGCTCCAGTCCCCTTTACTTTAAGGTCCCTGCTCTGCCTCTCCTCCCACTACTGAGTATCTTTGGGAATGTTTACCTTATGATGCAGATGACAGCTGGCACCTGGATAGTATTTGGTGTCTGGATGCTAATTAGGTTTGTTATCTACTTCACCTATGGGATCCAGCACAGCTGGGTCGCTATCCCCACTGAAGTTAGTTCAAAAAGTGTAGACCTTGAACTCAGCTGTGTCAGTACATATGCAGTTTGACATCATTGACCCAGTCGGGTCCCCCTGCATAATAATGGAGTACTCTTGATCACAGGGAAAGGTGGGCCTCCCATAGGATGTTGGTGGGTGAACACCAATAGAGCTCTGTGTATATTGTGGAGTGATGGGTGCATCTTTGTTAATTTTCCTTTTTTTTTTTTTTTCACTTGTCTACTTGAATTGTATCTGTAGTTGCTTACTGGCTTTAAAATGTTATTATTATAAGAAACTAGAAAAAACATTTTTTATTTCCTTGCTCAAATATCCAGTACCCGTGGGGTGCCTGGCTGGCTCAATCACTAGGGCATGCATTTCTTTCTCTCAGGGTGGTAACTTTGAGCCCCATGTTGTGTGTAGAGATTATTTAAAAAAATAACCAGCAGCAGTATTACTGGATCATAGGTACTTTTATTTTTAATTTTTTGAGGAACCTGCATACTGCTTTCCATAGTGGCTGTACCAACTGACATTCCCAACAAGAGTACCTGAGGGTTCCTTTTTCTCCACAATACTTGCTTATCTTTGTCTTTTCGATTTTAGCCATCCTGACAGGTTTCAAGTGATATCCAATTGTAGTGTTAATTTACATTTCCCTGTGATTAGTGATGGTGAACACCTTTCCAAGTGTCTGTTGGCCATCTGTTTATCATCTTTGGAAAAATGTCTATTTAGTTCCTCTGCCCATTTTTTAAGTGGATTGAGTTGTATAAGTTGTTTATGTATTTTGTGTATTAACCCCTTATTGGATATATCATTTACAAATATCTTCCCTTATTCAGTGGGTTGCCTTTCTCTCTTGATGCTGATTTCCTTTTCAGAGCAAAAGCATTTTAGTTACACGATTTCAAAAAGATATATGCACCCCTATGTTTACTGTGGCATAGTTTACAATAGCCAGGACATGGAAGCAACCCAAATGTACCTTGATAGGTGAATAGATAAAGAAGATGTAATATCTATCAAATTATCTATTTGTCTATCTATCTGTCATAGAATATTACTCAGCTATAAAAAAGAATGGAATCTTGGCATTTGTAACAACATGGATGGACCTAGAGGAAATAATATTATGTGAAATAATCTGTTCAGAGTAAGACAAACACCAGATGGTTCCACTCTTATACCAATTTAAGAAATAAAACAACAATAACAAAAGAGGAAAAAGTGAGACAAACAATAAAAACAACCTCATACACTCAAATATAGGGCAAAAACTGTTGGTTCTCAAAGTGAAGTGGGTACAGGGATGGATGAAATAAAGGGAATTAAGAGTATACTTATCTGGATGAGCACTGAGAAATATGTGGAATCGTTGAATCATTATGTAGTACACTTAGAATAATATAATGACACTGTACGCTAATTATACTTCAACAAAAACAACAAAAACAGAAAACTAGAATCACCCCCCCCCAAAAAAAACATGAAATATGGCCCCTGCCCTTAAGGGGCTTATATTCTAATACAAGGGGTAAAGCATAGCTGTAACACAAAGTAGAAAGTGTTGTCATAATAAGTAATATACAAATTAAGTGTCCTGGGAATTCAGAGTGTTGGAGGATCACATGGGGTTAGCACAGTGGTGAGGGTTGATTGGTGAAATCAGAGAAGACTTTGTAGAGGAATGGCATTTGAGTTGGCTCTCTCCAAGACAGGTTAGGATTTTCCCACATGTGGGCAGCAGTGAGAGACTGTAGGCTGAGAGAACAACACTTGGAGAAGCACAGGAAAATGAAGCAGTGTTCAGAACACAATGAACACACTGTAGTGTGTGTAGCCTGAGCCTTGGCTGTGAGAGGGGCCAACAGAACACGCACAGGTGGATTGGAGCCAGAGCTCTCCTCTGAGCACAAAACACTTGGATTTGAACCCACTACCCATAATGAAAATCCATAGGGTTGGTTCTTCTACTTGGCAATATCTGCATTCTTGGACTTGAAAGTTTCTCTACTCTTGTCTGCTTTGGTCCACCTGCTCAGAAAGTGCACAGCTGGGAGCCAAGTATCCTGGATTCTGCTCTTGTTCCCACCATTAACTAGCAATGTGACCTTGAGCAAGCCTTTTGGTTTCTTCAATGTTTTGCTTATTTATTTTTATTTTTTTGTAACACGAGACGTCAGAACTGATTATTTCTAAAGTTAGGTTCACTTACAGAATTCTAGGATTTCCTCTGGTTCTTGTGTCTTGTTATTCTCTCAGTTAGGTCTCTCTACCGCAGGCAACCTGAACCTGCATCCTGCCCACTTTTCACTACAACCCATGTTGGAGTTATAAGGATGCGATAAATAACACCCCATTTCTCACTCCTATGTTTGGAACCAACTGATAATCAAGACATAGAAACAGTTGATTAAACAGTTAGCTTTTGATCTGTAGCCCAATTGGCTTGCTAAGCCTGCATCACTAAATTAAACAGACTTATTCCTCATCAGAAGTAATGCGAAGCAATCTCCACAAGACGCCACAGGCAAGATTCTGCTTTAATTAGATTTTTTATGTATGAGCAGGTTGTAATGCATGTGTTTTGGTCAGTTTGGCACTGGATAAAAAAGGAAAGCCAATAAAAAAATGGAAGGGGCTGAGCTGGGCATGATTAGTGCTGTTGCTTTAACTCACTAATCAAAGTGACAGTGAGGGGGGCAGTTCTATTCCTGGAGTGGGGCCAGGAATAGTACTCTGTCAGTGGTTCTCAGTCTTCAGCAGGTGTCACCATACCTTGAGGACTTGTGACAAAACAGATTGCTGGTCCCTGGCCCCAGCATTTAGAATTCAGTATGTCTGGGTGGAGCCTACAACATGTACTTCTAACAAGATCCCAGTTGATGCTGATATGTGGTCCTGGGACCACATATAGAAAACCAAGTCTCCACATGGAAAGATGGAAGTGAAGGACACAATTTGCCTTTTGAACACTTACCTTCATTTCATGAAACATTTAGATTAAAATACAATTGTTAATCCTATCACCTTGGGGAAATCATTGTGAATCATTTCACAAAGTATATGTAAGCCAGATCACCACAATGTATACTTTAAATACTTAAATTTTATGTCAATTGTACATAAACAAAGCTGAAATAAAAATGAAATACCACAGTTATCTGAGTGCCTTTATTTTTGTATATTGTTCCTGATTGTAGAATAGGTAAGAACTATATCTTGTTTGCTCTCCCAGAGCATTCTCCTGTACCCAGACACACAATGAGCATTTAATAATTCATGGTAAATTGAATAGAGCTTTACACATTTCTTTGGTACAGAAATTCTCCTTCCTTTTAGGCTAGCACTGTGTTTCTCCTTTAAAACTATCTTCCTGGAGCCTTGCTTGACAAACAGCATTTGTCTCCACCCAGAACTACATCTAGAAGTGTATCTAGATCCGTACCCAACATCCAGAACTGTACCCCAGCACTTGTAGTTTTGCCTTTGTGTGGCTCTGCCTGGAGTTCTAGTGACTGTCCTGTCTGTTCCATCAGAGTGGAGTCTTGCTCAGGACAAGGAGCAGATTCTCTCCTCCCTCTAGAGGAGGGTAAGAACAATGGTAAGAACAATGTTCACTCAAAGAGCAGCTGCCCTGGGGCAGCTGATTGCCTGGCAGGACCTCTCCTGGTCTTGCTCCATCCATATTCATGGGAAGTGGAGAGGGGCCAAGGTACCAAAATTAAGAGAAGTCTACCTGACTCCAGGGAATCCCTGAAGATGAAACTGGCTCCAGCTTGGACACAACAGGCATCTTTCTTGAAGAGTCAGAGTTTTATGGTTGGCATATGGGAGCCAGTGTTTTCCTATTGTATTTATGTATGAGGCCTTACTAGAAAAGAAGGATGGGAAGCTACTTTCTTACTTGTGGAATTTGTCACCTTTCCAACAAAGAGTAGGTGCTTCCAGAGAAGCCTGCTAGTGGCAGGATTACCCATATACTTATCCCTTCCTTTAGATGCTTTCTTGAGAGAGTGGTGCAAAAATCTTGTTGAAGCATCTTCAATTCTTTTGGGTAAAGAGAATTTACACCCCAAATGGGAAGAAAAATGAACTGAAATAGGAGGAATTACTAACTGGACAGTGATTGAGACATCATTACTTTGGAAGGGAAGGTATGAGTAGAAACTGAGAAAGAGGTGTTGGTCAAGGGTCACTTCCTGGAGAAGGTGCCTATGGAGCAATTTGGGAAGTAGAAGAAGGACAGATGAACTGGAAAATAAATGGGACAATATTCTAGGCTACATGGTCCTCTAGGAGGCATGAAATATTGAGACTTTTGTGAGGGATGTGTGTTGACATTTGAAGGGAATTTATGAGCCACGTTTGTATTGTGTATTGTGCATCGTGTCATGGAGTAAGATTTCTGAATCAGGAAGGAATGAGAGGAGGAGTTAAGATGGGGGAGACGTAGCTGGAACCTGGGCTTTCCTCATCCCTCAAACACAGCTGTCAGATCACTTGGAAAACCAGGAAACCTATCTGCAGAGTGGCAGAAGGATTTCCACAGTTAGAAGGAGAAAGCTTGGCAGGTGTGAGGTATGCGAAAGTGAGTTGGGAGAAAGATGGCAGGCTGTAGAGGGGAGGGAACCCTTTCCATGGAGAGACAAAAGAGAAAAAGAGACCCAGTTTGAGAAAGTGCTGCATCAAGTTCACACAAGGGGAAAACCTCTCTGGACTATGGGCTGGGGAGTGAGAAGTACTGAGTGTCCCAGTTATTTTTTTTGCAGTTGGGGCTCAAAGTCTGAAATTTTGGAATTGCACAACTTTCTAGAGTTGAACTGTAGAGCTGTTGCTTGTGCTCATGGTGAGGTGGGATCTGGCCCCACAGTGCTAGGTTGGTGTAGGGATCTCTGGGATGCACTGTGACAGAAACAGTCCCCTTCCTGGAGTACTTTTGGAAGAGGATATATTGCCTCCCCAAGGACAAAATACTCTCCAGGTGCCAGCAAAAGGCCTTTCATTAGTGGCGGACAGAGACACACTCAGATGGAATATAACCTTTGCGGTTTTTAGCAGTGCTACTCCATAGATCCCTAACACTGCTCAGGTGTGGGACAGTTTTTCAGGGACAGAGAAATTCCAACATGGAGAGGCTCTACTCTGGAGGAGGGGAGTGGATCTGCACAGTTCCAATCTCACACTGGGGTTCGAGAGTCCCAGACCTGGATGAGAGACTGGGGTAGTGCCATTTTCCCCCTAACACCAACATGGTGGGACTTCAGAGATCAGACAGTGGCGCTCAGTAGAGTTGGGACCTGCATGCACTGAACCCTGGTGACGTGCTGGCAGGACTGACTCTGAGCCAATGCAGGAGACCTCTCCTCCAGACCAGCACAGCCAGCACCTCTCATGCACCAAGTGCATTGAAAATGAAGCGCTTCAAAATGACGCCTGAGTCCTTTTTTCTTTTTTCCTTCTCTTTTCTTTGGAGTCAGGCTTATAGTTTCTTGTTGGTTTCATTCAGTTGCCTTTCTTTTTCCCGATTTTTTTGTGTAACAGGCTTCTCCCTCATCCCTTTTATCCACGGTTACTTCAACAAAGAAACCAAAGCACACCTAGTTAAAGGTCCAACACTCCAACAATGAGTGCAAGGAGGAACTCTGCAGAGGACTGACCAGTGGGAAAGAGCAGCCAAAATGCAACAGCAGAGTGCACACCAAAAATACTGGAGTGCCAGGCTCTGGGCAGTGTATGGCCCCATTTTAATATAGTATTAACTCTCAGTGGTAGGAAACACAACAAGCTTTTATTTTTTTATTACTTACTTATTTATTTAATTTTTAAATTTTATTTATTTATTTTTTAATATGAAATTTATTGTCAAATTGGTTCCATATAACACCCAGTGCTCATCCCAAAAGGTGCCCTCCTCAATACCCATCACCCACCCTCCCCTCCCTCCCACCCCCCATCAACCCTCAGTTTGTTCTCAGTTTTTAAGAGTCTCTTGTGCTTTGGCTCTCTCTCTCTCTAACCTCTTTTTTTATTTTTCTTCCCCTCTCCCATGGACTTCTGTTAAGTTTCTCAGGATCCACATAAGAGTGAAACCATATGGTATCTGTCTTTCTCTGTATGGCTTATTTCACTTAGCATCACACTCTCCAGTGCCATCCACGTTGCTACAAAAGGCCATATTTCATTCTTTCTCATTGCCACATAGTATTCCATGGTGTATATAAACCACAATTTCTTTATCCATTCATCAGTTGATGGACATTAAGGCTCTTTCCATCATTTGGCTATTGTTGAAAGTACTGCTATACACATTAGGGTACAAGTGCCCTTATGCATCAGCACTCCTGTATCCCTTGGGTAAATTTACCCTTGGGTAAATTCCTAGCAGTATTATTGCTGGGCCATAGGGTAGGTCTATTTTTAATTTTCTGAGGAACCTCCACACTGCTTTCCAGAGCGGCTGCACCAATTTGCATTCCCACCAACAGTGCAAGACGGTTCCCGTTTCTCCACATCCTCGCCAGCATCTATAGTCTCCTGATTTGTTCATTTTGGCCACTCTGACTGGCGTGAGGTGATATCTGAGTGTGGTTTTGATTTGTATTTCCCTGATAAGGAGCGATGTTGAACATCTTTTCATGTACCTGTTGGCCATCCGGATGTCTCCTTTAGAGAAGTGTCTATTCATGTTTTCTGCCCATTTCTTCACTGGGTTATTTGTTTTTTGGGTGTGGTGTTTGGTGAGCTCTTTATAGATTTTGGATACTAGCCCTTTGTCTGATATGTCATTTGCAAATATCTTTTCCCATTCCGTTGGTTGTCTTTTAGTTTTGTTGGTTGTTTCCTTTGCTGTGCAGAAGCTTTTTATCTTCATAAGGTCCCAGTAATTCATTTTTGCTTTTAATTCCCTTGCCTTTGGGGATGTGTCGAGTAAGAGATTGCTACGGCTGAGGTCAGAGAGGTCTTTTCCTGATTTCTCCTCTAGGGTTTTGATGGTTTCCTGTCTCACATTCAGGTCCCTTATCCATTTTGAGTTTATTTTTGTGAATGGTGTGAGAAAGTGGTCTAGTTTCAACCTTCTGCATGTTGCTGTCCAGTTCTCCCAGCACCATTTGTTAAAGAGACTGTCTTTTTTCCATTGGATGTTCTTTCCTGCTTTGTCAAAGATGAGTTGGCCATACGTTTGTGGGTCTAGTTCTGGGGTTTCTATTCTATTCAATTGGTCTATGTGTCTGCTTTTGTGCCAATACCATATGTCTTGATGATTACAGCTTTGTAGTAGAGGCTAAAGTCTGGGATTGTGATGCCTCCTGATTTGGTCTTCTCCTTCAAAATTCCTTTGGCTATTCGGGGCCTTTTGTGGTTCCATATGAATTTTAGGATTGCTTGTTCTAGTTTCGAGAAGAATGCTGGTGCAATTTTGATTGGGATTGCACTGAATGTGTAGATAGCTTTGGGTAGTATTGACATTTTGACAATATTTATTCTTCCAACCCATGAGCAGGGAATGTCTTTCCATTTCTTTATATCTTCTTCAACTACCTTCCTAAGCTTTCTATAGTTTTCAGCATACAGATCTTTTACATCTTTGGTTAGATTTATTCCCAGGTATTTTATGCTTCTTGGTGCAATTGTGAATGGGATCAGTTTCTTTATTTGTCTTTCTGTTGCTTCATTATTAGTGTATAAGAATGCAACTGATTTCTGTACATTGATTTTGTATCCTGCAACTTTGCTGAATTCATGTATCAGTTCTAGCAGACTTTTGGTGGAGTCTATCGGATTTTCCACGAATAATATCATGTCATCTGCAAAAAGCGAAAGCTTGATTTCATCTTTGCCAATTTTGATGCCTTTGATTTCCTTTTGTTGCCTGATTGCTGATGCTAGAACTTCCAGCACTATGTTAAACAACAGCGGTGAGAGTGGGCATCCCTGTCGTGTTCCTGATCTCAGGGAAAAAGCTCTCAGTTTTTCCCCATTGAGGATGATGTTAGCTGTGGGCTTTTCATAAATGGCCTTTATGATGTGTAAGTATGTTCCTTCTATCCCGACTTTCTCAAGGGTTTTTGTTAAGAAAGGGTGCTGGATTTTGTCAAAGACCTTTTCTGCATCGATTGACAGGATCATATGGTTCTTCTCTTTGTTTTTTTTATTAATGTGATGTATCACGTTGATTGATTTGCGAATTTTGAACCAGCCCTGCATCCCAGGAATGAATCCCACTTGATCATGGTGAATAATTCTTTTTATATGCTGTTGAATTCGATTTGCTAGTATCTTATTGAGAATTTTTGCATCCATATTCATCAGGGATATTGGCCTGTAGTTCTCTTTTTTTCCTGGGTCTCTGTCTGGTTTAGGAATCAAAGTAATACTGGCTTCATAGAATGAGTCTGGAAGTTTTCCTTCCCTTTCTATTTCTTGGAATAGCTTGAGAAGGATAGGTATTATCTCTGCTTTAAACATCTGGTAGAACTCCGCTGGGAAGCCATCTGGTCCTGGACTCTTATTTGTTGGGAGATTTTTGATAACCGATTCAATTTCTTCGCTGGTTATGGGTCTGTTCAAGCTTTCTATTTCCTCCTGATTGAGTTTTGGAAGAGTGTGGGTGTTCAGGAATTTGTCCATTTCTTCCAGGTTGTCCAATTTGTTGGCATATAATTTTTCATAGTATTCCCTGATAATTGTTTGTATCTCTGAGGGATTGGTTGTAATAATTCCATTTTCATTCATGATTTTATCTATTTGGGTCCTCTCCCTTTTCTTTTTGAGAAGCCTGGCTAGAGGTTTGTCAATTTTGTTTGTTTTTTTCAAAAAACCAACTCTTGGTTTCGTTGATCTGCTCTACAGTTTTTTTAGTTTCTATATTGTTTATTTCTGCTCTGATCTTTATTATTTCTCTTCTTCTGCTGGGTTTAGGCTGCCTTTGCTGTTCTGCTTCTAGTTCCTTTAGGTGTGCTGTTAGATTTTGTATTTGGGATTTTTCTTGTTTCTTGAGATAGGCCTGGATTGTGATGTATTTTCCTCTCAGGACTGCCTTCGCTGCATCCCAAAGCGTTTGGATTGTTGTATTTTCATTTTCCTTTGTTTCCATGTATTTTTTAATTTCTTCTCTAATTGCCTGGTTGACCCACTCATTCTTTAGTAGGGTGTTCTTTAACCTCCATGCTTTTGGAGGTTTTCCAGACTTTCTCCTGTGGTTGATTTCAAGCTTCATAGCATTGTGGTCTGAAAGTATGCATGGTATAATTTCAATTCTTGTAAACTTATGAAGGGCTGTTTTGTGACCCAGAATATGATCTATCTTGGAGAATGTTCCATGTGCACTCGAGAAGAAAGTATATTCTGTTGCTTTGGGATGCAGAGTTCTAAATATATCTGTCAAGTCCATCTGATCCAATGTATCATTCAGGGCCCTTGTTTCTTTATTGACCGTGTGTCTGGATGATCTATCCATTTCTGTAAGTGGGGTGTTAAAGTCCCCTGCAATTACCACATTCTTATCAATAAGGTTGCTTATGTTTATGAGTAGTTGTTTTATATACTTGGGGGCTCTGGCATTCGGCGCATAGACATTTATAATTGTTAGCTCTTCCTGATGGATAGACCCTGTAACTATTATATAATGTCCTTCTTCATCTCTTGTTACAGCCTTTAATTTAAAGTCTAGTTTGTCTGATATAAGTATGGCTACTCCAGCTTTCTTTTGGCTTCCAGTAACATGATAAATAGTTCTCCATCCCCTCAGTCTCAATCTGAAGGTGTCCTCAGCTCTAAAATGAGTCTCTTATAGACAGCAAATAGATGGGTCTTTTTTTTTTAATCCATCCTGATACCCTATGTCTTGGTTGGCACATTTAATCCATTTACATTCAGTGTTATCATAGAAAGATATGGGTTTAGAGTCATTGTGATGTCTGTAGGTTTCATGCTTGCAGTGATGTCTCTGGTACTTTGTGGTCCTTGCAACATTTCACTCACAGTATCTCCCTTAGGATCTCTTGTAGGGCTGGTTTAGTGGTGATGAATTCCTTCAGTTTTTGTTTGTTTGGGAAGACCTTTATCTTTCTTTCTATTCTAAATGACAGACTTGCTGTATAAAGGATTCTTGGCTGCATATTTTTTTTCTGTTCATCACGTTGATGATTCCCTGCCATTCCTTTCTGGCCTGCCAAGTTTCAGTAAGTAGATCTGTCACTAGTCTTATCAGTATCCCTTTATATGTTAGAGCGTGTTTATCCCTAGCTGCTTTCAGAATTTTCTCTTTATCCTTGTATTTTGCCAGTTTCACTATGATATGTCATGCAGAAGATCGATTCAAGTTACGTCTGAAGGGCGTTCTCTGTGCCTCTTGGATTTCAACGTCTTTTTCCTTCCCCAGATCAGGGAAGTTCTTAGCTATGATTTGTTCAAGTACACCTTCAGACCATTTCTCTGTCTCTTCCTCCTCTGGAATCCCTATTATACAGATACTGTTCCATTTGATTGCATCACTTAGTTCTCTAATTCTCCCCTCATACTCCTGGATTTTTTTATCTCTCTTTTTCTCAGCTTCCTCTTTTTCCATAATTGTATCTTCTAATTCACCTATTCTCTCCTCTGCCTCTTCAATCCGAGCTGTGGTCGCCTCTATTTTATTTCACACCTCATTTATAGCATTTTTTCGCTCCTCCTGACTGTTTCTTAGTCCCTTGATCTCTGAAGCAATAGATTCTCTGCTGTCCTGTATACTTTTTTCAAACCCAGCGATTAATTTTATGACTATTATTTTAAATTCATGTTCCGTTATATTGCTTAAATAGTTTTTGATCAATTCATTAGCTGTCGCTAACATTAGCTGTATCTATTGAGGAGAATTCTTCCGTTTTGTCATTTTGGATAGCCCCTGGCGTGGCAGGGAACTGCAGGGCACTTCCGCTGTGCTTTCTGGAGTAACTTGTGTTGGTGGGCAGGGCCGCAGTCAGACCTGATGTCTGTCCCCAACCCACTCCTGGGGCCACAGTCAGACTGGTGTGTACCTTATCTTCCCCTCTCCCAGGGGCAGGACTCACTGTGGAGTGGTGTGGGCCCTGTCTGGGCTACTTGCACAATGCCAGGCTTGTGGTGCTGCTTCTATGGGTTCTGGTGTATTAGCTGTGGTGGAGCTGCAAGGTTGACAGGGGCAGGAGGGATAGGCTTAGCTTGCTTTGACATTGTTGGTTCCCTGCCGGAGAGGCCCTGCATAACTGGGAAGGAGGCCGGCAGACCCGTTGGAGGGATGGATCCACAGAAGCACAGTGTTGGCTGTTTGCATGGTGCAAGCAAGTTCGGTGACAGAAACTGGTTTGTTTGTGGTTTCAGCTGGGGGATTAGCAAGGGAGATGGTGCTGGCCAGTGCCTTTGTTCACTGCGGAGCTGAGCTCTGTCCTCCAGGGCTCAACAACTCTCCCTCCCGTTGTACTCTAGACCTCCAGCTCTCCGAGTAGAGCTGTTGACTTATAACATTCCAGATGTTAAGTCCCGCTGGCTGTCAGAACTCATGCAGTCTGGCCCTTCTGCTTGAAGTCAGACTTGGGGTCTCTGCCTTGCCGGGAGGGCTGACCCTCCACCGCCCCTGCTCCCTCCCGCCAATCTGTGTAGTGCGCACCGCCTCTCTACCTTCCTAGCCTCTTCCGTGGGCCTCTTGTCTATGCTTGGCTCCAGAGGCCGTTGTGCTAGTCTTCCGGTGGTTATGTGGGTTTTTTAGGCAGATGTGTGTGTAATCTCAGCAATCAGCAGGATGCAGTGAGCCCAGCGTCCTCCTATGCCACCATCTTGTCCTTGCTCTAAATTTTTATTTATTTTTGACAGAGAGAAATACAGAGCATGAGCATGGGAGGGGCAGAGAGAGAGGGAGACAGAATCTGAAGCAGGCTCCAGGCTCTGTGCTGTCAGCACAGAGCCTGACATGGGGCTCCCACAACAAGCTTTTATATCACATAAAAGACAGAAACTTAGCCAAAATGATAAGACAGAGGAATTCTCCCCAAAAGAAAGGTTAAGAAGAAATCTCCGCCAGGGACTTGATCAAACAGATAGAAGCAATATGTCTGAACAAGAATTTAGACAACAGTCATAAGACTACTAGCTGGGCTTGAAAAAAAAAGTGTAGAAGACACCAGAGAAACCCCTGACGCAGAGATCAAGTACCTAAGAACTAGTCAGGATGAAATAAAAATTGTTATACCTAGGGGGGGCTGGGTGGATAGTTGTTTAAGTGTCTGACTCTTAATTTTGGCTCAGGTCAAGATCTCCTGATTGTATTTCGAACCACACATCACGAATCAGGATCCCCACTGACAGTGTGGAACCTGCTTGGGGTTCTCTCTCTCTCTCTCTCTCTCACACACACACACACACACACACACACACAATTAAAAAACCACGTAAACTTTTTAAAATTGCTGTAACTGAGATGCAAAACAAACTGGATACAGTGACAATGAGAATTGAAGAAGCAGAGGAGAGAATAGGTGATATAGAAGACAAAATTATGAAAAATAATGAAGCTGGGAAAAAAGAGGGAAAGGAAATTATTCGATCACAAGAGAGACTTAGAGAACTGATTCCTTGAAATGAAAAAATATTCATATTATGGGAACCCAGAAGAAGAGTGAGCAAAAGGGGTAGAATATTGATTTTAACAAATTATAACTGAGAACTTCACTAATCTGGGGAAAGAAACAGGCTTTCAAACCCAAGAGGAACAGAGAACTCCCCTCAAATGAACAGAAACAAGGCAACACCACAACATAGCATAGTGAAACTTGCAAAAATACAAATATGAAGATAATTCTAAAAGCTGCTAGGGATAAATTATCCTTAACCTACAGGGGTAGACTTTTAAGGTTAGTAGTACACCTGTACATGGAAACTTGGGAGGCTAGAAGAGAGTGGCAGGAAATATTCAATGTGTTGAATGGGAAAAATGTGCAGCCAAGAATCCTTTATCTAATAAGGTTCTCATTCAGAATAGAAAGAGAAAAAAAGACCTTCCCAGACAAACAAAAACTAAAGGAGTTTGTGACCACTAGACCAGCTTTGCAGGAAATTTTAAAGGGGACTCTCTGAGTGGAGGAAAAAAAAAGATCAAAGCAACAAGACTACGAAGTACCAGAGAACGTCACCAGTAACAGCAACTCTATAGGTAACACAATGGCACTAAATTCATATCTTTCAATAATCACTCTTAATGTAAATGGACTAAATGGTCCAGCAACAGACATAGGGTATCAGAATGGATAAACAAATCAAGATCCATCCATACATTGCCTACAAGAGACTCATTTTAGACCTAAAGGCACCTGCAGATTGAGAGTGAGGGGATGGAGAACCATCTGTCATGCTAATGGAGGTCAAAAGAAAGCTAGATTAGCCATACTTATATCAGACAGAGTAGATTTTAAACCAAAGACTGTAACAAGAGATGAGGAAAGGCATTATCTCATAATTAAGGAGTCTATGCATCAGGAAGATCTAACAATTGTAAATATTTTTTTCCCAACTTGGAGCACCCAAATATAGAACTTAATAACAAACATGAAGAAAATCATTGATAATAATACAATAGTAGTCGGGGACCTTAATACCCCAATTACAACAATGGGCAGATCATTTAAGCAGAAAATCAACAAGAAAACAATGGCTTTGAAAGACACTGGACCAGATGGACTTAACAGATACATTCAGAACATTTCACACTAACGTTCTTCTCAAGGGCACACAGAACATTCTCCACAATAGGTACCATACTGGGTCACAAATCAGCCCTCAACAGGTAAAGAAAGATTGAGATCATACCATGGAGTTTTTCAGAGCATAACACTACGAAATTTGAAATCAACCATCAGAAAAAATTTGGAAGGCCCTCAAATATATGGAAAGTTAAAGAAAATCTTACTAAAGAATGACTGGGTTAACCAGGAAATTAAAGAAGCAATAAAAAAATTACATGGAAGCCAATGAAAATGAAAACAGGACAGTCCAAACCCTTTGGGATGCAGTAAAGGCAGTCCTAACAGGAAAATACATTTCAATCCATTCTTATTTCAAGAAGCAAGAAAAGTTATAAATACACAAGCTAAGCTTACACCTAAAGGAGGTAGAAAAGGACCAGGAAATGAAGCCTAACGCTAGCAGAGGAGGGAAATAATAAAGATTAGAGCAATAATAAAGGATTTGGAAACAAACAAAAAACCCCAAAAACCCAGTAGAACAGATCAATAAATCTAAGTGCTGGTTCTTTTAAAGAAGAAGGAAAATTGATAAATTCATAACCAGACTTACCATAATGAAAGAGGACCCAAATAGATAAAATCACAAATGATTGAGGAGAGATCACAGCCAACACCACAGAAATACCAACGTTATAAGAAAATACTGTGAAAAATTAAATGCCAACAACCTGGGCAGCAAATGGACAATCTCCTAGAAACTCAAAAACTACCAAAATTGAAATAGGAAGAAATAGAAAATTTGAACAGCAAGGTATCTATTATCAGAAATTCCAAGTGATTCCTGGGCCAGATGGCTTTCCAGGGAAATTCTACAAGATATTTAAAGAATGGTTAATACCTATTCTTCTCCAACTGTTCCAAAACATAGAAATGGAAGGAAAGCTTCCAAACTCATTCTATAAAGCCAGCATTACCTTGATTCACAAACCAAAGACATGACTAAAAAGGGGAATTACAGGTCAATATCCCTGATGAAACTGGATGCAAAAATTCTCAAGAAGATACTAGCAAATTGAATTCAATAGTACGCTAAAAGAATTATTCAACATGATCAAGTGGGATTTATTCCTGGGCTGCAGGGATGGTTCAATAACCACAAATTAATCAACATTATATATCACATTAATAAAAGAAAGTATAAGAACCACACGATCCTCTCAATAGATGCAGAAAAAGCATTTGACAAAACACAGCTTTCTTTCTTTGTAAAAAACAAAAGCAAAACCAAAATCTTTATAAAGTGGGTATAGAAAGAACATACGTTGAGATAATATAGGCCATATGTGAAAGACCCACAGCTAATATCATCCTCAATGGGGAAAAACAGAGAGTTTTCCTAAGGTCAGGAACATGACAGGGATGTCCACTCTCATGAATGTTGTTCATGGAGTGTTGGAAGTCCAGGCCTGAGCAACTAGACAACACAAAGAAATAAAAGGCATTCAAATTGGCAAAGAAGGAGTCAAACTTTCACTCTATGCAGATGACGTGATACTCTACATGGAAAACCTGAAAGACTCCACGAAAAAAATGCTAGAACTGAAATATGAAATCAGCCAAGCCATAGGATAAAAAACCAATGTACAAAAATCTGTGGCATTTCTATACACCAATAATGAAGCAGCAGAAAGAGAAATCAATGAATTGATCCCATTTTCAGCAGACCAAAAACCATAAAATAACTAGGAATAAACTTAACCAAAGCGGTAAAAGATTTATACACTGAAAACTGTACTCCCAAAGCCAAGACTACACTGTATACACTGTTGAATATAAGTGTCTTGTTTGTCTGGTTTCTGTTTCATTATGTACAAAAGGGCTCTGTTGTTTTCCAGGAAAGAATGCACAATATATAGGTATACAAGGAAACATTAATCAATCATATGGGCTAAGGGTCCTGGCTAAAGCTTCAAGACTACTAACTTGATTGCAGTGGCCCAGACAACTCAGAGAGGTCACCTAAGATTCTGCCAGAATGAGGGCATTCACCCTGGTGTCCTAGGTGAAGAAGGCTCAGAGATCTGGGAGCCCTGGCTGAACCATGTTGCTGGTGGGGTGGGAGTACAGTGGCCTGAGCTCTTGGAGATGTGTGTCCTGGTGTCCTGAGCTGGGCTGGGTGGAGGTGGTTGGAGGGGAGGACAACCCCATCAGCTTAGGGAGGACTCCAGGCTCAGGGTCTGTCTTAGAGCATATTATCTCCAGGAGGCCCAGAGGGGAAGAGAAGAGAACGGGAAACAGACATTTCAGACCCATCCAGCCTCATTCCTTCCCCTCTACCCTCCCTCACCTAGCTAAGTCCAGCCTCTCAATGGGCCATTTCACACTTATTACACACCCACTGTGTGCACCAAGCTCCAAAGTGTTCTTAGCCCATTCTCACCCCAGGAACCACTGCCTTCCCATTGCAACCACACAGATCCTCAGTCTTCTCAGTCCCTAGCTTGATCTCAGAGCCCAGAAGCCTCTTTGGAAGCCTGGGATGTGGAACCTAGATATTTGGGACATACCATGGAGACCCTGAAGAAGTGGGGGAAGGGAAGGTTGGGAGAGAGCCCCACTATTTCCTGGGGACAGGATGATGGCTTACATTAGCAAGAAAGATTCAAGTGAGAGGAGATGAAGAACTTCTCTTGAGCAGACATCACTACTTGTTTTCTGAAGCTAAAATCCTGATACAGGATTGGGTAAGATGAATAGGGGCCCATAGAGAGAGATCCTCTCCCCAGGAGTGTTTGGGTTCAGCAAGGTGTGGTGGGGGAAGGGGAGACCACCTGGAACAAACAGTTGGTAAACAAGGTGAGACTCTGGGGGAATCTGTGGTTTCCATGTGGAGGCCTGAGTCCTGTCCTGCACACACCCTATAATTGTGAAATTATGCGGAATCCTCTGGGCTCTCAGACATCAGTGATCTTGGAGGAGAAAAGATGCAGAGGCTGAGCAGATTCCTTTCTCTCCTGCAAACCTGTGCTAGGAACTGAGGGGGAGTCTCCCTCCAGCGTAAGCGGAGGCGGAGGTGGTAGGACAACCTGCGGCAACAGTCACCATTTGCCTCTGTCCTCTCCTGAGATGAAGTGGCTTTGGGATGACCAGGTAATCAGGCCTTCCCTGAGGTCCCAGAGCTGCCAAGGGTCCCTTTCAACCTTGGGCAGCACTGAGCTATGGGCTCTCCCCATCACTCAATGCCTGTCAGGAAGGGACAGGGTCACCATGGAGGACCGAGTTCCCCAGGTGGGGCTGAATTCCCTAGGAGGTTTTCCTTGGTCACCCTATCCCACTCACCAATTTCCTTATGGAGACAGGTCTCTTCAGTTCTTCTAAACACATGACAGGGTTTGCCTAGAGGAAGAGAGAAGAGATAGTAGGCATATGGCAGGAAGAGAGAGAGGGGGGCAAATGTCCTTCCTGTCATTGGGCTCTGAGCCCTGTTCTACCCCCTAGATTCTGAAAGGTGTGAAAGGTGCAAATGAAGGTGTAGAAATGACCTTAAATGGGGGCAGATTGGTAGGATGCAGCAGGGTGGAGAGATGGAGGTAATGGGAGAGTGGAGCCCACTGGGATTTGGGGTTTTCTGGGGAGGTGAGCCAGGAGGGGGGAGGGAGGCAAGCTGGGTGGGGTGGAAGGTGGTGAAGGTGGGAGGGGACAGAGTGGGAGGTGGGCAGTGCAGCGGGTCAGAGGGATGGGGGTGAGCAGGGGAGGGAGGTGGAGGAACCAGGATGGGGCAATACCTGATGAAAACTCAGAGATGGTCAGGGTGGTGGGTTGTCTGGAAGGACTGGAGCAGGATCCCACTGGGAGGAGCCCAAAACGCCCTCCCCCAAGCATGGAAGTAGTTTCTTTTGGTTAGGGAAGTGGGTTCAGGGTGTAGGGACGCTGAGAGGATAGGGGGTAAAGCTGGTGGATCATAGATGGGTCAGACATTTCCTGGGGAAGGGGAACCATGATCAACAGGGCAGATTCAGAGAAGGAAGTACAGAGATCACTGCTTGCAACACTCTCACTTGACAGACAGGAACCAGAGGTCCTGGAGGAGGGAATACTCAGTGTCTCCTGCTATGAGATGGCTGCCTCTGGAAAACCTGCCCCAGACTCCTAGTCTAGGAGTCCTTCTTGTTCCCCATTTGGAGGACCCTGGACTCTGTTCCCATTCTCTTGGCTTTATGGGATGGGAAGAGGTGGAGAAGGACTTCAGCTAGACTGGGGTAATAATCCCCCTTCCTCCTCCTCTAGTGACTCCTTTCTAGCCTTCCAGCTGGGCTTCTAGGCCTCCCATGCACTGACACCTATTCCTTCTCCTTCTCGCCCTCCCTCCACAGACTCCCAGGATCTGGTCTCTTAGCTCCATCTGGGCAGCCATTGCAGTATTTAGTCCTCCCTGCCCTGCTCTGGCCTCATAGTCTGACTCCAGTCTGAACCACCCCCTCTCCTCCTCTTCCAGCAGATTACCTTCCTAGTCCTTTCCAAAATCACTGGTTACTCTCCTCCTCTGGGATGTCTTCTGTGATTAATTCTCCTGGTTCTTGATCCCACACTGTTTCTTTCTAAACCACAGGAAATGTACCTGCAGGCCTTTCCTTGTTCTGGTCTCTTCTGTTTCCTGACTGGCTTTCCTGGTTTTCTCCTTTGTCTTCGGACTCCATGTATGCACCAGGAGGGCCAGAACTGCCCTGGAGAATTGCCTGAGCCCCTCCGTGTTCTCTGTGTTCTGGGAATGGCAGAGATAATGATGTCCAACTGGGTCTCACCCCAAGGACGGAGGTGGCAGTGCAGACCCTTCCCTGTCTGTATCTGTGTGTTTTATTGGGGTGTAGACTTCACCTCCTGGTTGCATCCTTCTCCTGTTCCTGATTGCCCTTGACCCAGTTAACAGACTTCTTATGGCTGCTGCCCTGGAGCTCCTGGGATGCTGGGACAGGTGTGTGTTGCAGGGAGTATGGCCGGAGTCACAAAAGATGAGTCCATAAACAAAATGCAGTTAAGTGAAGGTCCTCATACTCATGTTGGAATGAGGCTCCGACTCCAAAAGGAAGATTCTTTTTAATAGGGTACTTGCTAAAGACTATGTGCATAAAGTCAGCTAAGCATGTGTATTAATCAATTTACTGGTTTAGCTTTTCAAGGTTGAATTTCGAGTTAATTGGTTTCTATAACACTAGGAAGGGTCAGGTGGGAAGAAGGATCCGGCCCTGGACAATGTTAATGGCTCTAGGCATTCCTTGTTCCTTAGGGAGCTGCAGCCTGCTTTCAGCTATGTAAACGCGTCCTAAGGCCTTGCACCTTCTCCAGCCTTTCCCTTTTGAAGTCTCTTCCTTTGATGCTTCTCTCCTGCATCTCCCACAGGTGTGGGGAGTGGCAGAGAGTACCACTGTGATTTCTCAACTTGGGCTTCACACTGCACCTGACCACTTGCTTCCTGGTTGGGTCTCTGCAAACCTGTTTTCCCTCTCAGGCTTGTCTTCCACCCTCACTTTCCTTCCTCCACTCCATCCTCACACAGCCCACCTATCTCCAAAGCCTGAGTTCTCTCTGCAAACTCTCTTTCCTGAGAACCTTGGGGTTGGTCTCCTGCCTGGAAAGGAGGATGTGTGGATGGAGATCTGGGTGGAGGAGATCTGGGTCCTGGCTCTGGTGAGGCACCAGGCCTAGCTCTGGGCCCATCTGTGCATTTGTTGCCACCTTATAGCCATTCTGAGAACTGCAGGGTTGGGGTCATTGCTGAGAAAGGAAAGGGGGAGGGCCTGGTTGGCTTTTAGAGGGAAGCAGGCCTCAGAGTTGTTAATTGACATTGGAGGTTTTCTCAGGGAGCCTTTGAATTCCTACATGGCCTGGGAGTGAAAGGCAGTGAGGAAAGTCAAGTAGCAGGGATACATCTAGATGGAGAGAGATAATTGAAACTCTGTCCTCAAGTCTCAAACCTACAATTCAAATTCTCCTTCCCCAAAAGTGTCCTAAAAGGGAAACAATCTGAAACTAAAGCAGGAGGAAGTGATATCAGACCTGAGAAGAACTTCCCAGTAAATACTAAAGTGTATTTGGATACCACTGCTTCTGACATTTGCCCAACTTTACAATGCTTCTCATCCCAGTGAGCTGCCCCTCCCTTCCCCAGTCTCCCTGATCTCATCATGCTCAGCTCATTGTGCCTATTCAGAAAAGCCCAGTTTCCTCAGCCTTCCCTACTCCAGTCTGAGTGTGGCTATGGGCAAGATGCTAATCTGGTAAGTCCCTTCTGTGGTCTAACTGCAGTCGTGCCTGGAGCACTGGAAGTGGAGAGAACCACCATATCCCCATAAGAACTGCAGATGGGAAGGAGGCCAGAGGAAGGACCTTGCGAGGAAGGTTGTGAGGGAGGGCAGTTCTACCTCAAGTTCTCCTCCATCCTCCTCTCTCCTGCCCCACTGGGTCTGTGGAGATGAAGACCATGGGACAGAGTGGTTCACACCCTGGAGAACTCTCTCTGCTTGGGCTTCAGGATTCACAGGTGCTCGGGGGAGGGGAATCTGAGTTCCATCATGGCCCTTGGTATTGTCTTCTGTAGAGTGGGTATATTGGGGAGGGAAGAGGGGAGGCAGTGTTTGTTTCAATCAGCCTGAGTCCTTCTGGTCTCACCCAGAGTCCCTTTGAAGCCTTTTTCTCTCCAGGCACCAAAATCCAGTCCCTCATAAGCTCCCATGATGATATGTCCTCCTCTACTCCTCCCGCCCCCACTAAGTACAGCACCCTTTATTGGGGGCTGAGAATCACCAAATTCTCCTGACTACCCCCCCTCTGTTTCTGCTGTCACTGCTTGGACATCTTGGCCAGGAGCCCTGGCTCTATGCACGCAAGGTGGGGACTGTGTCCAGGCGCCCTCCCTCTGAGGTACCATTTTTCCCTTGCCTCATTTGCCGCCACCCACCTTACTGAGTTAAATTAAACAGTAATACTCTGTATGGCTCCAGCCCCATGGAGCTGGACTCTGGGAATATGAAAACAATTCCTGGTACTTCTCATCTGGCTGCCTTATAGTTTTTTCCCCTGCTACCTGGTATACTCATTTATGTATGTGATAATATCAGAATATTTTGACCTCAGGAATTTATAGTAGAATGGGCACCTTGAGAGCCCCTAAAGGTGATTGGCATTTGTCTCAGTCCTTAGCAAGGAGGAGGCTCTGTCTGCTGCCTCTTCCATTCTGGGGAAGGTGTGTGGGAGCTGCACCCAGAGGGCCCAAAGGGAAAATGCAAACATCAGAGTGGATTAGGAGGCACATGGCGAGAGGGAAAGAAAGGGGGAGCATTTTATCTTTTCAGGTTTCCCCCATGAGTGGAAAGTTGGAATAAGGTGTTTGAAATCCTGGCATGTTTTTCTCTTCTTGTTTTCTAAGGAAGGAGTCCTGGATTGGGGAATGACATGGAGTTCTTGTGTGTGATGGACTATGCAGAAGGGGTGTGTGTGGCACGCCTGCATGCACATATTCACCCATCAGTTCACAAGTTTGCACATGTGCCCCCCTCCCCCAAACTGGCCCCATTCCACGAGTCAATGCATTCAATCTAGTTACTATCACTTCCTCACTTTAGCTCCTAGGAGAGGGGAGGAAGTAAGGCTAGTCAGAACACTGGGTCATACTCAAGCCAGAAGTTCCCAGCTGAGGGTAAAGAGAACAGGACAGAGCCTTCCCTTGGTCTGCAGTTAGGTTTTCTTCCCTGTCCCTCCTATCCTTCCTTCTCGGTCCTTTCAGTGCTCACCTCCCTCCCTAGGAGATCCAGCTTTTGAGGTTAAAAGAGGGTCAGTAGCAGCAAGCAGAATTTGGAGGAGGAGTCAGTAGGTGAGAAGAGGGATGGGAGGAACAAGGAGCACTCAAGGGCCTGATAGAGAGGATCCCTGGGAAAAGAGAGTTGAGGACCCTGAATGGCCCCTCCTCTCCATGTGTACAGGGCTGTGGTGGGAGGGAACAAGATTAGAACAGGAAAAGCACATTTCTGTCTATAACTCTGATGAGCCTCTGCAAACACGGGACAAAGAGAAAATAATGAATGAAGAGAAGTTTCTCTTGCAGCTCAGGATGTAGGAAGAGAGGAGCAGGGGCCGTGGGACTCTGAGGGGCAGAGGGGTGTGTGTGCTGAGGGTGAGGGTGTGCACTGCATGGTGTTTGTGGTGTACGTGTCTGTGCTCCGTGGTTAACAGTCTTGTGTGCATTCTCATGTGTGTAAACATATCACGTGGGGAAGGGTACAGCTTTGACATTCTCACAACAAGTGAGGTGAGCAGTTTTCCCACTGGGGCCTATGAAGTATGCTTCTCTGTTAGGAGCAGCAGTCAGCACAAAATGGGAAGACCCTTGGATTGAGAATCAAGAAAATGTGGGTTCAAGTTGTGACTCTAGCTGTCAGGTGGGACCCTGTGAAGCATCACCTGTGTGAGCTGGGATGTCACCTGCTGAACAACCATAAAGGGAAAGCCATGTGGCCCTTCTGTGTCAGCAGCCCAAGTCAGGGGGGCCAGAAAAGGCAAGGGGACTGGATGGGTGATGGCATTTCAGGGGCCAAAGACAATATGGGATGATAGTGGGAAGACTGTAAGAGGAGTTTCCTGAATTCAGAAATTCACAGGTTCTTGCTGGAGCCAAGGACTCCAGCCTGCAGCCCAGCCCTATCTCAGTACCCAGGGCTCAGGGCTGGCTCCGCAGAGAGAGAGAGCCCTTCTCTGCCGCCCTCCTGTGGCCACCAAGCCTATCACAGGTCTCTACTGAGAAGGTTCTGCTCAAGTTGTTCTAGCCATGTCCCTTGTCCCCTGGTGGAAATTGTCTACATCAGGAGAAGGGACCTTTGCTCCTCTAACCTCATCTTTCCCCCATCTCCCCCGGTTTCTGGAAACATTCACGTCTCTTTAAGGCTGGGATAGTCTTCCTGAGATTTCACCCTCTTTACCATTGCCTGAAGATTTAAGCTCTACTTTTGGGGATGTGTGGTGGACAAGGGGCTGAGATCAAGATATTGAGCAGAGTTCCTCCTTGGGTTCCATCTACATCCTCAGCTTCCCAGAGTTTTGGAGTTTTCAGGTAAAAACTTCAGGAGTAGTGACATTCTTGGGGGAAATTGGTGTGGAGCAGACCAGGCATTATGTGTCTAGGCTTCTGTGAATTTGCACCTGAGCTCAGTCCCTCAGCCTCAGCAGGGAGGTGGATTGGCAGGAGCCAGGATCAAGAGACAGGGATGCTGGAGGGAGATGATGTATTTGACAGATGCTGAGGGGACTCCTTATCTGCTAGCTCTGGAAGCCCCTCCCACCCACCAGGCTGCCCTTGACCTGCTCCTTCTAGTGCTCAGTGCTCATTAGTGACTTACTGTCTTTGGGGGAGACATCCAGGGAGCCAAGTGCCATTGGTTGGGGAAGGGGGAGGTGAGGAGGAAGGAGGGACATGAGGTAAGTGATGGAGGAGGAGGGGTAGGAATGGCTGGAATTCAAACTGGGGTCCAATGATCACTGGGGTGCTTGGAAGTCTTGGTAGCGCAAACTATCCTGGGTGAGTGAGGGTGGGGGTGGGAAGGATTATTTATAGGGGTTGCATTCCGCTGATTATGGCACTGTTTTGGTTGTGAAATATGAGCCAAGGACTTTATTGAGAGCTTCTTATGTACAAGAAGGGTTACAGGTGCCATGAGGGAATAAAAGAAGGAAGGACACACATATTTTTTTGTTCCCCATTCCCATATTTGAAGCCCAGCCCCATCTCGTCTCTGGATTGATTCACCCATGTGGGCCTGTCTGAGTGTTGCAAAGAGTCACTAAGCAGTTCTGGTCCAGTATGCAGGAGAAAGAGTCTCAGACTTTCTGTTCTGGACACCCTGTCCCCCTCTGGCAAAACATCTGCAGTGGGTCTCCTGTCTCTCCTCACTCTTCTTCTCACAGAATACTCCAATCATGTAGATACCTGGCCAAAGGGAACCTGGAGTACCCTTCCAGAATTTCCAGTGGCTCCCAGTGGAAGGATTAGGGAGGGGAAGGGCCCAGCCTCAAGGACTGTCGGGCCAGCATAGCAGGAAGGGAAGTGACCTGTATCTGGATTCTAGGGAATGTTCTGTGAGAAGCAGAGTGCTGCAGTCAGAGCTGGAAGTGCATCCTAACCTGGCACAGACCACCTTCCACACAAAGGGCTGCCCTCATCTCTGTGCCCTCTGAGCCAGCCCACCTCTGGAATTCCAGGGCAACAGGGGGAGGGTGCACAAATGGGAGAGATGGACACAGGGACAGGGACAGAAAGGCTCAGTAAATTCAAGCCAAGTCCAATAGTTGGGACTTGTAAGGTTGGGAACTTGTAAGGTTCTAGCACCCTGAGTGTCCAAGAGACCAAGACACAGAGTTAACAGAGACAGTGGGCAGTGAAACAGAGACAGGCAGTCAGACCCAGAGACAGGAGAGAGGAAAGAGGGGAACATCCAGAGAGCAGAAAGAAAGATCCAAAATAGACACCCAGACACACCTAGAGGCCAGAGACAGTAGGGTCATACACGGACTCAGAGACAGGAGCTGGACTCAGGCTCAAGGGGTAGCCATAGACCCAAAGCCAAAGACCTATCCATGGACATGGGGCAAGGGCTGAGGAGGTAGCCAGAGAAGTGCAAGCAGAGATGGAGGGAGAGGGAGACAGAGAAGGAAAGGAGGGGGTGGGGGGCAGAGAAAGAGGCAGTGAGAGGTTGCCGAAAGTGGGATGCGGACTCTGAGTCAAGGACTCTGCTGCTGCTGCTGCTGTGTGTGTGTGTGTGTGTGTGTGTGTGGCAGGAACACAACAATTCAGAGCTCCATACAAAATGGCAGAGTCCTCCAGTGCTGAAGGAGACCCCACACCCCGCCTGAAGGACTGCTCTGAGCAGTGGAGGTGGAGGGGGGAGAACAGGAACAAGATGCGAGTTACAGAAAGACTGAGATGGACAAGAAATGGCAGAGACTGAGATCAGAGGTAGAAAAGGTGATAGTGGAGAAGAGAGTAGAGAAATGGACAGAAGACAGAGGGAGAGAGGAGGAGAAGGAATATGATGGAGGAGGGTGTGCAGAGAGACAGCAAGAGGGAGGGTGCCTTTAACTGCAGGAGGGAGAGAGGGGCAGGGAGAGAGACAGGCTGTGGAGAATCAGATGAGGGGAAAGGGGGAAAGCAAGGAGGGCACCTGTCTCCTCAGAGGGGCTGGGCTGGGATGAAACAGCCCTGTGGGGAGGTGGGGAGGTGGTCAGTGAGGGGTTTTTAGGGTTACCTTGTCTCTCTCTTGTTTTAAATACAATGAACCTATTCCACACAACCATCTTCTTCACTGGAGCACTTACAACTGGTGCTGCAGGTGCCTGGTTACCTGGCATCCTCTGTGGGGATCGTCTTCACAGCCTGCAGCACAGCTCTGAGCATCCTCACCAGAGGCACATGTTTGTCCTTTAGGGTGGATCTAATTATTGAGAATTGTCAAATTTTCTCTGAGGCTGGAGAAAAAGTGGAGGACCCAGCTGGGAAGCCATATTTCCAGTTAAATACAAGATGAATGTGGGAGGACAGTGGAGGATGTGCCCTCCTCCAAAATGGCTCTGAAAGATCATTTTGAAGGAGATGCTTGCAGCATGTGACAGAGGGAGACATTCGTGGTGGCTGCTGGGGCCTGGCATAACTTTTCTGTCTGTGAAACCAGGTAATAATACTCCCAGGAACATTCCAAGCCTGGTACTGGACCACTGAGACCAGCATTTGCCTGAAATAGTTGGTCAAGTGGTCCTGCCCTTGGGGAGCTTACAGTTCCCTCCCTGTAAACTAATATGCAAAGTAACCTGGTGACACTGACCCAGTACAGACCAACAAGTGCAAAGGACAATGGCAAATTCAGAATCAGAGTCAGTTAGTTCATCAGGAAAGGCTGCCTGGAAGAGGGGATTCATGAGTGGGGTGCAGAAGAAGAAAGCCAAGAGGGCATGGGATGGAGGAGGAAAAGAGGAGTAGAATCTCTCTTTTGCTTCTGAAGTAGGGTAAGCAAACCATAAGGCAGGCAGGAGACAGCTTTACTGGCCTGTACTAAATACTTGGATTGGGAACCAGCATGAAAGGTAGTGAAGAGTGGCAGATATTGACAGCCATGCTGGGTGTTTTCAATTTGCTAGCAGAGATATTGGAGCCCACTGCAGGGTGCCCTGAGATGTGTTAGGCAGTGATATGGATGTGCACAATTGTCTGGAGAAGTGTATACCCAGGTTTGCATGTCTTCTGTGTGCGTATGTGTTGCGGGGCAAGATATACATCCAGGTGATGTTGCATCAAGTGCTTTGTGCCCCAGGCTCTTATCTCTCCATGTGTGTGGGTGATTGTCATGTTCATATGTCTGAGTACCTTTGTTCATTTGTGTGTCTTCTGGTCCTGTGTGATTGGTGTATCATTTTTTTGTGTGTGTGTATTGTCTTTGGCTGCATGCTGTGGTGGGTAGCTGTGTGCAAAGGTGTATGCTGTGTATGTGTCTGTGTTTATGTGTGTGTGTGAGTGTGGGGTCTCCTGTCTGCAGTAGGAGTGGCGGAAGTACTAACTGCCCAAGCATCACCTTCTCTCTCCCTCCCTGGCTCCATCTGTCCCTGCTGAGGTCATGGCAAGGAGGCAAACAGCAAACGGGCAAAGTGCTTTGCCTGGAGAGACTAGAAACAGTATAAATGAATCATAGACTCCTGATGCTGGGGACAAACTCATTAAGAGGCAGAGGAGAACAGACATAGAGTCCTGCAGGCAACAGGCTGCTCCTTGGAGCAGGTGCACTCACATGCACACACACTCTCAGGTACCCATAGGCCTGCCAGGCACAGAAGGACACACAAACACTGGCTCATGACCTCCCTCTCTCTTCCCACTCTCTGAGCCCTAAGGCCCTTTGATCAATCCCATCCAAACACTTGCCAGGGTTTGGGGTGATGTGGCTGGGGTGCTGCCTTGGATCTTGGAACCAATGACCAGACAATTGCTTTGAGGTGTGTGTGTGCACTCATGCACTCCTTCCTTCACTCCTTCTGCTATTCTGCCATCTCACTCCAATTTCTTTCCCTCCTCACTGATGACTCTGACTCCCCCTCTGCACAATTAGCCTCTAACCTGCCTTCCTCCACTTACCTCAATCCCATATCTCTTCCACAGGTCCTCTCCCTCCCTCCTGCTTTTTATCCTTTCACCTGGACTTTATCTTTCCTTCCCTGTGCCACTGCTATTTCCCCCACCTTGCTGTCCTGGATCTGTAGCATGGTTACTCCAAGTCACTGCACTTCTGTCTACACCTGCCTTGGCTGCACCCTACACGTGCTTCTTCCTCAGTCCTGTGCTCTGCCTCTGGCTGCCTCCAACTCCCCTTCCCATATCTGCCCTAGTGGTGTTTCTGACCTGGTTCTTTCTCTGACTGGCCTTTCTCCCATTGGGTTTCAGGTGTGGTCCCTGGCCTTTGCCCATGTTGCATCCATGGGGGCTCTTCTGGCCCCTCCAGAGTTCCAGTTTTGCCTGTGTCCTCCTCCCCATCCTGATGTGAAGCTTCAGGCATTGCCTTCTGGCTCTCAGTCTCTGCCAGGACTCCCCTGGTTGTGGGGGACTGTGGCAAAGCAGGAGGTCTTGAGCTGAGCTAGAATCCCAGCCCTGTTCCTCCCCATGTAGTCTCTCCACCTGGACCCACTCACCTATAAAAGGTGGGAAATAATTGCAGGGTCTTCAGGAAATAATTCCTGGGACTGTAGTAAAAAATAACACTGTACTAAGGATGCAAAATCCTGGGTACATAGTAAGCGCTCAATATATATTAGCTCTTATTATTTGCCCTTCTTCAGTCTGCTCCCCTGTCTCCTTAGCCTGTGTAAAAAAATGTTTAGAAGAGAGAAAAGCAAAAGCAGTGGACTGTAGAAACCACAACCAACTGATTACCAGGAATTTCTTATGGTTCAGCCAAACAAGTACTCTAAGCTCTGAACACAGGAAATGCCCGTGAGTGTGGACAAAAAGGGAAGATGGGGACTGGACTGAAGCACAGAACACAGAAAACCATGTGAATTGTACCCTGGTTGGAGCAAATTCAAACCCAGGGAGGATGGAGCCTGCCCAGGGTCCAGCATGCATTCACCTTTGGTGGCAGCGCTGGCTGCCCTCTGTCCCTGCAGTCATGGGCCTGTGTATTCTGGGGCTGCAGAGGGTCTGGGAGTCTAGTTTCTAAATACTCTCACCTCCAGACAGGACCTGGGCTGCTGGAGTTTCACAAACACATCCTCCTTTCCCCTCTGTGCATGTCAGGTGTGTGTGCATATATGTGCGTGCATACACACACACACACACACACACACACACACACACACACACCGTAGGATCTCTAAAGGAAAGCACTGCCCCACTAGACATGGATTCCCTCCAGCTGCTTGTTTTCCTGGCACTAAACCTCACAGGACAGTGTAGGCTAAGATGATGTCCCTGATTGTTTTTCTTCCTCTGTTCCCTCTTTTATCCTAGGGAGCTGAATCAGTGAGTCACACACTCTGCCTTCTATGTGTTCTGGACATTGAGGGGAGACCCAGAGGGAGAATCAAGGGCCCTACCGTGTGGGAGCTCCTGGCAGCTGGTAAGATGAGGCTGAGAGCCAAGACAGAGAGGCATAGCGCTCTGGGTGCTCCCTCAGCAAATGTTTTGAGCTGAGTTGGTCAAGGACAACTGGACCAGACCCCATGACTTGGATGATGGGAGACTGGCAGTGACCAAAGATGGGATGATGGAGGAAGACACACAAGTCTAGAAGGTTTCCTAGGAGACAAGGAGAATGATACTCATTTGGTTAACAAGGAGCAGAGAAATGGAAAGGAGAGGATGAGATAAGTCAGAGCTCTCAGTATATGCATGATCTTGGGGGTAGGGAAAGTGGACCTTGGATGAGAAGGGCGTGCGTGTGTGTGTGTGTGTGTGTGTGTGTGTGTGTGTGTGTTTTGGGAAAAGTGTGTTAGAGGGATGGAGGAAACAGGATCTGCTGGAGAGACATAAAGCTTGGAGAGCCAGGAGAGCCCACCCTCCAGTGGTGGGATGTGATGGGTGTCACAAGTGGTAGAGATGTGTAGCAGAAATGTAAAATATTCCATGGTTGTAGCTCCCCAGTGACTCTTGGCTGAGTGGGCAAGATGCTGGGAAGCTAGGCTGATGTCTCTGGCCTTGATGTGTCCTCATAGGCTGTGAGGCTGACTGAGCCTGGACTGCATAGGATAGTGAACCATGGCTGGGGGAGTCAGCTTCCAGGACTTAAGCAGGTGGGGAAGAGGACCCTGAAGGTCAGGAGACAGAAAGAGGGAGAGGGAGACAGGGATGGGGATGGGGAGACTGAAGGCTTTGAGAACTTTATCCTGGCTACACCCTTCACCTACCCTTTTCATGGACTGAATTCTGTGTTTTAAAACTCAAAGACCTTCAGTAAATGATCTGGTTTATCCTTTCATCTTCAGAAGGTAAGGTATGACTTCCCCACTTTCCAGATGAGGCCCCAACTTGGCCAAGCTCTTCCAGGCAGAACATGCTGAGAAGGGCCACAGGAGGCAGGTCTTTTGCCCTCTGGGGAGTAATTTTTCCCTCACACACCAGGATCCAAGACTAGCTTCTTCCCAGGGCAGAAGTTGCAGGACTCACCTGCAGGAGCGGGCATCACACGGCAGTCATTTGATTCTTTGCTCTGCTCCTTACCAGCTCTGTGGCTTGAGGCAAGTTACTTAACCTCTCTGTGCCTTAGTTTCATCTGTAAAATAGAAGTATTAATACCTGCTTCTTTTGCCTGTTATTGAGCATAAAATAAAAATATATGCAAAATAAATGTGTATAGTTGAAGAGATTTATAAAACTAAATATTCTAGACATTTTCTTATTATCAATGAGTTTCTGAATGTTTATGATTAATTGACTTACGTATTTGCGGGCTTAAATGTTTACAATTGTTAGGTCTTCTTGGTGGATAGACCCCATAATGATATAATGCCCTTCTTCATCTCTGTTAAGGTCTTTTTGTTTTGCTTTGTTTTGTTTTGTTTTGTTTTGTTTTGTTACAGTGTTTATTTTAAAATTATATTGTCTGATATAAGTATGACTACTATGGCTTTCTTTTGATGACCATTAGCATGATAGATTGTTCTCCATCCCCTTACTTTCAATCTGAAGGTGTCTTTAGGTCTAAAATTGGTCTCTTGTAAACAGAATATAGATGGATCTTGTTTTCTTATCCATTCTTTTACCCTATGTATTTTGATAGGAGCGTTTAGTCCATTGACATTTAGAGTGAGTACTGAAAGATATTAATTTATTGTCATTGTGTTCCCTATAGAGTTGGAGTTTCTGGTGGTGTTCTCTGGTCCTTTCTAGTCTTTGTTGCTTTTTTTGTTTGTTTGTTTTGTTTTGTCTAATCTTTTCTCCTCTCAGAGAGTCCCCCTTAAAATTTGTTGCAGTGCCAGTTTAGTGTTCATGAACTCCTTGTTTTTGTTTGTCTGGGAAACTTTTTATCTCCCCTTCTATTTTGAATGACAGCCTTGCTGGACAAAGAATTCTTGGCTGCATATTTTTCTAATTCAGCACACTGAATATATCCTGCTACTCCTTTCTGGCCTGCCAAGTTTCTGTGGATATGTCTGCTGCAAACCTGATCTGTCTTCCCTTATAGATTAAGGACTTTTTTTTTTTCTCTTGCTGCTTTCATGATTCTTTCCTTGTCTGTTTATTTTGTGAATTTGACTATGATGTGCCTTGTTGATGGTTGGTTTTTGTTTGACTTAATGGGAATTTCCCGTGCTACCTGGATTTTGATGTCTATGTCTTTCCCCAGGTTAGGAAAGTTTTTCACTATGATTTGCTCACATAAACCCTCTACCCCTTTTTCTCTCTTCATCTTCCAGGAACCCTATGATTCAGATGTTATTCCTTTTTAAAGAGTTATTGAATTCTCTAATTCTTATATCGTGCTGTTTTGCCTTATTTTCCCTCTCCTTTTCTGCTTCATTAGTCTCCATAAGTTTGTCCTCTCCATCACAGATTTACTGCTCTTCCTCATCCATCCTTGTTGCCATGGCATCAATACACGATTGTAACTCAGTTACAACATTTTTAATTTCGTCCTGACTAGATTTTACTTCTTTTGTCTCCACAGAAAAGGATTCTATGCTTTTTTCAACCTCAGCTAGTATTATTATCGTGATTCTACATTCTGATTCAGATATCTTGCTTGTATTTGTGCTTATTAAGTCCCTGGCTGTCATTTCTTCCTGTTCTTTCTTTGGGGTTGAATTTCTTCATTTTGTCATTTTGGAGGAATAAAAAGAATTAATAAATTAAAAAATAAATTAAAAACAACACAAAAAAATCAAATATAGAATACTATATCATAGCTGTGTTTTGGTCTGGCTGTTGAAAGAAGCTTGATAGAATAGAGAAAAGGAAAGAAAATGAAAAAGAAAGGAAAAACAAAAAAAGGAAACATTTGAAAATAAAAAAAAGAAATACAATAAAATAGAATAAAATGAAATGATGAAAGTAAAAACAATTTAAAAATTTTGTAAAAAAGTAAAAAATAGGGGCACCTGAGTGGCTCAGTTGGTTAAGTGTTTGACTTTGACTCAGGTTATGATCTCGTGGTTCATGAATTCAAGCCCCATGTTGGGCTCTGTGCTGACAGCTCATAGCCTGGGTCCTGCTTCAGATTCTGTGTCTGTTTCTCTCTCTGCCCCTTCCCACTCGTACTCTGTCTGTCTCTCTCAAAAATAATAAAAAAAACATTTAACAAATTAAAAAAATAAAAAATATAGTAGAAAAAAGTAAAGAGAAATCTTTTTATAAAAATGGAAAATAAAAATAAATTATTTCTTTCTGTATTCAAGAATAATAAAAGAAAGAAATTGAATAGATGGACCAATGAATAGAATGGAATACGATTGAAATTGAAACCCTAGAAGTCAATCTATGAAGCACTTTATAATCCCTAAACTAAGCAGGCAGAGAGAGTTGTGGTGTTACTCTAGAGGGTGGTAGGCGCAGTTGGACAGAGAGTGGTGTAACAGCTCTTTCCTCCACTAGATGGTGCTTCTTAGCTTACTGGGGTGGATCGTTGTGGTGTGCGTGTGTGTATGCGCATGCATGGGAGAGGTGAAAATGGCTTTACCCAGCTACCCAGTCTCTGGTATCAGAACTCTGTGCTCCCATTGACTGGCAATCAAGCACCCCTCCTTTGTCTCTGGCCTCCATCCATTCCCTGCTTCTACCCTGTTCACAACCAAGTCATCAGCTTCCAGGAGGCAGCTCCCTCCTGAGTTTTATCTCAGATGGGGTTGTGTTTCCATACCCCTTACTTCTGAGGGCCCTGCAGCTTTGACCCACTCAGACCCTCTGGTGGAGGGTCTCACCCAGCAATGGCCAGGTCCGAGCCTGCTCTCAGGAACGTTTGTGTGATCATGTAGCAGCAGTGTTTCATGGATTATGGTAAATCACAACACACATCTGGTGCCAGGCCTTCACTGCCTTTTAAAGTCCTTTTTCCAACACCAAACGTGGCTACTCTCCAGGGTTCACAGGGATCTTTGCCTATGGAGAGGCTGCACAGGCCTTTCTTGCTCTCCCTTCCATCTCTCTTTCTTGCTTCTCTTATCTCTGTCTCTTCCTGCCTCTTTCCCTGTCTCTGGTTCACATCCCTGCCTCCTTACTTCTTCCCTCACCCCTCAATTTTCAGATACTTCATGTGAAATCACATGCATGGGCTCCACCTTCCATGTCGCCACATTGTGTCCACTCCTCCAAGACAGAATTATGACCCCAACTCTTTATCATCTGATTCCCCCCACCCTGCCAGTCTTGGTCACTTCTTTTCATTTCTACTTTTTTTGAATTAAAATATTGGAATGGGGCCCACAAAAAAGGAGGGAGTGAGGGTGGGGAACATGCAGGGGACAGAGGAACACAATGACATGGCAAGGCCACAGCTTCTGTCCTATGGGAGGGGGATGAGAAAAAAAAAGGCCAGAGCTGGAGCTGGAGGGGAAGAGGAAAGGAGGCACTGTGGCTTCATCCCCCCACTTCTGGTAAGCATCTATAGTCCCTAGATTCTCCCCCACCCCAGTTTACCCTGAACACCAAAATTCAATCTCTTGTCCTACCTCTGGCCCTAGTGGCTCTTTTTTTGCTCCCTTGACTTGTCTTACTCTGATAGTTATACTAGTAAAATGATGTTTAGGGCCTGGCCCCAAACAACCCCACCTTATGAACTTACTACAGTTGCCTTCCCTGCTTCTGCCCCTACTCCAAGTCTCACGTTTTTTTGGTCTGTGTGACAGAATCTTTGAGTCCCTCCCTTCTTCCCCCCCTTAAAGAAAGAAAAGCACCAATTCCCCAGGGAGAGGCAGCAGAGAGTAGTGGGGATGGAAGAGGAAGAGGAAGGACCATCAAGGAGGGGCTCACACATCCCTGGAAGGGCAGGGCAGGGGGAGGGTGGAAGGAGGAGAAGGGTGAGGACACTAGCCACTCCTGTGCTCTTCCAGTCCTGCCCACTACCCGGGACTTTAACACAACTGAGGGGACAGGTGTGTGTGGGTTCAGGGAGGAGAGAGGTGCAGGAGAACCAAATCCTTAAAACCTAGTGAATTCCCCTAAGAAAGATGTCTTCCTCCTTTCCTTCTGGAGGCTATATGGTTGATGGGGAAAGTAGAGAGGAGGTGTTGGGAAGAGAGAGGGGAAGAGGAGAGGACTCCAAGGGACCTTTCTACACTTTCCACTCTCCCTGCCTCCAAAGGATAGTTCACCAGGGCTGGGAGTGAAGTGGCTGAGAGGCTGCCCCTTGGGCTTAGAGGGAGCCCACAGCTGGGGGAAGAGGGTGCCACTGCCACTGCAGCTGCTGCTCTAAGACAGACCTCACTGGTACCTTGGTTGCAAAACTCACAGACATGATGAGGGTCCTGGCACCTTCCTGTGGTTCAAAATATAAGCTGAGATCGCATCTTGCCTCACACATGACATGGCACCTTCTCCTTGAGTCACACTGTGTACACCCACAGTGGGTCCTTCTTGGCAAAAGCTGCCTCACATGGGTCACATTTGAAGGGCTGTCTGTGGAGGGCACTTGTGGGACATGGCTGTTGAGATGATCTTGAGGGAGATGGGCTCCCACAGTGGGAGTAGTTTCAGGGCTTGTGCACTGTGCCATCCTGTCCTTTAGCATGGGAACATGTAGTAGCCCCCACAGTCATTGCACTTGCATCACTGTAGGAACATTGGTCATGGGTAGAACTCCTCATCTGAAGCCATAGCTTGTCTAGGCTTGGGTGGGAGATGTCACCAAGGCCTTGCCAAGCATGTCACAGGCGTGCTTCTTTGGATGTGTTTTCCAGGGTGGGTCCGGGTCACACTCCACCCAACACCATGGCCTCTGTGGCCCCTGTGACTACTCAACTACTTGAACTCTCACCTTTCCCTCCCCCACTGGTCCACTCAGCTCAGCTAGGGATGCTCAGGAGACTTAGGGGGACCATGGTGGGCATCTCCATAGTACTGGAAGGGACCTGGCCAGCCTTGGCGCCTGTGTGGATGGCCTGATGCCTCAGGAGATTGCAGCCGTCTGGAACTCCCTGATGCAAGGGCGCATGTGTAGGGCCCTTTGCTCTTTGTCTTCTTCTCCCAGTCAGGTGCCACCCAGGCCACAGTGGCAATCCAGATTGGGGCTATGATGGTGATGTCATGGCTGCAGCGTTGGTGACCACAGAGACAGGAATGTGGTCTGGGCTACTGGCGTGGACACTGGTGTGGGGGGGGCAACGGGGACTTCAGAGCCACTGTGTCCACTGTGAAAAGGGTGGAAAGGCCAAGGGTGCAGCAGCAAGGGCAACAGTGGTGGGGGTAGACTCCTGGGTGGCATAGTGACCTGTAGCACATCCACGTGGAGAAACCTGCAGTGGTAGTGGGAGGGGCTGTGGCCTGAATGGGGGCACCGGGGAGGGCTGGAGTGGACTTGGGTGAGCCCTAGGAAGTAAAGAAGATGGTTGGAGTAGAGCTCAGTCCCAACTTGCAGGGGATTCTGGGCGAGACACTAAAGTGGGTAGAAGAAGTTCATGAGGTGCCCATCAGGGAGGTTGAAGCCCTGCGAGGAAAAGGGAGCAGCAACATGCTAGGGAATATGGGGAACATTTCCTCCACCAGTGAGGGGTCCCACGAGGCATAAGCCCTGCAGGGCCCAGGCTCTGGGTCAAGCCTAAAGCATGGCCTAGTGCCTCCAGGCTGCTCAAGCACCCCTGCTGCCCAAAGGCAGGTAGGGAAGGAGGGCACCTGGACAGGTTCTTTCATTACCTGCTGATTGTCTGGGGTCTATGGTATTTCTGTAGCCCCCACCCTCTACCCAGCAGGTAGTGAATAGCATAGGGATAAAGGGAAGGATTGCTCTTGGGATGGCATACAAGGATAGACAGATTTTCCTCCTGCACCTGCCCTTCTTTCCTTTAGCAGAAGCACATCTGAGGAAGTCTCAGCTTGAGGCAAGGGAATAAAGCCTAACACTGTTGGAAGAGACACAAATGAAACCCCAGGTGCCCCTTACCTACTGTTCTGTCCTGACAGCCATCCTTCCAATTCCTGCCTGTCTCCTTTGCCTCTAGGATTGGCTCTGTAGTCCTTGTTGGGCCTCTCATCCACCACCCAGAATAACACCTGGAACAAAGAGGGGCTCAATTAGTGCCCTTGGTCCATGACTACTGGATATGTGGTAGGGGAGGGTCAATGTGAATTTTAGGTTTTCTTCAGTTGGAGGTTCTTTCTGACATCTGGAGCAATTCTTTGCTCAATGTTCTCTGTCTTAGTATACTTAGTATAGACTCTGTCCCTTTAGGAAATTCCCACTACCCTTCTCTTACCCCCTTCACATCTACCCCAGTGTTTAAGGAACCTAATTTAGGGTTTAGAGGCATCACAGCACTATTAAGAGAAGGCAGTGGTGCTCCTTTTCCTGGACCTATGCCTTCTTAGGCCATCACTAGTGCATTCAGTCTTTGGTCTTTAAGTAGGTCCCACCTCCTCCATCTCTGAGAAGTCTTGCCTCTGTTGGATGATTAATGTTCTGGGAAATATTCTTTGGTCACTGTTTCAGAGTTTTAGAAACTATGTTTGGAATGTCTAGGGCAGGAAGGTCTCTAGGTAGGGGCTATATATTTTCCCTTACTTCCTTTAGCCCAATGCTCAGTGCATATTCAGTTAGAATATGTGAATAACTGTCTCAGGAAATCCCTTGTGGTGAAGCTTAAACCAGAAACCTTTTGGTTTAATCCTGTAGTGATGGGAAACATGGGTGATAGGTTGGGAATGGGTGGTGCTGGTAGGGGAACCTAGTAGGAGATTCTGAGAGAGGAGGCTCATGGAGAGGTTGCTTCTACCCTTAATTAAAGGACTGCTGAGTGGACACTTTGGCTGGATCTTGGACTTGCCTTCATATCACCACATGTTGGCTCCACCTGGCTCCCCACACTCTACTTCTGAAAATCAGGACCTCCTCCATGACCAGCACCCTGAGAAGCTTACTTCTAAGTTCACATCTTGAAAAAGTCTTCTTTAAAACTCAGTCCACTTCCTTTCCCATGCATGGCCCCACTATTCTTCCATTGTCCACCTCCAACTTTCCTTCAGGATTCTGCCTAATCCTTCTACTTCACAGTTTCCCACCCCTCCCTTGTGCCCTGCTTCAGACTTCCCTGACTCCTGATGGCCCTGCCTCCTGATGGCCCTGCCTCCCTGTGGGCCCTGCCACCTTGAGTTCACCCTCTAAGCTCCACTCCAAGTCTTGACGCTGCTTGGCCAAGCTCCTTCCCTGTCCCTGGGTTTCACTTAAACATTCTTTTCAGATCCTTCTCCTCTGAGGCTGAAACAGCCCATGGGTAAGTGATTTCTTCTATTTATAGTGTGGGCAAGAAAACTGAGACAGAGCCAGAGAGGAAGAAGGCTGGCTTGGACTGCAGTTAGATGCCCAAACCCTGTGGGGTTTGAGCAGAGGTTATTTCATGGTTCCAGAGATAGACTTTGGATTGGGAGTGTGTGCAGACAAGAATCCTTGTGAGTTTGGGCAAGACAGGTAGATTTTCTGGGGCCAGAGTGATTTGGAAGCCTATACTGTGTTCTCCTCCAGACCAGAAAGGTTCTCAGCTCTGCTGAAGAAAATATGAGTTAGGGAAGGTTGTTCCTTGGCGCTTCTCCTCCAGCTTCCAACCCACCTCTTTGCTTTGCCTTCCTTTCTGGGCTTTCCTCTCAGACCTGGTGCAGAATTTGCTTTATTTAGCTTTGTCTTTCACTCTGGGCCCAACACATAATATGCATAGACATTTTCCTTGAATGAAGATTCTTCCACCTGTCTCTGGTGTCTCCTTCATGTTTTGCCACACTTCTCACTGGAGATTTTGAGAGTCTCTGTGTCATCTATTCTTAGGGAGGACATTGTCATTGACTTGGCAGAATAGCATGTCCAGTTTAATAAGGTGGTTCCCTGTCACCAGAGAGGAATTGAGGTCTTCTTCCTCTAGGCCTTAGGAGTTAGATATCTATTTTTTCCAGCTGCTGAAGGTATCTCCCTGTCTTTCTTATCTAATTTTAAAAAGTTTGGGGTAACTGGTTACAGGCCAGGTCAGGCTATAGGAGGAAAGATTACCAGTTCCCCGGGGATGTGTCTGCCTAGTGGTTTTTAAAACACTCTAGGAAGGCCTCTCTGAGGTCCCAAGTATATTATAAATGAATGAGTGCTAAATAACCTTGAAACTTGATGGCTCTGTTATTTCTTTTGGAGTCTATCAACTTTATGTACACGATAGGCTTTTTATTGATTGATAAAGGCTTGGTGGAGAAGCTTGACATAGGTCTGGCTTCCTGGGTCTCCAAGAGGCAGTTTGCTGTTATCTCCGAACATATTTGCAACTCTTTAATGTCAAAGGCCATTCAATGAACATAATGTCAAAGAATATAAACTGTTCTCTCCCCTCTCTCCCCTCCCTACCATCATGTATACTGTGGGCACTACCCCAACACCAGAAACACAGACAACACTTATCCATGAATGACACCTGTTTTATTGATTATAGATGGCACATGTTTCTTTCTAGATTGTCCCTCTCTTGCCCTCTAGCAGTTCTTGTGCGATGTCTATTATCATTTGATAACTGTTATAGGCTTCTCAAAGGCAGATTTTAACCTTAGTTTAAGCAAAATCATGTGGAAGGGACAATTTCCTTTACAAGTATATTTCAAATGGGTAAATATGATTTTATGGAATATATTCTTTTATTTAATCTTAGTCCTTGTTTCTTGTTTTATCCCAGAAATCACAAAGCAGTGTGGAGATTAGAAAGAACTAAGGAAGAGGGATAAAGAATGTCCTGTAAAAAGTGGTGGTTGATGCTCTTTGTTGCAGATTATGTTGCCCAAGCTCGGATTAGGCAGATGGGTCTTGAGGGTGAAGTCATATGGCTCTGTATTTGGATAGGAACGCAGGAGTTTGAGGCATGATACAACTTTCATATGACTCAGATTATCTGGTGTCTTGCCTACAGCAAAACAAAGGAAAACAAATTAACTTTTCAAGGTAGATGGTGACAGTGTGGAGCAGCCACCTAGGGCTGTGAGATGAACCACGAAGGGTGTGGTGAGAGAGGACAGAAAGAGAGAGCTGAGTACTTACAAGGAGGAGTGAAGGGAACATTTAAAGAACTAATATTACCAGAGCGATAGTTAGCCTTTTCTAATCCACCTTGTGTGGACCACTCACAACTGCAAGTCTAAAAGTGGAATAGGATATAGTGTTGAGTGGGATCACTGGATGGATGTCCAGAATCAGCTTACAAGTTGAAGAAATATTTGAGGGGAAAAACAAAAGTAATGTTGAGCATTACTTGTTAGAAAAAATGATTGCGGATCAGTGCTCATTGGAGACAAAGGTCATCCTGTCTACAGTTGTAGTTTGGAAAATAAGGTGGATAGGCAGATGTATTTCATTGTTCTGCTTTCTTCCTATGACTTTATTAAGTGTCCTGTGTTGACAGAATTCAGTGGTTGTTAAAAATGAGTAGAGAATCATATAGGAAATAGAGAAGAAATTGATTTTCACTGTTGACATCATTGTGTCACATCACTCTCTAATCATTATTGCCTACCCTTCCTGGCTTTTCCTAGCTGTATTTCTGATTCCTGTTTGGAAAATCAAATTCTGGTTCTTCCTGGTTGCCCATTCAAGTCTCTGAAGGCCTCTAAGTGCAGAAGCTCAGTCCTTTCTGATTTATCAGGTTGAACATCTTGTTTTGGTGTGATAGAAATGTTAAGAATTTCAAAAAGTAGATTCTCAATGAAGCTAAACTTGTAAATGTCAAATAATGGATGGGGAACATTGTGTCTACCTCTGTCTTCTCTGTAGTTATTCCGGAAGGACTAAGACAAGGTGCCTTGTTGACAACCATCCCAGAATGGTAGTAGATTATATGGAGTCTATACAGTTTCTAGAAAAGCTATGGCTCTCCGCTTGTTTACCCAAACAATGGTGCAATGATACTTGTCTGGTGTCTGCATATAGGAGGGACTCCATATGTATTGTGGGGAAAAAAGCAAAAGCAGGTTGGTCTACATCTATGTAGATTTTGGTCTACATTAGAGTGGATGGATTTGGTCTGCATACAGTTGGTCTGAAGCGTGTTATGTTGCATCAGGATGGATTTTCACCAACTTGGAATTCAGCCTTTGCCAGACTGGGGTGGGATTGTGAGGTGTAGGGCTGAGGGTGGTAGGGTAGATAGATGAGATGGAAGAGGTGGCTGTGTTTCCTCTTCGTCTAATGAGTACACAGTTTGGGGGCTGCCGTGCTTTCAAGTTCTAGTCTTGGTTGTGCCTATTAGTATTTACCTGCAGAATTAGGGTTCCTAGTCTCATTGAGACCAGCAAGCAGGTTCTATCCTGAGGAGTTTTATTTTAGAAAGAGAGACAAAGGCTTTTTCCTAGTAACATGCAAACAGAATATAGTACAAAGTGGGAACATATGTAGGAGGATGCCTGGTAAGTAATCCGTTTGTGAGGTTGTTCCCAGAAGACTCCTGAGATAATGTTGGATATTAATTTTCTTTGTTATGCCCTGAACTTGTTTACTTCAGTATTTTTCCAACCTTTGAGGGAAGTTATCTGACCTTTCTTCTCTTTCCCCTGGGGAGAAGTTACACTTTTAATACTAGTGCAATAGTTTCTCTTTCTTTTCCTTATCAGCCGACCAAGATGAGAGCTGTTGTTGTTGTTGTATCTTAGTATATAGATCCATATAAATATTGGTAGCAAATATTTAACTAGATCTTGTTTAGTCGGTCAAACTGGACTTACTGTTTTGAGATGTGGTGGATTATTTTTTGTATTTTGGTGAGGGACATGGAAGGAAGGCCTAAAGGCAGTTCTATTTATTAGATCATGTCCAAGCTGAAGAGATACTTAAACTGAGGTCTTACTGCAAAACAGTTATACATAATGCCAAGATGGGGCAATTCTCTGCACTTCCATCCAGCCTAGTCAGGTTGACTAACAGTGCACAGAAGATACTCACTACTCTTGCCAACACAGAACATGAGGTCCTTACTACTATTACCTTCCATAAACTAAGAAGCTATCTGAGATCTTAATATGCCTTAGCCTTGACTGTTCATTTCTGATTGAGGAGTACCTGTTCTGGTTAAAACCTCATGTATCTTTTATTTACTTAGGAATTTGGGAATGCATTCTTGAAATGGCCTTACTTGTAAGTTCCCAAAGAGGGGAATTCTGTATTTTCCACTACTGTCTTGCACTATGTGTAACTGAGAGATGATGATTTGGGGGTAATGGTGGTGGTGGTGATGATTTAGGGGAAAAAAATTGTTGCTTTTGCTTGACTTCTTTTGCACAAAGAATCAGTGTGGTGCCTGAATTTCTAATTTGGAATTTGCCTTTGTATTCATGTACAATTAGTTGAAATCTGATCTTTAATAGATTAAATAAAGTCTTTCTCACTTAAAAACTTATTATAGTTTTGACTTGAAGGACAATCTAACTTCTCATTTTAGTCTATATTAAAAGTATACATTAAAAGTATACAGAACCTATCTGTGTAGTTATTTACAGAAAGTGCAGGAAAAATGGTGGTAAATAGAGAAAATTATTATCTATTGGAGCTTTCAATAATTTGTTTAATGTTTCTCTATTTTTGAGAGAGAGAGAAAGAGTCTGAGCAGGGAGGGGCAGAGAGAGAGGGAGGCACAGAATCTGAAGCAGGCTCCAGGCTCTGAGCTGTTAGCACAGAGCCCGACACTTGGGTCGAACTCAGGAACCATGAGATCATGACTGGAGCCAAAGTCAGATGCTTAACCAACTGAGCCACCCAGGCACCCCTGGGAGCTTGCAATATAAGGGCAAGGCAAGACAATATAAGGTACCATTCAATTAATTGACTATGGTACTACTTCTCCCTTCTGCATGTCAGTCTTAAATGTTTCAATCTGAGTCTTGTGTTATGATGCCTAATGCCAAAGCATTACCTGACCTATTTTCCAAATAAAGAAATGAAAGTAGTATAATTCTCTGTTGTCTATATGTCCAGTTGCCACACATTAAGGTGATGACACTGGTGTAATTAATGACTCTCTCAGATAATGTATATTCTCTAGGCTTTTGGGTTACTTCCTCTATACCTTCACTTTGTTGTGGTAAAGGAGACTTGGACCTCAGTTGTGTCAGATCTCTGACATCGCCAAATTGGGCTGTACATCCTGGGTTACTTCCTTGGCTGTGGCACATTAACTCTTTGTACCTCAGGCTTCATCTGGGGAAGGAAAGGCAAGTGGAGAGCATCATCATGCAGAAGCTCTGTTCCTCAGCCAACATCTCACCACCTATTTCTCCTATCATCTTCCTTAACTGTGTTCTCCCAAGGAGAAATTCTAAGTCAGTGAGTTGTGCCACTGGGTATAAATGAGGGGAGAGAAGAGGACAAGGAGAACATTCTGGAGAGATCAGATATCTATCTTCAGGTATGCCCAGAGAAACTTCCAGAAGGGGGATCATGTTGAACAAGGTTTGGAAAGAGTGTTCTAGGCAGAGAGGAAAAGTCTGTGTGACAGTGATGTTAATAGCAGCAAGATGTGCATGTGTGGGGAAAGATTTTCCTGTTCAAGCAGGAGCCACAGAAAAGGTTAATAGTAGGAGTAAGTGGTAGAAGAACAGGGAAAAGAAAGGTTTGTAAATACAACATTAGAAGTTTGTATTTAATAGAGAATAGGAAATTGCAGGTCTGGTTGAGAGTGTGTGTGTGTGTGCGCGCGCGCGCGCGCTCATTTGTGTGTGTGTGTGGACACATGTGACTTAAGACTTGAGGAAAGTGTTATTTTTCAGAAGGAGAACAACCATAGCTTATTATTCTTTTTTTCTTCCTACATTTTTAGTTTGCAAAATATCAATTCTACAGAAAGTGGCAAGAATAGTATAGTAAACACCCATTTATTTTTCATTAGGATTGAACAGTTGTTAATATTCTGCCACATTTGCTTACTCTGTCCAATGTATTGTGTAAGTGTGTGGGTGCATGTATTTATGAAATATGGTCTACAGTTTAGGTTTACTAAATTCCTATTTTTTTATACTAAAGTGTTTCTCCATGATCCAGATGCAATCCAGGGTTATGCATTGCATTTCGTTGTTATTATGCCTCTTTATTCTCATTTAATCTGTAATAGTTCCTGAGCCTGTCATTCCTGACATTGATAGTTTTGAACAGCACATGTCAGTTGTTTTATAGAAAGTCCACTTTCTTTACAAAGTTGTTTTGTAGACTGATAATTTTTATCACCAGGTTTAGGTTACACATTTTGGACAGGACTATTATATAAGAACATGTTAAAGACAATGAGTGCCATGTATGCATGAACATTCCTTCTTTCCTCCCAGTTGTGTTTGTCGCATCAAACAGTAGAGCTGACATTTAGAAGGTGTTGAATGTTTATTGAATGAAAAAATAAATGAATGAAATAAAACTTCACTGTCATTTAGGTCTCTTATTTTTCTACTTGAGGAAAGGAGGAGGAGCAGCCTTCTCTTATATCTTAGACCCCTTTTTATGCTAAATGTGTGGAAGCTTAGGGATAACCCAGGACATCTGTAAAGACCCATAGAGGAGAGAAATGAGATTGACACTATGTTGTGAGACACCTGTGGAGTCTCTTCACCCTGGGGGTGGGTGGTGATCATACTCTGTTGTGGGTGGTTGATGAATTAGATGGTTGTCAGCTGGAAAGAGAACCAGCACACAGAACCTATGAGAACATGACCTATTTCTTTGAAAGAGAAATTAATTAGTTAAGTTTCCAGATTTTCCTATAATTAACTCCACTAACAGCCATTTGAATCCTAAGAATGCCATAGTGAAAATTCATTTCTGTCTTTCCTCCTTTTCCAGCAGGAACAACCCCATTATTATCTCCTTCTCTCCCCTCCATGTCTCCCCGCTCCCAATCACACACATAAGTGTGTATTTCTAACATTTTTGAATGGTAGTTGATTAGCCATTCTATCCAGATTATTAGCTGTTGAGAAAATCTGTAACTCCTTGGACTTTTCATCTAAATGTAGAAGCTTTCATTGCTGTTTCCTTGGGGGAAGTGGGGTTATGACACGTATTCCTTGCCTCTCAGAAATGTATGTTCAGGCTTCCCTCTGGGGCCCTTTCTCTTTCCAGTCGTGAGCTACTCAGATGCTTCTGACAGTCCTTCCTGAGGCATCTTGGGTTTTGGAGGGGCTTAACCTAGTTAATTTTGCAAGGCTTGCAAGTGCCTGATGCACATGGTTACTGTCCCATTTCTGGGGGTCTCCCTGCCCCTGTCTTTCCAGTCCTTAATTTCAAAAGGTTCTGGAAAATGTGCCCTTTATCTCCATGTCAGCTCTTCATTATTCATAATAATGGTGGTAATAACCTAAAATAGTGAATGATACTAAAATGACTTTCGTTTGATATTTAAGTGTTTGAGTCCTGCCTAGAGATAATCCAGGGAGTGAATAGTTCCAGGAAAAGCAATCCATCATGTTACTCTCCCATGGGTAGCTGCATGGAATCTCTGCACTGGCATGTAGAGAGGGAGGCCGAGGCAAGAACACAGCTTGTCCAACCATCATCGTGTTTTCAGATGCATCAGACATCTATTGAGAACTCTGCAAAACTTGTCTCCACACCTTGTCTTCAAATTCTGGAGAAGACCTTTCCTTAGTTTAAGAACCCAATACTTAATTCACAGAACATGAAAATCAGTAGGCAACCTGTCAAACTATCACTTTCTTAAAGGCTTCCATCTCGCCCAGAATCATACAGCCGAAGTCCTCACAGTGACTCTCAGACCCTACATGAGGGATCTGTCTTCCTGCTTTTTCTCTGACCTCATGTCATACTGGTTACCCCTCACTCACTCTGTCCTGGCCCCACAGGCCTCAACAGTTGATAAGTACCACTTCACACCTGTTAAGATGGCTAGTATTAAAGAACAAAACAAAACAAAACAAAACAGAAGATAAAAAGTATTGGGGAGGATGTGGAGAAATTGGGACACTTGTGCATTGCTGGTCAGAATGTAAAATTGTGCCTCCATGGGGTACACACTATGGTGATTTCTCAAAAAAAACTACATAACCAATTACCATACGATCCAGGAATCCTGCTTCTGGGTATATATGCCACAGAATTGAAGGGAGGGACTAAAAAAGACATTTGTATACATGTATTCATAACAGCATTATTCATAACAGCTAAAAGGTGAAACAACCCACATGCCCATTAGTGGATGGATGGATAAACAAGATGTGGGATATACACAAATTCAGCCTTAATGAGGAAGGACGTTCAGACATACGCTCTGACATGCATGAATCTTGAAGACTTTATGCTAAGTGAAATAAGCTGGTCACAAAAGGACAATATTGTGTGATTCCACTTATATGAGGTACCCACAGTAGTCAAATTAAGACAGAGAATGAACAATCATGGTTGCCAGGGGCTGCAGGGAGGGAAGAATGGGGAGTTACTATTTAATGGATACAGAGTTTCAGCCGAGGAAGATGAACAAGTTCTGGAGATGACGGTGGTGAAGCTTGCACAACAGTGTGAAGGGAGGCTGTCTTAGATCAACCATCTTACAATCAAAACACCCACTCTGAGCATATCCTTACCTTTTCTTGCTTTCTTTTCTCTGCATCACTGATTGAAAATCCAACACAGTAAATATTCATATTACTTATTTGTTTATTGTTTGCTTTCAACTTAAGGATGTAACCAATTTGTGTGGAGGGATTTCTGTGTTTTTTCTGCTTAATCTGCAGTGCTGAATAAATGAGAATTAGTGTATTTGTTGAATGGATAAATGAAAGACCATGAGTGGACACAGACTTGAAGAGAAGGCCAAAACAGAAAGAGAAATCCAAAGATTCCATTTTTCATTTGATTTTGTAAACTAATTTCTTCTACCCTTGGGTATGAGACTCAGCCCCAGTGTTCATGGTGGCTTTTGTTCTGTTTGCCTTTTCATATGCCTTGTGAACTCTTTCACTCTTGGACATGTTCTGTACATGTACACAACATTTACCTTTACTTAAAACTCTTGCCCTGAACTCAAAGCTTCTACTCCTGTATTCATGACCGCCCCCTACCTCATTTGCAGGGCTGCTTGAGTTAGGACTTGAGAAACTCTGGGGAAGTTAAGTTTCTAAGGAGCTTTATACTTGAGTGTTTGGGGGTGCTAGTTGCATTGGCTCCAGAATCTTCATTGCCTGGAAGTTTTAAAGAGGAAGAGAGTTTTCATATACTTTGAGGTTAGAAAGGATCTATGCTTGGATACAGAGGATTGATATGATCTCTGTAGATGTTGTATTTAAATCCACTTCTCTGAAACTTTGAGAAGTAAAATAATTATTTAACAGCCTCATATGCCTTCCTCTCAAGTCTTTATCAAACTTCTAGCCAAGCAACTGGTACCCAAACTCTCTTTGAGGCTATTCAGGAGGAAACACTAGGCCAACTTCCTGATTGGCAAGAGGGTTAACACCCAACCAGGGGAGCCAGTAGAACTTACTGTATCAGAAAATTCTTTGAAAAAGAAATGTCCAGAGTGAGGGCAGTGCCCTTCTCAGAGACAGAGGGGTGAGCACAATGACCTCCAGGACAAAGGGGAGTGGTTGGGGCTGGTTGGGATAGGAAGATAGTCTGCAATTTAATGGGTGGATTGTTGAACCTGACAGGAGTTGTTCTAGGAGACTTGAGATGGCACTTTGATTTTGTAATTTGGAAGGAGTTCAGAGACTGAGAGAAATTCACGGAGGAGAGGGAGGGAAGGGGGAGTTGAAGGCATTATTGAATTCATACAAGCTGGCTTCATGTTCTCTGGCCTCTATCCACATTTCTTTCAGCACCTCGCATGCACCAAGTACCTCCTTTGGGAGAGTGTTTCATAATTAAACTGAGATTCACAAACCCAGGGCCCTCGTTTGGAAATACCTTAGAAATGTGCTTGAAATAGATGATTATGCATGTTCTAGCTCCTGTTTACACCTCTGTTTGGCCCTTTATCTCCTTCAAAAAAAAAATCCAAACAAACAAATAAACAACAACACAAAACAAATTCCCTCTAGGAATCTCAAGATATAGTAGTTGATCGATACATCTGTATATTCATTTTCTATGTCCTAAATGGCTGTTATGGTTTCTTAGCACATTTATGAGCAGATCCTTGTCCTGGGTAGTGAGGTTGGAGGTGGGAGTGTGGAATCTAGAAGAAGGAGGTATATAGATCCTGGCCCTGACCTCTAGAAGCTTTTATATTATAAAGGAATTTAAGTGACACACACAGGACACCAGCAGACAGAAAGGGAAAATTAGTTTTAGCTGAGCATCAGGATGGACTGTAAGTACTGATGGGAATTGGAGGGAAGTTGGAGATGGGGACCGGTCAGGATGGATTAGGAAAGGCTGACTAATCACCAGGGAAAACATTGTAGAATAGGACTGAGAAGGCCTAGAGCACCAAGACTGGACAGAAAGGAGTGAGGAGGGCATCCCTGGCAGGGCAGGGTAAAGGCTTATCCGAGGAAGGGTGAGTCAGGATGTAAGGAGCTGAATTAGGAAGGAGGGGTTGGGCCTGAGGGTAGAGGGAGAATTAGGGCAGGATTCTGAGAGCTGGGCCAGAGAGTCGGCACTGAATATAAACTATTGGAATAATTGTAGATTACTGCACGGAGAAAGGGCATTTCTGAAAATAGTGTTTGAGGATGATGTTTTTGTGTACTGTTATAAACTGGATTTGTGGTAGGCTCTCTCAGGATTCCCAATCATGGCTTTGCTTTGTCTTCTGTAAGCTTGCTTGCTCATTTTTCTTCTTCCTGCTTGTGTTGCAGTAATGAAATGTGATTATTTAATTCCCAGATGTTTGTTCTTTGTGTTGCTTCTCTGGTATCGTCATACTTTGTCTGTAACCCACTCTCCCTCATCTTCAGTAAAAGTGTGAAGAGCAAAAGGACCGACCACCCTGTAAAACACAATTGAGAGAAACAGAAATTATCTAAGCATTACCCACCTCTGACCCTGAGATTCAGATGATCTTCCTCTGGGATTCCTGCTCTGGGTACATAGATGGACTTCAAGAGAATGTAGGACATTTTTTTGAGGTGACCAAACTCAGAGGGCTCTGTGATTCAACAAATGTTAAGAACCACTGTTGTGTCTGTTGGTAGGGAGGTGGCTGGGGACGGTTCCCCAGAGGGAAAAATGTGGTACAAGCATCCTTAGTGCCCAGTAAGGAGCCTCCAGAGACAGTTGAAGGAGGTGGAGGAGAAAGACGAATTGGAGAAAAGGAAATGGGTTCAGAGGGAACTGTTAGGAGGGGTGTCCCATCTTCCCTTGTTCTCCGCCCTCTTTCTAGTAGGCTTTGCTTCTTTGTGTTCTCCATGTTCTGACAATTACAGGATCCAGTTACCCTTCAATTTAACTCACAACATTATGTCATGAAATTCCTTGTTGAAACTGAAGAGCACAGAGTGGAGTCAACCCCTCTCTCCGCCATGGGATGTTAGCATCTTTGCTTCCTGTCAGGCCCCTTTATAATGCATTTTATTTTCCCCTTTCATCATGATCTCTATTCTCATTTCCCATCCTCACTGGAGGCACTTGCGTTAGTGTATTTAACAAATGCTCTTACAGTCCATGCTCTATATGTGTATTTAGATACATTCATTCACTTTACAAATAAACAGTTGTAGTGTGGGGAGTATAGCCAAGAGAAAAACAATAAAAATGCCCTGCTTTCATGGATCTTACATCTCTTGGTGTGAGGAAATAATAAACAATTAAATACAACATATAGTACCTTGAATAGTGACAAGTGCTATGAGAAAAATGAGGGCATGTGTTGTGGGTGGTTAGGAGCAGATTGTAGTTTTATATGTGGTGATTAAGGAAGGCTGTGCTACACATGTGCTTTACCAAATGCAGTGAAGTGAGCAACCATGGGGCTATCTGGGTTAGAAGTGGTATGGTTATAAGGAGAGCAAGTACAAAGGCCCTGAGGTAGGGTCTTGCCTGGTATGTTAAGAGACCAGAATGGTTAGAAGGCTAGAGAAATAAGAGTGGGGGAGAGAGAGAAACAGAGGCTGAGTAGCAGGTGGGTCAGTGACAAATACTGTAGGACTTTGTAGGTCATTGTAAATGCAAACATTGGCTTCTACTCTGCATAAAAGGAGAAACCAGTAGAAGGTTTTATCAGAGAATGACATGAAAATTTTAACAGGTATGTGCGTATCCTTGACAAATAGGCAACGCTCTTTGGCTGTTTTATAAATGTATATAAATGTAACTGTGCTGTATACCTCATCTTCTACTTTTGCTACTTGTTTCTGAAATCTACCCATGTTGTTATATTTAATCTACTTTTTAATTCTGACTGCTGTGTAATATTTTTTTTTATTTAAAAATTTTTTTTCAACGTTTATTTATTTTTGGGACAGAGAGAGACAGAGCATGAACGGGCAAGGGGCAGAGAGAGAGGGAGACACAGAATCGGAAACAGGCTCCAGGCTCCGGGCCATCAGCCCAGAGCCCGACGCGGGGCTCGAACTCACGGACCGCGAGATCGTGACCTGGCTGAAGCCGGACGCTTAACCGACTGCGCCACCCAGGCGCCTCTGCTGTGTAATATTTAATTGTGTACATGTGGCACATTTTACCTGTACATTTCTCTAGTAACAGAGGTTGGCATAGCTCCAAACTCAGAAACAGTCCTGTGATGAACTCTCTCAGCTGAGCCTCCTTATAGACTCAGGAGAGAGTTTCTCTGGGGTGTTTACCTCAGTGAGGGATTGCAAGGTGGGAGGGAGTATGCATTATTAATTCCACTAAGATTTTGCTTCAGGATCATGACCCCAGTTACAGTTTCACCAGCAGTGAGTGATATATTTTGTATCTTCTCATCAAATTCTTATGTTTATCCTATAAGGCAAGTGAAGTAGGTAAGTTTCCTTGTGGGTGAGAAAACCTTAGAGACATCAAGCAAATAACCCTGGTTTATATAGTGAGGTGGAAGATCCAAGACTCAAATCCAAAATTTCAGACATAATGGTTGTTGCTCTTAGCACAGTACCCAGCACTGCCCCTTCTATGAATGAGACATCCATAGTCAAAAATATTGATGATGATGATGATGATGATGTTTGAGGTTTGAATTAACACATTTTTTTAATGTTTATTTGTTTTTGAGAGAGACAGAAACAGCATAAGCAGGGAGGGGCAGAGAGAGAGGGAGACACAGAATACTAAGCAGGCTCCGGGCTCTGAGCTGTCAGCACAGAGCCCAACATGGGGCTTGAACCCACGAAGTGTGAGATTGTGACCTGAGTCACGCACTCAGCCACCTGAGCCTTCCATGTAGGAAGGTGTCTAATTAGGATACTTAGCATTTCAAGACAAAATATATGGAATAAACTGTTTCATTATCTCATGAGGGTGAGCTAACAGGTTCAAATTTTTGTGGATGATTTTGGGGCTAGAAATTTATAAAGACTAATTGATTTTCAAAGTTTGGGGATTTGTATCAGATATCAATATTAAACATTAGGTAGATTATATTAATTACATATTGTTTGGTAGGCACTGAGCTAACTACTTTATAGGCATCATTTATTTTAAACCTCACAATTACCCTATGAGTACTTTTACTCTCATTTGACTGTTATTGAAGCTAAAGCACCAAGAAGTTGACTATTTGTCCAGAGTACCTAGTCTAAGGTTGATTTGTATTTGAACCTGAACTGTGTACCTGCATAGCCTCCTTACTCCTAACTACTAAACTGTGCTGCTTTCCTGTGAAAGAAACTTTTATAATCTCTTCTTTTGAAATTGAGGACAATTTCTTGTCATTTGGGGTGATTTAGAGTAGCCATGGGAAGGACAGAGCTAATGGATAAGAATCTCCAGAAGGTCAGGGTATGAAGTATGAAAATGTTTCTGAGTGTCTTCATTATCCCTCTCTCTGTTCCCTGAAGTGGGAACCTCTGACTTAGGACATCCCACCTATATTATAGGGCCTGAGCATGATGCCTTCAAAAAATTTGACAATTCTTTGCCACCCTGTGTGGCTTATACCTGCCATGAATGACGTGAGGTCAAGGGTTCATCAGTTTGTTTTTCCTTCACACTTTCATCCTGCTTGTCTTCTACAAGGAAGGCAATACCATTTATATCTTTACCTAGATCCGTATTATAAATATTGTTTGGCTAAAAAGCATGTATCTCAAAGTCAATTATATAAAAATTCTGGATTATGTTCTCTTTCAGCTTTCTGTTGTCAGTGTGTGTATTTGTTAAACAAGTTTTTGTTGAGCATTAATTGAGCATCTAACTCACACTTTGATTAGGACACAGGCAGCTGAGCAGGAATTGTGACACATTATGATAAATGGCACATGGGGTAAGCTGGGTGGTATGAGAGCACATAGGAAGGGCAGCATGAGGGTCAGGGGAGGCTCCTGAAAAGCAACTTTTGAGCTGGGAACTGAAAGAGAAGTAGGGGGTAGCTAAGTGAAGGGACAAGAGAGCATTAGAGACAGGTAACAGGGTGAACATGGAATTTCTCAGCTGGAGCAGCAGCTGGACAGGGTGTGAGGCTGGAGGAACCAGCACAGGTCAGATGATGAAGGAAGGAAGGACTAGGAAGGAAGGGCAGTGGGAAGCACTGAAGGGTTTGAAGCCTGGGGGTCGGTGTGGGACATATCAGTGACATTTACAGTGTAGCAAGATTCCATGAGTTAAGTATTGACTCTGTCTATGTTATGCGCTTATTAGTAAATCATAACCTTGAAACTGGTTGCCACTGGTGGGTGGTAAATAAGGAGTCTAGATGGATTTGTACACAGAAGCTTTGACCCATAGCATTAGGATTCCTTTTGATAATCTGTAGAGAAGATTTTTCAATTTTGACTTGACCTTACTGTCTTTAAAAACCACTGATGACATTTCCTAAAATTCTCTCAAAATCAAAGCCTGAATAGTGGGAGAGTGAAGGCTGTTCAACTTTGTTTTCTCTGTTCTTCACTACTCATTTCTGGGGCATTGATGTGAATTGTTCACCAAAGCCTTGTTCCACTCGAGGAGGGGTCCATTTGAATTGCAGCAGCAGAGGAGGAGGAAGGAGGAACCATGCAGGGTAGTGTTTCTTCATTAAGAAAATATCTTTGGCATATTGAAACCATGATTTGAGTGAGTGGAAAATAACTACCATGGAAAGTTAATAGGGAATTACAAGTTTGTGTTTTAATATAAGCTCACAGAGTAGGGCATGGTCTCCATATGGCTGGCAGTTGACATCACAGATGATGCAGGGTGTTTATAGAGCACAGTGTGGCCAGTGAGGAGACTGTCTGCAGAAGTGAGTTCTCCTTGTGTCCTGGAACCCAGACAGGGAGGATACAGAAGGAATTGTTTTGGTTGTAAGCTACTGAGCTAGGTGGCCTACTTCTTTCCTTCCTCCCTATCACACTCTCACAATTGTGGATGCAAAAATTGTATTAAGTTTTGCCTAGTTACTTTGGGTGAGGTTAACTGAATGCTCAGAATTCACAAAATGGCCTTTCTGGCTCCTCTCCCTTAGTAATGGACACTTGGTTGGCTTATGCACCTATTTCTCCAGTATTTCCTCACCAGGCAGCCTGGTTTCTCTAGTTCTTACAGGTAGTTATGAAGGCCCTGCCTCTTTCTCTACCTCTCTTCTCACAGCGCCCCCTGTGGGCCTGTATGGGTAAAAGAAAAGGTTGGACTGTACATTCTTTGCCACCAGTACAGCTAAATGGATGATGTCGGATGAGGAGAAAGGGGGGCATCTGACCATGGGAGCTGATTTGGAGCTAAAGAATTTTAAGACTCTGGGACCAATATTTGTATTTTAAACTCAGAATATATGTACGAAATGGTTCTGTAACTGCAACAAGGTCCTCTAGTTCATGAATTAACGTGTCATAACTTATGCTCAAGCACCACACAAACATCCCATGTGTGAATTATTGCATAATAAATTCATGCCCTATTGTGTCCCACAGCTTAATTAGTACATGAAGCTACATGAGTTAGATGAACCCACATGAGATTTTGTCATGTAATGTGTAAAAAGGAGAATGTTGGGTGATATTTGACACTTTTCTCAGGGGAAAGCAGGGTTGAGTTTTTTTAGTAATCTTTTGGTTTCAGTCTCTGATACTCGAGCTGCAACAGGTGACATGGGACTTCTGGGCTTTGGTTAGTTGGTTGAAGACTGTTGTTCAGTAAATATTTATTGTTTATTTAGGCATTGTGAAGAGCTATCACATACCAGAAAATACAAAGCAGCAGCTTTGAAGCCTGAGTAACGGACCTCAGCAGCCCCAAATCAACTTGGCTTAACTCAGACTCACCAAACCTGATCCCAGACTCTGCTCCCTGGGCTTGCTACAGCTCTCTGATCCTGGAATCCTCTTCAGTTACAGCTAGGGATGCTGTGTCAGGCACTTCGTAGATTTGGTAAAAAACTGGTACGCGGACCTACGCTGAAGGAACCGGTGGCTGAGAATGACCCATGGAGAAGCCTGAACACTCTGGATTTAGTGGCCCTGGGTGTGGGCCACACACTGGGTGTAGGTGTGTTTGTCCTGGCTTGTGAGGTGGTCAGAAATCAAGCAGGGCCATCTTTTGTGATTTGTGTTTTGGTGGCCGGCCTATTTTCTATGTTGATTGGGCTGTACTATGTAGAGATTAGTGCCCGGGTTCCCCATTCTGGCTTGGCATATATCTACAGCCATGTCATTATAGGTGAGCTCTGGGCTTTCATCACTGGCTGGAACCTCCTCCTCTCCATTGGTGCTAATGCAGTCATTTTTTTCCACATATTCTTCTTAGCTTTTGAGCACCTGCATGTGACCCTGCATGAAATTATCTTACCACATGTTTCCCACCTTCTAGAAGACAATCTAGACTTCATTGTTATGTTTCTTCTGTGGTATCTCACAGAGTTGTGGTATATTTGCATTTCCTCAGTTATCAAAATGTTCACATTGGTGAAAATTTTGGTTCTAAGCTTTGTCATCATCTCTGGCTTCATTAAAGGGCACCTGTACAACTGGAAGCTCACAGAAGAGGACTATGCAATGGCTGGACTCAATGACACCTCCAGCTTGGGCCCTCTGGGCTCTGGAGGGTTTGTGTCTTTTGCCTTTGAGGGGATTCTCCATGGAGCAGCTATGTGTTTCTATGTATTTATAGGTTTTGAGGAAATTGTTACTAGAGTTGGAGAAGCCTAGAACCCCCAACGTTCCATCCCCAGGGGCATTGTGATTTCACTGTTCATCTGCTTTGTGCTGTATTTTGGTGTCTCTTTAGCACTTACACTTATGGTGCCTTACTACAAGCTTAAACCTGGGAGCATCTTCCCTGAGGCATTTCTCCTTATAGGCTGGGCCCCTGCCTACTATGTGGTAGTGTTTGTATTTTTTTTTTTTTTTTTTTTTTTAGAAATAGGGTTGACCTTATTTTATTCACATATCAACTGTTACACAATATGGCAGTAGATGGCCTCCTGTTCCCTGTCTGTACCAGGATCCTTACCTGGAGTATCCCCCAGCATGGGATTATTGTATTTTTTTACATTATTGCAATAATCATGATCTTCTTCTTTGGACTCACTGATCTTGTGGACCTCATGCTTATTGGGTCCCTGATATCTTACTCCATGGTTGCTATTTGTGTTCTCATCATCAGGTATCAGCCTGAGAGGAGGAATGGGGGAAATGAATCAGAGGTGCAGGAGGAGAATGGACATACAGTAGAGAGGCTGACTCTACAGGGACTACTTTTTCCAGGCAGCCCCACCCCCACTCCACTCTCTGGCTGGGTTGTCTATGTTTGTTCCCCACTGCTTGCTCTGCTGCTAATTCTCCTTTGCCTGGTGCTGGCCCAGTGGCCAGTTCTGCTTTCTGGAGACCCAGTGTGGATTTCAGTGGCTGTGCTGCTCCTGGTTCTCATCATTGGGATCACTGGGGTCATCTGGAGACAGCCACAGAGCTCTAGTCCCCTTCACTTTAAGGTCCCTGCTCTGCCTTTCCTCCCACTACTGAGCATCTTTGTGAATGTTTGCCTTATGATGCAGATGTCAGCTGCCACCTGGGCCCGATTTGGTGTCTGGATGCTTATTGGGTTTGCTATCTACTTCAGCTATGGGATCCAGTACAGCCTGGTCTCTAACTGAACTTAAACTAGGTCCAAAACTGTAGACCTTGAACTCAGTAGTTCCAGTATCTATTATTTTTATTATTATTATTTTTTACTTATCTAATTTTCCATTGTGCCTGCAGCTGCTCACTGGCTTTTAAAAATATATTATTAAAAATGGGGCACCGGGGTGGCTCAGTCAGTTAAGCATTTGACTTCAAAGCTCAGGTCATGATCTCATGGTTTGTGACTTCGAGCCCCATGTTGGGCTCTATGCTAACAGCTCAGAGCCTGGAGCCTGTTCTGATTTTGTGTCTCCCTCTCTCTCTCCCCCTCCCCACTCACACTCTCTCTCTCTCGGTCTCTCAAAAATAAACATTAAAAATATAAAAATATTATTTAAAAAACTATAAAAAATGTTTTTCTTTTCTTTGATAAAATATCTAGTAGTGGTGGGGTGCCTGGCTGGCTCAGTCAGTAAAGCATGTGACTCTTGAACTAAGGGATGATGAGTTAGAGCCCCGCATTGGGTGTAGAGTTTACTTAAAAAATATGCAGTAGCAGAATTACTGGATTACAGAGTATTTCTATTTTTAATTTTTTGAGGAACCTGCATACCGCTTTCCATAGTGGCTGAACCAATTTACATTCCTACCAATAGTACATGAGGATTCCTTTCTTTCCTGATCCTGGCCAACATTTGTTTTTCTTGTCTTTTTGATTGTAGTCATTCTGACAGGTACGAAGTGATATCTTATTGTAGTATTAATATACATTTTCCTGATGATTACTAGGAGTAAATATCTTTCCCTGTGTCTATTGACCATCTGTATGTCTCTTTGGAAAAATGTATATTTAGATAGTCTGACCATATTTTTAATTGGATTACTTGGTTTTCTGGTGTTGACTTGTATAAGTTATTTATGTGTTTTGGATATTAACCCCTTATTTGATGTATCATTTAAAAATATCTTCTCCTGTTCAGTAGGTAGCCTTTTTGTTTTGTTGGTGGTGTACTTTTCAGGGCAAAAAAAATTTAGTTACATGAATTAAAAAAGATAGATGCATCCCTATGTTTATTGGAGCATTATTTATAAAATCCAAGATATGTGGGGGGAAAAAGATGAAATATGGCCCAAGCCATTATGGAGCATATCTTCTAATCCAAGGGGTAAAGTATAGCTGTAACACAAAGTAGAAAGTGTTGTCATAAGGGAAATGCAAATAATGTGTCTTGGGCACTCAGAGTGCAGGATGATCATTTGTGGCTGGCACAGTGACTAGTAAAATGAAAGAAGACTTTGTAGAGGAATGGCCTTTGAGTGGGCTCTCTACAAGGATGGATAGGATTTTGTCACATGTGGGCAAGAGGGAGGAACTTAGGCACAGAGAACAACAGGAAAAGCACAAGAAATGAAGCAGTGTCAGAGCACACTGAGCATGCAGTGTAGCCTGAGCCTTGGCTGTGAGAGGGGACAACAGAATGTGCACAGGTGGATTGGAGCCAGAGCTTTCCTCTGAGCACAAAGCACTTTGGCTTTGAACCCACTACCCATGCTGAATATTCCTGGAGTTGGTTCTTCTACTTGGAAAAATCTCCATTCTTGGACTTTAAATTTCGGTACTGTTGTCTGCTTTATTCCACCTGCTCTGAAAGTGCACAGCTGAGACCCAAGTGTCTTGGGTTCTGGTGTTGTTCCACCATGAACTATCAATGTGACCTTGAACAAACCGCTCAGTTCCATCAATGCTCTGCTTATTTATCTGTAACATGAAAGGTCAGGACTTATCATTTCTAAAGTTTCATTTACTTAAAAATTCTAGGACTTCTGATTCTTCTTTCCTTTACTTTCTCCACTAGATCTCTCTACTGTGTGGGGTCTGAATGTGAATCCCACCCACTTTTCATTACAGCCCATTGTTGGTGCTGTAGAGCTCCAATAAATAATACCCCATTTTACCCTCCTCTGTTTAGAACCAAGTGATAATCAAGATATAGAGACATATGATTAAATAATCAGCCACAAGCTAATTGGTTTGCCAAGCCCACATCATTAAATTAGACAGACTTACTCCTCATCACAAGAAGTGCTGGGCACACCCTGCCTCCACCACAAGAGACAGTCCGCTTTTATTAGATTTTCTGTTGTATGAGCAAGTTGGCATGCAAGTGTCCTGTGGACAAGTTGGTTCTGGATTAATAAAGAAAATCAACACAAGAATGGAAGGGGATGAGCTGGGCATACTCACAGTTGTGTCTTCAAGTCACTAATCAAATTCTCAGTGAAAGAGGGTGTGGAGAGAGGCCAGGAATAGTAATCTGCTCAGTGATGGCTCAAACTTCAGCTCCTGCAGCTCACTTGGAGGGCTTGTGAAAACCTGCTCCCAGTGTTTGGAATTCAGTACATCTGGGGCGGGGGGGCAGAACTTGTACTTCTAACAGTTTCCAGGTGATACTGATGCTGCTGGTCCAGGGACCACACTTTGAAAACCAAGGCTCCAGCTGAAGTCCCTCCACATGTAAAAACGAAGGGAAGCAAACAAAGTGCCCTTTTAACATCTACCTTCATTTTTGAAACATTTAGATTAAAATACCATCATTAATCTTTTCACAGTGGGGAAATCATAGTGAATGATTTCACAGTGCATATGTAGATCAAATCACCACAATGTACACTTTAAATATCTTACAGTTTTATATGTCAGTTATACCTCATTATGGCTGAAAGTAAATATATATATACCACATGTCTCTGTGTGTCTTTATTTATTTTATTCCCTGATTGAAGATCATAGGTTATGAGTGTATCTTGTTCACTCCTCCTGAGCATCCAGCTGGGGCCAGGAGCATAATGAGTATATAATAAATTCATGTTGAATTGAATTGAGCCTTACGCATTTCTTTGGTACTGAAAATTCTCTTTCCTTTCAGTCTACCACTGTGCTACTCTTTTAATACTATCTTTTGGGGACTTCCTTGACAAATAGCTTTTCTTTCTGTCCAGAACTATATCTAGAACTCTATGTGGAGCTATACCCAGCATCTAGAACTGTACCCAGGCACTTCTAGTTTTTCCTTTGTGTGGCTCTGCCTGAGTTATGGTGACTGTCCTGTCTGTTCCATCATATTGGAGTCTTGTTCAGGGCAAGGAGTAAGTTCTCCCTTTCCTCTAGACCCAAGAGTAAGAACAGTGTTGTTCCTTCAAAGAGAAACAGGGAAAATACAGCCCTGGACAGGAGAATGCCTGACATGACCTCTCCTGGTCCTGCTCCATCTGTTTCTGTGGCATGTGTGGAGGGGCTGGAAATAGTGAAATTGATAGAAGACCCAATTGCTCTACCTGACTTCAGGGAATCACTGAAGAGGACACTGGATACCAGCTCCTTTAGATGCTTTGTTGAGAGACTGGTATATAATTTTGTGAGATAATCTAAGATTCTTTGGGGAGAGAGAAGTTTTCCCCCAAGTGGGGAGAAGCACAGACTGAAATAAGAGGAATTGGGAACTGGATAGGTATGAAGGCATCATTACTTTGTAAGGGAAGGTGTGAGTAGAAACTGAGAAAGATGTATTGATCAAGAGACACTGGAGGTGGACGCCTGTGGAGAAATTTGGGAAATATAAGATGTATAAAAGAATTGGAAAAGAAATGGGGCAGCAATTCCAGGCTACGTGGACCTTTAAGAGTCATGAAAGAATGGGACTTTTGTGAGGGATGTGTTGCTTCACATTTTAAGGGAAATTATGGAACAGGTTTGTACTGTGTATTGTGCCCTGGAGCGAGATTCCTGAATCAGGAAAGGGTGAGATATGGGTTCTCATTGTCATCTGGAAGATAGAAGGATGTGGGCACATAGACTCTTCATGGGAGAGAGTTGTGTCAACTGGTATCGTCATCTAGGCCCTTGCTCTTTGACATGTGCTCCATGGACCAGAAGCATGGCTGTCACGTGGGAACATGGTAGAAATGCAGAATCTGAGGCCCCACCCAGACCTACTGAATCAGAATCTACATTTTTAACAGACTTCCAAGTGATCTCTATGCTCCTTCCAGTTTGAGAGGCACTAGCCTTACATGATGGATGATAGGTGTCTGGCCTCAGATGAGCCTATGGAAGATTTGAAAACTTTGGAACTGGGAACACAGGAGGGGCCTAGGCTTGGAAATTGAATTTCGACTAGAGAGAGAAGGGTGGGGGCCCTGACTGCCCTCCTGTCCCCAGGCCTCTCACACCAGTCACTGTGTTAGGATTTGTCACTATGCCCACTTTAGGAAAATGTCTGCTCTGCCCACGCTGGAGTCTGCCTGGTCCTCAGGGGCTCTCCTGGGGCAAGCATCTCATGGGTCAGGACTGATGCCAGTTCTGTTTCCTCTACTTCATATGATGGCCTGAAAGGGATTGTAGAGGCCATATTATTCATGACGAGGCTCAGGGTTGTACTCTCCTAATCAAATGAGTGATAACTTGATGATACTAATTGAGAAGGTTATAGAGGTTGGGGGAATTGAAGTTGGAGTTCTTAATTTTCTGTCCTGGAAATTAGGATATTTTCATCCTTCAAAAACTTTCAAAAACTTTAAGGAGAGACCAGATGACTGAACAAGATGACTAAATCAATTATTTTTAAGGAAACTTTTGAAGTTTTTAAATGGTTAATAACAAAATATATGAGACCTATAATTACAGGGACCTGGGATGATTGGCAATGCATCAGTGTTACCAGGTGGGCATTTGAGAATTTTCTTCAGTCTTTGAGGGTTTGTGTACCTCAGCCCAATCAGAGTGAGTATAAAGAGGGACCAGTATGGAAGGAAAACATATTGAGATAGAAGATGAAGAAGAATTTCTGAGATTAGACAGTGACCAGGGGATTTGGGAAGGAGCAGGCTCTCTGGCCATGCACATGGCTGTCTCACTTGGGTTTGGAATGACTCGGATGGGCTCCTGTCCAGAAACAGGTTAATGTACAAAATGAGCTCTCAAAATCTTTTTCATCTCAAGAATTCTCCAGGGAACTCCTGAAATAAGAGGCTGGGATGGATATTTGGTGTATATCAGGTGGCGAGGCATGGGAATGATGAATGGCAGAAGAAAAAAACAATTTATTAGATCATTGAAATCTGAAAAATTTAAAACACGGATTGGATGTAGGAGAATAAATTGCATGTTACAGTTCAAATAAGAGTTTTAGGTTTCCATGTTATTCCTTTCTCTATGTATTTATCTTGTCTCATTGGTGAGATTTAAAAACCTCCTAAGGGAAAAGAACATCTCTTTTATATATGGTTTGTTTATATCTGCAATGCCCCCAAAACGGTGACAAAAATAATAACTACCTTTGGCTGAGTAGTATGCTATTTTGCTCAATTATTTTACATAATCACCTATTTCATACAAGAATTGTATGAGGTGAGAATTATTATGCTCATCTTACCATAGTTGAAACTAATGCTCAGAGAGGTTAAATAATTGCTGCAGATGAGTCGTGAAGCTAGGATTTGTGCTGAGTTTGAGCAAAACATATGCAACTAAGCCCTGAGCTACACTCTCTGTGGGGTAGTGGCTCAAAAGGGGTAGAAGATCACTGAAACTTGATGGCATAGAGGTAATTGAAGGGCAGTGGATAATTCCAAATAGTGAGTCATGAGAAAATAATTTCTTTTTGTTTTGTAGAGTGTAGTTGGAGTAACACTTAGTGACACATGCAAGCTTCTACTCAGACATTTTCTCATTCCCCATCACTGTCCCCAGCCCTGCAGTCAGGAGCTTGGACTCCTCACCGAGGAATGAGGCTGGGCACATACATTCATAAAGCACCTCATTAAAGTTATGTATGTGCTTAGTATATGGACATGTTTTTTTATTTTATTTTTAAAATTTACGTCCAAATTAGTTAACATATAGTGCAACAATGATTTCCAGAGTAGATTCCTTAATGACCCTTACCCATTTAGTCCATCCCCCGTCCCAGAACCTCTCCAGTAACCCTCTGTTTGTTCTCCATTTTTAAGAGTCTCTTCTCTTTTGTCCCCCTCCCTGTTTTTATATTATTTTTGCATCCCTTCCCTTATGTTCATCTGTTCTGTGTCTTAAAGTCCTCATATGAGTGAAGTCATGTTTTTGACTGACTAATTTCACTTAACATAATACCCTCCAGTTCCATCCACGTAGTTGCAAATGGCAAGATTTCATTCTTTTTGATTGCTGAGTAATACTCCATTGTATATATATACCACATCTTCTTTATCCATTCATCCATCGATGGACATTTTGGCTCTTTCCATACTTTGGCTATTGTTGATAGTGCTGCTATAAACATTGGGGTGCATGTGTCGTTTCAAAACAGCATACCTGGATCCCTTGGATAAATACCTAGTAGTGCAATTGCTGGGTCATAGGGTAGTACTATTTTTTTTTCAATATATGAAATTTATTGTCAAATTGGTTTCCATACAACACCCAGTGCTCATCCCAAAAGGTGCCCTCCTCAATACCCATCACCCACCCTCCCCTCCCTTCCACCCCCCATCAACCCTCAGTTTGTTGTCAGTTTTTAACAGTCTCCTATGCTTTGGCTCTCTCCCACTCTAACCTCTTTTTTTTTTTTCCTTCCCCTCCCCCATGGGTTTCTGTTAAGTTTCTCAGGATCCACATAAGAGTGAAACCATATGGTATCTGTCTTTCTCTGTATGGCTTATTTCACTTAGCATCACACTCTCCAGTGCCATCCACGTTGCTACAAAAGGCCACATTTCATTTTTTCTCATTGCCACGTAGTACTCCATTGTGTATATAAACCACAATTTCTTTATCCATTCATCAGTTGATGGGCATTTAGGCTCTTTCCATAATTTGGCTATTGTTGAGAGTGCTGCTATAAACATTGGGGTACAAGTGCCCCTATGCATCAGTACTCCTGTATCCCTTGGGTAAATTCCTAACAGTGCTATTGCTGGGTCATAGGGTAGGTCTATTTCTTTTTTTTTTTTTATGAAATTTATTGACAAATTGGTTTCCATACAACACCCAGTGCTCATCCCAAAAGGTGCCCTCCTCAATACCCATCACCCACCCTCTCCTCCCTCCCACCCCCCATCAACCCTCAGTTTGTTCTCAGTTTTTAACAGTCTCTTATGCTTTGGCTCTCTCCCACTCTAACCTGTTTTTTTTTTTTCCTTCCCCTCCCCCATGGGTTCCTGTTAAGCTTCTCAGGATCCACATAAGAGTGAAAACATATGGTATCTGTCTTTCTTTGTATGGCTTATTTCACTTAGCATCACACTCTCCAGTTCCATCCACGTTGCTACAAAAGGCCATATTTCATTTTTTCTCATTGCCATGTAATATTCCATTGTGTATATAAACCACAATTTCTTTATCCATTCATCAGTTGATGGACATTTAGGCTCTTTCCATAATTTGGCTATTGTTGAGAGTGCTGCTATAACATTGGGGTACAAGTGCCCCTATGCATCAGTACTCCTGTATCCCTTGGGTAAATTCCTAGCAGTGCTATTGCTGGGTCATAGGGTAGGTCTATTTTTAATTTTCTGAGGAACCTCCACACTGCTTTCCAGAGCGGCTGCACCAATTTGCATTCCCACCAACAGTGCAAGAGGGTTCCCGTTTCTCCACATCCTCTCCAGCATCTATAGTCTCCTGATTTGTTCATTTTGGCCACTCTGACTGGCGTGAGGTGATATCTGAGTGTGGTTTTGATTTGTATTTCCCTGATAAGGAGCGACGCTGAACATCTTTTCATGTGCCTGTTGGCCATCCGGATGTCTTCTTTAGAGAAGTGTCTATTCATGTTTTCTGCCCATTTCTTCACTGGGTTATTTGTTTTTCGGGTGTGGAGTTTGGTGAGCTCTTTATAGATTTTGGATACTAGCCCTTTGTCCGATATGTCATTTGCGAATATCTTTTTCCATTCCGTTGGTTGCCTTTTAGTTTTGTTGGTTGTTTCCTTTGCTGTGCAGAAGCTTTTTATCTTCATAAGGTCCCAGTGATTCACTTTTGCTTTTAATTCCCTTGCCTTTGGGGATGTGTCGAGTAAGAGATTGCTACGGCTGAGGTCAGAGAGGTCTTTTCCTGCTTTCTCCTCTAGGGTTTTGATGGTTTCCTGTCTCACATTTAGGTCCTTTATCCATTTTGAGTTTATTTTTGTGAATGGTGTGAGAAAGTGGTCTAGTTTCAACCTTCTGCATGTTGCTGTCCAGTTCTCCCAGCACCATTTGTTAAAGAGGCTGTCTTTTTTCCATTGGATGTTCTTTCCTGCTTTGTCAAAGATGAGTTGGCCATATGTTTGTGGGTCTAGTTCTGGGGTTTCTATTCTATTCCATTGGTCTATGTGTCTGTTTTGGTGCCAATACCATGCTGTCTTGATGATGACAGCTTTGTAGTAGAGGCTAAAGTCTGGGATTGTGATGCCTCCTGCTTTGGTCTTCTTCTTCAAAATTACTTTGGTTATTCGGGGCCTTTTGTGGTTCCACATGAATTTTAGGATGGCTTGTTCTAGCTCAGAGAAGAATGCTGGTGCAATTTTGATTGGGATTGCATTGAATGCGTAGATAGCTTTGGGTAGTATTGACATTTTGACAATATTTATTCTTCCAATCCATGAGAAGGGAATGTCTTTCCATTTCTTTATACCTTCTTCAATTACCGTCATAAACTTTCTATAGTTTTCAGCGTACAGATATTTTGCATCTTTGGTTAGATTTATTCCTAGGTATTTTATGCTTCTTGGTGCCATTGTGAATGGGATCAGTTTCTTTATTTGTCTTTCTGTTGCTTCATTGTTAGTGTATAAGAATGCAACTGATTTCTGTACATTGATTTTGTATCCTGCAACTTTGCTGAATTTATGTATCAGTTCTAGCAGACCTTTGGTAGAGTCTATCGGATTTTCCATGTATAATATCATGTCATCTGCAAAAAGCGAAAGCTTGAATTCATCTTTGCCAATTTTGATGCCTTTGATTTCCTTTTGTTGTCTGATTGCTGATGCTAGAACTTCCAACACTATATTAAACAACAGCGGTGAGAGTGGGCATCCCTGTCGTATTCCTGATCTCAGGCAGAAAGCTCTGTTTTTCCCCATTGAGAATGATGTTAGCTGTGGGCTTTTCATAAATGGCTTTTATGATCTTTAAGGATGTTCCTTCTATCCCGACTTTCTCAAGGGTTTTTATTAAGAAAGGGTGCTGGATTTTGTCAAAGGCCTTTTCTGCATCGATTGACAGGATCATATCGTTCTTGTCTTTTTTTTTTTTTATTAATGTGATGTATCACGTTGATTGATTTGTGAATGTTGAACCAGCCCTGCATCCCAGGAATGAATCCCACTTGATCATGGTGAATAATTCTTTTTATATGCTGTTGAATTCAATTTGCTAGTATCTTATTGAGAATTTTTGCATCCATATTCATCAGGGATATTGGCCTGTAATTCTCTTTTTTTCCTGGGTCTGTGTCTGGTTTAGGAATCAAAGTAATACTGGCTTCATAGAATGAGTCTGGAAGTTTTCCTTCCCTTTCTATTTCTTGGAATAGCTTGAGAAGGATAGGTATTATCTCTGCTTTAAACGTCTGGTAGAACTCCCCTGGGAAGCCATCTGGTCCTGGACTCTTATTTGTTGGGAGATTTTTGATAACCAATTCAGTTTCTTCGCTGGTTATGGGTCTGTTCAAGCTTTCTATTTCCTCCTGGTTGAGTTTTGGAAGAGTGTGGGTGTTTAGGAATTTGTCCATTTCTTCCAGGTTGTCCAATTTGTTGGCATATAATTTTTCATAGTATTCCCTGATAATTGTTTGTATCTCTGAGGGATTGGTTGTAATCATTCCATTTTCATTCATGATTTTATCTATTTGGGTCATCTCCCTTTTCTTTTTGAGAAGCCTGGCTAGAGGTTTGTCAATTTTGTTTAATTTTTCAAAAAACCAACTCTTGTTTCGTTGATCTGCTCTACAGTTTTTTTAGATTCTATATTGTTTATTTCTGCTCTGATCTTTATTATTTCTCTTCTTCTGCTGGGTTTAGGCTGCCTTTGCTGTTCTGCTTCTATTTCCTTTAGGTGTGCTGTTAGCTTTTGTATTTGGGATTTTTCTTGTTTCTTTTTTTTTTAATTTTTTTTCAACGTTTATTTATTTTTGGGACAGAGACAGAGCATGAACGGGGGAGGGGCAGAGAGAGAGGGAGACACAGAATCGGAAACAGGCTCCAGGCTCTGAGCCATCAGGCCAGAGACCCGACACGGGGCTCGAACTCACGGACCGTGAGATCGTGACCTGGCTGAAGTCAGATGCTTAACTGACTGTGCCACCCAGGCGCCCCTCTTGTTTCTTGAGATAGGCCTGGATTGCGATGTATTTTCCTCTCAGAACTGCCTTCGCTGCGTCCCAAAGCATTTGTATTGTTGTATTTTCATTTTCGTTTGTTTCCATATATTTTTAAATTTCTTCTCTAATTGCCTCGTTGACCCACTCATTCTTTAGTAAGGTATTCTTTAACCTCCATGCTTTTGGAAGTTTTCCTGACTTTTTTCTGTGGTTGATTTCAAGCTTCATAGCATTGTGGTCTGAAAGTATGCATGGTATAATTTCAATTCTTGTAAACTTATGAAGGGCTGTTTTGTGACCCAGTATATGATCTATCTTGGAGAATGTTCCATGTGCACTCGAGAAGAAAGTATATTCTGTTGTTTTGGGATGCAGAGTTTTAAATATATCTGTCAAGTCTATCTGATCCAATGTATCATTCAGGGCCCTTGTTTCTTTATTGACCGTGTGTCTAGATGATCTATCCATTTCTGTAAGTGGAGTGTTAAAGTTCCCTGCAATTACCACATTCTTATCAATAAGGTTGCTTATGTTTGTAATTGGTTTATATATTTGGGGGCTCCGGTATTCGGTGCATAGACATTTATAATTGTTAGATCTTCCTGATGGATAGACCCTGTAATTATTATATAATGCCCTTCTTCATCTCTTGTTACAGCCTTTAATTTAAAGTCTAGTTTGTCTGATGTAAGTATGGCTACTCCAGCTTTCTTTTGGCTTCCACTAGCATGATAAATAGTTCTCCATCCCCTCACTCTCAATCTAAAGGTGTCCTCAGGTCTAAAATGAGTCTCTTGTAGACAGCAAATAGATGGGTCTTGTTTTTTTTTTTATCCATTCTGATACCCTATGTCTTTTGGTTGGCGCATTTAATCCATTTACATTCAGTGTTATTATAGAAAGATACGGGTTTAGAGTCATTGTGATGTCTGTATATTTTATGCTTGTAGTGATGTCTCTGGTACTTTGTCTCATAGGATCCCTGTTAGGATCTCTTGTAGGGCTGGTTTAGTGGTGACAAATTCCTTCAGTTTTTGTTTGTTTGGGAAGACCTTTATCTCTCCTTCTATTCTAAATGACAGACTTGCTGGATAAAGGATTCTCGGCTGCATATTTTTTCTGTTTAGCACACTGAAGATCTCGTGCCAATCCTTTCTGGCCTGCCAAGTTTCAAAAGAGAGATCAGTCACGAGTCTTATAGGTCTCCCTTTATATGTGAGGGCACGTTTACCCCTTGCTGCTTTCAGAATTTTCTCTTGATCCTTGTATTTTGCCAGTTTCACTATGATATGTCGTGCAGAAGATCGATTCAAGTTACGTCTGAAGGGAGTTCTCTGTGCCTCTTGGATTTCAATGCCTTTTTCCTTCCCCAGTTCAGGGAAGTTCTCAGCTATGATTTCTTCAAGTACCCCTTCAGCACCTTTCCCTCTCTCTTCCTCCTCTGGGATACCAATTATGCGTATATTATTTCTTTTTAGTGTATCACTTAGTTCTCTAATTTTCCCCTCATACTCCTGGATTTTTTATCTCTCTTTCTCTCAGCTTCCTCTTTTTCCATAACTTTATCTTCTAGTTCACCTATTCTCTCCTCTGCCTCTTCAATCCGAGCCGTCGTGGTTTCCATTTTGTTTTGCATTTCATTTAAAGCATTTTTCAGCTCCTTGTGACTGTTCCTTAGTCCCTTGATCTCTGTAGCAAGAGATTCTCTGCTGTCCTGTATACTGTTTTCAAGCCCAGCGATTAATTTTATGACTATTATTCTAAATTCACTTTCTGTTATATTATTTAAATCCTTTTTGATCGGTTCATTGGCTCTTGTTATTTCCTGGAGATTCTTTTGAGGGGAATTCTTCTGTTTCATCATTTTGGATAGTCCCTGGAGTGATGAGGACCTGCAGGGCACTTCCCCTGTGCTGTGGTGTATAACTGGAGTTGGTGGGCGGGGCCGCAGTCAGACCTGATGTCTGCCTCCAGCCCACTGCTGGGGCCACAGTCAGACTGGTGTGTGCCTTCTCTTCCCCTCTCCTAGGGGCGGGATTCACTGTGGGGTGGTGTGGCCATCTGGGCTACTTGCACACTGCCAGGCTTGTGGCGCTGGGGATCTGGAGTATTAGCTGGGGTGGGTAGGCAAGGTGCACAGGGGCAGGAGGGGCAGGCTTATCTCACTTCTCCTTAGGTGATCCACTTCAGGAGGGGCCCTGTGGCAGCAGGAGGGAGTCAGATCCCTGCTGGAGGTTTGGCTCCGCAGAAGCACAGAGTTGGGTGTTTGGGCGGAGCGAGCAAGTTCCCTGGCAGGAATTGGTTCCCTTTGGGATTTTGGCTGGGGGATGGGCGAGGGAGATGGCGCTGGTGAGCGCCTTTGTTCCCTGCCAAGCTGAGCTCTGTCGTCTGGGGGCTCAGAAGCTCTCCCTCCCTTTGTCCTCCAGCCTTCCCGCTTCCCGAGCAGAGCTGTTAACTTATGACCTCTCAGACGCTAAGTCGCGCTTGCTGTCGGAACACACTCCGTCCAGCCCCTCCGCTTTTGCCAGCCAGACTCGGGGGCTCTCCTTGGCCGGCAGGCTGCCCCTCCGCCCCGGCTCCCTCCCGCCAGTCCGTGGAGCGTGCACCGCCTCGCCGCCCTTCCTACCCTCTTCCGTGGGCCTCTCATCTGGCTTGACTCTGGAGACTCTGTTCTGCTAATCCTCTGGCGGTTTTCTGGGTTATTTAGGCAGGTGTAGGTGGAATCTAAGTGATCAGCAGGACGCATGGTGAGCCCAGCGTCCTCCTACGCTGCCATCTTCCCAGCATTCAGGGTAGTACTATTTTTAATTTTTTGAGGAAACTCCACACTGTTTTCCAGAGTGCTGCATCAGCTTGCATTCCCACCAGCAGTGTAAAAGAGTTCCTCTTTCTCTGCATCCTTTCTCATTGCTCATTTTATTGGCATTTTATTTGTTGTTGCCTGAGTTGTTAATGTTAGCCATTCTGACAGGTGTAAGGTGGTATCTCATTGTGGTTATGATTTGTATTTCCCTGATGATGAGTGATGTTGAGTATTTTTTTTTCATGTGTCAGTTGGTCATCTGGATGTCTTCTTTGGACAAGTGTCCATTCATGCCTTTTGCCAATTTCTTTACTGGTTTGTTTTTGGGTGCTGAGTTTGATAAGTTTTTACAGATTTTGGATACTAACCCTTTATCTGATATGTCATTTGGAAATATCTTCTCCCATTCTATTGGTTAACATTTAGTTTTGCTGATTGTTTCCTTCACCGTGCAGAAGATTTTTATTTTGAAGAGATCCCAGTAGTTCATTTTTCCTTTTGTTTCCCTTGCCTCTGGAGACATGTTGAGTAAGAACTTGCTGTGGTCAAGATCAAAGTGGTTTTTGCCTGTTTTCTCCTGAGGATTTTGATGGCTTCCTGTCTTACATTTAGGTTTTTAATCTATTTTGAATTTGTTTTTGTGTATAGTGTAAGAAAGTGGTCAAGGATCATTCTTCTGCATGTCGCTGTCCAGTTTTCCCAGGGCCACTTTCTGAAGAGAATGTCTTTATTCCAATGGATATTCTTTCCTGCTTTGTCAAAGATTAGCTGACCGTATGTTTGTGGGTCCATTTCTGGGTTCTCTTTTATGTTCCATTGATCTGAGTGTTTGTTTTTGTGCCAGTAACATACTGTCTTCATGATTATAGCTTTGTAGTATAGCTTGATGTTTGGGATTGTGATGCATCCTGCTTTGCTTTTCTTTTTCAAGATTGCTTTGGCTATTTGGTGTCTTTTCTGGTTCCATACAAATTTTAGGATTGTTTTCTATAGCTCTGTGAAGAATGCTGGTATTATTTTGATAGGGATTCCATTGAATATGTAGATTGCTTTGGGTAGTATTGACATTTTAACAATATTTGTTCTTCCTATCCATGAGCATGGAACCTTTTTCCATTTTTTTTGTGTCTTCTTCAATTTGTTTCATAATGTTATAGAATTCAGTGTATAGATTTTTCACCTCTTTGGTTAGATTTATTCCCAGCTATTTTATGATTTTTGGTTCAATTGTAAGTGGGATCGATTCCTTGATTTCTCTTTCTGTTGCTTCATTGTTGGTGTATAGGAATGCAACCGATTTCTGTGCATTGATTTTATATCCTGTAACTTTGCTGAATTCATACATCAGTTATAGCAGTTTTTTGGTGGCATATTTTGGGTTTTCCATATAGGGTATCATGTCATCTGTGAAGAGTGAAAATTTTGACCTCCTCCTGGCTGATTTGGATGCCATTTATTTCTTTGGGTTGTCTGATTGCAGAAACGAAGACTTCCAATACTATGTTGAATAACAGTGGTGAGAGTGGACATCCCTATCTTATTCCTGACCTTAGGGGTAAAGTTCTCAGTTTTTCCCCAATGAGGATGATATTAGCATTGGGTCTTTCATATATGGCTTTTATGATCTCGAGGTATGCTCCTTCGATCCCTACTTTCTTGAGGGTTTTTATCAAGAAAGGATGCTGTATTTTATCAAATCCTTTCTCTGCATCTATTGAGAGGATCATATGGTTCTTGTCCTTTCTTTTATTGATGTGATGAATCATGGTAATTGTTTTGCGGATATTGAACCAGCCCTGCATCGCAGGTATAAATCTCACTTTGTCATGGTGAATAATTCTTTTAATGTATTCTTGTATCCGATTGGCTAATGTCTTGTTGAGGATTTTTGCATCCATGTTGATCAGGGAAATTGGTCTATAGTTCTCCTTTTTTAGTGAGGTCTCTGCTTTTGGAATCAAGGTTATCCTGGCTTCATAGAAAGTTTGGAAGTTTTCCTTCCATTTCTATTTTTTTGGAACAGCTTCAAGAGAATAGGTGTTAACACTTCCTTAAGTGTTTGGTAGAATTCCCCTGGAAAGCCATCTGGCCCTGGACTCTTGTTTTTTTGGGAGATTTTTGATTACTAATTCAATTTCTTTACTGGTTATCGGTCTGTTCAAATGTTCAATTTCTTCCTGTTTCAGTTTTGGTAGTGTATATATTTCTAAGAATTTGCCCATTTATTCCAGATTACCCATTTTATTGGTGTGTAATTGCTCATAATATTCTCTTATTATTTGTATTTCTTCTCTGTTGGTTGTGATCTCTCCTCTTTCATTCTTGATTTTATTTATGGATCCTTTCCTTTTTCTTTTGACCAAAATGGCTAGTGGTTTATAAATTTTGTTAATTCTTTCAAAAGAAACATCTTCTGCTTTCACTGATCTGTTCTACTGGGTTTTTGTTGTTGTTGTTGTTGTTAGTTTGTTTGTTTTGATAGAATTAATTTCTGCTCTAATTTCTATTATTCCTGTCTTCTGGTTTTGGTTTTATTTTCTGTTCTTTTTCCAGCTCTTTAAGGTGTAAGTTTGGGTTGTATATCTGAGACCTTTCTTCCTTCTTTAGAAAGGCCTGGATTGCTATATAATTCCCTCTTATGACTGCCTTTGCTGTCGCCCAGAGGTTTTGGGCTATGGTGTTTTTTCATTTTCATTGGCTTCCATGTACTTTTTAATTTTGTCTTTAACCTCTTCGTTAACCCATTCATTCTTTAGTAGGATGTTCTTTAGTCTCCAATATTTGTTACATTTCCAAATTTTTTCTTGTGGTTGATTTCGAGTTTCATAGCATTGTTGTCTGAAAATATGCACGGTATGATTTCAATCTTTTTGTAGTTGCTGAGGGCTGATTTGTATCCCAGTATGTGATCTATTCTGGAGAACATTCCATGTACACTGGAGAAGAATGTATATTCTGCTGCTTTAGGATGGAATGTTCTGAGTATATCTGTTAAGTTCATCTGGTCCAGTGTATCATTCAAAGCCATTGTTTCCTTGTTGATTTTCTGATTAGATGATCTGTCCATTGCTGTGAGTGGGGTGTTGAAGTGCCCTACTATTATGGTATTATTATCAATGAGTTTCTTTATGTGTGTGAATAATTGATTTATATATTTTTGTGCCCTCACATTTGGGTGTAAATGTTTACAGCTATTAGGTCCTCTGATGGATAGAGTCCTTAATTATGATATACTTCCCTTCTTCGTGCCTTGTTACAGTCTTTATTTTAAGGTCTAGATTGTCTGATGTAAGTATGGCTACTCCGGCTTTCTTTTGTTGACAATTAGCATGGTATATGCTTCTCCATCCCCTACTTTCAATCTGAAGATGTCTTTAGGTCTAAAGTCAGCCTCTTTTAAACAGTATGTAGATGGATACTGTTTTCTTATCCATTCTTTTACCCTATGTCTTTTGATTGGAGCATCTAGTCCATTGACGTTTAGAGTGAGTACTGAAAGATATGAATTTATTGCCATTATGTTGTTTGTAGAGCTGGAGTTTCTGGTGGTGTTCTCTGGTCCTTTCTAGTATTTGTTGCTTTTGGTCTTTTTTTTTCCATCTTTTCTCCCCTCAGAGAGTCCTCTTTAATATTTCTTGCAGTGTTGGTTTAGTGGTCATGAATTCCTTTAAATTTTTTTGTCTGGGAAACTTTTAATCTCTCCTTTTATTTTCAAAGACAGCCTTGCTGGATAAAGAATCCTTGGCTGCATATTTTTTTATGATTCAGCACATTAAATGTATCCTGCCACTCTTTTGTGGCCTGCCATATTTCCGTGGATAGGTCTGCTGCAAACCTGATTTGTCTTCCCTTGTAGGTAAAGGACTTTTTATCCTTGCTGCCTTCATGATTCTTTCCTTGCCTGAGCATTTTGTGAATTTGACCATGATATGCCTTGTTCATAGTTGGTATTTGTTGAATCTAATGGGAGTCCTCTGTGCTTCCTGGATTTTGATGTCTGTTACTTTCCCCAGGTTAGGACAATTTTCTGCTATGATTTGCTCACAAAACACTTCTACCCCTTTTTCTCTCTATTCATCTTCTGGGTCCCCTAAGATTCTGATGTTGTTCGTTTTTAATGAGTCACTGATTTCTCTAATTTTTAAATCATGCTCTTTTGCCTTAGTCCCTCTCCTTTTTTCTGCTTCATTATTCTCCATAAGTTTGTCTTCTATATCACTAATTTGCTCCTCTGCCTCACCATCCTTGCTGCCGTGGCATCCACTCAAGATTGAAGCTCAGTTATAGAATTTTTTATTTCATCCTGACTAGCTTTTACTTCTTTTATCTCCACAGAGAGGGATTCTAATCTATTTTTGACTCCAGCTAGTATTATTATCATGATTCTAAATTCTGATTCATACATCTTGCTTGTATCTGTGTTGGTGAAGTCCCTGGCTGTTGTTTATTCCTGCTCTTTCTTTTATGGCAAATTCCTTTATTTCCTCATTTTGATGGGAGAAAAGGAAATAATGAGGGTAAAAAAATTAAAATTAAAACATTAAAAACAACACACACAAATACACACACAAAATCAAATAAATGGTGCTAGATCCTAGGTGTGTTTTGGCCCGGGTTTTGAAAAGGGCTTAATAGATTAGAGAGAAAAGGGGGGGGGGAAGGAAATCATCTCAAAATTTGACAAAATGAATACACTGAAATAGAATAAAATGAAATGATGTAATAAAACATAATTTGAAAATTTACAAAAAAGTAAAAAATATATAGTTAAAAAATTTAAAAAATATATTTTTAATAAACCTAGAAAATAAAAATAGATTTTTTTCACATTCTGTATTGAAGAAAAAGAAAAGATACAAAAAAGAGATAGGAAAAAAGAAAATTGGATAGGTGGACCAGCGAACAGACTAAAATATGATTGAGATTACTGTATTTTCCCGTAGAAGTTCAACTATGGATCAGTTTATAGTTGTAAACTAAGTAGGCGAAGAGATTTATGTTCCTGAAGACCGAGGTTGGTCCAGTATATGGGACTTAGTGTAATGGCTCTGTTCTCCACTAGATGGCACTGCTTAGCTTACTGGAGTGGATTTTTGTGGCAGGTGTATGTGTGTATGCGCAAGCACGGGAGAGGTGAAAATGGCGTCACCCAACTATCCAGTCTCTGGTAATGGAGCTCTGCTCTCCCTGATGAGCAATCACACACCTGTCCTTTGTCTTCAGCTTCTGTACATTCCCCACTTTTACACTGTCACCAAGCCCCAGGCAACACCTCCCTCCTGAGTTTTATCTCAGATGCAGCTGCGTTTCCCGACCCCTTACTTATGAGGGACTGTGGCTGTAACTTGCTCAGACATTCTGTGGAAGGGTCTCACAGAGCAATGGCCGGGTGCTGGCTGCACCCAGGAACATTTGTAGGACCATGTTGTTGTCAATGCCCAGAGACTGTGGCTGGACATCAGCTCACCTGAAAAACTGTTCTCCTGATTCTGTAGCAGCAGTGTTTCAGGGATTATGGAAAATCACAACACATCTGGCACTAGGCTTCATCCTTAATGACTTTGTTATAGCACCAGAGAATTTGGTTGTTCTCCTGGGTCCACTGAGGCCTTTGCATGTAGGGGGTGTTACAAAGCCTCTAGCATATGTCCTCCCAGCAGGAGAACCGCCTCTCCCCATGTGGCCTGAAGACCCCTAGACTTCACTCTGCTCCTGGGGATTTGCCCTTCTCATCAGAGCACTGCCAGGTATCAAGCTGGGGAGTTTCAGATTCTGGGCTCCCCCTCTTTATAGACTCTTAATGGAATTTAAACCCTCTCCTTTCTCCCTTTTTAGTTCAGTCCCTGTGGCTGTTTCCACTTTTCTACTTTCTCTCCAGCTGCTTTTGGGGGACTGCTTTTCCTGTATTCTCCCCCCCACACATACACACACCATCTCCATCCTCTCTTCACAGGCAAAAACAGCTCCCTACCCTCTGTAGCTTCTCTCTCCCCCAGTTCACCTCTCTGTGCTGTGTACCTGCTGAGTTCCATGGTTCAGATTGTGCAGATTGTTGTGTTAATCCTCAAATCAGTTTTCTAGGTGTGCAGGATGGTTTAGTGTTGGCCTGGTTATATTTCATGGACACAAGAAAAACTTCCATGCTGTTCTGCCATCTTGGCTTCTCCTCCCTTCATGGGTCACATATGAAGGGCCATCTTTGGATCACATGACTGCTGAGCTGCTTCTAAGGGATAAGCTCTCCCACAGTGGGAGCCATTGCAGGGCTCATGCACTGTGCGATTCTGTTCTGTATGCACATGTGGTATCTCCCTGGGTTCCTGCACTTGCAGTTCTGCAGGCACATTGGATATGGGTAGGTCTCCTCTTCTGAAGCCACAGCTTGTCTAGTCTTGGTGGGAGATGCTGTGGAGTCCTTGCCATGCATGTCACAGGTGTGCTTCTCCTGGATGTGCTTTCTAGAGTGGGTTCTGGTCACCCTTCACCTGCTTCCCAGAGCCCCTGCGGCCCCTGTGACTGCCCAACCTCTTGTACCACTGTCTTCCCCTCCCCCACCAGCTCACACAGCTAAAGATGCTCCGGAGACTCAGGGGCACCACTGCGGGCATCTCCATAGCACCCGAGGAGTGCTGGCTGCAGGCCTTGGCTCATCTGTGGATGGCCTGATGACTTAGGATGTTGTAACCATCTGGAACTCCTTGGTGCAAGGGCACAAGTGTAGGGCCCCTTTCTCTTTGTCTTCTCCCAGGCAGTTGCTACCTAGGTCACAGTGACCATTGAGATTGGGGCTACCATGGTAGTGGCATGGCTGCAGAGATGGTGAACGCAGATAAAAAGGTGCGGCCTGGGCATGTTGTGGGGACACTGGTGGGAGCAAGGGTGGAGACTTCAGATTGGCTGTGTCCATTGTGAAGTGGGAGGCTGGGCCAGGGGCACAGAAACAAGGGCAGCAGCAGTGCGGCAGACTCCTGGGTGTCAGTGAGAACCCAGAGCAGGTCTACCTGGAGAAGCCCCGCCATGGGGACTGGGGCCTGGCTGGTGGGGCTGGCACGGCTTGGAATGGAATCCCCTGGGAGGCAAAAAGGGAACTGGAGCTCAGTCCTGACCTGAAAGGGGTTCTGGGTGTGACTCTGGTAGGTGGAAGGTATTCATGAGGCCGCCCACTCCAGGGAAGTCCAGGCCCTTCGAGGGAAGAGGGTTGCAGCAGTGTGCTAGGGAATACATGGAACATGGCTTTGGCTACTGACGAGCCCGAAGGGGCTCAGGTGGAGCCAGGGGCACAAGCCCTGAAGGGCCCAACCCTGGCCTGCCTGACTGGGTCAAGCTTAAAGCATGGCCCGAGGGCCCTCCAGGCTGCCTGAGCACCTCTGCTGGACTATGGGAGGTAGGGAAGGATCCTGGGCCAGTTTTTTCATTACCTGGTGATTGTCTGGGGCCCTATTATTTCCCCAGCCACTCACCTCTACCCAAGACAGTGAATAGCACAGGGAGAAAGGGGTAAAGATTATTTTGGGGACCTGATACAAGAATACACAGACCCTCCCCTGCACTTCCCCTGAAGTAGATGCATACTTGGGAAAACTCCCAGCCTGAGGCAGAGGAAGATAGCCTAGGAATATTGCAACAGACACAAATTAAACCCCCAGGTTTCGGGGCGCCTGGGTGGCGCAGTCGGTTAAGCGTCCGACTTCAGCCAGGTCACGATCTCGTGGTCCGTGAGTTCGAGCCCCGCGTCGGGCTCTGGGCTGATGCCTCAGAGCCTGGAGCCTGTTTCCGATTCTGTGTCTCCCTCTCTCTCTGCCCCTCCCCCGTTCATACTCTGTCTCTCTCTGTCCCAAAAATAAATAAACATTGAAAAAAAAAAACCCAGGTTTCCCTTCCCCAGTGTTCTGTCCTGAGAGCCATCCTTCCAATTCCTGTCTCCTTTGCCTCTAGGAATTTTGGCTCTGTAGTCCTGGCTGGGCCACTCATCCACCACCCAGCATAGAACCTGGAACAAAAGAGGTGCCCAATTAGTGCCTTTGGTCCATGACTACTGGAGATGTGTTAGGGCAGAGTCAATGTGATTTGTAGGCTTTCCTCAGTTGGAGGTTCTTCATGACATCTGTAGCAGTTCTTTCTGTTCAGATTTCAATGTTCTGTCTTAGTATAGTTAGTATAGATTCTGTCCCTTTAGGGTCCTGCTGCTACTCTTTTCTCCCTTTCCTCCATCTCCACTGCAGTGTTTAAGGAACCTAATTTAGAGTTTAGAGAAATCTAATCACTATCAAGAGAAGGCAGTGGTGCCTCTTTTCCATGAGACTGATGGCTTCTTGGACCCATCTCATCTGCATTTAGCCCTTGGTCTTTAAGTAGGCCTTACGTTCTCCATCTATGAAAAGTCTTGGCTTCTGTTTGATGATTAACATTCTCAGAAATGTCCTTTGGTCACTGTTTCAGAGTCTTGGAAGCACCACGTTTTGAATGTCTAGAGCAGGAAGCTCTCTAGGTAGAAACTATATCTTTTTCTTTACTCCCTCCAACAAAATGCCCAATGCATGTTCAGTTAGAATATACTATGAATGCTGAGGTGACTGTGTCAGGAAATCCCTTGAGGTGAAGCTTAAGCAAATTCCCTTTTAGTTTTAATCCTGGAGTGAAGTGAATGATGAATGAGGGAGTGGGGATGTGTGGTGCTGATAGAGGAACCTAGTAGGAGATTGTGAGAGGTGTCTTTGGTGGTGCGTCTATCCTTGTTTACAGGACTGCTGAGTGGGCTCCTTAGCTGCATCTAGGACTGGCCTCCAAATCACCACAGGCTGGTTCCACATGGCTCCCCACACTCTCTTCCTGGCAACCAGGACCTCCTCCATACACTGAAAAGCTTGTTTACTTCTAAAAGCAGATACTGGGTCAACAAAGTCTCCAACAAATCCCATTTAAGTCCTCAGTCCACTTCATCACCAATGCAGGGTCTCACTTGTCTTCCTTTGCCCATTTCCAGCTTTCCTCCAGGATTCTGCCTAATCCACCTCCTTCACAGTTCCCTACCCTTCTCATGAGCCCTCCTCCCAGGCACACCAGCCCTCTGATGGCCCCACCTCCTGATGGCTCTGCTTTCCTGAGGGCCTGGCCTCCCCAGTGCCCCAACTCCCTGAGGGCTCCCTCTAAGCTCCACCCCAAGTCCTGACTCTGCTAGGCCAAGCTCCTTCCCTCTCCCTTGGCTTGACTTGCACTTCTTTCTCAGGTCTTTCTCCTCTAATAAAGAAACAGCCCACGGGTAAGTGATTTCTCATGTTTATGGAGCTGACATGAAAACTGAGACAGAGCCAGAGAGGAAGAAGTCTGGGCACAAAGTGCAGCTGCTGTGAAAGCCCTGTGGGGTTTAAGCAGAGGATATTATATGGCATCAGAGCTAGACAGTGGATTGGGAGGGGGGGCTGCAGAGAGGCCTTGTGAGTTTGGGAAGGGCAGGTGGGTTTGCTGGGGTCAGAGAGATTTGGAGGCCTACATTCTGTTCTCCTCCATGCCAGAAAGGTTCTCAGCTCTGCTGAGGAAAATATGAAGTAGGGGAAATTATTCCTGGAGGATATTATTCTCCTCCAGAGTCCTTCCCACCTCTTTGTCCTTACCTGTCCTTCCTGGCCTTTCCTTTCTGACCTGGTGCACAGCTTGCTTTATTCATCTTTGTCTTTCCCACAGGGCCCAGAACAGAGTATGCTTAGACATGTTCCTTGAATTAATGAAGATTCTTCTTCCTGTCTCTGATGTCTCTTTCGTATTTTGCAACACTTTCTCACGGGAGATTCTGAGAGTCTCTGAGTCCTATCTTCTTAAGGAGGACATTGCTGTGGACCTTGCAGAATAGCAGGTCTAGTTTGATAAGGTGGTCCACCATCACCAGAGGGGATGTGAGGGGTTTATTCCTAGTTATTCAAGGATCTAGATATCTATTTTTACTGCTGAAGGGATCTCTCTGCCTTTCTTATCTAATTATAAAAAGTTGCATGGTGTGTAAGCCATACAGAGAAAGACAGATACCATATGTTTTCACTCTTATGTGGAGCCCGAGAAACTTAACAGAAACCCATGGGGGAGGGGAAGAAAAAAAAAGAGGTTAGAGTGTGAGAGAGCCAAAGCATAAGAGACTCTTAAAAACTGAGAACAAACTGAGGGTTGATGGGGGGTGGGAGGGAGGGGAGGGTGGGTGATGGGTATTGAGGAGAGCACCTTTTGGGATGAGCACTGGGTGTTGTATGGAAACCAATTTCACAATAAATTTCATATGTTGAAAAAAAAAGTTGCATGGTGGGGATTGATTATAGGCCAGGTCAGGCTGTAGGAGGCAAGATTACCAAGTTCTCCTGGGTGTGGCCACTTAGTGGTCTTTCAAACACTTTAAGAAGGCTTCTCTGTGGTCCCAAATATATTATAAATGAGTGAGTGCTAAATAACCTTGAAACTTGGTGGCTTTGTTCTTTCTCTTGGATTTTATCAATTTCATGTACATGATAGGCATATTTCATTGATTGATAAAGTCTTGGAGGAGAAGCCTGATATAGGTCTGTCTTCCTGGGTTTCCAAGAGAAGTTTGCTGTTATCTCAGAACATATTTGAAACTCTTTAACTTTAAAGGCCTTGGGAGTCTTAAACTATTCTCCACCCTCCACCCTCCCCACTGCCATGTACACTATGGGCTGTACCCAATACCAGAAGCCCAGATAACACTTACCCATGCACAAAACCTGTATTATTGATTATATGGCAGATGTCAAATCCTAAGTTGCCTCTCTCATTTCCTCTAGCAGTTAGTTATTGGGCAACTTCTCTCCATTACCAATTGATAGTGTTATGTTCTTCTAGAAGCAGATTCATTTTAACCTTAGTTTAAGCAAAATCATGTGGAAAGGCCAATTTCCTTCACATGTATCCACTAAATTGACAAATATATTTTTAGAATATATTTTTGTTTTATCATCAACATTTTTTTCTTGTATATCCAAGAAATGACAGAGTTGGGATTAGAAAGAACTGGGGAAGAGGGATAAAGAGTGTCCCTTAAAAAGTAGTGTAGATTATGTTGCCTGAGCTGGGGTAAGGAGGATGAGTCTTGAGGGAGAAGTCATATGGATCTATAGTTGAACAGGAACTCAGGACTGTGAGGCATGATACATGTTTCATATGACTCAGATGATCTAGTGTCTTTCCTACAACAAAACAAAGCAAAACAAATTAACTTTTCAAGGCAGATGGTGACAGTGTGGAGCAGCTACCTGGGGCTGAGAGGAACCAAGCCCTGTGTGTTGAGAGAGGACAGAGAGAAAGAGACAGCTGAGTATTTATATGGAGGACAGGAGGACACATTTGAAGATATGAAGTAAGGTGACCAGAGAGAGTCAGTCTTTCCTAAGGCACCTTGTATGCAGTGTATTACTGAAAGTATATATTGGGAGGAAGTATATGGAAGAAGGAGCCATAACCTCTGGCCACTCACAACTGCTATTCTGAAAGTGGAGACAGGATGTAGTGTTGTGTGGGACCACTGGATGGTTATTCAGGATAAGATTCTTACAAGGAAAGGAAGGATCTAGGAGAAAATATCAAAGCTGCTTAACAAGACTTTTTAGAAAAAAATGATTGTGGCTCAGTGCTCATTGTGGCTCATTGCTTTGTGGCTCAGCACAAAGGTGCTCCTATGTTGTTCGTTTTTTTTTTTTGTTTTTTGTTTTTGAAAATAAGGTGGAAAAGCAGATGGATTTCCTTCTACTGCTTTCTCCTGAGAACTTTTATTAGGTGTTCTGTGTTGACAGGATTTGGAGTTGAGAAGAAATAGTAGTCAATTGTAGGGGAAACAGAGAAGAAATTGATTTTCACCATTGACATTGATGTGTCACATCACTTTCCAATCCCTTAATTGCACATCCTTCATGGATTTTCCCAGATCTCTTTTTGATTCTTGCTTGGAAAGTATAATTATGATTCCTCCTGGTAGCCCATCTAGTTTCTGAAGACCTCTAGAAGCAGAAGTTCAGGCTTTTCTGATTTGCAAGGTTGATCATCTTGTTTGGTGTAATTGGAATGTTAAGAATTTCCAAAACTAGATTCTGACTGAAACTAATCTAAATGTGTCATATCATGAATGAGGAGTGTGGCACTTTATCTTGTCAGCAGTTATCCCAGAAGGACTAAGAAAGGGCGCCTTATTCACAACCATTCCAGAATATTACTAGATTTTATGGAGTCTATACAGCCTCTAGAGAAGCCCTGGCTCCCTGATTGTTTACCCAAATAACGGTGCAATGATACTAGTGTGGTGTCTGCATGTAGCAGTGACTCCATAGATGTTGTGAGAAGGAAGCAAAAACGTTTTGTCCTATATTTACATAGATTTTGGCCTATAATTGAGTGGATGGACTTGGTGCACATACAGTTGGTCTGGAGTGTGTTAATCTGCATCTGGATGGGTTTTCACTGACTTGGAATTCAGCTTCTGCAAGACTGGGATGGATTTGAGAGGTGTAGTACTTAGGTAGTAGGACAGGTGAGTGAGTTGGTGGAAGTGGCTGTGTTTCCTCTTGATCTAGTGAGCAGACAGCTTGGGGGCTGCCATGCCTTCCAGTTCAAGTCTTGGTTACACCTAGTAATGTATCCTTGCAGAATTAGCCTCATTAAAGGAACAAGAAGCAGTTTCTGTCCTACAGAATTTTTTATTTTAGAAAGCTTCTTCCCAGTAACATGCAAACAGAATACAGCACCAAGTAAGATCCTAGTTGGGAGGATGCCTTTTAAGTAATCCATTTGGTGAGGTTGTTCTCAGAAGACTCCTGGGAGATAAGATAGTTTCTCTCTCTTTTCCTTTTCAGCAGAGACCAAGACTGAGAGTTGTTATTATTATTATTATTATTATTATTATTATTATTTATTATAGTTATTATTATTACTACATCTTACTGTCTAGTTCCATGTTAATATCTAGTTCCAAAACTGAGAGTTATTGTTGTTATTATTATTATTGTTATTATTACATCTTACTATCTAGTTCTATATTAATATCTGTAGCAAATATTTAAATGGATTTATCTAGTCGGGCAAACTGGATTTACTGGTTCCAGGTGTAGTGGAGTTTTTTTGTATTTTTGATGGGGGGCATGGAAGGAGAGTCTAAAAGAGGCTCTATTTATTGGATCATGGCCCAACCTGAGTATGTAGCTTGAACTAATGTTTTCCTGAGAAACAGTTATGCACGATGCCAAGATGGGGTAATTCTTCCCTCTTCCATGCAGTCTTCTCAGGCTGACACACAGTACACAGAAGATACTCACTAGTCTTATCAACAGTGGAAAATGAGGTCCTTACTACTTTTACTTTCCATCAACTATGAAGCCATCTGGGATTTTCACATGCTATTGTCTTGAGTATTCATTTCTTTTTTTTTTTTTTTTTTTAATTTTTTTTTTCAACGTTTATTTATTTTTGGGACAGAGAGAGACAGAGCATGAACGGGGGAGGGGCAGAGAGAGAGGGAGACACAGAATCGGAAACAGGCTCCAGGCTCTGAGCCATCAGCCCAGAGCCCGACGCGGGGCTCGAACTCACGGGCCGCGAGATCGTGACCTGGCTGAAGTCGGACGCTTAACCGACTGCGCCACCCAGGCGCCCCTTGAGTATTCATTTCTGAGTTAGGAATATATATCCTCATTTATACTTTATGTATCTTTTTCTTCTTTTGGCAGGTGAGGAGGTGTTCATGAAACACCCATAATTGAAAAATCCTAGAGAGGGGAATTCTGTATTTGCCCCCATTGTCTTTCACTGTGTGTAACTGAGTGTGTGATTATTTGTGGGTAATGGTGGTGGTGTTGATAATTTAGGAAAAGAAAAATGTTGCTTTTGCTTGAGTTTTTTTTTTTTTTCACAAAGAATCACTGTGGTGCCTGAATTTTCTAATTTGGAATTGTCTTTATATTTATTTATATTTAATTGAAATCTGATCTTTAATAGGTAGAATCCAATATTTATCACTTGGACTTTTTGTGGTTTTGACTTGAGGAGCCATCCAAACTCTCACTTTAGACCCAGAACCAAGTACACAGAACTATCAGTGTAGTTATTTATAGATAGTACAAGAAAAATGGTAGCAAATACAGAAAATTATTTTTCTGGGAGCTTATAATATAAGGGCATTTGATGGATACTTCCTTACCCACCTGAAACAAGTGAAATACTATTCTACAGCCCATTCAATTAATTGACTGTGGTCCCACTCCTCCTTCTTCAGGCCAGCCTTAAATGTAGTTATTGCAGTTTGAGTATCGTGTCATGTTTTCTAATACCAAAACGTTAGAGGACTTATTTTACAAATAAGGTAAGCAGTGAAAGTAGTAAAACTCTGTGTTGTCTGTCTGTTCCATTGTCACACATTAAAAGGATGACACTGGAATAAATCATGGATGTTGCTGATGTACATTCTCTCAGCTGACTTAGGTTACTTCCTTTGTACTTTGACTTTGTTGTGGTTAAAGAGACTTGGACCTCAGTTCTTGTGTCAGGTCTCTGACATCACCAAACTGGGCTGTATATCCTGGGGTACTTCTTGGCTGTCACCAGTTAACTCTTTGCACCTCAGGCTTCAGCTGGGGAAGGAAAGGCAGCTAAAAGCATCATCAGGCAGAAGCTGTGCTCCTTGGTTTCACCTCAGCACTTACTGCTTCTACCCTCTTCCTTAACTGGGTTTTTTCCCAATGCATAGTTCTAGGCCAGTGACTTATGCCACTGAACATTAATGAGGAAAGAGAAAGGGACAAGGAGATCATACTGCAGAGAGCAGATACCTATCTGTAGCTGTGACCAGAGAAATTTCCAGAAGGAAGGTCATACTGAACAGAGTTGGGAAAGAACATATTCTAGGCAGAGAAGGACAGTCTGTGTGATAGTTGATGTTAATGCCAGCAAGACGTGCATGTGTGGGGAAAGATTTGTGCCAGTAGGAGCCACATAAAAGTTTAATAGTATGAGTAAGTGGGAGAACAACGGTGAAAAGGAAGCCTTTGAAATACAATCTTAGAAGTTTTGACTTAATAAGGAGCTGGAAACTGCAGGTTGGTTGGGAGTGTTTGTGTGTTTGTGTGTGTGTGTGTGTGTGTGTGTGTGTGTGTGTGTGAGTGTGTGTATGTGTGTGTACTAGTGTCTTTACAGACTTGAGGAAAGTGTCATTTCCAGAAGGAGCACTCACACTTCAGTTATCTTCTGCATATAGTAATCAGGAAGAATGTGATTTAGGGCTTTATCCTGCTTCAAGGACAGCACTCTCAGAACTGACATTCTACTGGTACTGGCTTTCCTGGCAAAGGATAAGAGGACATTGCCATTCTCTGGCAAACATTCCCAGTCTGCTCCTTATTAGCAGCCCAGTCAGGGAGCAAATGGCCAAGTGAGATAAGAATCTTAAAAAGATGTTTCGTTAGGTGCACCTGGGTGGCTCAGTTGTTCAAGCGTTGTAATCAGCTCGGGTCATGATCTCATGGCCCATGGGTTCAAGCCCTGCATCAGGCTCTGTGCTGACAGCTCAGAGCTTGGAGCCTGCTTCAGATTCTGTGCCTCCCTCTCTCTGCCCCTCCACCATTCATGATCTGTCTCTCTCCATCTCTGAAAAATGAATAAACGTTAAAAAAGTTCAAAAGAAAAATTAAAAAAAAAAAGACGTTCCATTAAACCACTCTCATTAAACAGGAGCAATCTACCTCCTGCCCTTCTTTGTTCCAGTTGGGGCTGTCCTTTGTGACAGAAGTTTCCTAATGGTGTGTGCTGGCTGCATCTTGAAGCCATGAGTGATGGCTGAGGTTTGGGAAGCTCAAACCTGAAAGGAATTAGGTTGTCAGGGAAATTTCAACCATTTTCTTGCCATCAGGCTCCCGTTTTAGAAAACGTCTGCTCCCCGTATGACTGTATTTCTTTACACAATGAAAATCAAGGTTTCATTTTCTTCTCCAGAATTCCCTAAGCTACACTCAACATGTAGCTTAAGAATGAGGCAGGGGGGCGCCTGGGTGGCGCAGTCGGTTAAGCGTCCGACTTCAGCCAGGTCACGATCTCGCGGTCCGTGAGTTCAAGTCCCGCATCAGGCTCTGGGCTGATGGCTCAGAGCCTGGAGCCTGTTTCCGATTCTGTGTCTCCCTCTCTCTCTGCCCCTCCCCCGTTCATGCTCTGTCTCTCTCTGTCCCAAAAATAAATAAACGTTGAAAAAAAAATTAAAAAAAAAAGAATGAGGCAGTGACTAGAAAAGATTTGGAATAGAGTGGTGAAAGAAGTCTCAGGAGTGTGACTTATATTTGTCATCTGGAGATCTATTATCCTGTATTTTCCCTAAAGGCTAAGTAAAAACAGATGGGCTAATGTTGTGGGCAGGATTTTACAATAGTTGTAGAATCATATCTGGGAACTATTAGAATGGATATGGGACGTTTTGGAATCTTTCTTGGCATGTAAAAGGGCCTAGATTAGACTTAGATTTTTGCAGGACATGGTTTAGATGGACCATTCAGATTTAATGGTCCCAGAACTTTTTTTTAAGTTTGTTTATTCATTTTGAGAGAGAAAGGGACAGCATGAGTTTGAAAGAGGGAGAAATAAGGGGGGAGAGACAGAGAATCCCAATCATGCTCCATGCTGACAGATCAGACCTGATGTGGGGATTGAACTCATGAAGCCATGAGATCATGACCTGGGCAAAAACCAAGAGTTGGATGCTTAACTGACATAGCCACCCACGCATCTCCCCCTCACCCATCTTTCTTCTTTTCTTTCTTTCTTTCTTTCTTTCTTTCTTTCTTTCTTTCTTTCTTTCTTTCTTTCTCTTTCTTCTTTCAAGTTTGGTTCCCATGCTTCTACCTGGCTCATCAGTGTGTATTTGGGAGGAGAGGGAAGATATCAGCAGAAGATGACCTGTGCACAAAGGTGAGAAGTGGCTCAAATACTCCTTTAATAGTCGTGCCCTCAAATTGTGTTTCTTTGTGGATGTAGGGTGCTGGAGGAGAAAGAACATGGTATTTGAAGTGACAAAGAACCAAGTTCAAATTCCTGCTCTTCTTTGTACTGCTAAATGCTAGTTGCCTAATGTTTCAGTCAGTAAGTAGAGTAATAGTACTTATTTTATTGGGTTGTTATGGGGGTTAAATGAGGTAACATATGTGCATTACTTGCAGCTCAACAAATCTGTTTCTCTATCATGGCTCTCTCCATGCATTCCTAATTCTTGCACATATACCTGGTAACCTTATTTGCCAGATACCATTTTTCTCTATCTTCAGCCTCTGCATATGTTCCCCAATGCTTCTAGAGTTCAAGTCTAGCGTCCGGGCTGATTAGTGTGTGTTAGTCCCACAAAATATCAATGAGAGTATGAGGTTTTTATAACCGTACTTACCTAAGGCAAAGTTGTGGTGTCTTTCCAGTCATTTTTGCTTGCCGACAATTTTGGTTGTAAATGAAAGACAAAGGAGTTCTATCTTCCCACCCGATCCTCTAATATAAAGTTACTGATTTGAGGCTAAATCATTCTGGGTGGGATTTAGTTCTAACCAAAAATCATGTCAAACTTGTTTATAAAAGGCACTCAGGGAAGGAGAATCCATAAACTTTACTACTGGGACTTTCTTTTTTTCTTTCTACATTTTTAGTTTGCAAAATATCAATCCTACGGATAGTTGCAAGAATATTATAGTAAATACCCATTTATTTTTCTCTAGAATTGACCAATTGTTAATATTTTGCCACATTTTCTTGCTCTGTCCAATGTGTGTGTGTGTGTGTGTGTGTGTGTGTGTGTGAAATATGGTCTATAGTCTAAGTTTACTAATTGTCCATTTTTTTTACTAGAGTATCTCTCCGTGGTCCAGGTACATTCCAGGGTTATGCATTGCATTTTGTTGTTATGTCTCTTTATTTTCACATAATCTGCAACAGTTCCTCAGCCTGTCATTCCTGACATTGACGGTTTTGAAAAGCAAAGTTCACTTGTTTTATAGAAAGTCAACTTACTGTACAAAGTTGTTTTGTAGACTGATTGCTTTTATCAACAGATTTAGGTTACACATTTTAGACAGGAATATTATATAAGAACATGTTAAAGACATGGGCATGCCTTTTTTTCTCCCAGTTGTGTGTAACGTCAAGTGCTAGGTAGGAGTGGCATTTAGAAGGTGTTTAATATTTATTGAATGAATGAATAAATGAATGAAATAAGACCTTCATTGCTACTTAGCTCTATTATTTTTCTACTTGAGGAAAGGAGGAGGAGCAGTTTTCTCCTATATCCTAGTCCCTTTTTTATTATACATATTTGAAGGCTTAAAAATAACCTAGGACCTCTGTAATGAACCCACAGAAAAGGAAAGTGAGGTCAGGACTATGGCATGAGGCAAGCTGTAAAGTCTCTTTACCCAGGGGGTGGGTGGTGATCACAGAGTGTTGAGAGTGGACGATGAGTTAAGTGGTTGTCAGTGGGAGTGAGAAATAGCACACAGAAGTTAGGAGTACATGGCCTGTTTTCTTGCTGAGAGAAATTAGTTATCCAGGTTTACATACTTTACTATACTTCTCTCCCCTAACCCCCAATTGAATCCAAGAATGTCATAGTTAAAATTGATTTCTGTCTCTCTTCCTTTCTCAGCAAGAACAACCCCATTATTCTCTCCTTCTCTATCCTCTACCCCCACCCCCAACTCATACACATAAATGTGTATTTCTAACATTTATGAATGATGGTTGAGCAGCCATTATATGGATTATCTCCAATAATCTGGAGAACCAGGTTATTAGTTGTTGAGAAAGTAGATAACTCCTTGGAATTCTCATTTATGTAGAGTTCTCATCCCTGTAACTTGGGGGAAGTGAGATTATGACAGGTATTCTTTGCTTCTCAGAAATGTGTAGTCAGTCTTCCGTATTGGCTCCTTTATCTCTCCAGCTCTGAGCATCTCAGACATTTCTGACAGTCCTTCCTGAGGCATCTGGGATTCGGGCCTGGACTCATGTATTTAATTCTGTAAGGCTTGTGAGTGCCTGATGCACATGGTTCCTGCTCCCTTTCTGAGAGTCTCTCTACTCCTGCCTTTGCAGTCCTTAATTTTACCAGGTTCTGGAAAAAGTGCCCTTTATCTCCATGTCAGCTCTTGATTATCCACAATAATGGCGGTTATAACCTAAAATAGTGCATGAAACTAAAATGATTTTGTTTGGTATGTAAGTGTGGGAGTCCTGCCTAGAGCCTGCCTAGAGATAATCCATAAGTGAACAGCTTCATGAAAGCATCTGTCATGTTACTCTGCCATGGGTGGCTGTATAGCATCTCTGCTTTGGCATCTAAGAGGGAGGCAGATGCAAGAATGTGGCTTGTTCAGCCCTCATTGTGTTGTTAGAAGAACCAGACATCTAATGTTAGTTCTGCAAAATTTGTCTCCATGCCTTGTTTTCAAACTCTGGAAGAGGCCTTTCCTGGAAGAGGCCAAACTCCTTGGTTTGAGAACCTAATACTCAATTCACAGAACATGAAAATTTGTAAGCAACCTGTGAAATTATCACTTTTTCAGTGGTTTCCTTCACACCCATAATAAGAGCCAAAGTCCACACAGTGACTTTCAGACCCTACGTGAAGGATCTGGCTACTTGCTTTCTCTCTGACCTCATCCCCTACTGCTTTCTCCTCACTCATTCTGTCCTGGCCCCACAGCCCATCTTGTTATTTCTTAAAAATAACCAGGTACCACTTCACAACTGTTAGGATGACTGCTATTAAAGAAAAAAAAACAGAAGATAACAAGTGTTGGCAAGGATGTGGAAAAATTGGGACACTTGTGTATTGCTGGTGGGAATGTAAAATGGTGCAGACACCACAGAAAACAGTATGGAAATTTCTCAAAATATTACATGTACAATTACCATATGATCCATCAATCTCACTTCTAGGTGTATATCCCAGATAATTGAAAGGAGGGACTCAAAAAGACATTTTTACACTCACATTAATGATAGCATTATTCACAACAGCTAAAAGGTGAAACAACCCATACACCCATCAGTGGATACACAAGATATGGGACATACACACAATGGAATATCATTCAGCCTTTGAGAGGAAGGACATTCTAACATATACTCCAACATGGATGAACCTTGAAGACATTATGCTAAGTGAAAAAGGAGGTCACAAGAGGACAATATTGTGTGATTCCACTTATATGAGTACCTACAGTGGTCAAATTCAGAGAGATAAAGTAGAATGGTGGCGCCAGCGGCTGTGGGGAGGGAAGGTGGAGTTACTGTTTAATAAGTACAGAGTTTCAGGTGAGGAAGTTGAACAAGTCTAGAGATGGATGGTGGTGACAGTTGCACAACAGTGTGAAGGTGAGGCTGTCTTGGATCACACATTTTTAAAATCATAATACCCACTAGAGCACATCCTAACATTTTCTTGCTTTCCTTTTCTCTGCAACACTGATTGCAATGCCAATGCAACATATATTTTTATTACTAATGTGTTTATTGTTTGGTTCCTACTGCAGGAGTATAGCAATGTGGGCGGAGAGACTTTGTGATTTTTCTCCTTTATCTGCAGTACTGAATACATGAAGACATGTATATTTGTTGAATGATAAGTGAAGGACTGATTAGACACAGACTTCTAGAGAAGGCACAAACAGAAAGAGAAAATGGGAAGATTCCAGTTTTCATGTGATTTTGTTCACTAATTTCTTCTACCCTTGAGTATGAGACTCAGCCCCACTATTCATGGTGGCTTTTGTTCTGCTTACCTGTTCACATGCATTGTGAACTATTTCACCTTTGGACATGTTGATGTGCATGTACACAACACTTACTATTATTTAAAACTCTTTCCCTGAACTCAAAGCCTCCACTCCTGTACTCGTGACTGTCCCCACCTCAGTTGCAGGGCTGCTTGAATTAGGACTTGAGAAACTCTGGGGAAGCTCAGCTTTCTAAAAAGTTTTATACCTGATTGTTTGGGAGTCACTGGCTTGATTGGCTACAGAGTCTTCATTGTCTGGAACTTTAAGGAGGAAGAGAGTATTCATATACCTTGAGATGAGAAAGGAGCTGTGTTTGGATACAGAGGGTTGATATAATCTCTGGAGATGTTACATTTAAGGTTCACTGCTCTAAAACTTTGAGAAATAAAATAATTATTTAACAGCCTTATTAGCCTTCCTCTCAAGTCTTTATCAAAATTCTAGCAAAGCAACTGGTATCCAAACTATCTTTGAAGCTTTTGAGGAGGAGACACAGGGCCAACTTCCTGATTCACAGGAATGTTAGCACCCAACCATGGGAACCAGTGGGACTTATTGCCTTGGAAAAATGTTTTATTATTTTTTTTATTTTTTTTTTCTGAAATTTATTGACAAATTGGTTTCCATACAACACCCAGTGCTCATCCCAAAAGGTGCCCTCCTCAATACCCATCACCCACCCTCTCCTCCCTCCCACCCCCCATCAACCCTCAGTTTGTTCTCAGTTTTTAACAGTCTCTTATGCTTTGGCTCTCTCCCATTCTAACCTCTTTTTTTTTTTTTCCTTCCCCTCCCCCATGGGTTCCTGTTAAGTTTCTCAGGATCCACATAAGAGTGAGACCATATGGTATCTGTCTTTCTCTGTATGGCTTATTTCACTTAGCATCACACTCTCCAGTTCCATCCACGTTGCTACAAAAGGCCATATTTCATTTTTTCTCATTGCCATGTAATATTCCATTGTGTATATAAACCACAATTTCTTTATCCATTCATCAGTTGATGGACATTTAGGCTCTTTCCATAATTTGGCTATTGTTGAGAGTGCTGCTATGAACATTGGGGTACAAGTGGCCCTATGCATCAGTGCTCCTGTATCCCTTGGATAAATTCCTAGCAGTGCTATTGCTGGGTCATAGGGTAGGTCTATTTTTAATTTTCTGAGGAACCTCCACACTGCTTTCCAGAGCGGCTGCACCAATTTGCATTCCCACCAACAGTGCAAGAGGGTTCCCGTTTCTCCACATCCTCTCCAGCATCTAGAGTCTCCTGATTTGTTCATTTTGGCCACTCTGACTGGCGTGAGGTGATACCTGAGTGTGGTTTTGATTTGTATTTCCCTGATAAGGAGCGACGCTGAACATCTTTTCATGTGCCTGTTGGCCATCCGGATGTCTTCTTTAGAGAAGTGTCTATTCATGTTTTCTGCCCATTTCTTCACTGGGTTATTTGTTTTTCGGGTGTGGAGTTTGGTGAGCTCTTTATAGATTTTGGATACTAGCCCTTTGTCCGATATGTCATTTGCAAATATCTTTTTCCATTCCGTTGGTTGCCTTTTAGTTTTGTTGGTTGTTTCCTTTGCTGTGCAGAAGCTTTTTATCTTCATAAGGTCCCAGTAATTCACTTTTGCTTTTAATTCCCTTGCCTTTGGGGATGTGTCGAGTAAGAGATTGCTACGGCTGAGGTCAGAGAGGTCTTTTCCTGCTTTCTCCTCTAAGGTTTTGATGGTTTCCTGTCTCACATTTAGGTCCTTTATCCATTTTGAGTTTATTTTTGTGAATGGTGTGAGAAAGTGGTCTAGTTTCAACCTTCTGCATGTTGCTGTCCAGTTCTCCCAGCACCATTTGTTAAAGAGGCTGTCTTTTTTCCATTGGATGTTCTTTCCTGCTTTGTCAAAGATGAGTTGGCCATACGTTTGTGGGTCTAGTTCTGGGGTTTCTATTCTATTCCATTGGTCTATGTGTCTGTTTTGGTGCCAATACCATGCTGTCTTGATGATGACAGCTTTGTAGTAGAGGCTAAAGTCTGGGATTGTGATGCCTCCTGCTTTGGTCTTCTTCTTCAAAATTCCTTTGGCTATTCGGGGCCTTTTGTGGTTCCATATGAATTTTAGGATTGCTTGTTCTAGTTTCGAGAAGAATGCTGGTGCAATTTTGATTGGGATTGCATTGAATGTGTAGATAGCTTTGGGTAGTATTGACATTTTGACAATATTTATTTTTCCAATCCATGAGCAGGGAATGTCTTTCCATTTCTTTAAATCTTCTTCAATTTCCTTCAGAAGCTTTCTATAGTTTTCAGCATACAGATCCTTTACATCTTTGGTTAGATTTATTCCTAGGTATTTTATGCTTCTTGGTGCAATTGTGAATGGGATCAGTTTCTTTATTTGTCTTTCTGTTGCTTCATTGTTAGTGTATAAGAATGCAACTGATTTCTGTACATTGATTTTGTATCCTGCAACTTTGCTGAATTCCTGTATCAGTTCTAGCAGACTTTTGGTGGAGTCTATCGGATTTTCCATGTATAATATCATGTCATCTGCAAAAAGCGAAAGCTTGACTTCATCTTTGCCAATTTTGATGCCTTTGATTTCCTTTTGTTGTCTGATTGCTGATGCTAGAACTTCCAGCACTATGTTAAACAGCAGCGGTGAGAGTGGGCATCCTTGTCGTGTTCCTGATCTCAGGGAAAAAGCTTTCAGTTTTTCCCCGTTGAGGATGATGTTAGCTGTGGGCTTTTCATAAATGGCTTTTATGATCTTTAAGTATGTTCCTTCTATCCCGACTTTCTCAAGGGTTTTTATTAAGAAAGGGTGCTGGATTTTGTCGAAGGCCTTTTCTGCATCGATTGACAGGATCATATGGTTCTTCTCTCTTTTTTTGTTAATGTGATGTATCACGTTGATTGATTTGCGAATGTTGAACCAGCCCTGCATCCCAGGAATGAATCCCACTTGATCATGGTGAATAATTCTTTTTATATGCCGTTGAATTCGATTTGCTAGTATCTTATTGAGAATTTTTGCATCCATATTCATCAGGGATATTGGCCTGTAGTTCTCTTTTTTTACTGGGTCTCTGTCTGGTTTAGGAATCAAAGTAATACTGGCTTCATAGAATGAGTCTGGAAGTTTTCCTTCCCTTTCTATTTCTTGGAATAGCTTGAGAAGGATAGGTATTATCTCTGCTTTAAACGTCTGGTAGAACTCCCCTGGGAAGCCATCTGGTCCTGGACTCTTATTTGTTGGGAGATTTTTGATAACCGATTCAATTTCTTCACTGGTTATGGGTCTGTTCAAGCTTTCTATTTCCTCCTGATTGAGTTTTGGAAGCGTGTGGGTGTTCAGGAATTCGTCCATTTCTTCCAGGTTGTCCAATTTGTTGGCATATAAGTTTTCATAGTATTCCCTGATAATTGTTTGTATCTCTGAGGGATTGGTTGTAATCATTCCATTTTCATTCATGATTTTATCTATTTGGGTCATCTCCCTTTTCTTTTTGAGAAGCCTGGCTAGAGGTTTGTCAATTTTGTTTATTTTTTCAAAAAACCAACTCTTGGTTTCGTTGATCTGCTCTACAGTTTTTTTAGTTTCCATATTGTTTATTTCTGCTCTGATCTTTATTATTTCTCTTCTTCTGCTGGGATTAGGCTGCCTTTGCTGTTCTGCTTCTAGTTCCTTTAGGTGTGCTGTTAGATTTTGTATTTGGGATTTTTCTTGTTTCTTGAGATAGGCCTGGATTGCAATGTATTTTCCTCTCAGGACTGCCTTTGCTGCGTCCCAAAGCGTTTGGATTGTTGTATTTTCATTTTCGTTTGTTTCCATATATTTTTTAATTTCTTCTCTAATTGCCTGGTTGACCCACTCATTCGTTAGTAGGGTGTTCTTTAACCTCCATGCTTTTGGAGGTTTTCCAGACTTTTTCCTGTGGTTGATTTCAAGCTTCATGGCATTGTGGTCTGAAAGTAAGCATGGTATAATTTCAATTCTTGTAAACTTATGAAGGGCTGTTTTGTGACCCAGTATATGATCTATCTTGGAGAATGTTCCATGTGCACTCGAGAAGAAAGTATATTCTGTTGCTTTGGGATGCAGAGTTCTAAATATATCTGTCAAGTCCATCTGATCCAATGTCTCATTCAGGGCCCTTGTTTCTTTATTGACCGTGTGTCTAGATGATCTATCCATTTCTGTAAGTGGTGTATTAAAGTCCCCTGCAATTACCACATTCTTATCAATAAGGTTGCTTATGTTTATGAGTAATTGTTTTATATATTTGGGGGCTCCGGTATTCGGTGCATAGACATTGATAATTGTTAGCTCTTCCTGATGGATAGACCCTGTAACTATTATATAATGTCCTTCTTCATCTCTTGTTACAGCCTTTAATTTAAAGTCTAGTTTGTCTGATATAAGTATGGCTACTCCAGCTTTCTTTTGGCTTCCAGTCGCATGATAAATAGTTCTCCATCCCCTCACTCTCAATCTAAAGGTGTCCTCAGGTCTAAAATGAGTCTCTTGTAGACAGCAAATAGATGGGTCTTGTTTTTTTATCCATTCTGATACCCTATGTCTTTTGGTTGGCGCATTTAATCCATTTACATTCAGTGTTATTATAGAAAGATACGGGTTTAGAGTCATTGTGATGTCTGTATGTTTTATGCTTATAGTGATGTCTCTGGGACTTTGTCTCACAGGGTCCCCCTTAGGATCTCTTGTAGGGCTGGTTTAGTGGTGACAAATTCCTTCAGTTTTTGTTTGTTTGGGAAGACCTTTATCTCTCCTTCTATTCTAAATGACAGACTTGCTGGATAAAGGATTCTTGGCTGCATATTTTTTCTGTCTAGCACCCTGAAAATCTCGTGCCAATTCTTTCTGGCCTGCCAAGTTTCAAAAGAGAGATCAGTCACGAGTCTTATAGGTCTCCCTTTATATGTGAGGGCACGTTTACCCCTTGCTGCTTTCAGAATTTTCTCTTTATCCTTGTATTTTGCCAGTTTCACTATGATATGTCGTGCAGAAGATCGATTCAAGTTACGTCTGAAGGGAGTTCTCTGTGCCTCTTGGATTTCAATGCCTTTTTCCTTCCCCAGTTCAGGGAAGTTCTCAGCTATGATTTCTTCAAGTACCCCTTCAGCACCTTTCCCTCTCTCTTCCTCCTCTGGGATACCAATTATGCGTATATTATTTCTTTTTAGTGTATCACTTAATTCTCTAATTTTCCCCTCATACTCCTGGATTTTTTTATCTCTCTTTTTCTCAGCTTCCTCTTTTTCCATAACTTTATCTTCTAGTTCACCTATTCTCTCCTCTGCCTCTTCAAGCCGAGCTGTGGTGGTTTCCATTTTGTTATGCATTTCGTTTAAAGCATTTTTCAGCTCCTCGTGACTGTTCCTTAGTCCCTTGATCTCTGTAGCAAGAGATTCTCTGCTGTCCTGTATACTGTTTTCAAGCCCAGCGATTAATTTTATGACTATTATTCTAAATTCACTTTCTGTTATATTATTTAAATCCTTTTTGATCAGCTCATTAGCTGTTGTTATTTCCTGGAGATTCTTCTGAGGGGAGTTCTTCCGCTTGGTCATTTTGGATAGTCCCTGGAGTGATGAGGACCTGCAGGGCACTTCCCCTGTGCTGTGGTGTATACCTGGAGTTGGTGGGCGGGGCCGCAGTCAGACCTGATGTCTGCCCCCAGCCCACCGCTGGGGCCACAGTCAGACTGGTGTGTGCCTTCTCTTCCCCTCTCCTAGGGGCGGGATTCACTGTGGGGTGGTGTGGCTCGTCTGGGCTACTTGCACCCTGCCAGGCTTGTGATGCTGGGGATCTGGAGTATTAGCTGGGGTGGGTAGGCAAGGTGCTCGGGGGCAGGAGGGGCAGGCTTAGATCGCTTCTCCTTAGGTGATCCACTTCAGGAGGGGCCCTGTGGCAGCGGGAGGGAGTCAGATCCGCTGCCGGAGGTTTGGCTCCGCAGAAGCGCAGAGTTGGGTGTTTGCGCGGAGCGAGCAAGTTCCCTGGCAGGAACCGGTTCCCTTTGGGATTTCGGCTGGGGGATGGGCGGGGGAAATGGCGCTGGCGAGCGCCTTTGTTCCCCACCAAACTGAGCTCTGTTGTCAGGGGGCTCAGCAGCTCTCCCTCCCTTTGTCCTCCAGCCTTCCCGCTTTCCGAGCAGAGCTGTTAATTTCTGACCTCCCAGACGCTAAGTCGCGCTTGCTGTCGGAACACAGTCCGCCCGGCCCCTCCACTTTTGCAAGCCCGACTCGGGGGCTCTGCTTGGCCGGCGAGCCGCCCCTCCGCCCCGGCTCCCTCCCGCCAGTCCGTGGAGCGCGCACCGCCTCGCCGCCCTTCCTACCCTCTTCCGTGGGCCTCTCGTCTGCGTTTGGCTCCGGCGACTCTGTTCTGCTAATCCTCTGGCGGTTTTCTGGGTTATTTAGGCAGGTGTAGATGGAATCTAAGTGATCAGCAGGACGTGCGGTGAGCCCAGCGTCCTCCTAAGCCGCCATCTTGCCGCAACCTCCCGGAAAAATGTTTTAAAAAGGAAAAGTCCAGAGGAAACTAGGTGGCTCAGTTGGTTAAGCATATGACTTCAGCTCAGATCATGATCTCATAGTTTGTGGTTCATGAGATCATGAACCACATGAACCACATGAACTACCTGTGGTAAGCTGTGCTGACGGCTCAGAGTCTGGAGCCTGCTTCAGATTCTGTGTCTCTCTGCTTCTCTGCCCCTCACCTGCTCATTTTATCTCTCTCTCTCTCTCTCAAAAATAAAAGTTAACATTAAAAAATTTAAATAAATAAAATATAAAAGAAAAGGTCCATAGTGAGGGCAGAACCCTTCTAGACATGGAAGAATAAACACAATGACCTCCAGGACAAAGGGGAGTTGTTGGGGCTGGCTGGGAAAGGAAGACAGCCTGCAATTCTGTGGGTGGATTGTTGAATTTGACAGGAGTTCTTCTTGAGTACTTGGAATGGAACTTTTGTTTTGGAGTTTGAAAGGAGCTCAGAGACTGAAATACATGGAAGATGAGGGATGGAAGGGGAGAGACGAGGGTATTATGGAATTCATGCAAACTGGCTTCTCACTCCCTGGCAAATCTGCCTTTTCTTCAGCACTTCATTTGCACCAAGGACCTCCTTTGGGAGAGACTGTTTCTTAATTAAACTGAGATTCACAGACCCAGGGCCCTCATTAGGAAATGACCTCAGGAAAGTGCTTGAAATAGATGATGGTGCATGTTCTAGTCTCCTGTTTAGACCTGTGTTTGTCCCTTTCTCTCTTTCCAAATAAACAAACAAACAAAAAACCCAAAACGACAAACCTTTCCTTTAGAAAGCTCAAGATATATTAGTCAATAAATACATGTATATATTCATTTTCTCCATCCTATATGCCTCTTATGGTTGCTCAGTACAATTATGAGTGGATTCTTGTTCTGGGTAGTGAGGTTTGGAGGTGGGAGAGTGGGATTCAGAAAAAGGAGGTATATTGATCCTGGCCCTGCCCTCAGAAGTTTAAAGGAATTTAAGTGACATACCCAGGACACCAACAGACTGAAAGGGAAAATTAGTTTCAGCTGAGCATCAGAATGGTCTGTAAGTGCTGGCAGGAAGGGGAGGAACTTTGGAGATGGGGACCAGTCAGGATGGCTTAGGAAAGGCTTCTGAGATGTGGGTGGAAAAGTTGTAGATTAGGGTTGAGAAGACCTAGTATTAAGACTGGACAGAAAGGAGTGAGGAGGGCATCCCTGGCAGGGCAGGATTTACTCAGGCCAAAGACTCATCCCAGGAAGTGTAAGTGAAGATGTGAGGAGCTGAGTTAAGAAAAAGGTGATGGTCCTGAGGGTAGGGGGAGAATTAGGGTAGGTGCTCTGACAGCTGGGTCAGAGAGTCTGAACTGAATATAAGCTATTCGAATAATCATAGATTATTGCACAGAATGAGGGCATTTCTGAACATGGTGACATGGTGTTTGAGGACAATGTTTCTCTGTGTTGTTATAAGCTGGATTTGTGATAAGCTCTCTCAGGATTCCCAATCATGAGTTTGCTTTTCTCTTCTATAAGTTTGGTTGTTCATTTTTGTTTTGCCTCCTTCTGTTGGAGTCATAAAATGTGATTATTTATTTCCAGATATTTTGTTCTTGGGTTGCTTCTATGGTATCTTCATACTTCATCTGTATCCTACTGTCTCTCATCTTCAGTAAAAGGGGAACAGAAATTATCAAAAGCATTACCCATTTCCGATCATGCCATTCAGATGGTCCTCCTCTGGGATTCCTGCTCAGGGTCCATGGATGGACTTCAGAAGAATGTATGATATATATATTTTTTTTATTGAAGTGACCAACTTCACAAGGGTGTGTGATTCAGCAAATGTTAGGAACCACTGTTGTGTCTTTGTTGGGAGGAGATGGCTTCCCAGGAGAAATGTGGGACAAGCATCCTTAGTGCCCAGTAAGGAGCCTCCAGAGACAGTTGAAGGAGCTGAAGGAGAAACAGGACTTGGGAAAAGGGAAATGGGTTCAGAGGGAACTGGTGGGAGGGATGCCCCTCTTCCCTTGTTCTCCACCCTCTTTCTAGCAAGTATCCCTTCTCTGTATTCTCCATGTCCTGATGACTACAGGATTCTGGTTCCCCTTCGATTTAAATCTGTTAGGTGCCCACTATTTATCAGGCTCCGAACCAGGTCCTCTCACAACATCACCTCAGGCAATTCCTTTGTTGAACCTGAAGTACACAGAGTGGAGTCAACCCCTCCCTCAGTCATGGACTGTTAGCACCATCGCTTCCTGTCAGGCCCCTTTTCAATGCATTTTATTTTCACCTTTCATCATGATCTCTATTCTTATTGCCCCTCCTTACTGGAGGCATTTGCTTTAGGGTATCTAACAAATTCTCCTCCAATCCATGCTCTGTACATTTATTTAGATACATTCATCCACTCAACAAATTCACAGTTGTAGGTGTGGGGAATACAGCCAGGAGCAAAACAATAAAAAAGTCCTGCTTTCATGGAACTTACATCTTTTGGTGTGAAACAAATCATAAACAAGTAAAACATATAGTACCTTAAAAAGTGATAAGTGCTATGAAAAAAAAGGGCAAGGAGACCAGGTATGTTGTGGATATTTAGGAGTAGATTTCAGTTCCATGTGGAGAGAATAAGGGAGTCCTTGCTACAAATGTGCTATTTCACCAACTGTAGTAAAGGGAGAAACCATGTGGATATGTGGGATAGAAGTGGTGCAGTTATAGAGGACAACAAGTACAAAGGCCCTGAGGTAGGGTCTTGCCTGGTATGTTAGGAGGCCAGAATGGGTGGGAAGCCAATGGCTAGAGAAAAATGAGTGGGCAGAGAGAGAAACAGAAGGCTGAGAGGTATCTGGGTCAGAGACAAGTACTGTAAGACTTTGTAGGCCTTTGGAAATGTAGACTTTGGCTTCTTCTCTGTATAAAAAGGGAAACCAGTGGAAGGTTTTGAGTACAGGAATGATGTGACATTTTTAATACATATGTGTATATTAGCTATTTTTGGCTGTTTATAAATGTATATAAATGGAATTGTGTTGTACATCCTGCTTCTACTTTTGCTTCCTAACATTATTTCTGAGATCTACACATGTTGTTATTTGTAAATCTACTGTATTTGTGACTGTTGTGTATATTTCATTGTACACATATGGCACATTTTACTTCTATATTCCTCTAGTGACATATGCTGACATAGCTTCTAACTACCTGCTACCACTGTCCTGTGATGAACATGCTATGGGCCTCCTTATGGACTCAGGAGAGAGTTTCTTTGGGGTGTTTTCCATTGTGGGCTAAGAGGGTGTGTGCAATCTTTTTTTTTTTTAATTTTTTAATGTTTATTTGTTTTTGAAGGAGAGAGAGAGACAGAGTGTGAGTGGGGGAGGGGCAGACAGAGAGGGAGACACAGAATCCAAAGCAGGCTCCAGGCTCGGAGCTGTCAGCACAAAGTCCGACACGGGTATGGAACCCACAAATTTAGAGATCATGACCTAAGCCAAAGTTGGAGGCTTAACCAACTGAGCCACCTAGGACCCCCAGTCTCTTTAATTTTTCATTAACATTTTATAAGGAGTCTTTTTGTTTTTAATTTTTTTTAATGTTTACCTATTTTTGACAGAGAGAGAGAGAGACAGAGCATGAGCGAGGGAGGGGCAGAGAGAGAGGGAGACACAGAATTCAAAACAGGCTCCAGGCTCTAAGCTATCAGCACAGAGCCCAACACAGGGGTTGAACTCACGAACTGTGAGATCATGACCTGAGCTAAAGTCGGACTCTTAACCAACTAAGCCACCCAGGCATCCCAGGTGTGTGCATTCTTAATTCCACTAAGACTGTGCTTCAGGATGGTGGCCGCAGTTACACTACCACCAGCAGTGCATGGTGGTTTGTATCTTCTTTTGTTGTTGTTGCTTATTTTTTATTTTTTAAAATTTACATCCAAATTAGTTAGCATATAGTGAAGCAATGATTTCAGGAGTAGATTCCTTAATGCCCCTTACCCATTTAGCCCATCCCCCCCTCCCACAACCTCTCCAGCAACCCTCAGTTTGTTCTCCATATTTATGAGTCTCTTCTGTTTTGTCCCCCTCCTGTTTTTATATTATTTTTGTTTCCCTTCCCTTATGTGAATCTGTTTTGCCTCTTAAAGTCCTCATATGAGTGAAGTCATATGATTTTTGTCTTTCTCTTACTGACTAATTTCACTTAGCATAATACCCTCCGGTTCCATCCATATAGTTGCAAATGGCAAGATTTCATTCTTTTTGATTTGCGAGTAATACTACATTGTATATATATATACCACATCTTCTTTATCCATTAATCCATTGATGGACATTTGGGCTCTTTCCATACTTTGTCTATTGTTGATGGTGCTGCTATAAACATGGGGGTGCATGTGTCCCTTCGAAACAGCACACCTGTATCCCTGGGATAAATGCCTAGTAGTGTAATTGCTGAGTCATAGGGTAGTTCTATTTTTCGTTTTTTAAGGAACCTCCAGACTGTTTTCCAGAGTGGCTCCACCAGCTTGCATTCCCAGGTTTGTATCTTCTCATGGAATTTCATGTTGATCTAGTAAGGAAGTCAGGTAAGGTTCCTTGTGGATAAGGAAACTGGGGCTTAGAGAGATTAAGCAAATTACCCCAGTTTATACAGTGAGGCAGAAGAGCCAGGGCTCATATCCAACATTTCTGACATAATGTTCATTGCTCTTACCTCTATAGTACTCAGCAATGCTTCTTCTAGGAATAAGATGAGGCATCCATAGGCAATATATATATATATATATATATATATATATATATATAATAATTATTTGTTATTATATTTGAGGCTTGCATTTTTTGATGCCTGGTCTAAGTCAGTAAGCCTAGGACTCCCAAGTGTTTAGCACCAAGTACAAGGGGGTCTGTCTAGAGTACTTACTGTTTCAAAGCAAAATGTGTGGAATAAAACTATTTTCATTGTCTCATGAGGACTAGTTAATAGGCTCAAGTTGTAGCGGATGATTTTGAGGCTAGACATTTATAAAAACTAATCGTTTTTCCAAGTTTGGGGATTTGAATCATATTTCAATATTAAATTTTAGGTGGATTATATTAAGTGCATATTGTTTGCTAGGTACTGAACTAACTACTTTATAGGCATCATTTAACTTACTGCTCACAACAACTCTATGAGGTATTTACTTTTACTCTCATTTGACTGTTGTAGAAACTAAAGCCCTAACAGGTGAACTAATTTGTCCAGAGTCATCCGGTATGAGATTGAGTTGTGATTTGAACATGAACCATCTAGCTGCAGAGCTTTACTCCTAACTATTAAATTGTGCTGCCTTCCTATAAAGGAAGCTTTTAGAATCTCTTGTCTTTGAAATTGAAGACAACTTCTCATTTGGGGTGGATTAGATCAGTCACAGGAAGTACAGGGCTATTGAATAAGAATCTCAAGAAGGAGAGGATCTGAAGTTTGAAAATTTCCCCAGGTGTCTTTACTATCTCTCTCTCTGTCCCAAAGTGAGAACCTTTGCCTTAGGACATGCTACCTAGATTATAGGGCCTGGGCATGATGCCTTCAAAAAGTTAGAGCTTCTTTAGCTGGGTGTGGGTGTTTGGTTGCCTGTAACCCAAATCAGCCTGATATTTAAAACAAGTGTCCTCAAATGCAAACATTCTTTAAAAAAATTAAGTTATTTATTGAGAGAGAGAGAGAGAGAGAAAGAGAGAGAGAGAGAGAGAGAGAGAGAGCAAACAAATGAGCAGAGAAGGGGCAGAGAGAGAGGGAGAGAGAAAATCCCAAGCAGGCTTCATGTGATTAGTGTGCAGCCTGATGTGGGGCTTGAACTTCAGAACCATGAGATTATGACCGGAGTCAAAATCAAGAGTCACACGCTTAACAGACTGAGCCATTCAGGTGCCCCACAAACAATTCTTTATCACCCTGTGTTGCTCATACTTGCCATGAATGATGTTCAGTTAAGGTTTCATCAGTTGGTTTTCCCTTCACACTTTTCATTTTGCTTGCCTTCTACAAGGAAGGTAATTCCATTTATATCCTTACTTGAGCCAGGATTATAAAGACTGCTTGGTTACAAAGTATGTATCTCAAAGTCAATTCTGGATTAAATTCTGGATTATGTGCTCTTTTAGGTTTCTCTTCTCAGTTTGTTCATTTGTTCAATAAATATTTATTGAGCACCTAACTCACAGTCTCATAGAGGACATACACAGGCAGCTGACCTTGAATTTTGCTACATTAGGGTAAATAGCACATGGGGGAAGCCTGGGTGTTATGACAGCACATAGGAAGGGCAGCATACGGGTCAGGATAGGCTTCCTGGGGAAGAAACTTCTGAGCTGGAAACTAGAAGAGAAGTGGAGCTTACCTAAGTGAAGGGACAAAAAAGCATTAGAGGCACAGGGAAGAGTTTGGATGTTATATTTTGCAGCTGGAGCAGGAACTGGGCATGGGATGAGGCTGGGGGAATCAGCACAGGTTAGATGATGAAGAAAGGAAGTATTATGAAGGAAGAGCAGTGGGGAACCACTGAAGGGTTTCAAGCCTCAGGGTGGGTGGGGACTCGTCAATCATATTCATAATTTAGAAGGTTCCATGAGTTAAGTATTCACTCTCCTTATCTATGTTGTGTGCTTGTTGGTAAATCATAACATTGGAACTGGTGGGTGGCAAATAAGGAGTGTAGATGGATTTGTACACAGAAGGTCTGACCCATTTCCCAAGGGTTCATTTTGATTATATACAGAGAAGACTTTTCAATTTTGACTTAATCTTTCTATTAAAACCTCTGACAACATTTCCTAAAATTCTCTCAAAATAGGAGCTTGAGTATGGGGGAGAGTGGGGGCTGCATGACTTTGTTTTCTCTGTTCTCCACTTCTCATTTCTGGGGCATTGCTGTGAATTGTTCATCCAAAGCCTTATTCCCCTTGAGAAGAGGCCCATTTGAATAGCTGCAGTGGAGGAGATCACAGACAGTGTAAGGTGTTTATAGAACACAACGTGGCCAGGGAGGAGACTGTCCGTAGAAGCGAGGTCTCCTTCTCTCCTGGAACCCAAAGAGGGAGGAGACAGAAGGAATTGTTTTGGTTTTGAACTACTGAGCTAGGTGACATACTTCTTTTCTCCCTGCCCATCATTACTGTGGACATAAAAGTTATAGTAAATTTTGTCTGGTTGCTTTGGGTGAGGTTTATTGAATGTCAGAATTCATCAAGTGACATTTCTGGTTCTTCTCCCTTCTTACTAATGGATGCTTGATTGACTGCTACACCCATTTCTCCAGTGTTTCTTCACAAGACAGCCTGTTCCTCTCATTATTGCAGGTAGTTATGAAGGCACTGCCCCATTTGCCCTCTTCTCCTATTTTCACAGCACCCCTGTTGGTATAGTTAGGTAAAGGGAAGAGTAGGACTGTACACACTTTACCATCAGTACAGCTAAGTGGATGACACAGAATGGGGAAAAGGGGGACCAAAGTGACATCTGACTTTGGGTACTGATTTGGAGGCAAAGAATTTTAAGACAGAGGAACCAATATTTGTATTTCAAATTCAAATGTAATTTAAAAAATGGTTCTGTAATTGCAATGACACATGAATTAATGTGTCATATCTCATGCCGAAGCACCACATAATCATCCTGTGTGTGAATTATTGCACAATACATTCATTCCCTGTTGTGACGTACAGCTTAATTAGTACATGAAGCTACATGAGTTAGACGAATGTAAAGGGATTATGTCCCGTGGTGTGCAATAAAGGAGAATGTTGGGAGGTATTTGGCACTGTTTCTGAGGGGAAATCAGGGTTGATTTTTCTATGATGTCTTTTGGTTTCAATTTCAGTGATACTTGGGCCGCAACAGGTGACATGGGATTTCTGAGCTACAGTTGGTTGGTTGAACACCACCATTCGGTAAATATTTCTTGTTTAGGCACTATTAAGGGTCAAATGAAATACAAAGCAGCAACTTTGAAGCATGAGTAATGGACCTCGGCAGCCCCAAGTCTACTTGGCTTCACTGAGTCTCACTGAACCTGATCCCAGATTCTCCTCCCTGGGCTTGCTGCAGCTCTCTGATCCTGGAATCCTCTTCAGTTCCAGCTAGGATGCTGCGTCAGGCACTTCGTAGATTTGGTAAAAAACTGGTACGAAGACCTACACTGAAGGAACCGGTGGCTACGGATGACCCACGGAGAAGCCTGAACACTCTGGATTTAGTGGCTCGGGTTGTGGGCCGCACAGTGGGTATAGGTGTGTATATCCTGGCTGGTGAGGTGGCCAGAAATCAAGCAGGACCATCCATTGTGATCTGCTTTTTGGTGGCTGGCCTGTCTTCTGTGTTGGCTGGGCTGTGCTATGCAGAGGTTAGCGCCCGAGTTCCCCATTCTGACTCTACATATCTCTACAGCTTTGTCACTATAGGTGAACTCTGGGCTTTCATCACTGGCTGGACCCTCATACTCTCCCATGTTGGTGATAAAGCCATTGTGGCCCGTGCATGTATCTTAGCTTTTGACAACCTGCGTGGGAACAAGATCTCTCAGACCCTGCGCGAGAGCATCTCACCACATGTTCCTCGTGTCCTTACAGAATATGTAGATATCTTTGTTGTGGGTCTTGTGTTTTTGCTCATAGAATTCCGGAATCTGAGGTATGTTTGGTCTTTCCCAGTTACCAAAATGGCCACATTGGTGAAACTTTTGGTTCTCAGTTTTGTCATCATCTCTGGCTTCATTAAGGGGGACCTGCACAACTGGAAACTCACAGAAGAGGACTATGCAATGGCTGGACTCAATGACACCTCGAGCTTGGGCCCTCTGGGCTCTGGAGGATTTGTGCCTTTTGGCTTTGAGGGGATTCTCCGTGGAACAGCTACCTGTTTCTATGCATTTATAGGTTTTAGCAGCATTTTTGAAAAAGTTGAAGAAGCCCGGAATCCCCAGCATTCCATCCCCATGGGCATTGTGATTTCACTGTTCATCTGCTTTTTGGTGTATTTTGGTGTCTCTGCAGCACTTACACTTATGGTGCCTTACTACAAGCTTCGACATGGGAGCACCTTGCCTCAGGCGTTACTCCATATTGGCTGGGCCCCTGCCTACTATTTTCTAGCTTTTGCATTTCTGTGTATTGTTTCTGCCAGGCTATTGGGCTTTATGTTTCCCATACGTCGAGTATTACACAGGATGGGACAGGATGGTCTCCTGTTCCCTGTCCTTGAAAGAATCCGTTCCCGCCCATTCATCCTTATCATGACCACTGTGATCTTGAGCATTATTACAGCAATCATGGCAGTCTTCTTTGGGCTCACTGATCTCCTGGACCTTAGGTCAGTTGGATCCCTGATACCTCACTCCCTGGTTGCTACTTCCATTCTCATCCTCAGGTATCAGCCTGAGGCAAAGGCAGGGGAAAATGAATCAGAGGTGCTGGAGGAGAATGGTCATATAGCAGAGAGGCTGACTCTACAGGGACTACTTTTTCCAGGCAGCCCCACCCCCACTCCACTCTCTGGCCGGGTTGTCCGTGTTTGCTCCGCACTGCTTGCTCTGCTGCTCACTCTTCTTTGCCTGGTGCTGGCCCAGTGGCCGGTTCTGCTTTCTGGAGACCCAGTGTGGATTTCAGTGGTTGTGGTGCTCCTGGTGCTCATCACTGGGCTCACTGGGGTCATCTGGAGACAGCCTCAGAGCTCTAGTCCCCTTTACTTTAAGGTCCCTGCTCTGCCTCTGCTCCCACTACTGAGCATCTTCATGAATGTTTGCCTTATGGTGCAGATGACAGCTGCCACCTGGGCCCTATTTGCTGTCTGGATGTTGATTGGGTTTGCTATCTACTTTGCCTATGGGATCCAGTACAGTCTGGTCTCTAACTCCGCTTAAGTTAGGGCCAAAAGTGTAGACCTTGAACTAAGCAGTACCAGTACATATTTGGTTTGACATCATCACACCTGAATGCAGTCTTGTCTCTCTGCACAATATTGGAGAGTCTCTTGACTGCATGGAAAGCTAGGCCTCCAAAGGGATGTTGGTGGGTGAACACTAATAGAGCTCAGTGTGTATTGTGAAGGATGTGTCTTTGCTCTTTCTCCTTTTTTTTTTCTTTTAACCTGTCTACTTTTGAATTGTGTCTGTAGCTGCTTACTGGCTTTCAAATATTATTAAAATAAATTACAAAAAGTGTTTTTGTTTTCCTTGGTTGAATATCCAGTAGGGTGCCTGACTGGCTCGGTCAGTACAACATGCAACTTTTTATCTCAGGGTGGTGAGTTTGAGCTCCACATTGTGTATAGATGTTATTTAAAAAAAAACGCACAGGAGAATTACTGGATCAATAGGTGGTTTTATTTTTAATTTTTTGAGGACCTGCATACTGTTTTCCATAGTGGCTGCACCAATTGACATTCCCACCAACAATACATGAGGGTTTCTTTTTCTCCATATCCTAGACAATACTTGCCTATCTTATCTTTCTTTTTTTTTAATTTTAATGTTTATTTATTTTTGATAGAGAGAGAGACAGAGCATGAGTAGGGGAGGGGCAGAGAGAGAGGCAGACACAGAATCTGAAGCAGGCTCTAGGCTCTGAGCTGTAGGCACAGAGCCCAACGCAGGACTCGAACTCACAGACCACGAGATCATGACCTGAGCCAAAGGTGGACGCTCAACCAACTGAGCCACCCAGGCACCCCTATCTTATCTTTCTGATTTTAGCCATTCTGATAGGTTTAAAGTGATATCTCATTTTAGTGTTAATTTATATTTCCCTGATGGTTAGTGCTGGTGAACATCTTTTCCAAGTGTTTATTGACCATCTGTATGTGAAAATAGTATGGAGGCTCCTCAAAAAATTAAAAATAAAAATTACCCTATAACCCAGCAATTGCACTACTAGGTATTTATACAAAGGATACAAAAATTGCTGATACCAAGGGGCACATGCACCCAATGTTTACAGCAGCACTATTGACAATAGCCAAAATATGGAAAGAGCCTGAATGTCCATAGACTTATGAATGGATAAAGATGATGTGGTTTATATATACAATAGAATAATACTCTGCAATAAAAATGAATGGATTCTTGCCATTTGCAACAATGTGGATGGAACTAGAGTGTATTATACTAAGTGAAATAAGTCAGTCATAGAAAGATAAATATCATATGATTTCATTCAGATGTGGAATTTAAGAAACACAGCAGATGAACATAGGGGAAGGGAAGGAAAAATAAGATAAAACTATAGAGGTAACCAAACCACAAAAGACTATTAAATAGTGAGAACAGACTGAGGGTTGCTGAGGGGAGGTTGGTGGGGGAACACACATGCAACTTGTACTCAGACATTCTCTCATTTACCTTCATTGTGCCCCAACCTATAGTCAGGAGCTTGGAAAAGGGGTAAGGTTGGGTAAATATATTCATAAAGCACCACATTCAAAGTCGTGTGTGTGTGTGTGTGTGTGTGTGCATATTATATGGACATACCTGTTTGAATTTGAGAAGGAATAGGCACCAAGGTGTGGGCTATGTTTATCTTGGTAGATCTATAAACATGAGCATATTATTTAGATTTTTAGGGTATGGTGTGTGTGTGTGTGTGTGTGTGTGTACACAAATCCTGAAGGAGTTTAACCATCTATAAGAAATTGGCTACCTTCCTTCCCTGACAATAGTTGGTGTGTTTGTACCAAACCCTGATATTTATTTTCATCACACCTCAAGGGAACCTCAGTGAGTTTTCTTTCTGAGAAGTCTATGGCTAAGATGATGAGTTGCTTGGAGTCCCTATGAATCTGCTACAATCAGAAGAGTTTTGCAGAGAAAGAGAAACAGAAACCCCAAGGAAACACCCTGCTGTTGTTTACTTTCTAGCCTAATACACAGCCTCCCTTGTATGCACACCACTCATGTAACCACCTCCCCTCTCCTAGAACCCCTCATGGAAGGTACTAAGAGAAGACATTTTATTTATTTCTTTGCTTGCAAGTAGGACTCTCTATCTGAGCCATCCCAGAAAGAGGAGAATTGAAAATTATACCAGTGAAGGAATCTAGAGTTGAGATTGTGAGATCAGGCCCTTTGTGAAACTAACTTCATAGAAAGCAATGGACTTTGATAGAAGCAAGGATGGTGAGAAGAGTTGGTTGTCTCTGTCTACTTCTTTAGAAAACCTGAAACAAAGCTCCTAGAAGCAGGAGACAGGACGACCTGCATGTGATTTGGAGGTAAACACAGTACAGGAACCTTCTCCCCCACTTTCCAATGCCAGTACTTGGAAGACTATTGTATGAGGATTTTATGACAAACATTACTTTACATTTGACATTTCACAGCATCTCTTCTTCAGAGAAGGAGGAAATATAGATATTGACAATTTGCACCAGTAGATTGAGGAAACCCAGGTATGCAAATTATCTGACTTAATTTGTGTAGTTTATGCTTTTCTGTGCTTTGTGTTCTTCTCAGTAATGAGAGGAAGAAATTCTTTCATTGTTAACAAAGAACATAGTGGAGGGGAGAGAGGATATGAGAGATATATAGATGGAAGTATTATGGGTATCCTGTCCCATATGAACCCTACACCCCTTCCATAAAATCAGGTGGAGAAGAAGTGGGGATAAATGGAACCTGAGCTAGAACCCATGTCCTGGCTCCTGTCTTCTGTATTAAAGGCCTCCAGCTTCTTGAATTTCACTGGTCCTTGTATTTCACTTTCTCATTATGAACAGTAGTTCAATATCAAGTGATGCCCAAAGTCAAGAAATCCTTCCTAGTAGCTATGTCTTTTCTTTGTATATCCATCCTCCCTATCTCTGACTACTGAAATGATACACAATCATCATCGTCCAGTTTAAATGTTACCTCCTGCCCAAGCCTTCCTAGATAATCCTAATCAGAAGCAATTCATTTCCTTTAACCTCCTCTACTCCTTTGTGTTAGTCTTACCATAGCTGTGTTTTTGTACACTGTCTTCATTTGTGGTTACCCTGTGTCCTTCCTTTATCCCTCACTCAACTGTATGCTTCTAGAGTGAAACTGTTTGTATTCTCTCCACAGTGTTTAACACAGAGCTAAAGAATGGTTAAATAACTGTTGTGTATGGTTCACACTTATGGGAAAGAGGCCATGGGTAGAGATGTAGAATAAAGGCTTTATGAATGTTGATTAAATATATTGTTAATAGAGATAGGGACATCATGCTTTCAGGTAGAGATCATATTAGTAGGAAATGTTTATCCTACAAATAGATTTATTCTCATAATATACATTTATTCATTATTAATTTTTTCCTCTTATTCAAATATAGGGGTTTTTTTTCCTCCTGGGAAATGGGCAATAAACAAGAAAACAAACGTTAAAATAATTCTGGACTGTGATGAACACCTGAAGGAAATAAACAGGGTCTTATGATAAAGAATCAGAGGGAGTTTTCTTTTTTTTTTTTTAATTTTTTTTTCAACGTTTATTTATTTTTGGGACAGAGAGAGACAGAGCATGAACGGGGGAGGGGCAGAGAGAGAGGGAGACACAGAATCGGAAACAGGCTCCAGGCTCTGAGCTATCAGCCCAGAGCCCGACGCGGGGCTCGAACTCACGGACCGCGAGATCGTGACCTGGCTGAAGTCGGACGCTTAACCGACTGCGCCACCCAGGCGCCCCAGAGGGAGTTTTCTTTAGATAGGAAGGTTAGGAAAGGCCTTTATGGTCACTGTTATATATTTACCTCACTATGATTATGGCTTAATTCAATATCTAACCTGAGGAGCAATAACAAAAAAAAAAAAAAAATCAATAACAGAATGAGAATAACAGCCTTACCACCAGGAGGCATATTTGTGAACCCAAACTTAGAATTGGTTCTTTCTTTGATCCAACTTCCAACCTCCCCCCTGCCTTGGGAAGAGGGCAAGTCAGGCTCTCCCCTTGCCTCAGGATATACCCTGGTACCTCTTCTCCTGCCAAGGAGTTGGCAAGCAAAACAGGTGTTGAGAGCTTTGATCTTGCTAGACACTTGGAGACAAATCAAGGTAGAAGCCTCCGAAATAATGCTTCAGGATGTGAGAAGCTGGGGAAGAGATGGAGACAGAAGTATGAAAAAGGAGAAGCTAATTGCTGTCACAGAGAGTCCCTTTTACCTTGGTCTCAGTGGATTTTGGGCTCTGTACTTCTTGGGGGAATTGGTCACGGCTCTCAGACATTTGGGAAAGGGGAAGATATCCCCTAGTGACTTTAGAGACAACATCCACCCTTAGTCATTCCTGGATCCCTGCTCCAAGGCTGCAGACAACCACAGCTTTGAGGAGCAAGCCTTCTGCCAGTATCCCAGAAGGCCCAGGACGTTCTTTCATTGCCGGGGTCTTCCTTTGTCTACTTCCCTGCTCCCCTTCTCCTGGCACAAGTTGGTAGCATTAGTCTCTGTCTCTTGCAGAACAGTGTTGACATTAGGAATGGCTTGGGAGTAAGAAGAATCCTGGAGTTTTTACACCCACTAACCCTTTCTTGACTATGCTTCCTGTTGGGATAACATGTTTTGGTTGCTAGCTCAAGAGCAATAGCTCCCTCTCTCACAAAGGCCTTAACCTCCTTGGTCATACTGAGGGATACCTCAGACTGTTGAGAAGTTGTTATAGAAATTACCATAAGTTCCTCTAATTGAAGTTGTAGTCCTCACTTCTCTTCAGCCTTCCCCCACCCCACTGGGACCAGCTTCTCTACAAGTGGTATCCTACACACTATAAAGGCTGTACTTCTTCAAGAAGAACCCTATCTCTCTGCTCCATAGTGCCCAAAAAACTCACATTGCTTTGTTTTGAGAGATACTTATTGGAGGAGGAAAAGCTATACTCCTTTTAGCTGCTCAGGGTGCACACAAGTCACATTTCTAATCTTCAGACATGGACAGGCAGTTTGGAGTAGTGGTACCTAGAGACCTTGAATTCAAGCAAGCAAGTTCTTGTCCAAGTGGGTCCACTTGCTGTACCTGACAAGGGATGTCATGCTATGTGTGCAGGGAAGTGAAATGGCAAAGAATGAACACTGCTTGGAGGAGGAAAAGGAAGAGTGAGGCCAGAACACATATGGAGGCAGTGGAATGGGGAAACTGACTCTTGAACCCAGGTCCTTTCTGGAGTCTCGCTCTCAGGGGCAGCAGCATTACTGGCTCCCTTCTGAGGCAGACAGGATAGGGTATGTGACTCAAGGCAAGCCAGGGCAGATTCTGGTGGGAGAGCTGACATTAATGCAGGTGAATATGGACAGATTTTCCCAGGAGCTTTGTTTTAAAGATAGAGAGGAGAGGATGGGAGACAGAGGAAGGAAGAGGGTCCAGGTATCATCTCTGGGTTCACTGGATTAGGAGATGAGAGAGAAGGGAAGACTTTAGTCAGAATCATGTCTCCATTAACTGCTTTGCTTTCCTACTTGATCCCTTTTCTTTTAAAAATTTTTTTATAATGTTTTATTTATTTTTGAGACAGGGAGAGACAGAGCATGAACGGGGAGGGTCAGAGAGAGGGAGACACAGAATCTGAAACAGGCTCCAGGCTCTGAGCTGTCAGCACAGAGCCCGACACAGGGCTCAAACTCACAGACCGGGAGATCATGACCTAAGCCGAAGTCGGCCGCTTAACTGACTGAGCCACCCAGGCGCCCCTACTTGATCCCTTTTCAACCACAACTTAAGTGATTGAAAATAGGGAGGATATCGTTAATAACTTCCCTGATCTTCCATTCCACATCATGTGAGTTTATCCTGTCATGACTTATGAAGCAGATACTCCTGTGGCCCATCTCTTTCAGGGGAATGCCTTAAGTCCCAAGTTCCTTTCAGAAAATGTTCTGCAACAGCAAAGCAGCATGTGTATTGGGTATTTCTCCCTCACACCTGAATCTATGTTGTTTTTACAGAAATGCTGTCTGCCTCCCTCCCCGTCCCTCTTCCTTCTCCTCTTTTCTCCCCTCACCCAGCCTGTTTCTTTCTATATGCACCTGCTGGAGTTGGGGATAATGTTCTAAATATTTCACTTCCTCTACTCTTGCCTCTTCAGTCTTTTTATTCTTCCCCTCAAATCTCTCCCACACTCCTCCTCCTGCCTGGTCAGTTCTTACCTGCCTTCTTTGTGGGTCATTTCACTTCTTTGTTTCCTCTGTTTCCTTCTTCATCTATGATTACAACTTTGAAGAGATGGGAAGATGAGTTTTAAGAGCACCATCTGTGAGGGAGTTGGCTTTGGACACAGCAAGAGGCATGGTGGTCAGACATCAGGAAGAACCTGATATGTACTGACAGTGTGGCCTAACTTCCTCCTGACCCATATTTCTTAATAGATGGGGCTGATGTGCACGTGACAGAGACTTATATAAAATTGTTAAATTAAGGATCAAGAAGCCCTCTTTGCCTGATATTTAGCCATATCTTAGTTATAAGTAATCACAGGAAATGGAAGAAGACATGTTTGGGGATATGGATGTCCCCAAGGCACCCTCTTTCCTGCCATAAGGAAGGTGGGGCCATCCACTACTTCCACAGTTCACAGTTAACACCATGGGTTGGAGGGAACTCTGACAATGAGTATCCCACCCACACAGACCTTCTTTCAGACCTGTTCAGTGTTCAAGTAATCATATGTTCCTGTGGTTCTGTTATTATCCCCACAGAATAACAATCATGAAGGTGTCTATACATGAGCTATGTGGCAAATTCTCTGAAGTTCATCTCAAGTTATCTAGATTAGGCAAACAACAAACATTCAAAGACAGCTAATCAGAACTAGAATTTAAAATCCACAAAAGTGACTTGTTGAAACATAATTTTTCTCTCTAAAATCACCCTCATTTCCAAAGAGAGCCAAATAGAGATTATTTCAGTTGAAAAAAAAATCCAGTTTTAACACAGTTGGCCTAATTATTTACATAAACTCAGAAAGAGTAGTGATTAACCTGATAGATTCTTTCAAACTTGCTTTACTGGAACTTTCATAAGGAATCTCTAAGATTGAACTTTTCATAGCCTCTTAAAGCCAGAAGCCAAGCCAAATATCTGCCATCAGATCTTCCTATGGTACCTGTAGATTTGGGTGCATTCTTCTTCTCGAGGTCCCTTAAATATCCTGAGGTTTCTTGAACTTGCCAAGCAAGAAGTGACATTCTTTACTCACCTGGTAAGGCTCCTGGGAACTCTGTAAGCAAGGGATCTGGCCAACATTTCCAAAGGGCTTTATTGGCTCCATAAAGTCAACCTTAGTTCTTTAAAGCTGTCTGGTCATATCTGAGTCTATTCATGTCTCTCTCAAATATGATATCCCAGTCAGAGCCTTGGCAAGGTAACCAAAATTTCCAATGGAGTCCTGTTACAAGGAGAACAGATTCTCACTGAATTTATGCAAACAACTGCAATTCCCATGAAAGAAGAATACTTACCAAGAGTTTCTGAACTCTGGAACATTTCAGGTAGAGGAAAATGTTAAATTTTCCAATTTGCACACAAAGGAATATTTTATCATGTTTCTGTAAGTCGCAAATGTCCTAAAAGAAAGTTTTCTTAAATATGGAGAAGCTAATATTAGAGAGCCTGCCATGTTAAACAAGAGTCCTGAAAATTATACTCATCTTCCTCCATTCATTCAGTTCTATGTTACTAATTCTTGTTCTGTTTGATTGCAGTTTTTCCATTTGTTCCAGAAATTCTCATCCAGTTTAGCTTTATGATTTTAAAGATATCAAAACCTGTATTTGTCAAAAGTCAATTCCATGAATCTCCTTGAAGAGGAAACACATTTTTCAAGAGCATCAGAAAATAACTATAAATGACAAAAGACTCAAAAGTTAACATGATTCAAGATCTATAATTGCAGTTGACAAGGAAATCTAATTACTTCCAGGACACACAACATTCCAACAATAGAATGTCAAGTGATGACCCCATGTGAGGATATATTAAAACATCAGGAATTCCATATGTTTGTTAGAACAGTTACAGCATATGCCATACAATACAACCCAAGAAGGTTCAGCACCTTCTTTTTTTTAATATAACACTTCCCATGTATTTTAACATAACAAATAAACAAGCATAATTAGTCAAAAAGATTTTACTTAGAATTTGAAACTTGGGAAGTTTGTAAAAAAAAAACTTAGAAAGTTCTAAAGCACACACATGAATAGGATTACAGATCATCACAAAACTTAATTAATTATTCATTTAACCAAGCTTGCAATAAGAAATTCTACAGAAAGTTATACAGTTGTTAGCAAAACTTAGCTCCTTTAATATTAAGGAGTTGTATATCTGTTAAGTAATCAAAGACCTGATGAGACAAATCATAAAACTTTGGTTTTCTGGGCAGATAGAGAAAAGAAGAAAAACAAAACAAAACAACTTTTATTTATAATTTCTTATCAAGAGCAGACCAACAACCCAAGAAAACTTAATCTTTTAACAGAGAGAAAAGTAGAATTTCGATCTTATACCAGTGTCCTTTCAAAATCCATTCCTTTCAATATGAGTTAGTCCTAACCATACATAAAATTATTTTCCAAAGCTTTCCTTTCACAAGCCTACTTTCTTTTTCATTCGGATTTTGTCCAAAAGCTTTATCTAAATAACCAGTCTCATTTTAGGACAAAATTACTTTTTTCACGTTAACAAAAAATGTATTCTCATTTCTTCTTTTTAAGTTTATTTTTATTTATTTTGAGAGACAGAGAGGCAGAGACAGAACAGGGGAAGGGCAGAGAGAGAGGGAGCAAGAGAACCCCAAGCAGGCCTTTTGCTGTTAGTGCAAAGCCCGACTTGGGGCTCAATTCCACAAACTGTGAGAGCATAACCTGAGCCAAAATCAAAGTCAGACACTTGACCGGCTGAGCCACCTAGGAACCCCCCCAAAAAAATGTTTTCTCACTTCTTATACCTTCCTTATACATCTCCTACTTTCCTACATATTGAGTTGTTCTCCTTCTCATTTCCATCGGTCTTAATGACATTTAGTACAATTTTAACTCTTAGAAACCTTAGTCTCCAAGGAAAATTAAGCAGTAAACAAAGGTGAACTGTCTATAATACCAGAATAGTTCAGATTGGAAGTTTACGAGTATATTTTATAATTTCTATAAACATATGCTTTTCCAGAGTGCAATCTTTAAAAAGCATAAAGGATGTTTACCAACAGAGTCAAGTATCTTCAGTTTCTTTGAAATAAAAAGGTCAAAGCAGATAAACCTCTGTTCAGTAACCAATGTTTTAGTGCCTGTTTTATTTAGAGAATACTTAGCCAGTGAACTCAACTCAAATTTTCATTTACCTTAGCAAAAATTTAAAATTTCAGATTACCAATATTTTGAAAGCCATAAACTTTTTTATTTATTCAACCTACTTCTTCTTCACAATTATGAAAAAACTTTATGAAACTTTATGACACAGACACAAGTAACCATTATTTTAAGCCACCTTTTTGCTGACAGAAATAACAGGAGCTCCTTTGACTTTTACTAAAACTTGATAGAATAAACGTTTTACATTTAATGTTGAGAATGCTAATGACATGCTTATTAGCTTTAATAATGGAATATTTTGCACCTGTGTACATGAAAAGTTAATCAATTTGTTTCCTACTGGCAATTTTTACCTGGGGAAACTATGGGTAATCTGAAGTGTGCAGTTTAAGTCCAAGGTAGCCCAGGGGCCCCTTCATGTTGATTTGGGAGGGACTTAGCTTGAATCTTGTAAGGAGGGGGTCCAACAGATTGGGGTGCTTTGCTCCTTGATAGGGAGGTAGGAGGAGAGGGAATCCATGCTGCCCCAGGCACTGAGGATGGCAGAGGAGCTTTGTAAGTAAGCTGCACACATGCTAGTACAGAAACAGGAGGAAAAGGATGAGGTAGAGGTGAAAGGTGCCTCTAGAAAGGCCAGAGGCAAATGCAAAGTTTGGACTAACATTCCTTTTTTTCTTTTGGTCTCCTGTCTATCCCTCCTGCACAACAGGGTTTTTCTCTGATTGCTTTTCAGTCCTCTACACCATATATTTTAAATATGTCCTAATGAAATTTCTTTGGGAATAGAAGGAGTATCCCATCTTACTGGGGAAAAGTTCAGAAACAACACAGTGGAAACAATGATGCCTTGAGTACTTCTGTTGGCCCAAAAGTAGGGCTCTTGACCTACTAAACCAATGTTTCTCTAGTTTCTTTTCCCTCCCACAAAGTCAGAGTTCTGCTGATTTAAACAAACTAAACCCTCTACTTGGAGGCAACCCAATGTAAAAGAGAGATCCAAGAGAGTCATTTAATGGCCATTTTACCTCTGAGCTTAACATACATGACAAGGTGGTATTAGAATAAAGCTTATCTCTTTCTTAGTTACAGGTTCTTGTCTATATTCCTTCCACTTATTCAAAATTCAGTCTAGTGGGTTAATTGGTGGGGTAGAGATGGAAATTCCCAGTATACACACATTTAACACAACACAACAACCCCCCCGCAAGCACATCAAAACAGATTTTTTCCAAATTCCAACTAAATTGACCATTATTCAAGTCTCTTTTAGTTTCTCCTGAAAGCCATGCCCTTCTAATGGGAAAGACATGGACAGCAAAACAAAAGCACACAGTGCTTCATGAATGAGAAACTTGTATCAGTGTGCACTCTGAGGGACTTACCTGGTCTTGAATTTCCTCAGCTTCCCCAAATGCTCCTTCCTTTGCACTCCAACCAAAATGCAACATTGACAGCTAGCATGGTCTGGAATTAGCAGACAATTTCCCCTGAGACAAAAAGTACTCTGGGCAGCTACACAGATCCCTCAGATTCCCTCCTGGAGAGCAACTAGCCTGGAACAGCTAATATCCTTCAGTCCTCCAAGTTAATAGCCCAGGAGACAAAGGAGGAAGCCCTGGCCTGGTGCAGGCCAAATGCTCCAATAAAAAAAAAAAGATTTAATTTTTACTTATTTTTGAGAGAGAGACAGCGTGTGAGCAGGGGGGGAGCAGAGAGAGAGGGAGACACAGAATCTGAAGCAGGCTCCAGGCTCTGAGCCATCAGCCCAGAGCCCGAAGCAGGGCTTGAACTCACGGACTGCAAGATCATGACCTGAGCCGAAGTCAGACACTCAACCGACTGAGCCACCCAGGCACCCCCCCAACTGCTCCAATTTAGATTTCCAGGGAATTTGACACCCTAGGGGCAGTGGCTCCAGGCTGACTCCTGAAAATTTGTTAACTATATGTACATTCAGCTGTGCATCACTGCAAAAGTCAATACTCAAGAAGCTTTTGGTTTTTTTAATGTTTATTTATTTTTGAGAGGAGGGAGGGGCAGAGAGAGGGGAACAGAGGATCTGAAGCAGGTTCTACACTGACTGCAGAGAGCCCAACGGGGGGCTTGAACCCACGAACCCTGAGATCATGACCTGAGGTGAAGTGTGACACTCAACCGACTGAGCCACCCAGGTGCCCAAGACAAGAGTTTTGATTGGAAAGAATATGAACTTTATTCAGGAGCCAGCCACCTGGGGAGAAGGCAGACTCTTGTCCAAAGAATCTCTGAGTTTTCTGCCTGGCCTAAGGGTATTTAAAGGAGCTTAGGGTAGTGAATCAGTTAAAGGAGGATAGTGGTCCCTAACATTTCTTGATTACATGCAGACTCCATGGTACCAGCTACCGATGTTGTCTCATTACTCTGAGGTTGTGTAAGGGGATCTGGTTCCTTAGTGAGGGGTGGGTGGGAGGTTGAACAAAAGTGTCTGGTTTGTCTGGTTACTTTTTCATTATGTGCAGAAGGTGTTTGTTGTTTTCCAGGAAAGAATGCACGATCCATAGTTATACAAGGAAATGTTAATCAATCATGTGGGCTAAGGGTCCTGGCTAAAGCTTAAAGACTAGTAAGTTGATTGCACAGACCCAGACAACTCAAAGGAGTCACCTAAGATTCTGCTGGAATAGGGGCATTCAGACTGGTGTGTAAGGTGAGGGGTCAGAGATGTGGGAGCCCTGGCTAAAGAGAGAATATGTGGTTAGTGGGGTGGCAGTACAGGGTACAATGGTTGGGCTCTTGGGAATTGGTGTCCTGGTGTCACGAGCTGGGCTGGATGGAGGTGGATGGAGGGGAAGACATCCCTTACAGCTAAGGGAGGACTCTAGGCTCAAGGACTGCCTTTTAGCACATTCTTTCCAGGAGGCCCAGAGGAGAAAGGAAGAGAATGGGGAACAGAAACTTCAGACCATTCCAGCCTCATTCATTCTCCCCTACCCTCCCTCACCTTGCTAAGCCCAGCTTCTCAATGGGCCATTTCACACTTATTACACGCCTGCTGTGTGCACAGGGCTCCAACGTGGTTTTTTTTGTGTGTGTCATTCTTTCTCTTGCAGTCCACTCAGATCTTCACAATCCTCAGCCCCTGGGTTGATCTCAGGGGCCAGAAGCCTCTTCTGAAGGCTGGGATCTGGAACCTAGATATTTGGGACATGCCATAGGGACCCTGAAGAAGTGGGGGAAGGGGAGGTTGGGAGAGAGTCCCACAACTTCCTGGGGATAGGATGATGATTTATATTAACAAGAAAGATTAAAGTGAGAGGAGAGGAAGGATCTCCCAAGAACAGACAGTGTGACTGGTTTTCTAGAGCAGAAATCCTAGGCCTGACATAGGGAGGAAGCAGGATGAATAAGGGCCCGTAGAGAAAGATCCTCTCCCCAGGAGTGTTGGGATTCAGCATAGTGTGGTGGGGAAAGGGGAGACCACGTGGAACAAACAGGCAGGAAAAAAGGTGACCTCTGGGGGAATCTTTGGTATATATGTGGAGGCATCAGTCCTGTCCTGCACACACACTGTAATTGAGAAATTACACAGAGTCTGCTAGGCTCTCAGACATCAGTAATCCCAGAGGAGAAAAGATGCAAAGGCTGTACACATTGCTTTCTATGACTCAAACCTGTGCTAGGAGCTGAGAGGGAGTTTCCCTCCAGCCTGATAGAGGTGCGAGTGGTGGGAGGACCTGATGGGAACAATCACCATTTGTCTCTGTCCTCTCCTGAGCTGGAGTGGCTTTGGGGTGACTAGGTAATCAGGCTCTCGTGTGGTACTGGGGCTGCTAAGAGTCCTTTCCAACCTGGGGTGGGGCTCAGCTATGGACTGAGGGCAGGGGTTCCCCCAGGTGGGACAGAACTGCCTGGGAGGTTTTCCTTGGACATCCTATACCTCTAAGCATCCCCACCCATCACTTTGCTGATGGAGACAGGTCTCTTCAGCTCTCCTTCGAACTGACTGGATTTGCCCAGAGGAAGAGAGAAGAGACAGTAGGAAGAGGATAGGAGGACACAGAAGGGGGCAAATTTCCATCCTTTCATTGGGTTCTAAGCCCTGTTCTACTCCCTAGATTTGGAAGGGTGTGAATCATGCAAAGGTAGGTGTAGAAATGACTTGAAATGGGGCAAAATGGTAGGATGCAGCAGGGTGGAGAGATGGAGGTAATAGGAAGGTGGAGCCCCCTGGGAGGTGGGGTTGTCTTGGGAGGTGAGCCAGGAGGGGAGGCAAGCTGGGTGGAGTGGAAGGTGGTGAAGGTGGGAGGGGACAGAGTGGGAGGGGGGCAGGGAGGTGGAGGAACCAGGATGGGGCAATGCCTGATGGAAACTCAGAGATGGTCAGGGTGGTGGGTTGTCTGGAAGGACTGGAGCAGGATCCCACTTGGAGGAGCCCAGAACCCCCTCCCCCAAGCATGGGAGTAGTTTCTTCTGGATAGGGAAGTGGGTTCAGGGTGTAGGGACAGAGAGGATGGTTGGGTAAAGCTGGTGGATCACAGATGGGTCAGACCTTCCCTGGACAGGAAGGCCATGATCACCAGGGCAAATTCAGAGAAGGAAGTTCAGAGGCCACCAGGTGCAACACTGTCACTTTACAGACAGGAGCCAGAGGCCCCGCAGGAGGGAACACTCAGTGTCCCCTGCTACGTGATGGCTGCCTCTGGAAAACCTGCCCCTGACTCCTGGTCTAGGAGTCCTTCTTGCTCCCCTTTGGAAGACCGTGGACTCTGTTCCCATTCTCTTGGCTTTATAAGATGGAAAGAAGGGGAGAAAGACTTTAGCTAGACTGGGGTGATATCCTCCTTCCTCCTCCTCTAGTGACTCCTTTCCAGCCTTCCAGCTGGGCTTCTAAGCCTCCCATCTACTGAAACCTATTCCTTCTCCTTCCTTGTCTCCCTCCACAGGCTCCCAGCATCTAATGTCTTAGCTCCTGCTGGGCATCCGTAGCAGTGTTCAGTCCTCCCCACACTGCTCTAGGCTCATGGTCTGACCTCAGTCTGAACCATCCCCTCTCCTCCTCTTCCTGCAGATTAGCCTCCCAGTCCTTTGCAAAATTGTCCTATAATCTCCTCCTCTGGGAAGTCTTCCGTGATTAACTCTCCTGGTTCTGGATCCCACAGTTTCTTTCTAAACCACTGGAAAGGGTACCTGCAGGCCTTTCCTTGTTCTGGTCTCTTCTTCTTTCCTGGCTGTGAGCTTTGTCCCTGTTCCTCCCTCTAACCTCCACCCCCAACATGGACCTTTGCCTCCCCTCAGGCAGGGCTGTTTTTCTCCTTCCTCCCAGGATCCGCTCCATGCACCAGGAGGGCCAGGACTGCACTAGAGAATTGACTGAATCCCTCCCTGTTCTCAGTTTTCTGGGAATAGCAGAGATAATGATGTCCAATTGGGTTTCACCCCAAGTAGGGAGGTGGCAGTGCAGATTCTTCCCTGTCTGTATTCTAGTGTTTAATTGGGGTTTAGGCCTCACCCCCAGGTCTGCATCCTCCTTTTTCCTTGTTGCCTCTGACCCAGTTAACAGACCTCTGGAGCTGCTGCCCTGGAGCCCCTGGGATGCTGGGTCATGTGTGGGGAGCGGCAGGCAGTCCAACTATGATTTCTCAACTTGGGCTTCACACTGCACCTGATTACCTGCTTCCTGGTTGGGTCTCTGCAGACCTGTTTTCCACTCAGGCTTCTCTTACACCTTCCCTTTCCATCTTCCACTCCCTCCTCACACAGCCCACCTATCCCCAAAGCCTGAGTTCTCTCAGCAAGCTCTCTTTCCTAACCCTTGGGGTTGGCCTTCTGCCTGGAGAGGAGGATAGGTGGATGAAGATCTGGGTGGAGGAGAGGGTCCTGGCTCTGGTGAGGCACCAGGCCTAGCTCTGGGCTCATCTGTGCATTTGTTGCCACCTTGTGGCCATACTGAGAGCTGCAGGGCTGGGGTCCTTGCTGAGAAGGGAAAGGGGGCTGACCTGGTTGGCATTTAGAGGGAAGCAGGACTTGGGGCGCCTGGGTGGCTCAGTCGGTTAAGCGTCCGACTTCAGCTCAGGTCATGATCTCGCGGTCCGTGAGTTCAAGCCCCGCGTCGGGCTCTGTGCTGACAGCTCAGAGCCTGGAGCCTGTTTCGGATTCTGTGTCTCCCTCTCTCTCTGACCCTTCCCCGTTCACGCTCTGTCTCTCTCTGTCTCAAAAGTAAATAAATGTTAAAAAAAAATAGAGGGAAGCAAGACTCAAAATTGCTAATTGACTTTGGAGGTTTCCTCAGGGAGCCTTTGAATTCCTACCTGACCTGGGAGTGGAAGCCAGGGAGGAAAGTCAAGTAGCAAGGACACATCTAGATGGAGAGAGATCATTAAAACTCTATCATCAGGTCTCAAGCCTATCATTCAAATTACCCCTCCCCAAAAATACCCTAAAAAATATCCTAAAAGGGAAAACAATCTGAAACTAAAGCAGGAGGAGGTGATATCTGACCTGAGAACTTCCCAATAAATTCCAAAGTGTATTGGGATGCCACTACTTGTGACAGTTGCCCAATTTTACAATGCCTCGGGTCCCAGTGAGTGGCTCCTCCCCCTTCCCTAGGCTCCCTGATGTCATCATGCTCAGCTCATTGTGCCTATTCAGAAAAGCCCAGTTTCCTCAGCCTTCCCTACTCCAGTCTGAGTGTGGCTATGGGCAAGATGCTAATCTGGTAAGTCTCCACTGGAAGTGGAGAGAACCACCATATACCCAGAAGAACTGCAGATGGGAAGGAGGCCAGAGGAAGGACCCTGTGAGGAAGGTTCTGAGGGAGGGCAGTTCTACCTCAGGTTCTCCTCCATTCTCCTCTCTCCTGCCCCGCTGGGTCTGTGGAGATGAAGACCATGGGACAGAGTGGTCCACACCCTGGAGAACTCTCTTTGCTTGGGCTTCAGGATTCACAGGTGCTGGGGGGAGGGGAAGCTGAGTTCCATCATGGCCCTTGTTATTGTCTTCTGTAGAGTGGGTATATTGGGGAGGGAAGAGGGCAGGCAGTGTTTGTCTCAATCAGCCTGAGTCCTTCTGGTCTCACCCAGAGTCCCTTTGAAGCCGTTTTCTCTCCAGGCACCAAAATCCCAGTTTCTCATAAGTCCCATGATGATACCTCCTCCTCCATCCCGACCACCCAACCCAGCACCCTTTATTGGGGGCTGAGAATCACCGAATCCTCCTGACCATCACCCCTCCGTTTTCCCTGTCACTGCTTGGACATCTTGGCCAGGAGTCCTGGCTCTGTGGGTGCAGGATAGGAGCTGTGTCCAGGCACCATCTCTCTGAGGTACCATTTCTCCCTTGCCTCTTTTGCTGCCACCACCTTACTGTGTTAAATTAAACCGCAATGCTGTGTGTGGCTCCAGCCCCATGGACTTGGCTCTGGAAAATGAAGACAATTCCTGTCTCTGTCATCTGGTTGCCTTATAAGTTGTTCCCCTGCTACCTGGCATGCTCATTTATGTATGTGATAATATCAGAATGGTTTTGACCTCAGGAATTTATAGTAGAATGGGCACCTTGAGAGCCCCTAAAGGTGATTGGCATTTGTCTCAGTCCTTAGCAAGGAGGAGGCTCTGTCTGCTGCCTCTTCCATTCTGGCGAAGGTGTATGGGAGCTGCACCCAGAGGGCCCAAAGGGAAAATGCAAACATCAGAGTGGATTAGGAGGCACATGGCGAGAGGGAAAGAAAGGGGGAGGATTTTATCTTTTCAGGTTTCCCCCATGAGTGGAAAGTTGGAATAAGGTGTTTGAAATCCTGGCATGTTTTTCTCTTCTTGTTTTCTAAGGAAGGAGTCCTGGATTGGGGAATGGCATGGAGTTCTTGTGTGTGATGACTATGCAGAAGGGGTTGTGTGTGGCATGCCTGCATGCACATATAAACCCATCAGTTCACAAGTGTGCACATGTGCCCCCCTCCCCCAAACTGGCCCCATTCCACGGAGTCAATGCATTCAATCTAGTTACTATCACTGCCTCACCTTAGCTCCCAGGAGAGGCGAGGAAGTAAGGCTAGTCAGAACACTGGGTCATACTCAAGCCAGAAGTTCCCAGCTGAGGGTAAAGGGAACAGGACAGAGCCTTCCCTTGGTCTGCAGTTAGGTTTTCTTCCCTGTCCCTCCTATTCTCCCTTCTCTCTCCTTTCAGTGTCACCTCCCTAGTAGACCCATCTTTTGAGGTTAAAAGAAGATCAGTGGCAGCAAGAAAGATCTGGAGGAGGAGTCAGTAGGTGAGAAGAGGGATGGGAGGAGCAAGGAGCAATCAAGGGCCTGATAGAGAGGATCCCTGGGAAGAGAGAGTTGAGGACCCTGAATGGCCCCTCCTCTCCATGTGTACAGGGCTGTGGTGGGAGGGAACAAGATTAGAACAGGAAAAGCGCATTTCTGTCTATAACTCTGAAGAGCCTCTGCAAACACAGGACAAAGAGAAAATAATGAATGAAGAGAAGTTTCTCTTGCAACCCAGGAAGTAGGAAGATAGGGGCAGGGGCTGTGGGACTCTGAGGGGCAGAGGGGTGTGTGTGCTGAGGGTAAGCGTGTGCAGTGCATGGTGTTTGTGGTGTATGTGTCTGTGCTCTGTGGTTAACAGTCCTGTGTACATAAGTCATATACGTAAACATGTATCACATGAGGAAGGATGTAGCTTTGACGGGTTATTTAATCCAAGGTTGTGAGCAGGCTTCCCACTGGGGCCTATGAAGTGTGCTTTTCTTTTAGAAGCAGCAGTCAGCACAGATGGGAAGACACCTGGATTGGGAATCAAGAAAACATGGATCCAGTTCTGGCTCTAGCCATCAGGTGGGACCCTGTGAAGCATCACCTTTGTGAGCTGGGATGTCACCTGCTGGATAACCATAAAGGAAAAGCCATGTTGCCCTTCTGTGCCTGCAGCCCAACTGGGATGGGGGGACCAGAAAAGGGAAGGGGACAGGATGAGTGATGGCATTTCAGGAACCAAAGACAATATGGGATGCTAGTGGGAAGGCTGTAAGAGGAATTTCCTGAATTCAGAAATTCATGGGTTCATGCTGGAGCCAAGGACTCTTCCAGCCTGCAGCCCAGCCCTATCTCAGCACCCAGGGCTCAGGGCTGGCTCTGCAGGGAGAGAGCCCTTCTCTGCTGCCCTCTTGTGGCCACCAAGTCTATCGCAGGTCTCTAATGAGAAGGTTCTGCTCAAGTCCTCCTGGTCAAGTCCCTTGCCTCATGGTGGAAATTGTCTATATCAGAAGAAGGGACCTTTGATCCTCTAACCTCATCTTTCCCCCTCATTTCTCCTGGTTTCTGGAGACACTCATGATCTCCTTAAGGCTGGGATAGTCTTCCTAAGATTCCACCCTCTTTACCATTGCCTGAAGATTTAACCTCTACTTTTGGGGATGTGTGGTGGAGACAAGGGGCTGAGATCAACATATTGAGCAGAGAGTGCAATTTCTCTTCCTTCTTGGGTTCCATCTGCAACCTCAGCTTCCCAGAATTTTGGATTTTTCATAGAAAATCTGCAGGAGTAGTGACATTCCTGGAGAAAATGGGTCTGAAGCAGACCAAGGATTATGTGGGTAGGTTTCCATGATTTTTCACCTAAGCTCAGTCCACAGCCCCAGCAGGGAGATGGATTAGCAGGATCCAGGAGGCAAGAGACAGGGATGCTGGAGAGAGATGGCATATTTGACGGATGCTGATGGGACTCCTTATCTGCTAGCGCTGGAATCCCCTCCCACCCACCAGGCTGCCCTTGACCCTCCCCTTCTAGTGCTCAGTGCTCATTAGTGCCTGCCTGTCTTTGGGGAGAGGGCCAAGAGGGGCCAAGCTGCTTTGGGTACATAAGGGAGTGAGAAGGAGGGAGGGACACAAGGTACGTGATGGAGGAAGAGGGGTTGGAATGACTGGGACTCGAGCTGGGGCCCCATGGTCACTGGTTCACTTAAAAGGCTTGGCAGGGGAAACTATCCTGGGGGCAGATACTGAATTGCTGGAGGTGAGTGAGTAGGGGTAGGGTGGGAAGCAATATTGAAAGGAATTGTGTTCCACTGGTTAAGGCACTTTCTTGTGAGACCTGATGAAATATGAGTCAATGACTTTATTGAGAGCTTCCTATGTCCAAGAAGGGTTACAGGTGTGATGATGGGATAAAAGAGGGACACACATATTTTCTGTCCCCCTTACAATATTTGAATCCCAGCCCTATCTCCTCTCTGATTGATTGACCCATGTGGGCCTGTCTGAGGGGTTCAAGGAACCACTGGGCTCTTCTGGTCCAGGATGCAGAGCAAAATTCTCAGACTTTCTGTTCTGCATATTTCCCACCCCTTTGACAAAGAACCTGCACTGGATCTCCTGCCCCTCCTCATTCCTCTTCTAGCAGGATACTCCAGTAATGTAGATCCCTGGTCAAAGGGACCCTGGAGTGCCCTTCTGGATTTTCCAGTGGCTCCCAATGGAAGGGTTAGGGAGGGGAAAGGCCCAGCATCAAGGCCTGTCAGGCCAGCATAGCAGGAAGGGAAGTGACCTATATCTGGAATCCTGGGGTATGTTCTGTGAGAATCAGAGTGCTGCAGTCAGGGCTGGACGTGCATCCTAACCTGGCACAGACCACCTTCCACACAAAGGGGTGCCCTCCTCCTCTCTCTGCCCTCTGAGCCAGCCCAATCCTGGAATTCTGGAGCAACAGGGGGAGGGTGCACAAAAGGGGAGAGATGGACACAGGGATGGGGACAAAAGGTCCCAGTAAATTCAAGCCAAGTCCAACAGTTGGGACTAGTAAGGCTGAGCTGGTTCTAGTACCCTGGAGTGTCCAAGAGACCAAGATACAGAATCAACAGAGACAGCAGGTAGTGGAACAGAGAGACAGTCAGTCAGACTCAGAGACAGAAGAGAGGAAAGAGAGCATCAAGAGAGCAGAGAGAAATTTCCAAGACAGACACAGAGAGACACTGAGAGGCCAGAGATAATAGAGACACACAGGGACTCAGAGATAGGAGTTAGACTCAGGTTCAAGGGGTCCGACAGCCCAAAGCCAAAGACAGATCCATGGACATGGGGCCAGGGCTGAGGAGGTAGCCAGGGAAGTGCACACAGAGAGTGGGAGGGAGAGGGAGACAGAGAAGGGAAAAGAGGAGGTGGAGACCAGAGGGGGAGGCAGTGAGAAGGGTCAAGTAAAGGGTGCAGTGGGATACATACTCTGAGTCAAGGGCTCTGTTGGTGTGTGTGTGTGTGTGTGTGTGTGTGTGTGTCAGGAACACAACAATTCAGAGCTCCATACAAAATGGCAGAATACTCTGTGCTGAAGGAGATGCCACAACCCTGCTGAAGGACTGCTCTGAACAGTGGAGGTGGAGGGGAGAAACAAGATGTGACTTAGAGAAAGACTGAGATGGACAAGAAATGGCAGATCCCTGACTGAGATCAAAGGGAGAGAAACTGAGAGTGGAGCAGGGAGTAGAGACAGAAGACAGAAGACAGAAGACAGAGGGAGACAGAGCAGGAGAAGGAATATGATGGAGGCAGGTGTGCTGAGAGACAGGGAGAGGGAGGGCTCCTGTCACTGGAGGAGGGAGAGAGGATCAGGGAGAGAGACAGTCTGTTGAGAAGCAGATGAGGGGAGGGGGAAAGCAAGCAGGGCACTTGTCTTCCCAGAGAGGCTGGACTGGGATGAAACAGCCCTTTGGGAATGTGGGGAGGTGGTCAGTGAGTGCTTTTTAGGGTGATCTTCTCTCTCTCATGTTTTAAGTACAATGAACCTATTCCACACAACCATCTTCACAGGAGCACTTACAACTGCTGCTGCAGGTGCCTGGTCACCTGGCATCCTCTGTGGGGATTGCCTTCACAGCCTGCAGCACAGCTCTGAGCATCCTCACCAGAGGCACATGCTTGTCCTTGCAGTGGATCTGATTTTTTAAATCTGCCAAGTTTTTTTTCTGAGGCTGGAGAATAAGGTGAGGACCCAGCTTGAGAGACATATTTCCAGGTAAAAACCAGGTTAATGTGGGAAGACACAGTGGATAATGTGCCTTCCTCCAAAATGACTCTGAAAGGTCATTGTGAAGGAGATGCTTGCAGCATGTGACAGAGTGAGACATTCCTAGTGGCTACTGGAGCCCAGATTAATTTTCCTGTTTGTTTGTGAAATCAATTGTACTAGTGCTCCCAGGAGAATTCTCGGCCTGGTACTGGAGGGTGAGGGCTGCATTTGCCTGAAATACTTTGTTAAGTGGTCGTGTCCTTTGGGTCTCCTCCCTGCCAACTGATATGCAAAGTAACCTGGTGACAATCCCCCAGAATAGACCAACAAGTGCAAAGGACAAGGGCAATTCGGAATCAGGGCCAGTTAGTTGTTCAGGGAAAGCTGCCTGGAGGAGGGGACTCATGGGTGGGTGTAGAAGGAGAAACCCAACAGAACATGGGGTGGAAGAGGAAGAGAACCTCTCTCTGTTGCTTCTGAAGCAGGATGAGCAAACCATAAGGCAGGCAGGAGACAGCTTTGTTGGCCTGGAATAAATAGCTGGATTTGGGGAACTAGCATTAAGGTATATGGGAAAAGATCTTATGGCAAGGCTGGGTGTTCTGAATTTGCTAGGATAAGTATTGCAGCCCACTGAAGGGCACCTGAGATGTGTTAGGCAGTGATGTGTATGTGTATAATTGTCTGGAGAAGTGTATACCCAAGTTGTGATGTCTTCTGTGTGTGTGTGTGTGTGTGTGTGTGTGTGTGGCGGAAGTTTAGATGTACATCCGGGTGACTTTGTGCCCCAGGCCTCTTGTCTGTTACATCTGTGTGGGTGATTGGCATGTTGGTATGACTGAGCATCTTTGTTCATTTGTGTATCTCTGTGTGGTCATGAGTGAATGGTATCTTGGTTGCATGTTGTGTACCTTATTTGACTGTATGCTATGGAGGGCAGTGTGTGCAAGGGTGTGTTGTGTATGTGTGTGTATGTGAGTGTGCATGCATGTGTCTGCACGGGGAGTGGGGCCCACAGGAAGTCCTGGCTGCCCAAGCATCACCTTCTGTCTCTCTCTCTTCCCTGGCTCCATCTGCCCTCCCTGAGGTCTTGACAACGAGGCAAACAGCAAAAGGGCAAAGAGCTATGCCAGAATGACCAGAACCTTTGTAAACCACATGCAGACTCCTCCGAGGGGAAGAAACTGACTTGAAGAGCCAGAGGCCAGCAGACAGACACAGAGTCCTGCAGGCACAGGCTGCTACTTGGAGTAGGTGACTCACATGCACACACACTCTCAGGTGCCCACAGGCCTGCGAGGCACAGAAGGACACACACCAGCTCCAGACTTCCCTCTCTCCTCCCGTCCCCTGAGCCCTAAGGCCCTCTGTTCCATTCCCTCCAAACACTTGCCAGGGTTTGAAGTAATAAGGCCAAGGGTGTTGCCTCTGATCTTGAAGCCAATGACCAGACAATTGCCCTGGCGTGTGTGTGTGTGTGTGCGCACGCGCGCGTGCACATGCTCTCAATCATCCCTTCCTTCCCTCCTTCAATCTCCCTCTGACATTTTTCCCTCCTCACTGCTGACTCTGGCTCCTCTTCTGCACAAGCTGCCTCTAACCCCAGGTTCCTCTACTTGCCTCAGTCCCACATCTCTCCCACAGAGTCTCTCCCTCACTCACGCTTTTCATACTTTGGCCTGAACTTTATCTTTCGTCCCCCATGCCACTGCTATCACTCCCTCCTTGCTGTCCTTGACTCTTGTAGCCTAGTTCCTCCAAGTCACCTCTCTTCTGCTCTATCTACACCCGCCGTGGCCTCCCCCTGCAGGTCCTCCTTCCTCTGTCTTGTGCTCTGCCCGTGGCTTCCTCCAACTCCCATTCCCATCTCTGCCATAATGGTGTTTCTGCCCTGGCTTTTACTCAAACTTTCCCTTCTCCCCCTGAGTTGCAGGTGTGGTCACTGGTCTTTGCCCCTACCCTTACATGGGGGCTCTTTTGGTCCCTCCAGAGTTCCATTTTGGCCTGTTTCCTCGTCCCCCTTCCTATTGTGAAGCTGCTGACATTGCCTTCTGGAGCCCAGTCTCTGCCAGGACTTCCAGTGGTGAAGCAGGAAGTCCAGCCCTGTTCCTCCCCATTAGCCTCTTCACCTGGACTCACTCACCTGTAAAAGGTGGGAAATAATTGCAGGGGCTGTAGGAAATAATCCCTGGGACTGTAGTGAGAATTAGCACTGTGGTAAGGATGCAAAATACTCAGCACATAGTAAGCACTCAATAAATATTAACTCTTGTTATTTGTCCTTCCTCAGTCTGCTCCCCTGTCTCCTTAGCCTGAAGTAAAAAAATATGTTTGGAAGAGGGAAGAGTGAAAGTAATAGACTGTAGAAGCCAAAAGCAAGTGTCAGGAATTTCACATGGATCAGCCTAACAACTGCTCTAAGCTCTGAACACAGGAAATGCCCATGAGTGTGGACAAGAAGGGAGGATGGGGACTGGATGAACCACAGAACACAGGAAACCATGTGAATTGTGCACTGGACAGAGCAAATCCCAACCCAGGGAGGATGGAGGCTGCCCAAAGTCCAGCCTGCATTCATCCTGCAGTGGTAGCACTGGCTGCCCTCTGTCCCTGCAGTCATGGGCCTGTGTCTGCTGGGGCTGCAGAGGGTCTGGAGTCTAGCTTCTGAAATACTCTCACCTCCAGACAGAACCTGGACTCCGGGAGCCTCAGACCTGCATCCTTCTCTCCTCCCCCCCCCCCCCATGCATGTCAGGTGCACACACACACACACACATGCACTCATGTGCCCTGGGATCTCTAAAGGAAAGCACTGCCCCACTAGAGATGGATTCCCTCCAGTTGTCTGCTTCCCTGACACTAAAACTTACAGGCCAGTGTAGGCTCAGATGATGTCCCTGCTTGGGTTTCTTTCTCAGTTCCCTCCTTTCTCCAAGGGAGCAGAATCAGGGAGTCACACACTCTACCCTCTATATGTGTGCTGGGCAGTGAGGGGAGACCCAGAGGGAGGAGCAGGGCCCTGTCCTGTGGGAGCTCCTGGGCAGATGGTGAGATATGGCTGAGAGCCAAGACAGAGAGGCCCAGTGCTCTGGGTGCTCCCTTAGCAAATATTTGTGAGGTGAGTTGGTCAAGGACAACTGAACCAGGCCCCATGACTTGGATGATGGGAGACTGGCAGTGACCAAAGAAGGGAAGATGGAGGAAGACACAGAGCTCCAGAAGGTTCCCTAGGAGACAAAGAAAATGATATTCATTTATTTAGCAGGGAGCAGGAGAATGGAGAGGAGAAGATAAGTTAGAGCTCTCAGTAAGTCCATGATCTTGGGGTAGAGAGTATGAAACTTAGAGACAGGTGAGGAGGGAAAATGTAGGTGTGTGTGTGTGTGTGTGTGTGTGTGTGTGTATGTGTGTGTGTGTGTGTGTGCGTGTGTTGGTAAACATGTCAGGGAGGCAGAGGGATAGAGGAGGCAGGGTCTGCTGACATGGGGCAGCAGTGTAAAATGTGCATCGGTTGTAGCTCCACGGAGATCCTCGGCTGGGTGGGCATGATACTGAGAAGCTAGGTTGACTCCATGGCCTTGATGTGTCCTCATAGGCTGTGAGGCTGACTGAACATGGACAGCATAGGCTAGTGAGCCATGGCTGGGGGGAGACAGCTTCCAGGGCCTAGACAGGTGGGGAAGAGGCCCCTGGGGTCAGCAGACAGAAAGAAGGAGAGGGAGACAGGACTGGGGGTGGGAAGGGATGATGGGAAGATTGGGATTTTGAGAACTTTATCCTGGTGATCCCCTCACTCACCCCTTCCATGGACTGAATTCTGTGTTTTAAAGCTCAAAGACCTGCACAGTGCTCTGGGTTAGTTTTTCATCTTCAGAGGGTAAGGTATGACTTCCCCACTTCCCAGATGAGGCCTAAACTTGACAATGCTCTCCTGGGCAGAACATGCTGAGAAGGGCCCCAGGAGACAGGTCTTTTGCCCTCTGGGGGTAACTTCTCCCTCACACAACAGGCCTCAAGCCTGGCTGCTTCCCAGGGCAGAACCTACAGGAGGAGGCACCACAGTGCAGTTATTTGATTCTTTGCTCCTCCCTTACCAGCCCTGTGACTTGAGGCAAGTCACTTAACCTCTCTGTGTCTTAGTTCCATTATCTGTAAAATAGCAGCACTAATACCTACTTCTGTAGCTTGTTACACAGGATGAAATAAAATTTATACAAAATAACTGTGTGCAGGCATAGAGGTGTATAAATCTAAATGCTTAGCCATTTTAAACCATAGTTGTCCTAATCCTTGATATCTTCTTAGCTTATTCTCTCCAAACCTGCTATGTACATCAGCCTGTCTCCCAAGCCCTTTGGATCCCCAGCCTCTAAGTCTGCCATTTCCTTCCTCCTGATCTTACTTTTTATTCTCCATCTCTGTTTCCATCCTCCTTTCCATAGATACCTCAGCACTCCAAGTTTCTGGATACACTCTATTAACTTCTATACAATATAACCTATATTAACTTTTTCTTTTCTTTCTCTCTCCCTTTCTCTCTCTTTCCCTTTCCTTCTTTCTCTCTTCCTCCATCCCTTTCTTCCTTCTTTTTCCTTCCTTTCTTCCCTCCTCTTTCTTTCTTTTCTTTCTTTCTTTCTTTCTTTTTTCTTTCTTCCTCCTTCTCTTTCTTTTTCTTTCTCTTTCTTTCTTTCTTTCTTTCTTTCTTTCTTTCCCTTCTCTTTCTCTTTCTCTTTCTCTTTCTCTTTCTCCCTCTTCCTTCTTTCCTCCCTCTCTCTTTCTCCCTTTCTTTCTTCTTTTCTTTTCTTTTCTTTTCTTTTTTCTTTTCCTGTGTATCTCTCTTCTCACATCCCAGAGAACAGGGCCCTGTCTTCTCCCTTGGGAGGCTTTCCTCCTCCCTTCCCCCTGGGCTGGGTTCGCAGGGTGAGTCCAAGAATGGACATGGAGAGGTTCAGAGAGTTTGAAATCCAACAGTAGAGGGAGGCCTTGTGGAATCAGAGAGCAAACTAGGCTTCTGCATATGGGGTACTTACTTACAAGGTTTGGGATATTTCTTCTGAATGTTTGTCATGACTGGGGGAGGGAAGCAGTTATCTCCCTCTTAGAGCTAAGGGTTAGAGAGACTACATTTTGTTCCCTGATGTGCAACACATCATCAGCAGGTCAATCCCACAGGAAAAGAAATAGCAGTCAAGAGAAGGCTTTCCTTTTCCTGTTTGGGTTCTGTGTGTGTGTGTGTGTGCGCATGTATGTGCACGCACATATGTGTGTGTGTGTGTGTCTCTGCATCTAGAATTTGCCAACCCTAGCTATAATGAAATACTTTCTAGAATATTCTAAATTTATTTTGCATAAATTAAGTCCATCTCTTCAGAGGAGGCAGTTTCTAAAGTCCAGATTCTGGTTCAGTGTGTTTCATAAAAGATGTATGTACAGGGTGGAGAGGGATGGTAAAGGGTAGTTTGGAGAAGAAAAGAACTTGGCAAAGAAAACCTAGCTCCTTGGTTTAATTACATGCAAGCTCTGGACATTCTGAACTTTATTAAACTTCTAAGTGTCCATAGGGGTGGGATGGATCTGGAGGATTTTGCTCCCTGATCTTCTCTGCAGGACCTCTCTAGCAAGTTCCCTCTCCACCCTCCCCACCCTCTTGCTGCAAAGGAGACTCCTAGGGCTCTGGCCTCTAGGACCTTCAAATGTGGCTGGCAGGAATGGGAGCCAGGAGAACCATTCCACTCTAGATTGCTTGAGTTAGTGTTCTTAGGGTGTCCCCTGGCTCTGAGAGGAGCTGGGGATCTAGTCTTTGCAGAGACCCAAGAAATCCTGGGGGAAAAGGTAGGGTCCAGCCTGTCATGTTAAGTCTTAGGTCTTCACACATTTGTCTGGTTGCTTCACTGCTGGTCCCTTAAACCTAGATTCAAGGATGTACACTGGCCTCAAGATCTCTATTCTCTGCCCCAGTTTCTCTTTTGTGGGTTGCATGTATATTTCTGTGGGCCCTTTAATGGAGAGCTGTTTGAAGGCATTAATGGTGATGCTCAGAAGGTATCTATGTTGTTGACCCCAAATTAATGGACAGTCACTAGTATCTTATTTTTTTATACTTTGCATGGTGCTTATTTAGCTCTCAATGCAGACATAGTCCCAGTACTTACCCTCTCCTCCCTCTACTCCATGAGATCCTTAACCAGTCTGTCCCCAGCACTTTCTCTAGAGCTTGTCAGGCTCCCTTGTCCACATGTCTCTGTTTCTCTTTCTTCTTGGCCCCCACTCTCCCTCGCATTGGTTGTGTCAGGCTGCATTAACTCTGAGAAACTTAGGACTGAGCTTCAGGAGTCTTTTGATTGCAGCATTTGTAGGGAGATGGTATGCGAGGCAGTTTTCATATCCATGTAGGGGCCTCTGGGATCCCCAGGTGAGCATTGGGAGGGAGACTAGGACAGCAATGGCAGTAGCTTCACCATGTCAGCTTTCTGGGCACATCCACCACCCAGCAGCACCTGAGACAGAACCGCCCTCAGAAGGGGGCCAGGTAAGATGGAAGAAGATCATAAAGCGAAGATATGTCCCTTCCCTGGCCTGGCTCCCTCCTCCTGCTCTACACTTGCCTCCTCTCTTTGTCTTGCTCCCTCTGCTCCTCCCTGAAGCCCTGTCTACTTCCTTCTAACTTTTCCTCCTTCACCTTCATCTCTGTCAGGCAGATCTGTCTGTCTGTCTCTCCAAGTCCAAATATTTTGTGGTCTGAGATTTTCCAGGACGAGTCTGCCACCAGCTCTTTGTTCTGGTTGTCTCTCTCCCTGCTTCCCTCCCTCAGTCTCTGAGGGTCTCTCTTCCTATCACATCTTTGTGAGTTTCACCCTGTGTGCCTTTTAGTTTCTCCTCACACATCTACTCCCATATGTCTCATTTTGCATCCCCCCTTTCCCTGTTCCCTCTCTTGCCCTCCCTTCCATTTCATTCCCTGCTTCACTCTCTTTTTAAAAATTTATCTTGAGAGAGGGATGTGTTGGGGGCAGGGAGAGAGGGAGACAATATCAAGCAGGCCCTGTGCTATCAGTGCAAAGTCCATTGGGGTCTCAAACCAAGAACCCTGTGATCATGACTGTGAGATAAAGACTGGGCCACCAGGCACTCCTCCCTGCTTCTCTTATCTCTGTGTCTTTTAGTCCCCTCCCTGTCTCTGGCTCAAATCCCTGCTTCCTTTCCTATTCTCTCCTCCCACCCCTCAAGGTTGAGGTACTTTATGTAAAATCATTTGGATGGGCTCTGACTGCCAGGTCCTTCATTCTGTACCTTGTCCTCCAGGATAGACTTATGACCCCAATTCTGTATCTTCTGCATCCCCCCATCCCTGAGCCAGTTCTTTTTCTTGCCTGGTGATTGTCTGGGGACCCTGATATTTCACCTGCCCCCCGCCTTCTACCTAGCAGGTAGTGACTAGTGCAGTGAGAAGGGAAAAATTGCTCTTGGGACCAGATGCTCTTGAGACCCTTCCCCCACACTTGCCCTTTTCTTCCTTAAGCAGATGAACATCTGGGAAAATCCCAGATTGAGGCAGGGGAAGACAGCCTGGGACTATTGGAACAGGCACAAATCAAACATCCAGATGCCTCTCCCCTACTGTTCTATCATTACAGCCATTCTTCTAATTCCTGCCTGTCTCCTTTGCCTCTAGGAATTTTGGCTCTGTAGACTTGGTTGGGCCAATAATCCACTACCTGTAACATAGAACATAGAACCTGTATCAAAAGAGGTGCTGAATTAGTGTCCTTGGCCCATGACTACTGGAGGTGTGTTAGGGAAGGGCCAATGTGATTTTTAGGTTTTCCTCCTTTAGAGGTTCTTCCTGAGATCTGGAGAAGTGGTGCCTCTTTTCTTTGAGATCCATAGCTTCTTGGGCCCATCACTCCTACATTCAGCTCTAGGTCTCTAAGTAGGCTCCACCTGCTCCATCTCTGAGAAGTCTTGCCTTTGTGTGAAGATTAACTTTCTGGGAAGGAAGAGGACCCATCCTTTGGTCACTAGTTCAGGGTCTTGGAAGCCCTATGTTTTGAATATCTAGAGCTGGAAGCTCTCTAGTAAGGAACTGTCTTTTACTTTACTTACTCCAGCACAATGGTTAATGCATATTCAGTTAGAATATGTTATGGATGCTGAATGACCATCTCAGGAAATCCCTTGTGGTGAAGCTTAAGCCAGTTCCCTTTAGTTTTATTCCTGGAGTGATGGGAAATGTAGGTAATGGGTTGAGAATGGGTGGTGCTGGTAGAGGAAGCTGGTAGGAGATTCCGGGAGAGGCGGCTGGGGGTGGGGGGTGCTTCTATCCTTGTTTACAGGACTCCTATGTCTGTTATCTTTAGCTGGATCTAGGACTGGTTTCCAAGTCTCTCTACAGGCTGGTCTCCACCTAGGTCCCCACACTCCTTACATCTAGGACCTCCTCCATATCCAGGACCCTGAAAAGCTTATTTACTTCTGAATTCAGATCTTGCTGCCAAAAATGTTTCCAGCAAAGTCCCATTTAAGCCCTCAGTCCACCTCCTCACTCAGACAGGATCCCACTAGTCTTCCATTGCCCACCTCCAGCTTTCCTCCAGGATTCCAGCTAAGCCACTTCCTTCACCCTTTCCCACCCTTTGGATGCCCCTGTCTCCCTATGGCCCCAACTCCCTGAGGCCCAGCCTTGCTAACTCTCAGCCTCCCAAGGGCCCCTCCTCCCAAGGGCCCCGCCTCCTAGAAGGCCCTGCCTCCCTAGTGCCTCAATTCCCTGAGGGTACCGTTTAAACTCCACTCCAATTCTTAACTCTGCTGGGCCAAGCTCCTTACCTGTGTCTGGGTTTGACTTGCATTTTCTTCTCAGGTGTCTCTCCTTTGAGGGAGAAAAAGGACATGGGTAAGTGATTTCTCCTGTTTGTAGAGTTGACATGAAAACTGAGCTAGAACCAGAGAGCAGGAAGGCTGGGCTTGGATCATAGCTGGCTGTGGAAGCCCTGTGACATGTGAATAGAGGGAATTTCATGGCACTAAAGCTGGACTTTGAATTGGGGTGGGGGATGTAAAGCAAAGGCTTTGTGAGTTTGGGAAGGACAGGTAAGTGTGAGGGGTCAGAGTGATTTTGAGGCCTATATTCTGTTCTCCTCTAGACCAGAAATTTTCTCAGCTCTGCTGAGGAAAATATGAGTTAGGGGAAGTTATTCCTGGCATCTCTCTTCCAGCATCCTTCCTACCTCTTTGCTCTGCTTCCTTGCTTTTCCTTCCTGACCTGGTGCAGGGCTTGCTTAATCATCTTTGACTTTGCCACAGGGCCCAGCACAGAGTATGCTTAGACATGTTCTTTGAATGAAGATTCTTCCATCTGGCTCTGATGTTTCCTTCATGTTTTGCCACACTTTATCACTGGAGATTCTGAGAGTCTCTGAGTCATATCTTCTTAGGGAGGACATTGGTGTGGACTTGGCAGAATGGCAGGTTTGATAAGGTGGTTCCCCATCACCAGAGAGGAGCTAGATATCTATTTTTACAGCTGTTGGAGTTATCTCCCTGCCTTTCTTATCTAATTTTAAGAAGTTGTGGTGGGAATTGATTCATATACCAGCTCGAGCTGCAGGAGGCAAGATTACCAAGTTTCCCTGGGGTGTAGCTGCCTAGTGGGCTTTAACACACTGGGTTTCCAAGAGGCAGTTTGTTGTTATCACAAAACATATTTACAACTCTAAAGGCCCCTGGAGTCTTAAACTGTTCTCCACCCTTCGACCCTCCCAACCACTTTGTACACTGTGGGATGTACCCCAAAACTAGAAGTTCAGACAACACTTATCCATAATTGACATCTATTTTATTGACTATGTGTGGCAAATATTTATTTCTAGGTTGTCTTTTTCTTGGCCTCTTTCCCTCTAGCAGTTCTTGGGCAACTTTTCTCCATTATTAAATGATATGTGTTATGTGCTTCCAGAAGACAGATTCATTTTAACCTTAGTTTAAGCAAAATCATGCAGAAAGGTCAATTTCCTTCACCAAGTGTATTCCAAACTGATAAATGTGGTTTCTGGATTGTATTCTTTGGGGTTATCCTCGTCTCTACCCCTTCTTTTTGTGTTATTGCAGAAGTCTCAAAGTAGAAAAGGGATTCAAAAGAATTAGGAAAGAGGGATAAAGAGTATCCCTTAAAAAGTGGTGTCAGTGGATACTTGTATATTCTGCTGCCTGAGCTGGGGTGAAGCAGATGGGTCTTGGTGGAGAAGTCATATGGATCTATATTTGGATAAGAACCCAGGACTTTGAGGTATGATACAACTTTCATATGACTCAGATGATCTGGTATCTTTCCTACAACAAAACAAAGCAACACAAATTTACTTTCCAAAGGAGCAGGTGGTGGTGTGGAGCAGCTCCCTGAAGCTGTGAGAGGAACCAAGCACAGTGTGTTGAGGGAGGACAGAGAGAAAAAGACAGCTGAGTACTTACAAAGAAGGATAGAAGGACACATTTAAAGATATGAAGTAAGATGATCAGACAGAGACTTGGCCTTCCCTAACACACCTTATATGCAGTGTATTACCGAGGGTTGTATTAGGAGGAGGTACATGGAAGAAGGAGCCATGGGCTCTGACCACTCACAAGTGCTAGTAAAAGTGGAGAAAGAGTCTAGTGAGAGATTGGACACTGGATGGATCTAGATTCTGTGCTTACAAGGAAAATAAGGATTTGGGGGAAAAACAAAGCTGGTTTCTTAGCAAGGTTTCTTGGGAAAAATGAGTGTGGATCAGTCCTTAATGTAGACAAAATCTATGCTACATTACAGCTGTAATTTGGAAAATAATGTGGATAGACAGGTGGATTTCTTCTAATGCTTTCTCCTGAGGATTAAATATTTTGTTTTAATTTTAGAGAGAAAGAGAGAGAGAGAGTGGGAGGTGAGGGGCAGAGAAAATATTTTTTTAAGTTTATTTATTTTGAGAGAGAGAGAGAGAGCATGAGAAGGGAAGGGGAAGAAGGAGGGGGGAGACAGAACCCCAAGTAGGTCAGCACAGAGCCCCACAGGACACTCAGTCTCATGAAGCGTTATGACCTGAACTGACCATGAGCTGAAATCAAGTGTCAAATGCACACTTAAGCAACTGAGCCACCCAGGCACCCCCAGAGAGAGAGAATCTTAAGCAGGCTCCCTGATCTGTATGGAGCCAACTCTGGACTCTATCTCAGGACCCTGGGCTCATGAGAAATCAAGAGTTGGGAGCTTAACTGATGGAGCCACCCAGAAGCCCCTCTTCTGAGGACTTTTATTAGGTGTTCTGTGTTGACATGATTCGGGGTTGAGAAAAGGGAATAGAATATTGTAGGGGGAAGTAGAGAAGAAATTGATTTTCACTGTTGACATCAATGTATCACACCACTTTCTAATCCTTTAATTGCACACCCTTCCTGGCTTTTCTAAGATTTGTTTCTGATTACTATTTGGGAAATCTAACTTTATTTCTTCTTGGTAGCCCACCTAGTTTCTGAAGACCTCTAGAAGCAGAATCTCAGGCTTTTCTGAGTTGTCAAGTTGATCGTCTTGTTTTGGTGTGATAGAAATGTGAAGAACTTCCAAAACTGGATTCTGACTGAATATAACCTGAAAATTTATCAAATGATGAAAAATATTGCACTAAACTGTCTTTCCTGCAGTTATCCCAGAGGGACTAAGAAAATCCACCTTGTTCACAAACATCCCAGAATGATACTAGATTATATGGAGTCTATACAGCCTCTAGAGAATCAGGCATCTGCTTGTTTACCCAAATAATGGTGCAACAATACTAGTGTGCTGTGTGCATGTGACAGGGATTCCATAGGTATTGTGGGAAGGAAGCAAACATGTTTTGGTCTATATCTACAGAGATTTTGGTCTACATTTGTGTAGATGAATTTGGTCTACATAGATTTGGCCTGGATCATGTTAGGTTGCATCAGGATGGGTTTTCACTGATTTGGAATTCAGCCTCTGCCAGACTGCTTCATGAGAAGCAACATCTGAACTGGGAATGGAAAGAGGGTTAGCTACGTGAAGGGGCCAAGAGGGCATGAGAGGAAAGAAACAAGGTGAGTTTATAATTTCTCAGCTTGAATAGGAACTGGGCAGGGGATGAGGCTGGAGGAATTAGCACAGGTAAGATGATGAAGGAAGGAAGGACTGTGCAGGAAGTACAGTGGGAACCATTGAAGGGATGAACACATCAGTCACATTCATAGTGTAGAAAGTTCCATGAGTTAAGAACTGACCCTCCTAATCTATCTTGTCAGCTGGTTGGTAAATCATAACATTGGAACTGGTGGGTGGCAAATAAACAGTCTGGATGGATTTGTACACAGAAGGTCTGACCCATTTCCCAAGGGTTTGTTTTGACCATCTATTAGAGAAGACTTTTTAATTTTGACTTCCTCTTTCTGTCTTTAAAAATCTCTGGCAACATTTCCTAAAATTCTCTCAAAACCAGAGTCTGAATAGGGAGGGAAGTGGGGGCTGCATGATTTTGTTTTCTCTGTTCTCTACTACTCATTTCTGGGGCATGGCTGTGAATTGTTCACCCAGAGTTTTCTCTCCTTGAGGAGGGGCCATTTGAATAGCAGCAGGGAGGAGGGTGAAGGAGGAGCCACATGCAGTTTCATTCATTAAGAAAATGTATTTTGTAGGGGTGCCTGGGTGGTTCAGTAGGCTAACTGCTGGAGTTTGGCTCAGGTCATGACCTCAGAGCTCATGAGTTGTAGCCCCACATCAGGCTCTTTGCTGTCAGCACGGAGCCTGCTTGGGTTCCTCTGTTTCCCTCTCTCTCTGCCCCTCCCTTGCTTGCACTCTCTCTGTCTCAAAAATAAATTAAAAAAAACATTAAAGAAAAGAAAATGTATTTTGCATATTCAGACTTTTGTTTGAGAGTCAAAAATAACTCCTTGTGAAAAATTGTTACTTATAAGTGAGTGTTTTTTTTTTTAATGTTTATTTATTTTTGAGACAGAGAGAGACAGAGCATGAACAGGGGAGGGTCAGAGAGAGGGAGACACAGAATCTGAAACAGGCTCCAGGCTCTGAGTGGTCAGCACAGAGCCCGACGCGGGGCTCGAACTCACAGACTGTGAGATCATGACCTGAGCCGAAGTCGGACGCTTAACCGACCAAGCCACCCAGGCGCCCCTAAGTGAGTGTTTTAATACAAGCTCACAGAACAGGGAAGATTCTCCAGGCTACAGTAGCTGACATCACACAGATGGTGCAAGGTGTTTTTAGAGGACAGTGTGGCCAGGGAGGAGAGTATCTGCAGAAGTGAGCTCACCTTCTCTCCTGGAACGCAGAGAGGGAAGAGACAGAAGGAATTGTTTGCTTGTGAGTTACTGAGCTAGGTGACTTATTTTTTTTTCTCCCTGCTAATTACACTCCCATGACTGTGGATGTAAAAATTGTAATGACTTTTGCCTTGTAGCTTTGGGTGAGGTTTATTAATGTCAGCATTCATAAAACCACCTTTCTGGGTCTTCTCCCTACTTAGTAATGGTTCCTTGTTAACTCTGCATTCATTTTTTAGTGTTTTCTTATCAGATAGCTTTGTCCTCTAGTTCTTACAGGTAGTTATGAGGACCCTGACTCTCTCTCTCTCTCTTTCTCTCTTCTCACAGTGCTCCCTGTGGCCCTAAGTGGGTAAAGGGAAGGATTAGACTGCACATTCTTTGCCATCAGTCCAGCTAAGTGGATGACACAGAATGAAGAGAAAGGGGGCCAAAGTGACATCCGACCTAAGCTAAAGGTTTTATGACCAAGAGACCAATATTTGTATTTTAAACTCAGATGATATTTAAACATTATTCTGTAATTGGAACACGGCCCTCTAGTCCATGAATTAATGTAACATAACTCAGGCATAAGCATGGCACAAACATACTGCGTGTGAAATATTACACAATAAATTCATGTCCTGGGTGTCTTCATTAGTACATGACATTACATGACTTTGGTGAACCCAAATGAGATTGTGTCATGTGGTGTGTAAAAAGCAAAATGTTGGAATGTATTTGGCACTTTTTCTGAGGGGAAATCAGGGTTGGTTTTTCTATGACATGTTTTATATCAACTTCTGTGATATTTGTGCTGCAATAGGTGACATGGGACTTGGCTTTGGTTGGTTGGTTGAACACCACTGTTCAGTAAATATTTATTGTTTATTTAGGAATTATGGAGCGATAGCACATACCAGATGAAATATGAAGTAGCAGCTTTCAAGCCTGAGCACGGAAACATGCAGGCCCAACACAACTTGGCTTAACTCAGACTCACCAAACCTGATTCCAGACTCTGCTCCCTGAGCTTGCTACAGCTCTCTGATCCTGGAATCTTCTTCAATTCCAGCCAGCATGCTGCGCCAGGCACTTCGTAGATTCGGTCAAAAACTGGTACGAAGACCTATGCTGAAGGAACCGGTGGCTGAGAATGACCCACGTAGAAGCCTGAGCACTCTGAATTTAGTGGCCCTGGGTGTGGGCAGCACAGTGGGTGTAGGTGTGTATGTCCTGGTTGGCGAGGTGGTTGCCAGTCAGGCAGGACCATCCATTGTGATCTGTTTTTTGGCAGCTGGACTATCTTCTATGTTGGCTGCGCTGTGCTATGCAGAGATTACTGCCCGGGTTCCCCATTCTGGCTCTGCATATCTCTACAGCCATGTCACTATAGGTGAACTCTGGGCTTTCATCACTGGCTGGAACTTTATTCTCTCCTATGTTGCTGGTACAGCCATTGTGATCCAGGCTGGGACCTTAGCTTTTGACATTCTACTTGGGAACCAGAACTCTCACACCCTCCATGAGAGCATCACACAGCAAGTTCCCCGTGTTCTTGTAGAACATCCAAACTTCTTTGTTGTGAGCCTTATATACTTCCTCATAGAATTGCAGACTCTGAGATTTAGTCAGTCTTTCATGGTTACAAAAGTGATCACATTGGTGAAACTTTTGGTTCTTGGTTTTGTCATCATCTCTGGGTTCATTAAGGGGGACCTGCACAACTGGAAGCTCACAGAAAAGGACTTCTTAAAGGCTGGACTCAATGATACCTCCACCTTGGGCCATATGGGCTCGGGAGGATTTGCGCCTTTTGGCTTCCAGGGTATTCTCCGTGGAGCAGCTGCCTGTTTCTATGCATTTATTGGTTTTGACAATATTGTTACTAGAGTTGAAGAAGCCCAGAATCCCCAGCGTTCCATCCCCATGAGCATTGTGATTTCACTGTTCATATGCTTTTTCTTGTATTTTGGTGTCTCTGTGGCACTTACACTTATGGTGCCTTACTATCAGTTTCAACGTGGAAGCACATTGCCTGAGGCATTTCTCCATATTGGCTGGGCCCCTGCCTACTATGTTGTAGCTTTTGGATTCCTCTGTAGTCTTTTGGCCAATGTCTTGGGCTTCATGGTCCCCATACGTCAGGTGATATACAGGATGGCACAGGATGACTTCTTATTCCCAGCGCTTGCCAGGGTCCAAACTGGTACATGCACCCCTCTCATGGCAAATGTGATCTTTGGCATTATTGCACCAATCATGGCCTTCTTCTTTGGACTCACTGATCTTTTGGACCTCAGTTCAATTGGGATCCTGCTTACTCATAGCCTGGTGGCTATTTGTGTTCTCATCTGCCGATACCAGCCTGAGAGGAGGAATTGGGGAAATGAAGCAGAGATGCAGGAGGAGAATGGACCTGCAGCAGAGAGGCTGACTCTACAGGGACTACTTTTTCCATGCAGCCCCAACCCCACTCCACTTTCTGGCTGGATTGTCCGTGTTTGCTCCTTACTGCTCGCTCTGCTGCTCACTCTTCTTTGCCTGGTGCTGGCCCAGTGGCCAGTTCTGCTTTCTGGAGACCCAGTGTGGATTTCAGTGGTTGTGGTGCTCCTGGTGCTCATCATTGGGATCACTGTGATCATCTGGAGACAGCCACAGAGCTCCAGTCCCCTTCCCTGTAAGGTCCCTGCTCTGCCTCTCCTCCCACTACTGAGCATCTTTGTGAATGTTTACCTTATGATGCAGATGGCAGGTGGCACCTGGGCCCAATTTAGTGTCTGGATGTTGATTGGGTTTGCTGTCTACCTCGCCTATGGGATCCAGTACAGCCTGTTCACTTAACCCCAACTAAGTTAGAGCCAAAACTATAGGACTTGAACTCAACAGTGCCAGTACATTCAGTTTGACATCATTACACCTGAATGCAGTCAGGTCTCCTGCATAATAATGGAGGGTACTCTTGATCACATGAAAAGCTAGGCCTCCTGTGGATTGTTTGTGGGGGAACACTAATAGAGCTCTGTATTTATTACAAAAGAATGGATGTGTCTTTGCTCTTTCTCCTTTTTTTTTTAATTATTCTACTTGCATTTGTGTTTGTAACTGCTAACAGGGTTAAAACATTATTAAAAGAAACTAGAAAAAGTGCTTCATTTCTTTAGTTAAATATTTAGTACTGAGAGAACATGGGTGGTTATGTTCCTGGCTGGCTCAGTTGGTAGAGCATGTGACACTTGATCTCAGGGTGGTGTGTTTGAGCCCTGTTGGGTGTTGGCTGTAATTATTTAAAATAATATCGACTGGCAGAATTACTGGTTCATATGGTAGTTCTATATTTAATTTTTTGAGGAACTTCCATCGTGTTTTCCATAGCAGCTACGTCAATTGACATTACCAATAATAGTGCATGAGGGTTACTTTTCCCCCATATCCTCACCAACACTTGTTTTTCTTGTCTTTTTTAGCCATTCCTACAGGCATAAAATGATATCTCATCGTTCTGTTAATTTATGTTTCCCTGATGATTAGTAATGTTGGATATCTTTTCATGTGTCTGCTGCCCATCTCTATGTCTTCTTTGAAAAAATGTGTATTCATATCCTGTGTCCATTTTTTAATTGGATTATTTGTTTTTTTGGTGTTGAGTTCTTTAGTTTTAAGTTTTTTTTTTTCTGCATTTGGGGCATTAACCCCTTATTGGATATGTCATTTGCAAGTATTTTCTCCCAGTTAGTAGGTTGCCCTTTTGTTTTGTCGATGGTCTCCTTTTACATCCTTTTACAAGAAGCAAAAGCTTCTTGGTTAAATAAATTTGAAAAGATATATGCACCCCTATGTTTACTTTATTTTTAACTTTATTTATTTTGAGAGAGAGAGTAAGCATGAGCAGGAGAGGGCAGATGAAGAGGGAGAGAGAGAGGATGCCAAGCAGGCTCCACACTGTCAGCATGTAGCCTGATGTAGGGCTTGATCACATGAACCATGAGATCATTACCTGAGCTGAAATCAAGAGTGAGATGCTTATTCTATGGAACAACCAAGGCACCCCTATTGCACATTATTTACAATAGCCAACAACAACAACAACAACAACAACAAATAGCCCAATGTTCTTAAATATAGGGAATAAACTGGTAATTGTCAATGGGGGAGTGGGTAGAGGGATGGGTGAAATTGGTAAAGGGAATAGAGAATATACTTATCTTAATGAACATTTGAAAAAGTGTGGAAGTGTTGAATCATTATATTCTACACCTGAGAATGGTATAATGACATTTATGCTAATTATACATCAGTAAAAAATAAATAAAAAACCATAAAAGACAAAAAAAAAAACCCAAAACAGATAAAATATGGCCCCTCTCCTTTCGGAGCTTATATTCTAATACAAGGAGTAAAGCATAGCTGTAATACAAAGTATAAAGTATTATCATAAGTAATATACAAATAAAGTGTCTTGGGAATTCTGAGTGGAGGAAGATAATTTGTGGTTGGCACAGTAGAGAGATTTGGTGAAATCAGAGAAGAATTTGTAGAGGAATGGCATTTGAGTTGACTCTCTCAGGGACAGATAGGATTTTGCCACACATGGGCAGGAGGGAAGGATAGGCAGTGAGAGCACCATGAGGAAAAGCACAGGAAAATGAAGCAGTGTTCAGAGCACACTGAAAAATCTGTGTAGCTTGAGCCTTGGCTCTGTGTGTGTGGGGGGGTGGGGTGGGGAGAGGGGAAATAACATGAGCAGGTGGATTTGAGCTGGAGCTTTCCTCTGAGCACAAAATGCTTTGGCTTTGAACATACCACCCATGCTGAAAATCCCTGTGGTTTGTCCTCCTACTTGGAAATATCTGAATTCTTGGACTTCAAATTCCTGTACGGTTGTTTGCTTTTGGTGCACAGAAGGTGAACAACTGAGAGCTAAGTTGTGATCTTGCTTCCACCACCAACTAGCAATGTGATCTTTTTTTTTTTTTTTGGTATGCATTTTTTATATTGTGTGTATTTTAGGAAGAATATGCATACTTCTTTTCCTAAAAAAAAATATTGTTCCTTTTACTCATGTAGATTATTTAAAATTTGCATTTTAAATTTCTTTTTTTTAAATATGAAATTTATTGTCAAGTTGGTTTCCATACAACACCCAATGCTCATCCCAACAGGTGCCCTCCTCAATACCCATCACCCACCATCCCCTCCCTCCCACCCCCCATCAACCCTCAATTTGTTCTCAGTTTTTAAGAGTCTCTTCTGTTTTGTCCCCTCCCTGTTTTTATATTATTTTTGTTTCCCTTTCTTTATGTTCACCTGTTTTGTCTCTTAAAGTCCTCATATGAGTGAAGTCATATGATTTTTGTCCCTCTCTGACTAACTTCACTTAGCATAATACCCTCCAGTTCCATCCACGTAGTTGCAAATTGCAAGATTTCATTCTTTTTGATTGCTGAGTAATACTCCACTGTATATATATACCACATCTGTATCCATTCATCCATAAATGGACATTTGGGCTTTTTCCATACTTTGGCTATTGTTGATAGTGCTGCTATAAACATGGGGGTGCATGTGTCCCTTTGAAAGAGCATACCTGTATCCTGTGGATAAATGTCTAGTAGTGCAATTGCTGGGTCGTAGGGTAGTTCTATTTTTAGCATGGAATCTTTTCCTTTGTGTGTGTGTGTGTGTGTGTGTGTGTGTGTCTTTAATTTCTTTCATAAGCTTTCTATAGTTTTTAGTGTATAGATTTTTCACCTCTTTGGTTAGATTTATTCCTAGATATTTTATGGGTTTTGGTGAAACTGTAAATGGGATCGATTCCTTGATTTCTCTTTCTGTCACTTCATTGTTGGTGTATAGGAATGCAACAGATTTCTGTGCATTGATTTTATATCCTGCAACTTTGCTGAATTCATGAATCAATTCTAGCAGTTTTCTGGTGGCATCTTTTGGCTTTCCCATATAGATTATCATGTCATCTGTGAAGAGTAAAAGTTTGACCTCCTCCTGGCTGATTTGGGTGCCTTTTACTTCTTTGTGTTGTCTGATTGCAGAGGCTAAGACTTCCAATACTATGTTGAATAACAGTGATGAGAGTAGACATCCCTGTCTTGTTCCAGACCTTAGGGGGAAAGCTCTCATTTTTTCCCCATTGAGGATGATATTAGCATTGAGTCATTCACATATGGCTTTTATGAACTCGAGGTATGCCCCTTCTACCCCTACTTTCTTGAGGGTTTTTATTGAGAAAGGATGCTGTATTTTGTCAAATGCTTTCTCTACATCTATTGAGAGGATCATGTGGTTCTTGTCCTTTCTTTTTTTTTTTTTAAATTTTTTTTAACGTTTATTTATTTTTGAGACAGAGAGAGACAGAGCATGAACAGGGGATGGTTAGAGAGAGAGGGAGACACAGAATCTGAAACAGGCTCCAGGCTCTGAGCCATCAGCCCAGAGCCTGACGCGGGGCTCGAACTCACGGAGTGTGAGACCGTGACCTGAGCCGAAGTCGGCCACCCAACCGACTGAGCCACCCAGGCGCCCCTCTTGTCCTTTCTTTTATTGATGTGATGAATCATGTTAATTGTTTTGCTGATATTCAACCAACCCTGCATCCCAGGTATAAATCCCACTTGGTCGTGGTGAATATCTTTTTAATGTATTGTTGGATCCAGTTGGCTACTATCTTGTTGAGGATTTTTGCATCCATGTTAATCAGGGAAATTGGTCTGTAGTTCTCCTTTTTATTGGGGCTCAGTCTGCTTTTGGAATCAAGGTCATGCTGGCTTCATAGAATGAGTTTGGAAGTTTTCCTTCCATTTGTAATTTTTGGAACAGCTTCAAGAGAATAGGTGTTAACTCTTCCTTAAATGTTTGGTAGAATTCCCCTGGAAAGCCATCTGGCCCTGGACTCTTGTTTTTTGGCATATTTTTGATTGCCAATTCGATTTCCTTACTGATTATGGGTCTGTTCAAATTTTCAATTTATTCCTGTTTCAGTTTTGGTAGTGTATATGTTTCTAAGAATTTGTCTATTTTTCCCAGATTGCATATTTATATGCCTATAATTACTCATAATATTCTCTTATTGTTGTTTGTATTTCTGCTGTGTTGGTTGTGATCCCTCCTGTTTCATTCTTGATTTTATTTTCATCCTTTCCTTTTTCTCTTTGGTCAAACTGGCTAGTGATTTTTTTTCAACTTTGTTAATTCTTTCAAAGAACCGGATTCTTTTTTCATTGATATGTTCTACTGTTTTGTTTTGTTTTGTTTTTCGGTTTCAATAGCATTGGTTTCTTCTCTAGTCTTTATGATTTCCTGTCTTCTGCTGGTTTGGATATTATTTGCTGTTATTTTTCCAGATCTTTAAGGCATAAGGTTAGTTTGTGTATCTGAGGCCTTTCTTCCTTCTTTAGGGAGGCCTGGATTGCTATAACTTTCCTCTTATGACTGCCTTTGCTGTGTCCTAGAGGTTTTGGGTTGTGGTGTTATTTTCATTGACTTCCATATACTTTTTAATTTCCTTTTTAATTCTTGGTTAGCCCATTCATTTTTAGTAGGATGTTCTTCAGTCTCCAAGTATTTGTTACCTTTCTAAATTTTTTCTTGTGGTTGATTTCAAATTTCATAGCATTGTGGTCTGAAAACATGCATGGTATGATATTGATCTTGTACAATTGGTATTGTACTTATAGGGCTGATTTGTGTCCCAGTATATGGTCTATTCTGGAGAACATTCCATGTGCACTGGAGAAGAATGTATATTCTGCTGCTTTAGGATGAAATGTTCTGAATATATCTGTTAAATCCATCTGGTCCAGTGTGTCATTCAAAGCCATTGTTTCCTTGTTGACTTTTTAATTAGATGATCTGTCCATTGCTGTGAGTGGGGTGTTGAAGTCTCCTACTATTATGGTATTACTGTCATTGAGTTTCTTTATGTTTGTGATTAATTGATTTATATATTTGGGTGTTACCACGTTTGACACATAAATGTTTACAATTGTTAGGTCTTCTTGGTGGATCGACTCCTTGATTATGATATAATGCCCTTCTTCATCTCTTGATACAGTCTTTATTTTAAAGTCTAGATTGTCTGATATAAGTATGGCTACTCAGGCTTTCTTTTGTTGACCATTAGCATGATAGATGGTTCTCCATCCCCTTATTTTCAATCTGAAGGTGTCTTTAGGTCTAAAGTGGGTCTCTTGTAAACACCATATATATGGATCTTGTTTTCTTATCCATTCTGTTACCCCACGTCTTTTTATTGCAGCATTGAGTCCGTTGATGTTTAGAGTGAGTACTGAAAGATATGAATTTATTGCCATTATGATGCTTGTAGAGTTGAAGTTTCTGGTGGTGGTCTCTGGTGGTTTCTAATTTTTGATGCTTTTGGTATTTATTTATTTATTTATTTATTCATCTTTTCTCCCCTCAGAGAGTCCCCCTTAAAATTTTTTGAAGGGCTGGTTTAGTGGTTACAAACTCCTTTAGTTTTTGTTTGTCTGGGAAACTTTTTATCTTTCTTCTATTTGGATTGACAGCCTTGCTGGATAAAGAATTCTTGGCTGCATACCTTTCTGATTCATCACATTAAATATATCCTGCCACTCCTTTCTGGCCTGCCAAGTTTCTGTGGATAGGTCTGCTGCAAACCTGATCTGTCTTCCCTTGTAGGTTAGGGACTTTTTTTCCCTTGCTGCTTTCATGATTCCCTCCTTGCCTGAATATTTTGTGAATTTGACTATGGTATGTCTTGCTGATGGTCAGTTTTTGTTGAGTCTAATGGGGGTCCTCTGTGCTTCCTGGATTTTGATGTCTGTGTCTTTCCCCAGGTTAGGAAAGGTTTCCACTATGATTGGCTCACATAACCCTTCTGCCCCTATTTCTGTCTCTTCCTCTTCTGGGACCCCTATGATTCTGATGTTCCTTTTTAATGAGTCACTGATTTCTCTAATTCTTAAATGATGCTTTTTTGCCTTAATCTCCCTATTTTTTTCTGCTTCATTATTCTCTGTAAGTTTGTCCTCTATATCACGGATTCTCTGTTCTGCCTTATCCATCCTTGCCACTGTGGCATCAATCTGTGATTGCAGCTCAGTTATAGCATTTTTATTTCATTATGACTAGTTTTTACTTCTTTTATCTCTGCAGAAAGGGATTCTAATCTGTTTTGGGGTCCAGTTAATATTCTTATTATCATGATTCTAAATTCTGGTTCAGACATCTTGTTTGTATCTCTGTTGGTTAAATCCCTGGCCGTCATTTCTTCATGTTCTTTCTTTTGGGGTCAAGTCCTTATTTTTGTGATTTTGAAGGGAGAAAAGGAATTAATGAGGTAGAAAAATTAAAAATAAAAAAATAAAAAAATAAAAAAAATAAAAAAATTAAATTAAAGTTAAAATTAAAACCTTAAACACAAACACACACACAAATTGAATAAATGATGCTACATTCTTGGAGTCAAAGGCTCTTCCTCTAGGTGTTGGAAGTGGTTTGACAGGTTAGAGGGGAAAAAAGGGGAAAAGAATGAAATCATTTGAGAATTTGAAAAAATGAATATACTGAAGTAGACTAAAATGAGATGATGGGAGTAAAGTAGAATTTGAAAAAAATTACACAAAAGTAAATAAAGTAGTAGAAAAAATAAATAAAAATATTTTTAATAAAAATTAAAAATAAAAATGATTTTTTTCTCTTTCTGCACTCAAGAAAAAGAAAAGAAACAAAAGAGATAAAAAAGGAAAAAAAAGGAAATTGTTTGAAAATTTGAAAAATTGAATACACTTGAAGTAGACTAAAATAAAATGATGGAAATGAAATAGAATTTGAAAAAAATTACAGAAAAGTAAAAATATAGTGAAAAATTGAAAGAAAAATATTTTTAATAAAAATTGAAAATAAAAATGAATTTTTTCTTTCTGCATTCAAGAGAAAGAAAAGTGAAAAGGAGAAAAAAAAAAGAAAGAAAATGGAATAGACGGACCTGCTACCAGATTGAAATAGGACTGAAATTACTTCCTTTTACCATAGAAGTCAGACTATGAAGCACTTTATAGTTCATAAACTAAGCAGGCGGTGAGACTTGTGTTCTTGAAGAGGGAGGTTGGCCCAGTTGGGCGGGGCTCAGTGTAAAGGCTGTGTTCTCCACTAGATGGCGCTTCTAGACTAGTGGGGTGGAGTGTTCTCGTGCAAGTAAGTGCCTATGTGCATGTGCGGGAGTGGTGAAAATGTCATCAGCCAGCTACCCAGTCTCTAGTATCAGAACTCTGTTCTCCCCAACCAACAATTGAGCACCCATCCTCTGTCTTCAGCTTTCGTCCACTCCCCGCTTTTTTACTGTCTGTGACCAAGCTTCAGGCAGTACCTGTCTTCTGAGTTTTGTCTCAGAGGTGGCTGTTTTCCTTGACCCCTTACTTCTTTTTTTTTTTTTAATTTTTTTCAACGTTTTTATTTTTTATGTTTTGGGGACAGAGAGAGACAGAGCATGAAAGGGGGAGGGGCAGAGAGAGAGGGAGACACAGAATCGGAAACAGGCTCCAGGCTCCGAGCCATCAGCCCAGAGCCCTACGCGGGGCTCGAACTCCCGGACCGCGAGATCGTGACCTGGCTGAAGTCGGACGCTTAACCGACTGCGTCACCCAGGCGCCCCATTGACCCCTTACTTCTGAAGGACTGTGGCTTTGACCCGTTTTGCCCCTCTGCAGGAGGGTGTCACTGAGCAATGGCTGAATTTTTGCCGCACCCAGGAACACTTGCTGGGCCCTGCTTTTGCCGGTGCCCTGAGACTGTGGCCAGGTGCCAGCCCACCCAGAAAAAGTTTGTGAGATAGTGTAGAAGCAGCGTTTCAGGGATTATGGGAAATCACAACACACATCTGGCACCAGGCTTCACCCTTAATGACCTTGTTCCAACACCAGCGAATGTGGCCATTCTCTGGGGTCTGATGGGACCAAGTGGTTTCAACAGTCTCTACCAAATGTCCTTCCAGCAGTGGAACCACTTTCCCTGTGTGGCCCGAGGACCTCCCGGACCCCATTCTGTTCCTGGGGATTCGCCCTTCCCACCAGAGCACTGCCAGGTATCGAGCTGTGGAGTTGCAGACTTTGCATTCCCCTTGTTTACAGTCTTAATGCAATTTAAACCCTCTCCTTTCTCCTTTCTTCTTTCTCCCTTTTTAATTTAGCCCCTGTGGCTGTTTCCAATTTTCTACTTTCCCTCCAGCTGCTTTTGGGGAGGGGTGCTTATCCCGCATTCTCCCCCCACCATCTTTCCTCTGCCCGCAAAAGCCTGTGGCTTCTCGCTCCCCAAGTTCACCTCTCCATGTACCTGTTGAATTCTGTGGTTCAGGTTGTGCAGATTGTTGTGTTAATCCTCCAATCAGTTTTCTAGGTGTGTAGGATGGTTTAGTGTTGGTCTGGCTGTATTTCATGGATGCAAGACACGCACACACAAAAACTTCCATGCTGTTCTGCCATCTTTGCTCCTCTAGAAGTGTCATTCTTAGTCTTAGGACATAGGCCTGGCCTTCTAAGTCAGTCCCCATCCTGTCTCACACTGTACCCTCTCAAAGTCATGAGCTCTTCCTAAAGCTAAGTTCTCTCTTATTTCTACTCCCTTTTTACAGTCCCATTGACTAAGTCTCAATATCCCAGTGTCTGCCCCCTCAGTCCCACCTTTACTACCTCCTAACATCCTTAAGCATTCCAAATTCTTCAGCCTCCAGCCTCCCATCCTATCCCCCACATGTTTTGGTTCTTGAATTAAAAATCCTACTGAAGGGTGGGACCTGCTCATTCTGAACAAGTCTTCTTGTGCACTCCACCTGTATCCAGGAATGACTTAAAGCACCTGAAAATAGTAACTAATCTCTGAAAGTAATGACTGAGTCTTCAGAGCTGGAAAGTGACTGGGGGAACCAAAAGCCCTATCCTCAGGCCCTGCAGGTCTCAGTTCTTTCCCATCTCTGAATTGTCTATCTCATGAATTAAAACAAAAACAAAAACATAAAGCACCTCTCATTCAAGAGACAAAGGGAAAAGGAAGATATAGGGACAGACAGGTTCTGTCTCTCAGCTTTGTTACTCCAGGATGTCAAGAATCCTGGAGGATGCTTCAAGAGTGGAGTGAAACATTCATCAGGACATGGTGGTGTGGGGAGATGGAATTTGGGAACTTGGAGCTGAGAAAGTCCCACACCTTGGTAGGGGATAGACTGGAAGGTGGGAAGTAAGGGGTCCTGAGAAGGGAAATTGCATATAGGATATCAAGAGAAGGGAGAGAGTTCAAAAAGAACCTAACATTCTTTTCTTCAGGTATTGCCAAGAGTAGGACTAGAAACCTGCTGGTGTGACTATATGTGAACCCAGCTCTAGTATTTCTCTCCCCATTTTCTCTCTGCCCCATTTAGCCTCAATTTTAAGTGCCTGGATGGGTAATTGGAGGCATACTATAAGATGGGATTGAGAGAAAGAGGTGTTCCAAGTTTTGTGGGGAGAGTTAATTAAGAAATATGGGGTTGGGTGAGGAAGAACAACAATCAGAACTCCTCAGTCCAGGGTTGTGACATGGCCTGTGTCATCCCTCCTCTCCAGCCCACTAGTCTTCATCCTGTGTCAACCACAGTGGACAGCGTCCAATCAGCCATAGCCCCTGGTCATTTGCACACCCCCAAACATCACAACCGCATGCCAGGCTGAAGTCAAGGGGTTGGGTAGGAGCTTTAAAAAATAACAGAAACTCAGTAGAGAAGGAAAGGTGGACCACCTTTACATTTAAAAGAAGCAACTTTTTCCTCCAAAATAAGGATTAGATTGAGAACAAAGTTTCTTTGGGATTTCATCTCTGAAAAACCCCTAGTTAAAATTTGTCCATGTTTTCTCCAAATACAAATCTTTTGGCTTTCTAAGTCAGGATTAATTGTTCCTAAATATTTAAGCCTAGGGAAGCTCAAATACTTCCCACAAATAAAATTCATAACAGTTGTGAACATTCATCAGACATGAAACAATGGTCTTGGTCGGGGGGGGGGGGAGTTAGGGTACTAATGCCTTCTGCATAATGCCTTTTTTTTTTTTTGGTGTATTCTCAGGTTTATTTTATTTTTTTTTTTGTTTTTTTTTTCCTGAAATTTATTGACAAATTGGTTTCCATACAACACCCAGTGCTCATCCCAAAAGGTGCCCTCCTCAATACCCATCACCCACCCTCTCCTCCCTCCCACCCCCCATCAACCCTCAGTTTGTTCTCAGTTTTTAACAGTCTCTTATGCTTTGGCTCTCTCCCATTCTAACCTCTTTTTTTTTTTTTTCCTTCCCCTCCCCCATGGGTTCCTGTTAAGTTTCTCAGGATCCACATAAGAGTGAAACCATATGGTATCTGTCTTTCTCTGTATGGCTTATTTCACTTAGCATCACACTCTCCAGTTCCATCCACGTTGCTACAAAAGGCCATATTTCATTTTTTCTCATTGCCATGTAATATTCCATTGTGTATATAAACCACAATTTCTTTATCCATTCATCAGTTGATGGACATTTAGGCTCTTTCCATAATTTGGCTATTGTTGAGAGTGCTGCTATGAACATTGGGGTACAAGTGGCCCTATGCATCAGTGCTCCTGTATCCCTTGGATAAATTCCTAGCAGTGCTATTGCTGGGTCATAGGGTAGGTCTATTTTTAATTTTCTGAGGAACCTCCACACTGCTTTCCAGAGCGGCTGCACCAATTTGCATTCCCACCAACAGTGCAAGAGGGTTCCCGTTTCTCCACATCCTCTCCAGCATCTATAGTCTCCTGATTTGTTCATTTTGGCCACTCTGACTGGCGTGAGGTGATACCTGAGTGTGGTTTTGATTTGTATTTCCCTGATAAGGAGCGACGCTGAACATCTTTTCATGTGCCTGTTGGCCATCCGGATGTCTTCTTTAGAGAAGTGTCTATTCATGTTTTCTGCCCATTTCTTCACTGGGTTATTTGTTTTTCGGGTGTGGAGTTTGGTGAGCTCTTTATAGATTTTGGATACTAGCCCTTTGTCCGATATGTCATTTGCGAATATCTTTTCCCATTCCGTTGGTTGCCTTTTAGTTTTGTTGGTTGTTTCCTTTGCTGTGCAGAAGCTTTTTATCTTCATAAGGTCCCAGTAATTCACTTTTGCTTTTAATTCCCTTGCCTTTGGGGATGTGTCGAGTAAGAGATTGCTACGGCTGAGGTCAGAGAGGTCTTTTCCTGCTTTCTCCTCTAAGGTTTTGATGGTTTCCTGTCTCACATTTAGGTCCTTTATCCATTTTGAGTTTATTTTTGTGAATGGTGTGAGAAAGTGGTCTAGTTTCAACCTTCTGCATGTTGCTGTCCAGTTCTCCCAGCACCATTTGTTAAAGAGGCTGTCTTTTTTCCATTGGATGTTCTTTCCTGCTTTGTCAAAGATGAGTTGGCCATACGTTTGTGGGTCTAGTTCTGGGGTTTCTATTCTATTCCATTGGTCTATGTGTCTGTTTTGGTGCCAATACCATGCTGTCTTGATGATGACAGCTTTGTAGTAGAGGCTAAAGTCTGGGATTGTGATGCCTCCTGCTTTGGTCTTCTTCTTCAAAATTCCTTTGGCTATTCGGGGCCTTTTGTGGTTCCATATGAATTTTAGGATTGCTTGTTCTAGTTTCGAGAAGAATGCTGGTGCAATTTTGATTGGGATTGCATTGAATGTGTAGATAGCTTTGGGTAGTATTGACATTTTGACAATATTTATTTTTCCAATCCATGAGCAGGGAATGTCTTTCCATTTCTTTAAATCTTCTTCAATTTCCTTCAGAAGCTTTCTATAGTTTTCAGCATACAGATCCTTTACATCTTTGGTTAGATTTATTCCTAGGTATTTTATGCTTCTTGGTGCAATTGTGAATGGGATCAGTTTCTTTATTTGTCTTTCTGTTGCTTCATTGTTAGTGTATAAGAATGCAACTGATTTCTGTACATTGATTTTGTATCCTGCAACTTTGCTGAATTCCTGTATCAGTTCTAGCAGACTTTTGGTGGAGTCTATCGGATTTTCCATGTATAATATCATGTCATCTGCAAAAAGCGAAAGCTTGACTTCATCTTTGCCAATTTTGATGCCTTTGATTTCCTTTTGTTGTCTGATTGCTGATGCTAGAACTTCCAGCACTATGTTAAACAGCAGCGGTGAGAGTGGGCATCCTTGTCGTGTTCCTGATCTCAGGGAAAAAGCTTTCAGTTTTTCCCCGTTGAGGATGATGTTAGCTGTGGGCTTTTCATAAATGGCTTTTATGATCTTTAAGTATGTTCCTTCTATCCCGACTTTCTCAAGGGTTTTTATTAAGAAAGGGTGCTGGATTTTGTCGAAGGCCTTTTCTGCATCGATTGACAGGATCATATGGTTCTTCTCTCTTTTTTTGTTAATGTGATGTATCACGTTGATTGATTTGCGAATGTTGAACCAGCCCTGCATCCCAGGAATGAATCCCACTTGATCATGGTGAATAATTCTTTTTATATGCCGTTGAATTCGATTTGCTAGTATCTTATTGAGAATTTTTGCATCCATATTCATCAGGGATATTGGCCTGTAGTTCTCTTTTTTTACTGGGTCTCTGTCTGGTTTAGGAATCAAAGTAATACTGGCTTCATAGAATGAGTCTGGAAGTTTTCCTTCCCTTTCTATTTCTTGGAATAGCTTGAGAAGGATAGGTATTATCTCTGCTTTAAACGTCTGGTAGAACTCCCCTGGGAAGCCATCTGGTCCTGGACTCTTATTTGTTGGGAGATTTTTGATAACCGATTCAATTTCTTCGCTGGTTATGGGTCTGTTCAAGCTTTCTATTTCCTCCTGATTGAGTTTTGGAAGAGTGTGGGTGTTCAGGAATTTGTCCATTTCTTCCAGGTTGTCCAATTTGTTGGCATATAAGTTTTCATAGTATTCCCTGATAATTGTTTGTATCTCTGAGGGATTGGTTGTAATAATTCCATTTTCATTCATGATTTTATCTATTTGGGTCATCTCCCTTTTCTTTTTGAGAAGCCTGGCTAGAGGTTTGTCAATTTTGTTTATTTTTTCAAAAAACCAACTCTTGGTTTCGTTGATCTGCTCTACAGTTTTTTTAGTTTCTATATTGTTTATTTCTGCTCTGATCTTTATTATTTCTCTTCTTCTGCTGGGCTTAGGCTGCCTTTGCTGTTCTGCTTCTAGTTCCTTTAGGTGTGCTGTTAGATTTTGTATTTGGGATTTTTCTTGTTTCTTGAGATAGGCCTGGATTGCAATGTATTTTCCTCTCAGGACTGCCTTTGCTGCGTCCCAAAGCGTTTGGATTGTTGTATTTTCATTTTCGTTTGTTTCCATATATTTTTTAATTTCTTCTCTAATTGCCTGGTTGACCCACTCATTCGTTAGTAGGGTGTTCTTTAACCTCCATGCTTTTGGAGGTTTTCCAGACTTTTTTCTGTGGTTGATTTCAAGCTTCATAGCATTGTGGTCTGAAAGTAAGCATGGTATAATTTCAATTCTTGTAAACTTATGAAGGGCTGTTTTGTGACCCAGTATATGATCTATCTTGGAGAATGTTCCATGTGCACTCGAGAAGAAAGTATATTCTGTTGCTTTGGGATGCAGAGTTCTAAATATATCTGTCAAGTCCATCTGATCCAATGTCTCATTCAGGGCCCTTGTTTCTTTATTGACCGTGTGTCTAGATGATCTATCCATTTCTGTAAGTGGTGTATTAAAGTCCCCTGCAATTACCACATTCTTATCAATAAGGTTGCTTATGTTTATGAGTAATTGTTTTATATATTTGGGGGCTCCGGTATTCGGTGCATAGACATTTATAATTGTTAGCTCTTCCTGATGGATAGACCCTGTAACTATTATATAATGTCCTTCTTCATCTCTTGTTACAGCCTTTAATTTAAAGTCTAGTTTGTCTGATATAAGTATGGCTACTCCAGCTTTCTTTTGGCTTCCAGTCGCATGATAAATAGTTCTCCATCCCCTCACTCTCAATCTAAAGGTGTCCTCAGGTCTAAAATGAGTCTCTTGTAGACAGCAAATAGATGGGTCTTGTTTTTTTATCCATTCTGATACCCTATGTCTTTTGGTTGGCGCATTTAATCCATTTACATTCAGTGTTATTATAGAAAGATACGGGTTTAGAGTCATTGTGATGTCTGTATGTTTTATGCTTATAGTGATGTCTCTGGGACTTTGTCTCACAGGGTCCCCCTTAGGATCTCTTGTAGGGCTGGTTTAGTGGTGACAAATTCCTTCAGTTTTTGTTTGTTTGGGAAGACCTTTATCTCTCCTTCTATTCTAAATGACAGACTTGCTGGATAAAGGATTCTTGGCTGCATATTTTTTCTGTCTAGCACCCTGAAAATCTCTTGCCAATTCTTTCTGGCCTGCCAAGTTTCAAAAGAGAGATCAGTCACGAGTCTTATAGGTCTCCCTTTATATGTGAGGGCACGTTTACCCCTTGCTGCTTTCAGAATTTTCTCTTTATCCTTGTATTTTGCCAGTTTCACTATGATATGTCGTGCAGAAGATCGATTCAAGTTACGTCTGAAGGGAGTTCTCTGTGCCTCTTGGATTTCAATGCCTTTTTCCTTCCCCAGTTCAGGGAAGTTCTCAGCTATGATTTCTTCAAGTACCCCTTCAGCACCTTTCCCTCTCTCTTCCTCCTCTGGGATACCAATTATGCGTATATTATTTCTTTTTAGTGTATCACTTAGTTCTCTAATTTTCCCCTCATACTCCTGGATTTTTTTTATCTCTCTTTTTCTCAGCTTCCTCTTTTTCCATAACTTTATCTTCTAGTTCACCTATTCTCTCCTCTGCCTCTTCAAGCCGAGCTGTGGTGGTTTCCATTTTGTTATGCATTTCGTTTAAAGCGTTTTTCAGCTCCTCGTGACTGTTCCTTAGTCCCTTGATCTCTGTAGCAAGAGATTCTCTGCTGTCCTGTATACTGTTTTCAAGCCCAGCGATTAATTTTATGACTATTATTCTAAATTCACTTTCTGTTATATTATTTAAATCCTTTTTGATCAGCTCATTAGCTGTTGTTATTTCCTGGAGATTCTTCTGAGGGGAGTTCTTCCGCTTGGTCATTTTGGATAGTCCCTGGCGTGGTGAGGACCTGCAGGGCACTTCCCCTGTGCTGTGGTGTATACCTGGAGTTGGTGGGCGGGGCCGCAGTCAGACCTGATGTCTGCCCCCAGCCCACCGCTGGGGCCACAGTCAGACTGGTGTGTGCCTTCTCTTCCCCTCTCCTAGGGGCGGGATTCACTGTGGGGTGGTGTGGCTCGTCTGGGCTACTTGCACCCTGCCAGGCTTGTGATGCTGGGGATCTGGCGTATTAGCTGGGGTGGGTAGGCAAGGTGCTCGGGGGCAGGAGGGGCAGGCTTAGATCGCTTCTCCTTAGGTGATCCACTTCAGGAGGGGCCCTGTGGCAGCGGGAGGGAGTCAGATCCGCTGCCGGAGGTTTGGCTCCGCAGAAGCGCAGAGTTGGGTGTTTGCGCGGAGCGAGCAAGTTCCCTGGCAGGAACCGGTTCCCTTTGGGATTTCGGCTGGGGGATGGGCGGGGGAAATGGCGCTGGCGAGCGCCTTTGTTCCCCACCAAACTGAGCTCTGTTGTCAGGGGGCTCAGCAGCTCTCCCTCCCTTTGTCCTCCAGCCTTCCCGCTTTCCGAGCAGAGCTGTTAATTTCTGACCTCCCAGACGCTAAGTCGCGCTTGCTGTCGGAACACAGTCCGCCCGGCCCCTCCGCTTTTGCAAGCCAGACTCGGGGGCTCTGCTTGGCCGGCGAGCCGCCCCTCCGCCCCGGCTCCCTCCCGCCAGTCCGTGGAGCGCGCACCGCCTCGCCGCCCTTCCTACCCTCTTCCGTGGGCCTCTCGTCTGCGTTTGGCTCCGGCGACTCTGTTCTGCTAATCCTCTGGCGGTTTTCTGGGTTATTTAGGCAGGTGTAGATGGAATCTAAGTGATCAGCAGGACGTGCGGTGAGCCCAGCGTCCTCCTAAGCCGCCATCTTGCCGCAACTCCCTGCATAATGCCTTAAAAGGGGCAGGATGTGTTTGTGGTGCACTCTCCTGTTTGCTTTACACAACAGGCTGTGGGATAGGTGGTATTGCTGCCCACACTTTGCAGATGAAAAAACTAAAGCCCAGAATGGTTATGGAACTGGTCTAAAGTATCAAAGGTACGAGATGGTAGAGCTCCATCAGGGCTGCCTGCTCCATCATGGCTACCTACTATTTAGGGGATGGGGAAGTACTAGCTGTGGTAACAGTTTTTTCTTTGTTTCAATATCAGGGGCAGTCCCTGTAAAACCGTGTGTTGTACACCGCTATATATATTTATATATTATAATATTATAATATATTATGATATTTATGTATGTATGTATGCCAACTTGGTTGCTGTGTCAGGGGCCCACCACTACTCACGCAGTTGGAGGGGGCTTCCCTAGACTGGCCTCTAGGTCTAGTAGGGGAAAGATTGCCTGAGGTAGTGGTGGTGATGGGGAGGTAAACAAAGAATAAAGCTGAAAAGAGAGCCTGTAATAATTCAGGACCAGTCACAACTCACAAACAAGCCACTTGGAGGAGCTGGTTTGCCCAAGCCTTTGAACTGGCTTAAATGAATTAGGGTAACATCACATGTACCTCCTCCTGTCTTTGTTTAGGAGAGGTGAAGTTAAATTAAAGACTTGGACATCCTTCTCCCCACCTACTCCAAGCCCCCTTCCTAGATCCTCCAGTTAGTCTGAGGCATTTAAAATGATCTCTCTTCCTATCTCTGTATTAAAGGATTAGAGTGGAAGGATTGATTTGCTCTTCCTGGATGCCTGCTTTAATTCTCTGTTGCACTAAGTTATGCATCTGCCTCTTCCAATTTGTTTGGTAGTATTTTCCTTTCATGACTAAATAGAGTGTCTGGTGCCTGCCCTTGGGTGCCTGTCATCTGAAGATCTCCAAGCATTTAACAAAAAGTCACCGGGCTCCACAAACATTAAGGTGACATGTCTATGCCATTAGTCAGGATTTATGAGTTAGGGAACAAGCTGTTGGATAAGGATCCTGCTCAAGGTCCTGGGGTGGGTTAAGAGTGAGGCCTGTTCAGGGACCCAAGTCTCAAGTGTTCTTGGTTTTGTCTTACACTCAGAATAAAGCCCTGGAAGAAAAGTTGATCTCAGTTGGAGTTAAAAATTTCCATGTATTAGGTGCTTATGATGTGATTATACTAAGAATTTTTCCATTTAATACAATAGGCTTATATAGTAGGCCCTATTATTATCTTCATTTTACATATGATACTAACTCCCATTGTTCCAAGGAACAGGACTATTAATCAAGGGACAAATGTTCACTGAGCATTTGTGTCTAAGGCATTGGTGATGTGAAACTGACTCATTCAACCAATATGTTTGTGAGGTATTGTGCTAGATACTCAATACATTTTGTTGAAAGAATGAACATAAAATACAGATGTTTGAAGGATGGATTGGATTTGGATGATTTGGCAAGACAAAGTGTAGGAAGGCTAAAGCTTATTCCAGGCTGAAGTAAAGATTCAGAGATGGGAATTTATGATATTTACAGAAACCTAGGAGGTCACATAATAACAGCATATCGATTTCAGCTTTTTGTTTCAAACATAGAGTATTGGCAGTGACTGTCTGAAGTGTCTTAAGGATTCTGAGGACAGAGTTCTGGGATTAATTAGCAATGTCCATAACTGTCAGAGGCATATACATAGGTCAGAAATGAACCTTTGTTGCTGTAAGCCATTGAGATTTTGTGGTTAGTTGTTAATGCAGCAAAGCTGACCGATAGCCATACCTGCATAATGGTATCAATATTGAAAAGTTATTGGTATCACGTTTGGAAGGTCAAATTTAAAAGGTAAGTTTAAGCCAGAGTGTGGAGAATCTTGAATGCCAGGTGAGGCAGAGCTTGATATGTATTTATCAGAATCTCTTCCTTTCTTGTTCTTGGACACACAACTGGACCACACTTTCCAGTTTCCCTGTAAGTAACCTGTTCCACTTCCAGGCTTGGCCCATGAAGTCTCCCAAGGGAGATCCCTCATGTTCTTTCCTTTTTGGTCTGATGCATATGTCCTTAAGCACACTGATCTTGAAGTCCAAATGTTAAAGATGGCAGGGTCACAGGTTGGAAGGATCCTAGTTCCCTGAATTTCCACCTGACAGAGAACAGCTTGCTAACCACGAACATGCGTTTTGGACTTCACTTGACCCATACATCACCCACTTCTGTTTGTTACCACTCTAAAATTTTGGGCTCTATGTCTTACAGTAATTAGTGTTTTCCTAACCAATATGTCAGGTTATCCATCTTTTTCAGACTTCCTACCCCCTCACCACCCAACATTTGTCCAGGGGATACACATATTTGAACATACAATTCACATGCAAAAGTAAGGGATGACCGGCACCCCCCAAGGACATACCACTCATCAAGACCACCCTCACTGCCCATACACAGATGCAGTCTACACCAGGACCAGGCCAATGCTCTCAGGAAGGAAGGCACATGTCTTCCACAGCTGGGGTCCATGTATGTAGTACTTGTGTGTCCCATACAATAGACACAGCATGTCTCTACCATGGGACTAAAGGTTCCATGCAGCAGCAATTCTTGTGCTCCTCCTGTGCCCTGAATATGACAGCCATCATCCCCCCACAAGACAGATTCAGATGTCCTGACCTACAGTATTCTCTCCGAGTTCACCTGGGGACTGCCTGGGCATAGCTAAAGGCCTCTCCTTATCCCTGCCCACACTCTCACCTGGGGAAACAGCCACAGTAGGAAACATACACAAGTCTACAGGCTTTGCACATACATGGAGGGAGAGGAAAAAACATCCCTTGGGATCTGGTAGGGAGTCTTCCTTCATACCACAGCAACCACTGCTGCTTCCTCCCGATACTGTGGGGCCCAAGTGCACACTGAGGTACTCCTCCTCCATGGACTACAGCCTCATGCCCCAGCAGTCCTCCTCAAGGCACGGACAGCCCCCTCCACAATCAAAGGGTTATGTTGGCATTGGTTTCCAACCCAGAGTGGCTCTTTACACATGACTCTCCACCACTTTAGCCTTGGGAACAGAACTGGGGGAGGGAGGGACCTAGTAAAAGTTCCTTTTAATACCTGTGCCAGTGTGGCAGCTGACGCTATACTAGATGGCCAAGAGGCCAGGCTGATGGCCATTACCATGAAGCTTGTGCCCATGGCCACATTGGGGTGGGAATTAGTGGGCTAGATGCCCAGACACTCCATCCTCCAAAATGCAACACAGTCTGTGAATGGAACGAGATAGAAAGAGGGACCCAGATTGATAAAAACAAGAACATCTCCTGAGACCAGACTAAGCCAATCCCCATCTCCATCCTGGGGGAACCAGGAACCAGGATGGACAATGCCAGATGGAAACTCAGAGCTGGTCAGGGTGGTGGGTTGCTGGAAGAAGGGCTGGTGGAGGATTCCACTGGGAGGAGGGGAAGACAGACAGCACTTCAGAAGCAGTCAGAGCCTGAAAAGAATGTAGGGAGTACAGGCTGTGACAGGGAAAGCAAGGGTGTTTGTGGGTCCTTGGAGGGTCCCAGGAAGGTGAGGGTAAGACCTCCAGAGCCCCTTCCCACTCAGGTTGAGGCCTGACTCTGGATGGAGCTGAGGAGGCCACCTGAGAAGCAGTGGAAGGGGTGCAATTCCTGCTCCCTTTAGCCCAAGGCACCTGCAGTGTGTGCCCATTAGGGTGGGGTGGGCTGGTGAGCTGCTTCTCAGCTCTGAGCACAAAATATAGTGGGGTTTCTTTGGAGCAATCTTTTAGTATTTGTACGGCGACACAATCTCACCCACATCTGTTTATCACAGCAAGTCCTTTCCTATAACTGTCTCCTGTTCTTTCTGTCCATAAAGAATGTTTTGGAGTAGGAGTAATTCAGAGAAGTTAAGGACTTTCTGCTGGGAGGACTCCCTTGGGGATGATTAACCTTTCATGTTCATCTGATGGGCGAGCCCAGTGCTGCATTGAGAACATTGGGGCATGGGTCATCTGCATAAGAGGTTTTAGGGAAAATGCAACCTGTAAAGGGGCAAGAGGCATGATGCCCCAGGAGGGGATGGGGTAAGGGCAAGGGGGAGGGATGGAACCTACCAAATCTGAGATCAAATTTCCTCAGGTGTGGGCACCTGGTCATCTGACCCTGAAGGAGATGGGGTTTCTGTTTCAGAGAGAGCAGGACTGTAAGGGTTTTGGGGAGATGCTTACCACAGGGGCTGGGAATAGAATGGCATGGCTTTCCACAGGTGGACACATGGCAGATGGAAGCTTTACCTGTCTTTATCTTCACACAATTATTAGGCAAATTTTATTAATCCCACTTTATAGGTTATGAAATTGAGGCTCAGAGAGACTGTGTCAAGGGCCAAGATAACAGTTTATTAATAGGAAATTCAGGATTTGAACTCAGGTCCTTGACTCCTGTGCTCTCGCTCTTTCCACCGCACCAATGGGCAGAAGGTCTTACCCAGTTATGTGACCACTTTGGCTTAGGTGGGAGGTGAGGTGGGTGTTTGAAGACAGGTTTTTGTTGCATGAACAGATGAATTATCTGTGCAGGTTCCCATTTCATGGTTGGGCCTGAGTCCTAGAGACTCTAGAGGCAGGAAGGGAATATAGAAGAGTTCCAGTGTGGGCCATGAACTGGAAATTGATTTCCTATGGGATTCTATGCTTTGTCTGGACACTTTAGGTCTCTAGAATCTAGAGAACTAGGCACTGGATCCTTAGAAGAAGGAATAGAGTGGGATGTATGTGTGCACAGTGCGTTTGATGAGTATATGAGAATATGTAAGTTTGCATGTGTTTAGCTGTAAATGTATGAGCTTGTGAGTATGTGTCTTTGTGTTGCATACATGTGAGAATGTTTGTGACGTATGGGTGTGTATACATGTGTATTCTGAAGGTATGTATCTGTGTATATGTATAATGTGTGAGCATATGTGTGTCTATCTGCATGTGTGCAGGTGTGCATGAGTGTGAGTGTCTGTGTGTGTGTATGCATGTATGTGTGTGTGCTGTCCCAGGGGATCTTGAAGATTCATAGCTGAAGATGTCTTTGATGTGGTTTGTGCAAGTTTCCAGCAGGTTTCAGGCTGTGGTATGGGGTTAAGGAGGTGGGAAGCCTGAAGAGAAAGGCTGGCTGTGCTTGGAGTGTGAGAGGTTGGGTAGCCTGAGCAGTCGGTGCCTCTGTCCTGGAAGGCACAGGGGGATGGCATCAGGGTCCCAGATCTGAGGCTGGGTAGAGACCATGTCCTGAAGCCTTCACACAGGGCTTGCATTGGAAGTGCTCAGAGGCCCTGCTCTGACCAGGGGGGGCCTTAAAGAGGTGGGGCCAGGATGTGAGGTTGGCCAGACTGTGGAGGGTTCAGGCCTACTGTCTTCATACCCCCACCCTCAGGATTTGGGAATGATGTAACCAGGCTGCTATTCCTAACTCTAGGCTCCACCCGTTCTGCCTGAGGGCCTTCGAGTCCACAGAAGTCTCTGTGTGCCACCTCCTGAGGCTGGGATGACCAGAATCACAGTTAAGACTTCTGTCTCTGTCAATACTACCCAGACAGGTCCAAACCATGTCCTTGTATCTTAGAGGCCTTTGATAAAACCATATATGTATTCTTACTGAATTTCACACAAATTGAGGCTTTCATACCCCTTATGATGGGAAGTTCTTACTGAGTCTAACTCAAATCCTCTTGTTGTACTTCATGCCCTATAAGCCCAGACTGAGTTTGCTAAAATGGATCCCAGTGCCCCTCCCCCAAGCATGGAAGTAGTCATTCTGGATAGACAGACAAGTGGGTCAAAGTGTAGGGATATTGAGAAGATGTGGGGTGAAACTGGTGGCCTTCCTGGGAAGGAGGGCCATGATCAATAGGGCAGATTCAGAGAAGGGAATTTAGAGACCACCACTTTTCCCTGTTTCCCCTGTCACCCCATATAGTACCAGGGGAAACTGGAAACAGGCTGTGGTAGGAGGGACCAAGATTAAAATGGGAAAAGTGCTGGAGGACCTGCGTGGCTCAGTTGGTTAAACACCCGACTCTTGGTTTCAGCTCAGCTGTTGATCTCATGGCTCATGGGTTTGAGCCCCACATTGGTCTCTGTGCTGTCAGTTTGGAGTCTGATTGGATTCTTTCTCTCTCTCCCTCTCTGTCTGGCCCTCCCCTAATTGTACTCCCCCTCTCAAAATAAATAAGTAAACTTAAAAAAAATGGGAAAAGTACTTCCTTGTTCGCAGCTTTGAGGAGCCTATGGAAACACAGGACAAAGATCAAATGATGGATGAAGAGAAGTTCCTCTTACAGCTCAGGAAGTAGAAGGAGAGGGGCAGGGACAGTGGGACTCTGAGGGGCAGAGGAGTATATGTGCTGATGGTGAGGGTGTGCACAGCATGGTGTTTGTGGTATACATGTCTGTGCTCCATGGTTAACAGTCCTGTGTGCACCAGCCATGTAGGTAAACATATCACATGAGGAAGGGTGCAGCTTTGACCTAGGTTTTTTATTTTATTTTATTTTTGTTTGTTTGTTTGTTTGTTTGTTTATTTTGAGAGAGACAGAGAGACAGAGAGAGAGAGAATGAGAGAGTCCACAAACAGCGGAGGAGCAGAGAGAGACGGAGAGAGAGAGGATCCCAAGCAGGCTCCATGCTGTCAGCAGAGCCCCATGTGAGGCTCGAACCCATGAACCACAACATCACAAACCGCTATATCATGACCTGAGCCGAAATCAAGAGTCAGACACGTAACCGACTGAGCCACCCAGGTGCCCCTTGATGTGAGGGTTTTCTTGTTGTTGTTGTATTTTTTTAATTTTATTTTTTATTTTTTAAAATTTACATCCAAATTAGTTAGCATATAGTGCAACAATGATTTCAGGAGTAGAATCCTTAGTGCCCCTTACTCATTTAGCCCATCCCTCCTGCCACAACCCCTCCAGTAACCCTGTTTGTTCTCCATATTTGTGAGTCTCTTCTGTTTTGTCCCCCTTCTTGTTTTTATATTATTGTTTCCCTCTCTTTATATTCATTTGTTTTGTCTCTTAAAGTCCTCATATGAGTGAAGGCATATGATTTTTGTCTTCCTCTGACTAAGTTCACTTATCATAATACCCTCCAGTTCCACCCACGTAGTTGCAAATGGCAAGATTTCATTCTTTTTGATTGCTGAGTAATACTCCATTGTATACAAATACCACCTATTCTTTATCCATTCATCCATCGATGGACATTTGGGTTCTTTCCATACTTTGGCTATTGTTGATGGTGCTGCTATAAACATGGGAGTGCATGTGTCCCTTCGAAACAGCACACCTGTATCCCATGGATAAATGCCTAGTATTGCAATTGCTGGGTAGTAGAGTAGTTCTATTTTTCCTTTTTTAAGGAAACTCCATACTGTTTTCCAGAGTGGCTGCAGCAGCTTGCATTCCCACCAACAATGCAAAAGAGATCCTCTTTCTCCACATCCTTGCCAACATCTGTTGTTGCCTGAGTGGTTAATATTAGCCATTCTGACAGGTGTCAGGTGGTATCTCATTGTGGTTTTGATTTGTATTTCCCTGATGATGAGTGATGTTGAGCATTTTCTCATGTGTTGGTTGGCCATCTGGATGTCTTCCTTGGAGACGGGTCTATTCATATCTTTGCCCATTTCTTCACTGGATTATTTGTTTTTTGGGTGTTGGGTTTGATAAGTTCTTTATAGACTTTGGATACTAACCCTTTATCTGATATGCCATTTGCAAATACCTTCTCCCATTCTGTCGGTTGCCTTTTTGTTTTGCCAATTGTTTCCTTCGCTATGCAGAAGCTTTTTATTTTGATGAGGTCCCAGTAGGTTTTTGCTTTTGTATACCTTTCCTCTGGAGACGTGTTGAGTAAAAAGTTGCTGTGGCCAAGGTCAAAGAGGTTTTTGTCTTCTTTCTCCTCAAGGATTTTGATGGCTTCCTGTCTTACATTGAGGTCTCTCATCCATTTTGAGTTTATTTTTGTGTGTATGGTGTAAGAAAGTGGTCCAAGTTCATTCTTCTGCATGTCGCTGTCCAGTTTTCCCAGCACCACTTGCTGAAGAGACTGTCTTTATTCCATTGGATATTCTTTCCTGCTTTGTCAAAGATTAGTTGGCCATGCTTTTGTGAGTCTGTTTCTGGGTTCTCTATTCTGTTCCCTTGATCTGAGTGTCTGTTCTTGTGCCAGTACCATACTGTCTTGATGATTACTGCTTTGTAGAATAGCTTGAAGTCTGGGATTGTGATGTCTCCTGCTTTGCTTTTCTTTTTCAAGATCGCTTTGGCTACTTCGGGTCTTTTCTGGTTCCATACAAATTTTAGGATTATTTGTTCTAGCTCTGTGAAGAATGCTGGTGTTACTTTGATAGGGATTACATTGAATATGTAGATTGCTTTGGGTAGTATTGACATTTTAACAATATTTGTTCTTCCTATCCAGGAGCATGGAATCTTTTTCCATTTATTTTGTATCTTCTTCCATTTCTTTCATAAGCTTTCTATAGTTTTCAGTGTATAGATTTTTCACCTCTTTGGTTAGATTTATTTCTAGATATTTTATGGGTTTTGGTGAAACTGTAAATGGGATCAATTCCTTGATTTCTCTTTCTGTCACTTCATTGTTGGTGTATAGGAATGCAACAGATTTCTGTGCATTGATTTTATATCCTGCAACTTTGCTGAATTCATGAATCAATTCTAGCAGTTTTCTGGTGGCACCTTTTGGCTTTCCCATATAGATTATCATGTCATCTGTGAAGAGTAAAAGTTTGACCTCCTCCTGGGTGATTTGGATGCCTTTTACTTCTTTGTGTTGTCTGATTGCAGAGGCTAAGACTTCCAATACTATGTTGAATAACAGTGGTGAGAGTAGACATCCCTGTCTTTTCCAGAACTTAGGGGGAAAGCTCTCAGTTTTTCCCCTTTGAGCATGATATTAGCGTTGGGTTGTTCACATATGGCTTTTATGAACTCAAGGTATGCTCCTTCTATCCCTACTTTCTTGAGGGTTTTTATCAAGAAAGGATGCTGTATTTTGTCAAATGCTTTCTCTGCATTTTTTGAGAGGATCATATGGTTCTTGTCCTTTCTTTTATTGATGTGATGAATCATGTTAATTGTTTTGCGGATATTGAACCAACCCTGCATCCCAGGTATATATCCCACTTGGTCATGGTGAATAATTTTTTTAATGTATTGTTGGATCCGGTTGGCTAATATCTTGTTGAGGATTTTTGCATCCATGTTCATCAGGGAAATTGGTCTGTAGTTCTCCTTTTTAGTGTGGTCTCTGTGTGGTTTTGGAATCAAGGTCATGCTGGCTTCATAGAATGAGTTTGGAAGTTTTCCTTCTATTTCTAATTTTTGGAACCATTTTAAGATTATAGGTGTTAACTCTTCCTTAAATGTTTGGTAGAATTGCCCTGGAAAGCCATCTGGCCCTGAACTCTAGATTTTTTGGGAGATTTTTGATTACTAATCCAATTTCTTTACTGGTTATGGGTCTCTTCAAATTTTCAATTTATTTCTGTTTCAGTTTTGGTAGTGTATATGTTTCTAGGAATTTGTCCATTTATTCCAGATTACCCGTTTTACTGGCATATAATTGCTCATAATACTCTCTTATTATTACTTTTATTTCTGCTGTGTTGGTTGTTATCTCTCTTCTTTCATTCTTGATTTTAATTATTTGAGTCCTTTCCTTTCCCCTTTTGATCAAACTGGCCTAGTTGTTTTTCAATTTTGTTAATTCTCTCAAAGAACCAGCTTCTGGTTTCATTGATCTGTTCTACTGTTTTTTTGGTTTCTATAGCATTGATTTCTGCTCTATTCTTTATTATTTCCTGTCTTCTGCTGGTTTTGGGTATTTTTTGCTGTTCTCTGTCCAGCTCTTTAACATGTAAGGTAGTTTGTGTATCTGATATCTTTCTTCCTTCTTTAGGAAGGCCTGGATTGCTATATAATTTCCTCTTATGACCACCTTTGCTGTGTCCCAGAGGTTTTGGGTTGTGGTGTTATCATTTTCATCGAATTTCATATACTTTTTAATTTCCTCTTTAACTGCTTGTTAGCCCATTCATTCTTTAGTAAGATGTTCTTAGTCTCCAAGTATTTGTTACCTTTCCAAATTTTTTCTTGTGGTTGGTTTCAAGTTTCATAGTATTATGGTCTGAAAATATGCATGGTATGATATTGATCTTTTTGTACTTACTTAGGGCTGATTTGTGTCCCAGTATATGGTCTATCCTGGAGAACGTTCCATGTGCACTGGAGAAGATTGTATATCCTGCTGCTTTAGGATGAAATGTTCTGAAGATATCTGGTCCAGTGTGTCATTTAAAGATATTGTTTCCTTGTTGATTTTTTTTAATATGAAATTTATTGTCACATTGGTTTCCATACAACACCCAGTGTTCATCCCAACAGGTGCCCTCCTCAATACCCACCCCCCACCCCCCATCAACCCCCAGTTTGTTCTGTTTTTAAGAGTCTCTCCTTGTTGAGTTTCTGATTAGATGGTCTGTCTATTGCTGTGAGTGGGGTGTTGAAGTCTCCTATTATTATGGTATTACTATCAATGAGTTTCTTTATGTTTGTGATTAATTGATTTATATATTTTGGTGTTACCACATTTGGTGCATAAATGTTTACAATTATTATGTCTTCTTGGTGGATCGACCCCTTGATTATAATATAATGCCCTTCTGCATCTCTTGATACAGTCTTTATTTTAAAGTCTAGATTGTCTGATATAAGTATGGCTACTCCGGCTTTCTTTTGTTGGCCATTAGCGTGATAGATGGTTCTCCATCCCCTTATTTTCAATCTGAAGGTGTCTTTAGGCCTAAAATGGGTCTCTTGTAAACTGCATATAGATGGATCTTGCTTTCTTAGCCATTCTGTTACCCTATGTGTTTTGTTTGAAGCATTGAATCCATTGAAATTTAGATTGAGTACTGAAAGATATGAATTTATTGCCATAATGATGCTTGTAGCGTTGGAGTATCTGGTGGTGTTCTCTGGTCCTCTGGTCCTTTCTAATCTTTGTCAGAAAGATACACATATATACATACATATATATATATATATATATATATATATATACACACACACACACACACACATATATACATACACACATGTATATGTATATACATGTATGTATGTATGTGCTTATATATGTGTGTATATATGTATATGTGTGTATATACATGTATATATGTGTGTATATATATGTGTGTATATATGTATATACGTTACATGTGTATACACACACACACACACACACACACATATATGTCTTTCAACTTTTCTCCCCTCAGAGAGTCCCTCTTAAAATTTCCTGCGGAGGCTGGTTTAGTGGTCACAAACTCCTTTAATTTATGTTTGTGTGGGAAACTTTTTATCTCTCCTTCTATTTTGAATGACAGCCTTGCTGGCTAAGCAATTCTTGGCTGCATATTTTTCTTATTCAGCACACTAAATATATCCTGCCACTCCTTTCTGGCCTGCCAAGTTTCTATGGATAGGTCTGCTGCAAACCTGATCTGTCTTCCCCTGTATTTTTGGGACTTTTTGTCTCTTGCTGCTTTCCTGATTCTCTCCTTGCCTGAGTATTTTTTGAATTTGACTATGATAGGTCTTGTTGATGGTCGGGTTTCTTGAGTCTAATGGGGGTCCTCTGTGTTTCCTGGATTTCGATGTCTGTGTCTTTCCCCAGGTTAGGAAAGTTTTCTGCTATGATTGGCTCACATAACCCTTCTACCCCTATTTCTCTCTCTTCCTCTTCTGGGACCCCTATGATTCTGATGTTCCCTTTTAGTGAGTCACAGATTTCTCTCATTCTTAAATTGTGCTCTTTTGCCTTAATTTTCCTCTTTTTTTCTGCTTCATTATTCTCTATATATTTGTCCTCTATATCGCTGATTCTCTCTTCTGACTCATCCATCCTTGCCGCCGCTGCATCCATCCGTGATTGCAGCTCAGTTAGAGCATTTTTAATTTCATTCTGACTATTTTTTACTTCTTTTATCTCTGCAGAAAGGGATTGTAATCTACTTCCAACTCCAGCTAGTATTCTTATTGTGATTCTAAATTCTGGTTCAGACATCTTACTTGTGTCTGTGTTGGTTAAATCCCTGACTGTCATTTCTTCATTTTCTTTCTTTTGGGGTGAATTCCATCATTTTGTCATTTTGAGGGGAGAAAAGGAATTAATGTAGAACAATTGATATTAAAAATTAAAATTAATAAAAATATTAAAATTAAAAATTAAAATCTCACACACACAGAAAATCGAATAGATGATGTTAGATCCTAGGTGTGTTATGGTTTGTGTATTGAAAGTGGTTTGACAGATTAGAGGGAAAAGAAAGGGGGGGGCAGAAAAAAAAGGAAATCATTTGAAAATTTGAAAAAATGAATAAACTGAAGTAGACTAAAATGAGATGATGGGGGTAAAGTAGAATTTGAAAAAAATATACACAAAATTAAAGAATATTGTAGAAAAATATTAAAGAATAATATTTTTAATAAAAATTAAAAATAAATATGAATTTTTGTTTTTCTGTATTTAAGAAAAAAGAAATGAAAAAGAGAAAAATATATAAAAAAAAGAAAAAAGAAAAACGAGAAAATCATTTGAAAATTTGAAAAAGTGAATACACTGTAGTAGACTAAAATAGAATGATGGAAGTAAAATAGAATTTGAAAAAATTTACATAAATGCAAAAAATATAGTAAAAAATTAAGTAAAATATTTTAATATAAATTGAAAGTAAAAATGAAGTTTTTCTCATTCTGCATTCAAGAAAAAGAGAAAAAAAAGAAAAAATAAAAAAGGAAATTGAAAAGTTGAAAAGGTGATACATTGAAGGAGAATAAAATAAAATGATGCAAGTAAAATAGAATTTGAAAAAAATTGCACAAAAGTAAAAAATATAGCAATAAAAATTAAAGAAAAATGTTTTTATTAAAAATAGAAAATAAATATGAATTTTTTCTCTTTCTGTATTCAAGAAAAAGTGTGAAAGAGGAAAAGAAGAAAGAATGAAAGAAAACTGAATAGATGAACCTGCTAACAGATTGAAGTAGGATTGAAATTTCATTTCCCCTAGAAGTCAGTCTATGTAGTGCTTTATAATCCATAAGCTAAGCTGGCAGTGAGACTTGCGTTCTTTAACAGCGAAGTTGGCCCAGCTGGGCGTGGCTCAGTGTAACAGCTCTGCTCTCCACTAGATGGTGCTGCTAGCCTACCGGGGTGGATTGTTTCAGTGCTTGTAGGTGCGTATGCGCATGCGTGGGAGTGGGGGGTGGGGAATGGTGCCACCCAGCTTTCCAGTCTGTTCTCCTAGATCAGCAATCGCGCATCCGTTCTGTCTTCAGCTTTCATCCACTCCCCACTTTTTCACTCTCCGTGACCAGGGCCCAGGCAGTACCTCTCTCCCAAGTTTTGTCTCAGATGAGGCTGTATTCCCCCCTGGCCCCTTACTTCTGAAGTACTGTGGCTTTGACTCGTTCCGCCCCTCTGTGGGAGGGTCTCACCAAGCAATGGCCCAATGAGCAATGGCCGAATGTCGGCTGCACCCAGAAACGCTTGCTGGACTCTGCTGTTGCTGCTGCTGGTGCCCCGAGACTGTGGCCAGGTGCCAGCCCACTCAAGAAAAGTTTGCGAGATAGTGTAGCAGCAGCATTTCAGGGATTATGGAAATCACAACACACGTCTGGCACCAGGTTTCACCCTTAAGACCTTGTTCCAGCACCAGCGAATGTGGCTGCCTTCTGGGGTCTGCTGGGACCAGGTGGCTTCAACAGTCTCTACCAAACGTCCTTCCAACAGTGGAACCGCTTTTCCCCATGTGGCCCGAGAACCTCCCGGACTCCACTCTATTCGCCTTTCCCACCAGAGCACCACCAGGTATCGAGGATTCGCCTTTCCCACCAGAGCACCACCAGGTATCGAGCTGTGGAGTTGCAGACTTTGCACTCCCCTTGTTTACAGTCTTAATGGAATTTAAACCCTCTCCTTTCTCCCTTTTTAGTTTAGTCCCTGTGTCTGTTTCCAATTTTCCACTTTCTCTCCAGCTGCTTTTGGGGAGGGGTGCTTTTCCCGTATCCTCCCCCCACCCAGTCTCCATCCTCTCTCCGCCTGCAAAAGCCATTACCTACCGTCAGTGGCTTCTTGCTCCCCAAATTCACCTCTCTGCGCCACGTACCTGCTGAATTCTGTGGTTCAGATTGTGCAGATTGTTGTGTTAATCCTCCACTCAGTTTTCTAGGTGTGTAGGATGGTTTAGTGTTGGTCTGGCTGTATTTCATGGACACGAGACACACAGAAAATTTCCATGCTGTTCTGCCATCTTGGGTCCTCCCTTGATGTGAGTTTTTTAAACCAAGTGCTGTGAGCTGGCTTCCCCCTGGTGTCTATGAAGTGTGCTTTTTTTAGGAGTAGCAGCACCAATTGGAAGACCCCTGGACTAGGAATCAAGAAAACGTAGTTCCAATTCTGGCTCTAGTTATCAGCTGGGACCTTGTGAAGCAACACTTGTGTGAGCTGGGATGTCACCTGCTGTACAACCATAAAGGGAAAGCCATTCTGTTTGCCATCAGCCCAAATACTGGGGACCAGTAAAATGAAGGGGACTGGAGTGGGTGATGGCGTTTTAGGAGCCAAAGGTAATAAAGCATGCCAGTGGTAAGTGCTGCAGGACGGTTTTCTGAATTAGAAAATCATGTGAATTTGCTGGTACCAAGGATTACCCAGCTTGGGCAGCCCTGCCCTATCTCAGGCCCCAGGCCCCAGGGCTGGCTCTGCTTGGAGAGTTATCCTATGCTGCCCTCTTGTGGCCATCAAGCCCTTCGCAGGTCCTGCTGAGAAGGTTCCCCTCAAGTGCTCAAGGCCCTGTTCCTTGCCACCTGATGGAAATTACATATGAATCAGGAGAAGTGATCTATAGTCCTCCAAGAGTGCCTTTCCCCCTCATGTCCCCTGGTTTCTGGAGGCATTCACAACCTCTTAAAGGCTGGGGAAGTCTTCCTGAGATTTCACCCTCCTTACTATTGCCTGATTTTTAACTTTGGCTTTTGGGGATATGTGGTAGAGACAAGGAGCTGAGATCAACATATTGAGGAGAGAGCAATTTCTCTTCCTCCCTGGGTTCCATCTATAACCTTAGCTACCCAGGGTCATTGGGAGTTTTCAAAGAAAGACAACATGGTCTAGTGACATTTCTGGAGAAAATGGGTCTGGAGCAGACCAGGAATTATGTGTCTAGGCCTCTGAGAATTTGCACCTGAGCCCAGTCCCTCAGTCTCAGCAGGGAGATGGATTGGCAGGAGCCAGGAGACAAGAGACAGGGATGCTGGAGGGAGATGATGTATTTGACAGATGCTGATGTGACTCCTTATCTGCTAGCTCTGGAGTCCCCTCCCACAAACCACGCTGCCCTTGACCCTCCCCTTCTAGTGCTTAGTGCTCATTAGTGACTGCCTGTCTTTGGGGAGACATCCAGGGAGCAAAGTTGCATTGGGTGGGTAAGGGGGTGAGGAGGAGGGAGGGACATAAGGTAAGTGATGGAGAAAGAGGGGTTGGAATGACTGGGATTGTCGCTGGGATCCCATGATCACTGGGGTGCTTGGAAGGCTTGGCAGGGGAAACTGTCCTGGGGACAGATACTGACTTGCTGGGGGTGAGTGAGTGGGGGTGGGGGTGGGGGTGGGAAGGAATACTGAAAGGGATTGAGTTCCATTGACTTAGGCACTTATTTTGGGAAATCTGGTAAAATATGATCCAAGGACTTTATTGAGTATTCTTACGTACAAGGAAGAGTTACAGGTGTCATAGGGGATTTTAGAGGGACAAACATTTTCTTTTCCTCTTCCCTTATTTGAAGACCATCCACATCTCCTTCCTGGACTCGTTGCCCCACATGTGCCTGTCTGAGGGGTGCAAGGAGCAGCTGGGCAGTTCTCACCTGGGATGCAGAGGCAAAGCTCTCAGTCTTTCTGTTCTACACACACCCTCCCCCCCTAGGCAAAGCATCTGCAATGGGCCTCCTGCCTCTCCTCATTCCTCCTCTCACAGAATGTTCCAGACTCATAGATACCTGACCTATGGGGACCTTAAGTGCCCTCCCAGAATTTTCAGTGGCTTATAGTGGATAAACTGGGGAGGGTGAAGGCCAACTGGCAGGGAGGTGAGGCGAATCTCAAGTCCTGGAGAATATTTGATGAGGAGCAGAGGTCTGTAGTCAGAGCCTGTGCTGCATCCTAATTTTCCAGCCTTTCATCTTTCACATGAAGGGCTGCATGCACAGTCCCCTCTGCTCCCTCTGAATAGCTCACCCTAGGAGCTGCAGGGCAGCACTGGGAGGCAGAGAAGAGGGCAGACAGACACAGGGACAGGGAGAGGGACAGCAAGGCCCAATGAATTCAAAGCAGGACTGACAGAGTGGGACCAAGAAGGCAGAGACAGTCTGGGCACCCTGGAAAGTCCAAGAGACCAAGACACAGAGTCAAGAGAGGTAGACAGTCCAAAGTGGAATAGAGAGATAGGGAGATAAACTCAGAGACAGGAGAGAGGGAAGAGAGGAACATCCAGGGAGAAGATTGAAAGATCCAAGACAGACACAGAGAGACACCCAGAGGCCAGAGATAGTGGAAATACACATGGTCACAGATACATGAGTAGGCCCAGGCTCAGGAGGTGGGAAAGCCATGAACCCAGATCCAAAGACAGATCCATGGACATGGGGCCAGGGCTGACGCGATAGAGAAGTGCACAGAGAGGGAGGGAGAGGGAGACAGAGAAGGGAAAGGAGGTGGGGGCCAGAGGGGGAGGCAGTGAGAAAGGGAAGGTAGAGGTTGAAGAGAGTGAGATACAGACTCTGAGTCAAGGTCTCTGCTGCTGCTGGTGTGTGTGTGTGTGTGACAGGAACACAACAATTTAGAGATCCATACAATATGACCTAGTCCTGTGGTGCTGAAGGAGACCCCACACACTCCCTCTGCAAGATTGCTCTGAGCAGTGGAGGTGGAGGGGGGAGAACAGAAACAAGATGTGAGTTAGAGAAAGACTGAGATGGAGAAGAATTGGCAGAGCCCTGACTGAGATCAGAGGCAGAGAAACTGAGAGTGGAACAGGGAGTAGAGAAGTGGGCAGAAGACAGAGGGAGACAGATCAGGAGAAGGAATGTGATGGAGGCTGGTGTATAGAGACACAGGGAAAGGGAGGGAGCCTCTCACTGCATGAGGGAGAGAGGGGGAGGGAGAGAGAGGCTGTTGAGAAGCAGATGAGGGGAAAGGGGGAGAAAGCAGGGCGTCTGTCTTCCCAGAGAGGCTGGGTTTGGATGAAACAACCCTGTGGGAGGTGGGGAGGTGGGCAGTGAGTGCTTTTTAGGGTGACCTTCTCTCTCTCATGTTTTAAGTACAGTGAACCTATTACACACAAGCATCTTCTTCATGGGAGCACTTACAACTACTGCTGCAGGTGCCTGGTCACCAGGTATCCCCTGCGGGGACTGGCTTCACAGCCTGCAGCACAGCCCTGAGCATCCTCACCAGAGACACATGTTTGTCCTTGGGGTGGATGTGATTTTTCAGAATTGCCAAGTTTTCTCCGAGGCTGGAGAATAAGGTGAGGACCCAGCTGGGAAGCCATATTTCTAGTTAAAAACCAGGTGAATGTAGGAAGACAGAGTGGAGGATATGCCCTCCCCCAAAATGGCTCTGAAAGGTCATTGTGAAGGAGACGCTTGCAGCATGTGACAGAGGGAGACATTCCTGGTGGCTGCTGGAGCCCAGATTAATGTTCCTGTCCATTTGTGAAATGCTTCCGGGAACATTCCCAGCCTGGTACTGGAGGGTGAGAACTGCATTTGCCTGAAATACTGCGTCTAGTGGTCCTGCCCTTTAGGAGCTTACAGTTCCCTCCCTGCCAACTGATATGCAAAGTTACCTAATGACAGTCAGCACAGACCAACAAATGCAAAGGACAAAGATAAATTCAGAATCAAGGCCAGTTAGTTCATCAGGGAAGGCTGCCTGGAGGAGGGGACTCTAGAGTGGGGTATAGAAAGAGAAACCTAACAGGACATTGGACAGAGGGGGAAAAGAGGAAGAGAACTTCTCTTTGTTGATTCTGAAGCAGGATGAGCAAACCATAAAGCAAGTAGAAGATTGTATTGGTGGTCTGGAATAAATTGGATTGGGAACCAGCATGAAAGGGAGTGGAGAGGCGCAGATCTTATGGCTAGGCTAGAGGTTCTGAATTTGCTGGGAGAAGTGTTGGGGCGCTCTGGAGGGTGCCCTAAGATGTGTATTGGCACAATGGCATGGAGGAGTACCCAAGTTTGTATGTCTTCTGTGTGTGTGTGTGTGTATGTATGTGTGTGTGTGTGTGTGTGTGTGTGTTGGGGATGGGGGCAAGATATATATCAGGTCACTTTCTGCCAAGTGGCTTTGTGTCCCAGGTGCCTGTCTTTCCATCTGTGTGGGTGTTTGGTATGTCAGTATGTCTGAGCGCCTTTGTTCATTTGTGTGTCTCCTTACGGTAACACGTGAATGGTATGTCAGGTGCATCTTGTGTATTTTATTTGGCTGCACGCAGTGGAGGGAAGCATGTGTGCATGGGGGTATGTTGTGTATGTGTTTGTGTGTGTGCATGTGTCTGCAGGAGATGGGGGAGACCTGGCTGCCCAAGCATCACCTTCTGTCTCTTTCCTTCCACTGGCTCCATCCATCCCTGCTGAGGTCCTGACAAGGCAAACAACAAAATGGGAAACAGCTATGTCCAGAGAGGCCAGAAAATTGTACACCAGGTACAGAGTCCCCCTGGGGGGAGAGGGGGCTCAAGAAGACCCAGGTGGCCAACAGTCAGACAAAGAGTCCTGCAGGCACAGGCTGCTCCTTGGAGCAGGTGCACTCACATGCACACACACTCTCAGGTACCCACAAGCCTGCCAGGCACAGAAGGACATACACACACATTCATGATGTCCCTCTCCGCACCCTCCACCAGGCACTGTGGCTCTGCCTTTCATCACCTCCAAAAGCCTCCCAGGGTTTGGGGATATGGGGCTGGGGATGCTCACTGGGATTTAGGAGCCAATTGCTCCTTTCTTGGAAGGGTGTGTGTGTGTGTGTGTGTGTGTGTGTGTGTACGCACACCCACCCTCACCTTCAAGCCTTCCCACATCCTCACCTTCCCCAGTGCTCTTTGAGGCTGACTCCTGCTCCCGCTCTCTGAGCACTGTCTCTAACCCTGTGTCTCAGTCCCACATCCATCCCACAGGGTCTCTGCTCCCCGCTCTTGCTTTTCATCCTTTTGCATGGGCTTTATCTTTGTCGCCCATGCCTCTACTGTAACTCTCTACCTGGTGCCCTAGACTCTATAGCAGAGTTCCTTCTGTGACCACCCTTCTGCTCTGTCTACACCTGCCTTGGCCTCCCCCCACAGGTCCTCTGTCCACACTACTGCATTCTGCCCATGGTTGCCACTACCTACAATTCTGGTCAGAGGCTTGGGTGTGTCTCTGCCCAGGTTCTTCCTTAGATTGCCCTTTTTCATGTTGGTTTCAGGTGTGATCTCTGGGCTTTGCCCCACTCCTTCCATGGGGGCTCTTCTGCCCCCTCCAGAGTTCCATTTTGGTCTGTTTCCTCCTCCCCTTCCTGTTGTGCAGCTGCCTGCATTGCCTTCTGACTCCCAGTCTCTGCCAGGACTCCCCTGGTTGGTGGGGGGCTGTGGTAAAGCAGGAGGTCCTGGGCTGAGCTGGAATCCCAGCCCTGTTCCTCCCATGGAGCCTCTTCACCTGGACTCACTCACCTGTAAAAGGTGGGAAGTAATTGCAGGGGCAACAGGAAATAATTCCTGGGACTGTAGGGGGAATTAGCGCTGTGGTCAGGATGCAACATACTTGGCACATAGTAGGCACTCAATAAACATTAGCTTTTGTTATTTGTCCTTCCTCAGTCTGCTCCCCTGTCACCTTAGCCTGGAGTCAAAAAGATATTAAGAAGAGAGAAAAGAAAAATTAATAGACAGTATAAACCAAATCCAACTAAATATCAGGAATTTCGTATGGTTCAGCCTAACAAGTGTTCTCAGTTCTGAACACAGGAAATGTCCATGAGTGTGGACAAGAAGGGAGGGTGGGTACTGGACTGAACCCAGAACACAGGAAGCCATGTGAATTGTGGACTGGACCAAGCAAAGTCAATTCCAGGGAGGATGGAGGCTGCCCAAAGTCCAGCCTGCATTTACCTGTGTTGGTAGTGCTGGCCACCCTCTGTCCCTGCAGTCATGTGCTTTGTCTGCTGGGGCTGCAGGGGATCTGGGAGTACATCTCCCCCAATAGTCTTACCTCCAGACAGAACCTGGACTTCTGAAGCCTCAGACTCACATCTTCCTCTCCACTCCCTCATATCAGGTACACACACACACACACACACACACACACACAGGGCCCCTGGTATTTCTTTTTTTTTTTTTAATGAATTCTTTAAAGGCTCTATTTATTTATTTTTTTAACTTATTATTTTTTTTAATTTACATCCCATTTAGTTAGCATATAGTGCAACAATGATTTCAGGAGTGGATGCTTTAATGCTCCTTAACCATTTAGCCCATCCCCCCTTCCACAACCTCTCCAGTAGCCCTCTGTTTATTCTCCATATCTAAGAGTCTCTTATGTTTTGTCCCCCTCCATGTTTTTATATTATTTTTGCTACCCTTCCCTTATGTTCATCTGTTCTGTGTCTTAAAGTCCTCACATGAGTGAAGTCATATGATATTTGTCTTTCTCTGACTAATTCTGCTTAGCATAATAACTTCAAGTTCTATCCACGTAGTTGCAAATGGCAATATTTCATTCTTTTTGATTGCTAAGTAATACTCCATTATATATATATATATATATATATATATATATATATATATACACACACACACACACACACACACACACCACATATTCTTTATCCATTTATCCATTGATGGACATTTGGGCTCTTTCCATACTTTGGCTATTGTCGATAGTGCTGCCATAAACATTGGGGTGCATGTGCCCCTTCAAAACAGCATACCTGGATCCCTTGGTAAATACCTAGTTATGCAATTGCTGGGTCATAAGGTAGTTCTATTTTTATTTTTTTTGAGGAACCTCCATACTGTTTTCCAGAGTGGCTGCACCAGCTTGCATTCCCACCAACAATGAAAAAGAGATCCTCTTTCTCTGTATCCTCGCCAACATCTGTTGTTGCCTGAGTTGTTAACATTAGCCATTCTGACAGGTGTGAGGTGGTATCTCATTGTGGTTTTGATTTGTCTTTCCCATTCATCTTCGATGATGAGTGATGTTGAGCATTTTTTTCATGTGTCGGCTGGCCATCTGGATGCCTTCTTTGAAGAAGTGTCTACTCATATCTTTTGCCCATTTCTTCACTGGATTATTTGTTTTTTGGGTGTTAAGTTTGGTAAGTTCTGTATAGATTTTGGATACTAACCCTTTATCTGATATGTCATTTGAAAATATCTTCTCCTATTCCATCAGTTGCCTTTTAGTTTTGCTGATTGTTTCCTTTGCTGTGCAGAAGCTTTTGATTTTTTTTTTCAACGTTTATTTATTTTTGGGACAGAGAGAGACAGAGCATGAACGGGGGAGGGGCAGAGAGAGAGGGAGACACAGAATCGGAAACAGGCTCCAGGCTCTGAGCCATCAGCCCAGAGCCCGACGCGGGGCTCGAACTCACGGACCGCGAGGTCGTGACCTGGCTGAAGTCGGATGCTTAACCGACTGCGCCACCCAGGCGCTCCAGAAGCTTTTGATTTTGATGAGGTCCCAATAGTTACTTTTTGCTTTTGTTTCTCTTGCCTCCAGAGACATGTTGAGTAAGAAGTTTCTGTGGCCAAGGTCAAAGAAGTTTTTGCCTGCTTTCTCCTCAAGGGTTTGATGGCTTTCTGTCTTACGTTTAGGTCTTTCATCAATTTTGAGTTTATTTTTGTGTATGGTGTAAGAAAGTGGTCCAGGTCTATAGTTCTCCTTTTTAGTGGAGTCTTTGTATGGTTTTGGAATCAAGGTAATGCTGACTTCATAGAAAGAGTTTGGAAGTTTTTCTTCCATTTCTATTTTTTGGAACAGCTTCAGGAGAATAGGTATTAACTCTTCCTTAAATGTTTGGTAGAATTCCCCTGGAAAGCCATCTGTCCCTGGACTCTTGTTTTTTGGCAGGTTTTTGATTACTAATTGATTTCTTTACTGGTTATGGGTCTGCTCAAATTTTCTTTCTTCCTGTTTCAGTTTTGGTAGTGTATATGTTTCTAGGAAGTTGTCCATTTCTTCCAGATTCCCCATTTTACTGGCATATAATTGCTCATAATATTCTCTTATTATTGTTTGCATTTCTGCTGTGTTGGTAGTGAACTCTCCTCTTTCATTCTTGATTTTACTCATTTGTGTCCTTTCCTTTTACTTTTTGATCAAACTGGCTAGAGGTTTATCAATTTTGTTAACTCTTTCACAGAACCAGGTTCTGGTTTCATTGATCTGTTCTATTTGTTGTTGTTGTTGTTGTTGTTGTTGTTGTTTATTTGTTTTGATAGCATTGATTTCTGCTCTACTCTTTATTATTTCCTGTCTTCTGCTGGTTTGGGGTATTATTTGCTGTTCTTTTTCCAGCTCCTTAACGTGTAAGGTTAGGTTGTGTATCTGAGACCTTTCTTCCTTGTTTTAGAAGGTCTGGATTGCTATATACTTCCCTCTTATGACCGCCCTTGCTGTGTCCCAGAGGTTTTGGAATGTGGTATTATCATTTTCATTGGATTCCATGTCCTTTTTCATTTCCTCTTTAACTTCTCGGTTAGCCCATTCATTCTTTAGTAGGATGTTTTTTAGTCTCCAAGTATTTTTTATCTTTTCAAATTTTTTCTTGTAGTTGATTTTGAGTTTCATAGCATTGTGGTCTGAAAATACGCAGGGTATTATCTTGACGTTTTGTACTTTCTGAGGGCTGATTTATTTCCCAGTATGTGATCTATTCTGGAGAACATTCCATGTGCACTGGAGAAGAATATGTATTCCCCTGCTTTTGGATGAAATGTTCTGAATATGTATGTTAAGTCCATTTGGTCCAGTGTGTCATTAAAAGCCACTGTTTCCTTGTTGATTTTCTGTTTAGCTGATCTGTCCATTGTTGTAATTGAGGTGTTGAAGTCCTCTACTTTTATAATATTACTGTCGGTAAGTTTCTTTATGTGTGTGATTAATTGATTTATATGTTTGGGTGCCATCACATTTGGAGCATAAATATTTACAATTGTTAGGTCTTCTTGGTGGATAGACCCTTTAATTATGATATAATGCCCTTCAACATCTCTTGATACAGTCTTTATTTTAAAGTCTGGATTGTCTGATATATGTATGGCCACTCCAGCTTTCTTTTGTTGACTATTAAGCATGAGAGATGGTTCTCCATCCCCTTACTTTCAATCTGAAGGTGTCTTTAGGTCTGAAGTGGATCTCTTGTAAACAGCATATAGATGGATCTTATTTTCTTACCATTCTGTTTCCCTATGTCTTTTGATTGGAGCATTTAGTCCATTGACATTTACAGTGAGTACTGAAAAATATGAATTTATTGCCATTATGTTGCTTGTTGAGTTGGAATGTCTGGTTGTGTTCTCTGTTTTTTTTCTAGTCTTTGTTGCTTTTGGTATGTGTGTATGTATGTATGTATGTATTTTCATCTTTTCTCCCTCAGAGAGTCCCCCTTAAATTTTTTGAAGGGATGGTTTAGTGGTCGCAAACTCCTTTAATTTTTGTTTGTGTGGGAAATTTTTATCTCTCCTTCTGTTTTTAATGACAGCCTTGCTGGATAAAGAATTCTTGGCTGCATATTTTTCTGATTCAGCACATTGAATATATCCTGCTACTCATTTCTGGCCTGCCATGTTTCTGTGGCTAGGTCTGCTGCAAATCTCATCTGTCTTCCTTTGTAGTTTAAAGATTTTTTTTCCCTTGCTGCTCTCATGATTCTTTCCTTGCCTGAGTATTTTGTGAATTTGGCTATGATGTGCCTTGTTGATGGTTGGGTTTTGTTGGTCTAATTGGGGTCCTCTTTGCTTCCTGGATTTCGATATCTGTGGCTTTCCCCGGGTTATGAAAGTTTTCCATTATGATTTGCTCACATAACCCTTCTACCCTTATTTCTCTCTCTTCCTCTTCTGGGACCCCTATGATTCTGATGTTGTTCCTTTCTAATGAGTCACTGATTTCTCTAATTCTTAAATAATTCTCTTTTGCCTTAATCTCCCTATTTTTCTCTGCTTCATTATTCTCCATAAATTTGTCCTGTATATTGCTGATTTGCTGCAGTGGCTCTTCCATCTTTGCCGCCATGACATCCATTCGAGATTGTAGCTCAGTTATAGCATTTTTTATTTCATCATGAATAGATTTACTTTTTTTAATCTACACAAAAGGGGATTCTAATCTAGTTTTTACCTCAGCTAGTATTCTTATTATCACGATTCTAAATTCTGGTTCAGACATCTTGCTTGCATCTGTGTTGGTTAAGTCCTTGGCTGTTGTTTCTTCCTGCTCTTTCTTTTGGGGTAAATTCCTTTGTTTCATCATTTTGAAGGGAGAAAAGGAATCAATGAGGTAAAACCAATTAAAATTAAAAACTTAAAAACAACACACACACACACACACACACACAAATCAAATAAATGATGGTAGATCTTAGATGTGTTTTGATCTGGGCATTGAAAGGAGCTTGATAGATTAGAGAAGAAAAGGGGGAAAAAAGGAAAATGAAAATTTGAAAAATAAATGAATACATTGAAGTAGAATAATATGGAATAATGGAAGTAAAATAGAATTTGAAAAATTGACAAAAACAGTAAAAATTAAGAAATATTTTTAATAAAAACTGAAAATAAAAATATTTTTTTCTATTTCTGTATTCAAGAAAAAGAAAAGAAAAAAAATGAAGAGAGGGACCACTGAACAGACTGAAATACGATTGTATTGCATCGTTTTCCCCTAGACGTCAAACTATGAAGCACTTTATAGTCCATAAATGAAGCAGATGGAGAGACTTATGGTGTTCCTGAAGTGTGAGGTTGACCCCATTGTGCAGGTCTTAGTGTAATTGGCTCCATTCTCCAAGAGATGGTGCTACTTAGCTTATTGGGGTGGATTGTTGTGGTGCTTGTAGGTGCGCATGGCATGCACGAGAGGGGTGAAAATGGAGTCACCCAGCTACCCATTCTCTAGTATCAGAACTCTGTTCTCCCAATCAGCAATCAGACACCCATCTTTTGTCTCTGGCTTTTGTCCACTCCCCACTTTTACACTGTCCATGACCAAGCAGTCAGGCTCCCAGGCAGCATCTCCCTCCTGAGTTTTTTTTTCAGAAGCAGCTGTTTTTCCCGCCCCCTTACTTCTGAGGGACTGTGGCTTTGACCCGTCTGCCCCTCTGTAGGAGTGTCTCACAGAGCAATGGCCAAGTGCTGGCTGCACCTAGGAAATTTCACAGGCCCATGCTGCTGCCAATCCTGAGACTGTGGCTGGTGCCAGCCACTCCAGAAAAAGTTTACATGATCGTGTAACAGCAACATTTCAGGGATTATGGAAAATCACAAGACACATCTGTCACCAGGCTTCCCCCTTAATGTCCTTGTTCCAGCACCAGCTGATGTGGTTGTTCTCTGGGGTTTGCTGTCACCTTTGCCTGTGGGGTAGCTACCCAGCCTCTACCAAATGTCCTCCCAGCAGAGGAGCCACCACCTCTCCCTGTGTGACCCAAGGACCCCTCGGACCTCACTTTCTGCTCCTGGGGATATACCCTTCCTTCCAGAGCATACCAGGTAATGAGATGTGGTGTTTCAGACTCTGTGCTCCCCTGTTTATAGAGTCTTAATGGAATTTAAACCTTCTCCTTTCTCCATTTTTAGTTCAATCCCTGCAGCTATTTCCACTTTCTCTCCAGCTGCTTTGGGGGGGGGTGCTTTTCCCATACTCTCCCCCATCTCCATCCTCTCTCCACAAAAAACAGCACTCTGCCCTCTGTGTTTTATCTCTCCCCCAGTTCACCTCTCTGTATCACATACCTGCTGAGTTCTGTGGTTCAGGTTGTGCAGATTGTTGAGTTTATCATCAAATCAGTTTTCCAGATGTGCAGGATGGTTTATTATTGATCTGGCTGTGTTTCATGGGTGTGAGACACACACAAAAAAACTTCCATGCAGTTGTGCCATCTTGGCTCCTTCAGGGGCCCTGGGATCTCTAAAGGAAAGCACTGCCCCACTAAAGATGGATTCCCTCCAGCTGCCTGCTTTCCTGACACTAAACCTCACAGTACAGTTTAGGTTCAAATGATGTCCCTTGGGTTTCTTTCTTAGTTCCCCACAGTCCCCACAGGGGCTGTGGACCACCCTGGAGGCTGTGAAGTGGGTAGAGGGCTGGGCTCCTCCCCACCCCTCTGGCCCTCTCTGGTCTGACAGCTTCATCCTCTTCTATGTGGCCTTCATTCTGTTGCTCTATGCCCTGTCCTCTACACTTGGCTCTTGGGTTCCTAGGGCCTGAAGTCACCCTTTCCTCCATCTTCTTGACCTATTTCTAAGTCTCTTATGCAACCCCCATCCCTACCAGTGGTGTCTTTAGCCCCTACACTAATGAACCCTCTCCCCTCACACACACTGATCTCAGAGGCTCCCTAACTGTCTTCTCCCTGTTATGGGGAGATAAATTGCCTATATTTTGTAGATATACCTATATTTTTAGGGGATGCAGGGTCCCAGGCTTGGTCCCTGTCTTGTGCATAAATTGTACAGATCATGAAAAAAAATACAGTGAGTCACACACTCTACCCTTTATGTGTGCTGCACACTGAGTTGAAACCCAGATGGAGGAGCAGGGCCCTGTCCTGTGGGAGGCCCTGGGCAGCTAGTAAGATGAGGCTGAGAGCCAAGACAGAGAGGCCCAGTGCTCTGGGCTGGGAAGCTAGGCTGATGTCTCTGACCTCTTAGACTGTGAGGATGGCTGAGTCTGGACTGCATGGGCTAGTGAGCCATGGTAGGGAGAGACAGTTGCCAGGGCCTAGACAGTGGGGACAGAGGCTCCTGGGGTTCAGGAGACAGAAAGAGGGAGAGGGAGACAGGACTGGGGATGGGGAGGGGTAATGGGAATACTGAAGTCTTTGAGACCTTTATCCTGGCTATCCCCTTACCCACCCCTTCCATGGACTGAATTCTGTGTTTTAAAGCTTAAAAGTCTTCACTAAATGACCTGGTTTAGTCTTTCATCTTCAGAGGGTAAAGCATGACTTCTCCATTTCCAAGATGAGGCCTCAACTTGGCCAAGCTCTCCTGGGCAGAACATGTTGAGAAGGGCCCCAGGAGGCAGGTCTTTTGCCCTCTGGGGAGTAACTTCTCCCTCACACAACAGGTCCCAATCCTGGGTGCTTCCCAGTGCAGAGCCTGCAGGAGAGGGTACCACAGTACAGTTATTTGATTCTTTGATCCTCCCTTACAAGTTCTGTGACTTGAGGCAAGTTATTTAACCTCTCTGTGCCTTAGTTTCCATATCTGTAAAATAGCAGCTCTGATACCTGCTTCTGTAGCCTGTTATTGAGGATAAAAATAAATTTATGCCAAAGACCTGTGTACATTTATATTTATAAATCTGAATTCATTAGGCATTTTAAACCATCATCATCTTCATCTTTGATGTCTTCTCAGTGTATTCTCTCCACACCTGCTGAACACAGCAGCCTCTTGTCTGCCTTTTGCACGCCCCCATCCTCAAAATCTGGCATTTCCTTTCCTCTGATTTTGCTTTGTGTTCTCAATCTCTATTTCTATCCTCCTTTCCATAGGTACCTCAGTACTGGTATAATCTGACATTATCAATCCATATGCATTTTTCTCTGCCAGGATTTCTTGTCTTGTGAGTCTTTCTTCTCACATCCCAGAATAAAGGGTCTTGTGTTCTCTTTCCTTGGGATGCTTTGCTTCCCTCTGTGCTGAGTCACAGTGTGAGTCCAAAGAATAGACACTACAGGGAGCAGAAAGATTGTGATAAAACAGGAGAGGGAGGCCTTGGGGGTATATAACAGCAATCTAGGCTGCATGTGTGGTTCCTACCTATAGGCTGTGTGATCCTTCTTCAGAGTGTTTTCCATGACTGGGGGAGGGAAACAATCATCTCCCTCCAGGAACTAAGGGTTAGAAGGGAATTAATTTCCTAATGTTTAGGGAGACTATATTTTGTTCCCTGATTGGGATACATCATCTTGAGGTAAATACCACAGAAAAAGGAATACCAGTCAAGAGACGGTTTCCCTTATACTGGATACTGTGTGTGTGTGTGTGTGTGTGTGTGTGTGTGTGTGCACATGTGTTTCTCTGGTTCTAGTATTTTCCAACCCTAGGTCTAAGGAAATACTTTCCAAATTGTCTTGTAAATTTCTTTGCTGAAATTAAGACCATCTCTCTAGTGGAGGAAGTTTTTAAAGTCCAGTTTCTGGTTCAATGTGTTCTATAGAAGATGTGTGTCCATGGGTGAGGTGGGGGGTAAAGGGTAGAACTTGGAGAAGAAATATAATTACCCAGTTCCGGGCTTTAATTAAATGGAAACCCTGGGTAATTTGAACTTTATTAAACTTATAAGTGTCCATGTGGTGGAATGGACCTGGTAGATTTTGCTCCCTGGTCTTTTCTCTGCAGGATTCTCCAGAAGTTTCCCTCTCAACCCTCCCTCCTGCTGCTAAAGAGCCTTCTTGGACTCTAGTTATAATCAGATATCTGGTACCTGGGACCTTCAAATATGGCTGTCAGGGATGGTGACTGGGAGAACAACTCCCCTTTAGATTGCTTGAGTTACTGTTGTTAGGGTCTCCCCTGGCCCTGAGAGGAGATGGAGGAGCCAGTCTTTGCAGAGCCCCAAGAAAGCCTTGGGAAAAAGGCAGAGTCCAGCCTGCCATGCTAAGTCTTGCATCTTCACACAGTTGGATGGTTGTTCATCACTTGTCTCTTATAACCTAGATTCAGTATGTACATTGGCCTCAAAGTCTCTATTATCTGCCTGAGTTTCTTCTTTTGTGGATTTCATGTGTATGTTTGTGGGAGCCCTTTAGTTCAGAGCTGCTTGAAGACATTGATCATGACTGCTCAGAAGTGTCTACATTGTTGACTCCACATTAATGGACGGTCTCGAATATCTTATTTTGCTTATACTGTGCATGGTGCTTATTTAGTTCTCAATACAGACATTGTCCCAGTCCTTAACCTCTCCTCACTTTTCTCCATGGGATCCATGACTAGTCTGTCCCCAACACTTACTCCAGAGCTTGTCAGCATGACTTGCATGCCTGCCTCTGTTTCTCCTTCTCATTGGCTCAAACTCTCCATTTCTACGGTTGTGCCAGGCTGCACTTATTCTGAGAAATTTAGGGCTGAGCTTCAGGCCTCTTTTGATTGCTATATATATATATATATATATATATATATATATATATATATATATATATAGTGGAGAGGGTAAGGGAGGCAGTTTTCACATCCATGTAGGGGCCTCTGGGATCCCCAGGTTGGCATTGGGAGGGAACATGGGGCAGTGATGGCAGCGGCTTCACCCTCTCAGCTTCTTTCTGGGCACACCCACCACCCAGCAGCACCTGAGAGGGGACTGGGCTCAGCAGGGATCAGGTGCAGTGGAAGAGGATCATAAAGCAAATATACATCCCTTCCCTGGCCTGGCTCCCTCCTCCTGCTCCATACTTGCCTCCTTCTCTCCCTTTGTCATTTTCCTTCCTCCCTCCTTCTTGCAGCCCTGTCTTCTTCCTTCCTACTTTGCCTCCTTTACCTTCACCTCTGTCAGGCAAATCTGTCTGTCTGTGGGCCTTTCTCTTTGACTCCATATAGTTTGTGCTGAGATTTTCCAAGACTGAGTCTGCCCTTAGCTTTCCTTCTGGCTGTTTCCCTCCCTGCTTCCCTCTATCAGTCTCTGAAGGTGTCTCTTCCATCACATCTTTGTGAGTTTCACCCTGTGTGCCTTTTAGTTTCTCCACCCACATCTCCTCCTATCTGTCTCCTTTTGCTGTCTCTCCATCCATGTTTTCTCTCTTGCCCTCTAATCCATCTCTCTTCCTTGCTTCTCTTATCTCTGTGTCTTTCATCCTCTTCCCCTGTCTCTGACTCACACCCCTGTCTCTTCTCCTCTTCCCTCCTCTAACCCCTCAGAGTTCAGACACTTCATGTGAAATCACCTGGATGGGCTCTAACTTCCAGGTTCCCCATTCTGTCCCCCCTCCTCCCCAGCAGGAGACACTTATGGCACCAACTCTGCATCCTCTGCATTCCCTCAGCCCTGGACAAGTTGTCTTACTTCTCTGGTGATTGTCTAGGGCCCTGGTATTTCCCCTAGCCTCTACTGAGGAGGCAGTGTGTAGCATAGGGAGAAAGTTGAAAGGATTGTGTTTGTGACCAGATGCAAGGACAAAGAGACCCTCTTCTTATACCCTTCTTTCCCTCAAAGCAGATGCACATCTGGGAAAAATCCCAGTTTGGGGCAGGGTAAGACAGCCTAATATTGTAACAGACACAAATCAAATACCCGGGTGCCCCTCCCCTACTGTTCTGTCATAACAGCCATCCTTCCAAATCCTGCCTGTCTCCTTTGCCTCTAGGAATCTTGGCTCTGTAGTCTGGCTGGGCCACTCATCCACCACATAGTATAGCACCTGGAACAAAGCAGATGCTCAATTAGCACCCTTGGTCTTGCCTACTGGAGATGTGTTAGGGCAGGGCCAATGTGATTTGTAGTTTTTTTCTCAGTTGGAGACTCATCATGAGATCTGGAACAATTTTTTCTGATTCAGTTTTAATGATCTGTCTTAGTATATTTAATGTAGACTTTAGGGACCTGAAGTTACTCTTTTTGCCTCTCCTTCCACTTCCACCCAATTCTTTAAGGAACCTAATTTAGGGTTTAAAGACATCTCAACACTGTCAAGTAGAGGAATCATTGCCCCTTTTCCTTGACATCCGTGCCTTCTTGGTACCATCACTTTTGCATTCATCCTTTGTTTTCTAAGTAGGCCCCATCTTCTCCATCTCTGACAAACATGCCTCTATTTGAAGGTTACCATCCTGGAAAGGTGGCACCTTCCTTCGGTCACTGTTTCAGCGTCTTGAAAGCACTATGTTATGATTGTCTAGAGCAAGAAGCTCTGTAGCCTGGAACTATATATTTTTCTTTACTTTCTCCAGCACAATACTCAATGTATATTCAGTTAGAATGTGCTATGAATGACGAATGAGTGACTCAGGAAGTCCTTCATGATGAAGCATAAGCCAATTCCTTTTAGTTTTATTCTTGGAGTTTTGAGACATGTGGGTGAGGGTGCTGGGATGGATGGTGCTGGTAGAGGAACATAGTGAGAGATTGTTGGAGAGGTGGCTGGGGAATGTGACTCTATCATTGTTTATAGGGGTGCTCTTTAGCTGCTCCTGGAACTGGCCTCCAAATCCCACAGGCTGGGCTCCACCTGCTCCTCACACTCTTCTCCTGCCAATTAGGACCTTCTCTATACCTAGAACCCTGGGAAACTTATTTACTTCTAAATTCACATCTTGCTGCAAATAAAGTCTCCAGCAAAGTCCAATTTGAGCCCTCAGTCCACCTCCTCACCCAGACAGAGTCCCACTAGTCTTCCATTGCCCAGCTCCAGCTTTCCTCCAGGATTCCATCTAAGGTACCTCCTTCACCCTTTCCCACCCTTCCAGGCTGTGGCCTCCCCCATGGCCCTGTCTCCTGATGGCCCCGCCTCCCCATAGGCCCCACCTTCTTGAGGGCACCCTCCAAGTTCCACTCTTCGTTCTGACTCTCCTTGGCCAAGCTCCTTCCCTGTCTCTGGATTTGACTTTCTTTTTCTTCTCCTGTCTTATCCTCCAAAAAGCCTATAGGTAAGTAATTTCTCCTATTTGTAGAGTTGGCAGGAAAGCTGAGACAGAGCCAGAGAGGAAGAAGGCTGAGCTTGGAGTGCTGCTGGGTGTCCAAGTGCTCTGGGGTTTGAGAAGAGGTTATTTCACGGATAGATTGTGAATTGGGGGTGCACATTATAGGCCTTGTGAGTTTGGAAAGAGCAGACAGGTTTGCTGGGGTCAGAGTGATTTGGAGGCCTACACTCTCTTCTCTTCCAGACCAAAAATGTCTCAGCTCTGCTGAGTAAGATATGAGTTAAGGGAGGTTATTTCTTGGTGCTTTTCCTCCAGGGTCCTTCTCACCTCTTTGCCCTGCCCTTCTTCTTGGCTTTCTTTTCTGACCTGGTTCAGAGCTTGCTTTATTCATCTTAGTCTTTCCCACAGGGCCTAGCACATAATATGCTAGACATGTTCTTTGAATGAAGATTCTTCCACCTGGCTCTGCTACGTCCTCATGTTTTCCCACACTTTCCCACTTGAAGTTCTCAAAATGTCTGTGTCATATCTTTTTAGGGAAGATATTGATGTGGACTTTGTAGAATGGCAGGTCCAGTATGATAAGGTGCTCCCCCTGACCATAATGATTTGAGGTACTTCCTCCATGCTCAAAGAGACATATCTATTTTTACAGCTGCAGAAGGTATCTCTCTCCCTTTATCATTTAATTTTTAAATAGGGTGTGTTGGGGATTGCTTGTAGGGTAGGTCAGGCTGTAAAAGCAATAATTACCACGTTTCCCTAGGGTTTGTCTTCCCAATGGTCTTTAAAACACTTTATGAACGATTCTCTGAGGTCCCAAATGTATTGTAAAGGAGCCAGTGTTAAGTTAGCCAAGAAACTTGAGATTCTTTCTCTTAGAATCTATCAAATTTATGCTCATGATAGGCATATTTATTGATTGATAAAGCCTTGAAGGATAAGCCTAAAATAGGTATGGCTCTCTGGGTCTCCAAAAGGTAATTTGGTATTATTGAAAAACGTATTTGCAACTCTTTAATTTTAAAGGCCCTTGGAGTATTAAACTGTTGTTCATTCTCCCTGCCACCGCACTGCCATGTACACCATACCCCAACACCAGAAGTCCAGACAGCACTCATCCATGTGTGACACCTATTTTATTGATTATAGGTGGCAAATGTTTATTTCTGGGTTGTCTTTCTCTGCCCTCTAGCATTTCCTGGGCAAATTTTCTCCATTGTCAATTGATATGTGGAAGTGCCTCTAGAAGATAGATTCATTTTTTTCTTTACCAAACACATCCAAATTGATAAATATAATTTTTGGATTATATTCTTTTGGTTCGTCCTTGTCCCTTATTTTTTTATTATCACAGAAATCATAAAGCCAATTGTAAACTAGAAAGAACTACGGAAGAGGGATATACAGTATCCCTTAAATAGTGGTGGTAGAGGCTCTTTGTTATAATTTGTGTTGCTTGAGCTGAGTTGAGGCAGATGATCTTCGTGGAAAAGCCATATTGATCTATATTTAGCTAAGAACTCAGGAGTTAGAAACATAATACAACTTTCGTATGAACCAGATTATCTGCTGTCTTTACTACAACAAAACAAAACAAAACAAAGCAAAACAAAGCAATGAACTTGATAAGGAAGATGGTGAAGGTGTGGAACAATTACCTAGGGCTATGAGAGGAACCAAGCAAAATCTGGTGAAAGAAGACAGAGAGGAGAAGACATGTGAGTCCTTACATGGAGGACAGGACACATTTAAGACATGAAGGAAGATAACCAGGGAGATAGTTTTTCCCAAGCCACCTTGTGTGCCCTGTATTATTGAGGATGTATATTGGGAGGAGGTACATGGAAAAAGGAGCCGTGGGATCTGGCCACTCACAAATGCTTTTCTAAATGTGGATATAGAGTATAGTGATAAATGGGACACTAGATGCACTATTCTGTGCATAAAAGGAAGGAAGGATTTGAGGGGGAGGGGGAAGCTGTTTAACAAGGCTTTTCTGGAAAAAAATGAGTGTGGATCGCTCCTTATTGTAGGTAAATGTCATCCTACATTATACTTGTAGTTTGGAAAATAAAGTGGACAGGAAGATGGGTTTCCTTCTACTGCTTTCTTCTGAGGACTTTTATTAGGTATTCTGTGTTGACAGGATTGAGGGTTGAGAAAAAAAGGATATAGAATTGTAGAGAGAAATGGAGAAGAAATGGATTTTTACTTTTGACATCAACATATCACATTGCTTTCTAATCCCTTAATTTTACTCCCTCCCTGGATTTTCCCAGCTCTCTTTAATAATTCCTGTTTGGAAATTGTAATTCTGATTCTTCCTGGTATCTGATATAGTTTCTGAAGATCTCTGGAACGAGAAGCTCAGGTTTTTCTGATTTACCAGGTTGATCATCTTGTTTTGGTGTGATAGAAATGTTAAGAATTTCCAAAACTGGATTCTGACTAGAACTTAAGATTTGGAACAATTATCACTGCTCTAATTTTAATGTTCTGTCTTAGTGTAGTTATTATAGACTTTGTCACTTTAGAGACATGCCACTACCCTTGAATCCTTCCCTCCACCTCTACTCCAGTCTTTAAGGAACCTAATTTAGGGTTTAGAGGCATTTCAGCACTACTAAGAGAAGGCAGTAGTTCCCCTTTTCCTTGAGACCCATTCCTTCTTGGGCCATCACTTGTGCATTTAGCCCTCAGTCTCTAAGTAGGCCCCATCTTCTACATCTCTGAGAAGTCTTGCCTCTGTTTGAAGATTATCATTCTGGTAAAGAGGTGGTACCTTCCTTTGGTCATGTTTCAGGGTCTTGGAAGCCCTACATTTTGAATGTCTAGAGCAGCAAGCTCTCTAGGCAGAGAGTACATCTTTTTCTTTACTTTCTCCAGCAGAATTTCAATGCATATTCAGTTGGAATTTTCTATGAATGCTGAATGCCTATTTCAGTAAATCCCTTGTGGTAAAGTTTAAGCCAAATCCCCTTTGGTTTTACTTCTGGATTGATGGGAAACATGGGTGAGGGAGCTGGAATGAATAGTGGTGGTAGAGGAACCCAGTAGGAGTTTCTGGGAGAGGCAGGTGAGTGGTGGTGCTTCTATGCTTGTTTAAGGAGCTCTTCAGTGGGCTTTTTAACTGGATCTGTAAATGGCCTCCAAATCACCACAGGCTGGGCTTCACCTGGCTCTCCACACTCTCTTTGGGCCAACCAGGACCAGGGGAAGATTGTTGACTTCTAAATTAACAACATCTTGCTGCCCACAAAGTCTCCAACAAAGTCTCATTTAGGTCCTCAGTCCACTTGCTCACCCATGCAAGGACACACTGGTCTTCCATTGCCCACTTCTAGTTTTCTTCCTGGTTTCCCTCTAAGCCACCTCCCTCCCCTTTCCCACCAATCCCATGTCCTGCATCCCTGAAGGCTCCAACTTCTAGAAGGCCTGCTTCTCCCAAGGGCCGAATCCCTGAGGGTCCCCTGCTAACCTCCACTCTAAGCCCTGACTCTACTTGGCTAAGCCCTTTCCTCTCACTGGGTTTTGATTGCACTTTCTTCTCATGTTTCTCTCCTCATTAGCAGAAATAGGCCATGGGTAAGTGGTTTCTCTTGTTTATAGAGTTGGCAAGAGAACTGAGACAGAACCAGAGAGGAAGAAGGTTGTGATGGAGTGCTGCTGGCTGTCTAACTTTTTGGTGTTTGAGCAGAGGGTATTTAATGGCACTGGAGCTAGACTTTGGATTGTGGAGTGCAGATTAGAGGCTTTGTGAGTTTGGGAAGGGCAGGCAAGTTTTCTGGGGTCAGAGGAATTTGAGTCCTGCACTCTGTTCTCCTCCAGACCAGAAAGGTTCTCAGCTCTGCTGAGGAAAATATAAACTAGGGGAGGTTTTTCCTTGGTACTTCTCCTCCAGAGTCCTTCCCGCATCTTTGTCCTGCTGTCCTTCCTGGTCTTTTCTTTCTGACCTGGTGCAGAGCTTGCCTTACTCATCTTTGTCTTTCCCACAGGGTCCAGCACATAGTATGCTTAGACACATTGTTTGAATGAATGAAAATTCTTCCACCTGGCTCTACTGCTTCCATGTTTTGCCACACTTTCTCACTGGAGATTCTGAAAGTCTCTGTGTCCTATCTTCTTAGGGAGGACATTGGTGTGGACTTCAGGACAGCAGGTCAAGTTTGATAAGGTGGTTCCCTGTCACCATGATGATTTGAGAGTCTTCTTCCTCCATGCTCAAAGAGACATATATCTATTTTTACAGCTGCTGAAGGTATCTCCCTACGTGTACTATCTAACTTAAAAAGTTGTGGTGGGTATTGATTATAGGTCCGGACAGGCTGTAAGAGGAAAGATTACCAAAATCACCTGGGGTGTGGCTGCCTAGAAGTCTTTAAAACATTTTATGAAGGCTTCTCTGAGGTCCTAAGTATTTTATAAATGAGTCAGTTCTTTCAAGGTTTGAATAAACCTTGAAACCTGATGGCTCTGTTCTTAATCTATAAATTTTATGTTCATGATAGATGTTTATGTTTATTTATCAATAAAGGTTTAGAGGAGAAGCCTGGAATGGGTATGCCTTCCTGGATCTCTAAGAGGCAATTTGCTTTTATCACAAAACATATTTCCAACTTTTTAATTTAAAGGCTGTTAGAGTCTTAAATAGTTGTCTGCTCAACACTCCCTACCCCCAACAGGCATGTATGCTGTGGGCAGTAGCCCAACACTAGAAGCCCAGACTACCCTATACATACACAACACCTGTTTAATTGATTATATGTAGCAAATGTTTATGTCTAGGTTGTCTTTCTCTTGCCCTCCAGAAGTTCTTGGGCAACATCTGTCCATTATCAATTGACATGTGTTATTACCTCCCAAAGGCAGATTAATTTTAACCTTAGTTTAAGCAAAATCATGTGAAAAAGCAAATTTCCTTTTCCAGTATATTTCACATTGATAAAATATGAGTTTTGCATTATATTCTTTTGGTTTATCTTTGTCCTTTTTTCTTTTGTTATTACAGAAATCACAAAGCATCCTGGGGATTAGAAAGAACAAGGGGATAGGGATAAAGGGTGTCCCTTAAAGTGGTGGCAGAGGCTTTTTGTTATACACTATGATGCATGAGCTGGGGTGAGGCAGAGGGGTTTTGGTGGAGAAGTGATATGGATTTATATTTGGATAAGAACACAGGACTTTGAGGCATGATGCAACTTTCATATGATCTGATTTCTTTCCTACAAATAAACAAACAAACAAAAAAACAAAAAAGCCCGATTAATTTTCCTAAGGAGCAAGAAGCAGAATGGAGCAGCTCCCCGGTGAATGAGAGGAAGCAAGCATGGGGTGTTGTAAGAAGACAGAGAGAAGGAGTTAGCTGAGTACATCCATGGGGAGGATAGAAGGACACAGTTAACGATATGAAGGAAGGTAGCTGAGAGATAGTTGTCCTTTCCTAAGCCACTTTGTATGCCGTGTATTACTGAGGGTGTACATTGGGAGGAGGTACATGGAAGAAGGAGCAATGGACTCCCACCACTAACAACTGCTGGTCTAAAAGAGGACACGGGGTTTGGTGATAATGGGGCCACTGAATGGATTTCTGGATTCTGATGAGAAGGAAAGAAAGGATTTGGGTGTAAATACAGATGTTAAGCAAGGTTTCTTGGGAAAAAAAAAAAAGTTTGGATCGGTTCTCATTGTAGACAAAGACCGTCCTACATTACAGTTGTAATTTGGAAAATAGAGTGGACAGCCAGTTGGATTTCCTTCTACTGCTCTCTCCTGAGGACTTTATTAGGTGTTTTGTGTTGACTGGATTCAGGGTTGAGAAAAGGAGTAGGGAATCATAGGGGGAAGTAGAGAAGAAATAGATTTTTACCATTAAAATCAATATATCACATAACTTTCTAATCTCTTAATTGTACACCCTTCCTGGGTTTTCCCAGCTCTCTGATTCTGTTTTTGGAAATTCTATTTCTGATTGTTCCTGCAGCCCATCTAATTTCTGAAGACCTCTAGAAGTAGAAACTAAGTCTTTTCTGATTTCTCAAGTTGATCATCTATGTTGTTTTGGTGTGATGGAAATATTAAGAAACTCCAAAACTGGATTCTAACTGAAATTAAACCTGTAACTGTGTCAAATCATGAATGAGAAACATTGTATTTAACTCTGTCTTCTCTGAAGTTACCCAGAGAGACTCAGAAAAGTCTCTTTGTTCACAACCATCGCAGAATGGTAGTAGATGATATGGAGTCTATACAGCCTCTGGAGAAGCTCTGGTTATCTGCTTTTTACTCAAATAATGGTTCAAGTTACTAGTGTGGTGTGTGCATGAAGCAGTGACTTCATACATATTGTGGGAAGGAAGCAAAAATGCTTTTTTTTCCATCTACATAGATTTTTTTCTATATCTATATAGATTTTGGTCTACATTTGGATGGATGGATTTGGTCTACATACAGTTGGTATGGAGTGTGTTAGTTTGCAGCAGGATGGGTTTTCAGTGACTTGAAATTCATGGTCTGCCAGACTGGAATGAATTTTAGGCGTGGAGCTGGGGGTGGTAGGGTAGGTGGGTGAGTTGGACGAGATGGATGTGTTTCTGCTTGGTCTAAAGAGCACACAGTTTGGAGGTTGCCATCCCTTCAAGTTTAAGTCTGGATTGCACTTTGTATGATTGGCTTGCAGAATTCGGGTTTCTAGCTGTATTCAGAGACCATGAAAGAGGTTCTACCCTATGGAAATTTTATCCTACAAACTTAGAGAATGGTTTCTTCCAAGTAACATGCAAGCAGAATATAGTGCAAAGTAAGATTATAGGTGGGAGGATGCCTGGCAGGTGATCCATTTGGTGAGGTTGTTCTCAGGAGATTCTTGAGAGATAAGTTTGGATATTTATTTTTTTAGCATGAGTTGAATTTGGTTACTTCAGCTTTCTTTCCAACATTTCAGGGAAGCTATCTGAGCTGTACTTCTCTTTACCCAGGGAATAACTTACACCTTTGTGGTTTTTCTCTCTTTTCCTTTTCTGCACAGAAAAAAAAAACCCTGAGAATTATTATATTATTATTATTAGTAGTAGTATTAGTATTAGTAGTAGTAGTAGTAGTAGTGGTAGTATTACTATTATTATATCTCAGTATCTATATCTGTATTAATATCTGTAGCAATTATTTAACTGGATCTGTTAAATCCAGTTAAAGCTGGGCAAACTGGATTTACTGGCTCAGGGTGTGGTAGAGTTTGTTTTATATTTTTTCACGGGGGTCATGGAAAGAAGGCCTCAAAGAGGCTGTATTTATTAGATCATGGTTAAAGCAAAACATGTAGCTTGAAATGATAGTTTCCCAGTGAACAGTTATGCATAATGCCAAGATGGACTAATTCCCACCTCTTTCATGAGGCCTCTCAGGCTGACTCACAGTACACACAAGATACTCACTTTCTTGCCAACACTGGAAAATGAGGTCCTTACTATTCTTAACTTTTATTGACTAGGAAGTCATTTGGGATCTTGACATGCCCTTGCCTCAACTGTTCGTTATCATTTAGGAATACCCTTCCTGGTTCATAGTTTATGTATCTTTTACATATTTTAGAAAGTTGGAGTTGTTTATGAAAAGCTCTTAATTATTCATTCCCAGAGAGGAGAATTCTCTATTCGCCACCACTGTCTTTCACTTTGTGTAACTAAGTGCATGATCATTTGGGGATAATAATGTTGGTATGATAGTTTAGGGGGAAGAAAAATGTTGCTTTTGCTTGAGTTCTTTTGAAGAAAGAATTACTGTGGTGCCTGAATTATCTAATTTGGAAATTACCTTTGTAGTGATTTATGCTTAATTGAAATATGATCTTTAATAGATTGAATCCAGTCTTTCTCACTTAGAAAACTTGTGATTTTTATTTTATTTTATTTTATTTTATTTTATTTTATTTTATTTTATTTTATTTTATTTATTTTGAAGGAGAAAGAGAGAGCACAAGCAGAGGAGGAAAAGAGACATAGAGGGAAAGAGAGAGAATCTCAAGCAGGCTCCACACTGTTAGTGCAGAGCCTGAAGCTGAACTCAAACTTATGAACCATGAGATTATGACCTGACCTGAAATCAAGAGTTGGAGGCTTAACCAACTGAGCCACACAGGCACCCCCCCCCACTTTCTCATTTTAGGCATAATCCAAACTACCCAGAAACCATCTATGTAGCTGTTTACAGAGAGTACACCAACAATGGTAGCAAAGAGAGAAAATTATTTTATGTGGGAGCTTACAACATAAAGGCATTTGATGCGTACTTCCCCATCCTCCTGAAAAAAGTGAAATCCTATTCTCCATACCTCTCAATCTACTGGCTTTTGCCCCACTCCTCCCTTCTGGAGGCCAGCCTTAAGTATAGTTGTGCAGTTTGAGTATTGTGTCATGTTGCCTAATGTCAAAGCATTAGGTGACTTATTTTCCAAACAAATTAAATCAATGAAAGTAATAAAACTGTGTGTTTTCTGTCTTGTTCAGTTGTCACACGTCAAAGGGATGACACTGGAGCGAATCATAAATGTCATAGGTACTGTGCTTTGTCTGAGCTGACTTGGGTTACTTCCTTTGTACTTTCACTTTGTTGTGGTGAAATGGACTTGGGCTTCAGTTCTTGTGTCAGATCTCTGACATCACCAACTGATATGTAGAGCCTGGGGTACTTCCTTGGCTGTGGCCAGTTAATCTTCTCAGTTTCAGCTGGGGAAGGAAAGGCAAGCTGGAAGTATCATCAGGCAGAAGATTTGCTCCTTGGCTCCACCTCATCACCAACTACTCCTACCCTCTTCCCTAACTGGGTGCCCTCCCAGTAGATAATTCTAGTTCAGAGAGTTATGCCACTGGATATTAATGAGGGGAGAGAAGGGCAAGGAGAGCACAATGGAGAGATCAGATTTCTATCTGTAGGTGTGACCAAAGAAGCTTCCAGGAGGAAGGTCATGTTAAACACGGTTTGGAAACAGTGTGTTCTAGGCAAAGGGATGGTCTGTGTGAGGGCTGATATTAATGCCAGTAAGATATGCATGTGTGAGGAAAGGCTTGTCCTGTTCAAGCAGGAGCCACAGAAAAGGTTAATATAGTAGTAAGTGGTAGAAAAACAGTGAAAAGTAAGCCATGTATATATAATCTTAGAAGTTTGGACTCAATAGAGAGCAGGAAACTGTGGGTCTGGTTGGAAGTGTGTGTGTGTGTGTGTGTGTGTGTGTGTGTGTGTGTGTGTGTATCTTTTTAAGACTTAAAGAAAGTGTCATTTTCCAGAAAGAGGTTATAGAACATTCACACTTCAGTTATCTGATGCAGTGTAGTGATCAGGTAGAATGTGATTTAGGGCTTTATCCTGCTTCAAGTGCAGTACTCTCTGAAGGCTTCTGGGTGAATCTGAGTTAGACCCGAGAGTTAGACCTAATCTTATTGTTTAGAGTTACCAATTTTAAGGACCAGCAGTGTGGTCCAGTAAGTATGGCAGGAGGTTGGCTCTGGATATGCTATATTTGTAAAGTATAGGAACCTACTAGGTATAGGTCTAGTATGGACAAGGTGATAAATGTCTAAGTGACTTCATGTCAGCTGAATTGAATTGAGGGCTAGGTTGCTGATCCCCAAATATCTGAAACCAATGAGTTCAGTTGGAATTTCTTAGATTTATTCCAGATTTTTATGCAGTTTCCATGAATAAAGTCAGGATCCTTAGAGACTACTTTGTGAATTCTTTTGTTTCTGGATGTATTTGTGTTTTTCTTCCTTTTGAATCTAAAATGGAAAGGCAATCCTTTCTCTTTTCTGTTGGTCTTCTGTTGACTAATAGCATGTTCAGAATACCCACTATTTCTTAGCTCACATCCATATTCATTGATAACTTTAAAAAAATAATGAGCTTCAAAAATAGACAAAGAGGTCTGAACTGATGCCTGAAGCCCATTGGTCTTTATGTTTATTTCCATGGATGATTAATAAATACTAACAATGCTCTAGGTGCTGTGAGCTCAGTGCTGGTCACAGATATGGCTCACAATAGAGAACGCTAATGCCCATTTTATATATTCTATTAGGTCAGATGTCTGGTTGTCAACAAGAACCAAGCAAAAATGATCAATCTAACATAGGTGATGTCCGTTTTCCCAGCATCACCCTGATATTTTAGCTCTGAGACGGGGTTAGTCATATTTTGGAGTGACTGGCAAGCTGACATTTTTCTGGCACTGGTTCTTTGGATTAAGGATGAAAAGGATATTTTCATTCCATGGCAAACATTCACAGTCTGCTCCCAATTGGCAGCCCAGTCTGGGGAGAAAATAGCCATATGAATTAGGAAGCTTAAAAAGATGTTTTGTTAAATCATCCTTGTTAAACTGGTGCCATCTGCCTTCCTACCTGCCTTTGTAGCATTTGGGGCAGTCTCTTGTGACAGGTGTTTCCTAAATGTTTGTGCAGGCAGCATCTGGAAGCCCTGTATGATGACTGAGGTTTGGGAAGTCCAATCCTGGAAGTATTTAGGTTGTTAGGGAAATTGCACCAATCTTCCTGCCACTGGGCTCCCATTTTAGATAATGTCTGCTACCCACCCCCATCTTCCTTTACACCTGAAGCATGCCTGACAGAGCAGGTGATTTACCCAGGCCCAAGGCTCATTCCAGGAAGGGCAAGTCAGGACGTGTGGAACTCAGTTAGGAAGAAGGTGATGGGCCTGAGGGTAGAGGGAGAATTGGGGTGGGGGTGTGACAGCTGGGTCAGAGAGTCTGGACTGAATATAAACTATTGGAAAAATCACAGATTATTGCATTGAGAAAGGGCATTTCTGAATATGGTGTATAAGGGTGATGTTTCTGTGCTGTTATCAGCTGGATTTGTGGTAGATTCTCTCAGAATTCCCAATCATGGGTTTACTTTCTCTTCTGTATGTTTATTTGTTCATTTGTTTGTTCATACTGCTTCTGTTTGAGTCACAAACTATAATTATTTAGTTCCCAGGTGTTTTGTTCTTTGAGTTGCTTCTCTAGTATCTTCATACTTTGTAGCCCACTTTCCCTCATCTTCAGTAAAAGTGGGAAGAGCTCAAGGACCACCCTGCACAACACAGTTGAGGGAAGCAGGAGTTGTCAAAAGCATTACCCCTTCCCACCCTGCCATTCAGATGGTCGTCCTCTGCGATTCCTACTTAGGGTCCATGGATGGGATTCAGTAGAGTGGAGGACATTTCTTTGAGGTGACCAGTGTCAGCGAGGTCTGTGATTCAACAAATGTGAGGAACTACAGTTGTGCCTTTGTTAAGAGGTAGGTGGCTGGAGATGGTTCCCCAGAGAGAGAGAAATGGTACAAGCATTCTTAGTGTCCATTAAGGAGCCTCCAGAGACAGTTGAAGGACTAAAGGAGAAAGAGGAATCAGGAAAAGGGAGATGAGTTTAGAGTAACTGGCAGGAGGTATGCCTGATCTTCAGTCGTTCTCCACCCTCCTCTAGCACCCTCCTTCCTTGTATTCTCCATGTCCTGGAGATTATAGGATTCCGGTTTCCTTCCATTTAAATCTGTTTAGTGCCTGACATTTCTCAGGCTCTGAACCTCATCCTCTCACATCATCATCTCATGAAATTCCTTTGTTGAACCTGAAATGCACAGAGTGGAGTCAACCTTGCCTTAATCATGGATTATTAGCACCATCGCTTCCTGTCAGGCCTTGTATCAATGGATTTTATTTCCCCCTTTCATTATGATCTATTCTCGTATCCCCTCCTCAAGGGGGGGTGATAATTTCTTTAACGTATGTATAAATGTTCTTCCAATCTATGATCTATATGTGTATTTAGATACATTCATCCACTCAAACAAATTCACAGTGTTGACTCTGTGTCAGGCACAGTTGTAGATGCAGAGAATACAGTCAGGAGCAAAACAATAAAAAAAATCCTGTTTTCATGGAGCTTGCATTATTTTTGAATGAGAAAAATCATGAACAAATATATAACATGTAGTACCTTAAGTAGTGATAAGTACCGTGGAAAAAAAAGGGGCGGGGTGATAAGGTACCTTGTGGGTGGTTAGTGGGAGACTGCATTTTTTTATGGGTTGCTTAAGGGAGGATGTGCTACAAATGTGCTATTTCACCAAATGCAGTTAATGAATCAACCACGTGGATATGTGAGCTAGAAGTGGTGCAGTTATGGAGACAGCAAGTACAAAGGTTTTTATCTGGTATGTTAGGAGGCCAGAATGTTTAGGAGGCCAGTGGCTAGAGAACAATGAGTGGGAGCAGGGAGAAACAGAAGGCTGAAAGGTGGCTGGGTCAGTTACAAATACTGTAGGATTTGGGGGCCATTATAAGTACAGACTTTGGCTTATACTATGAATAAAAAGGGAAAGTAGTGGAAGGTTTTGAGCAGAAAAACAATGTGACGTTTTTAACAGATACATGTGTATTCTTGAAAAATGTACAGAATTTTTTTGCTTGTTTTTAAATGTACATAAATAACATTGTGCTATACACCTCATCCTGCTTTTACTGTTGCTACCTAATATTGTTTCTGAAATCTACCCAAGTAATGCTCTATAAATCTACAGTATTATTCCTGACTGCTGTGTAGTATTTCATTATGCATATACAGCACATATTACTTATACATTCCTCTAGTAACAGATGCTGGCAAAGCTTCCAACATTTTGCTTCCACACAGTCTTGTAATGAACTCACTCATATAAGTCTCTTTATGGACTCAGGAGAGACTTTCCTTGTGGTGTTTACCTGGGAGAAGTAGGAGGGTGTGTGCATTTATAATTCCACTAAGACTGTGCTTCAGGGTGGTGGCACTCCCACCAGCAGTGTCAGATAGTTTATATCTTCTTACAGAATTCTCATGTGGATCCAATAAGGGAAGTCAGGTAAGCTTCCTTGTGGATAAGGAAACTGACACTTAGAGAGATTAAAAAATCACCCTAGTTTATGTTATCAAACAGAAGAGCCATGTCTGGAATCCAAAATTTCTGACATAATGTTCATTTCTCTTACCTCTAATGTACCCACCACTGCCCCTGAAATAAGATGAGGCATCTGTAGGCAAAGATGTTGTTGTTGTTGTTGTTGTTGTTACTGTATTTGAGCCTTGAATTTTTCAATCCTGGTTTAACTCAGCCAGTCTAGGACCAAGTGTTTAGCACCAGCATGTATAAAGGTATCTAATTAGAGCCCTTAGAGTTTCAAGGAGAAATATATGGAATAAAACTTTCATTTTCTCATGAGGGCTAGATGACAGTTGAGTTTTAGTGGGTGATTTTGATACTAGACATTTATAAAGACCAATTAATTACCAGATTTTTGGTACTTTGGATCAGATTTCAATATTAAACATTAGGTGGATTATATTAAGTACATATTGTATGTTAGGCACAGAGCTAAGTACTTTACAGGCATCATTTCACTTACTCCACACATAAACCCTATGAAATATTTACTTTTACTCTCTTTTGACTGAGGCTTTTGATTAAGTTGTGGAAACTTAATCCCTGAGAGGTGAACTAATTTGTTCAGAGTCACCCAGTGTGAGGTTGACGTGCGATTTGAATCTGAACACTCTACTTGCAGAACCTTTACTCCTAACTCCTAAACTGTGTTGCCTTCCTGTGATCAAAGAATTCAGAGTCTCTTTCTTCCCTTTAATGTACTGTTGAACTCGATTTGCTAGTGCCTTGCTGACAATTTCTGCATCCAGTTTCATCAGAAATATTGGCTTGTAATTCTCCTCTTTAGTGGGGTCTTTGGTTTTGGAGTCAAGGTAATGCTGGCTTCAGAGAATGAGTCCAGAAGTTTTCCTACCATTTCTATTTTTTGGAAGAGTTTGAGAAGAATAGTTATTACTTCTGCTTTAAATGTCTAATAGAATTGCCCTGAGAAGCCATCTGGCCCAGGACTCTTACTTTTTGGGAGATTTTTGATAACGAGTTCAATTTCTTTGCTGGATATGGGCCTATTCAAATTTTCTATGTTTTCCCGTTTGAATTTTGGTAGTGTGTGAGTGTCTAGAAATTTGTCCATTTCTTCCAGGTTATTCAGTTTGTTGGCATATAATTTTTTATAGTATTCTCTTATAATTGTGTTTCTGTGGTGTGTTTGTGGTCTTTCCTCCTTTGTCATGATTTTATCTATTTGGGTCCTCTCTTCTTTTTGAGAAGTCTAGCTAGGGGGTTATCGATTTTGTTTATTCTTTCAAAACACCAGCTCTTAGTTTCATTGATCAGTTCTACTGTTTTTTGTTTGTTTCTTTTTGTTCGATTCTATATTGTTTATTTCTGCTCTAATCTTTATTATTTACCTTCTTCTGCTGGCTTTGGGATTTATTTCCTGTCCCTTTTCTAGTTCCTTTAGGTATAAAGTTAGATATATTTTAGGTATTAAGTTAGGTATAAAGTTACGTATATTTGGGAACTTTCTTCCTTCTTGAGATAGGCCTGAATTTCAATGTATTTTCTCTTATGACTACTTTTTATAAATCCCAAAGGGTTTGTATTGTCATGTTTTCATTTTCATTTGCTTCCATGTACAGTATTTTTAAATTTCTTCTTTAATATCCTGCTTAACCCATTCATTCTTTTTTTTTTTTATTTAAAAAAAATTTTTTTTTTCAACGTTTATTTATTTTTGGGACAGAGAGAGACAGAGCATGAACGGGCGAGGGGCAGAGAGAGAGGGAGACACAGAAATGGAAACAGGCTCCAGACTCTGAGCCATCAGCCCAGAGCCTGATGCGGGGCTCGAACTCACGGAGCGCGAGATCGTGACCTGGCTGAAGTCGGACGCTTAACCGACTACGCCACCCAGGCGCCCCAACCCATTCATTCTTTAGTGGGATGTTTTTTAACCTCCTAAGTATTTGAGGTCTTTCCAATTTTTTTCTTGTGGTTGATTTCAAGTTTCATAGCATTGTGATCTGAAAATATGCATGTATGATCTCGATCTTTTTGTACTTGTTGAGGGGAGTTTTGTGACCCAATATGTGATCTATTTTGGAGAATGTTCTATGTGCACTCGAGAAGAATGCATATTCTGCTGCTTTATGGTGAAATGTTCTGATATATCTGTTATGTCCATCTGTCCAAAGTGTCATTCAGAGCTGTTTCCTTATTGATTTTCTGCTTAGATGATCTGCCCATTGATGTAAGTGGAGTATTAAGATATCCCACAACTATGGTATTATTATCAATAATTTTACTTATGTTTGTGATTAATTGATTTATATATTTGGGTGTGCTTAAGTTGGGAGCATAAATTTTTACAATTGTTATTTACCATGATCATGTAGGACTCATTCCTGGGCTGTAGGGCTGGTTTAGTACTCACAAATCAATCAGTATGATGCACCACATTAATAAAAGAAAGGATAAGAACCATATGATCATTTCTATGGATGCAAAAAAAAGTATTTGAGAAAACACAGCATCCTTTCTTGATAAAAACCCTGGAGAAAATAGGGATAAAAGGAATACGCCATAACATCATAAAAGTCATATATGAAAGGTCCACAGCTAATATCATCCTCATTGGGGGAAACTGAGAGCTTTCCCCCTAAGATCAGGAGCATGACAAGGATGTCCGCTCTCACCACTGTTATTCAACATAGTATTGGAAGTCCTAGCCTCAGCAATAAGACAACAAAAAAAAAGATAAAAGCCATCTGAATTAGAAAGGCAGAAATCAAATTTTCACTCCTCACAGATGACATGATGCCCTACATAGAAACCCTAAAGTCTACACCAAAACAAACAAACAAACAAACAAACAAAAAACCACTAGAGCTGATACATGAATTCAGCAAAGTTTCAGGATATAAAAACAATGTATAGAAATTGGACACATTTCTATATACCAATGATGAAGCAACAGAAAGAGATATGAAGGAATCAATCCCTTTTGCAATTGCACCAAAAACTATGAAATACCTAGTAATAAACCTAACTAAACAGGAAATGGATCTATATGCTGAAAACTATAGAAAGATTATGAAAGAAATTGAAGAAGACACAAAGAAATGAAAAATTATTCCACGCTCATGGATTGGAAAAAAATATCGGTAAAATGTCTATACTACCCAAAGCAATCTACATATTCATTGGAATTCCTATCAAACTAACACCAGTACTCTTCACAGAGCTAGAACAAACAATCCTAAAATTGGCATGGAACCAGAAAAGACCCCAAACAGCCAAAGTAATGCTGAAGAAGAAATCCAAAGTTGGAGGTATCACAATTCTGGACATAAAGCTGTATGAAAGAAAGAAAGAAAGAAAGAAAGAAAGAAAGAAAGAAAGAAAGAAAGAAAGAAAGAAAGAAAGAAAGAAAGAAAGGAAGGAAGAAAGATTGATTTTACTCTGACCTGCATGGCAAGCATGACAAACTCAGTCGTCATGACTCAGCAGGAAGTTTTGGGCTTCTTTTCTTAACTGCCTTTCAAAATGTCAATTATTAATACAAAAGTAAATTTATTATTGTGTGATAAATGTATCATGCTATATCTTGCTATGCCAGAATGAACAGATTACTTGTAAATAACATTTTATGTTAAATAAATTAGATATCTTTTTCATTAAAATTTTTTTATGTTTATTTATTTTTGAGAGAGAGAGAGAGAGAGAGAGAGAGAGAGAGAACTCACAAGCAGTGAGATCATGACCTGAGCCAAAGTCAGACGCTCAACCAATTGAGCCACCCAGGAGCCCCAAGAAATCTTTGTCATTAAACAACAACAACAACAACAACAACAACAAAACTTCAATCCTTTCCTATCACCAGATATCCCAGTGTGTGGCATACCTCTTTAGAGACCATTTGCCCATGCTTTTGAATATACATCTATAACTATATACTTATAGAGATAGATTTCATGGAAATTATGTAATATTACATAGAGTTGTACTGTACATATAATTTTGCAACTTCTTTTTTTCTCTCAATAATGTATATTGAATACATATTAATGTTACTTTACATAGATTTAACACGTACCTTTTAGTATTAACATAAAAAAAAAGAATCTCTTCCCTTTAAAATTGAGGACCATTTCTTGTCAGTTGGGTGGTTTAGAGCAATCATGGGAACTACTGGACAAGAATCTTCAGAGGGAGAGGATATAAAGTTTGAAAATGTCTCTAGGTGTCTCCATTATGCCTTCCTCTGTCCCCTGAAGTGAGAACCTCTGCCTTAGGACATCTCTCCTAGATTATAGGTCCTGAAAATGATGCCTTCAAAAAAATAGGAATTTTATAACAGGGTGTGGGTGTTGGCTACCTATAACCCAAGGCAGCCTGGTATTTTTAAAACAAGTCTTCTGGCAAATAATGGTTATCACCTATGTGTGGCTTATACCTTCCATGAATGATGTGTGGTGAAGGTTATATCAAAGTTGGTTTTCACATTATATTTTCATTTTGCTTTCCTTCTACAAGTAAGATAATACCATTTATATCTTTACCTGAGCCATTTTATAAAGGCTGCTTGGCTACAAAGTAGTTATCTCAAAGTCAAGAGATAGGAATTTTTGATTTTGTGTTCTTTCAGGTTTCTTTTCTCAGTTTACACATTTGTTCAACAGATATTTATTGAGCACCTGACTCACAGTCTAATGGAGGAGGCAGGCAGCTGACTTGTAACTTGGACACATTAGGATAAATGGCACATGAGGAAAATTCAGATTCTATGAGAGGTCACAGGAATGGAAGCATAAGGATCAGGGGAGGCTTCCTCGGGAAGCAACTTCTGAGCTGGGAACTGAAAGAGAAGTGGGGATTAGCTAAGTGAAGGGACAAGAGGATATTACAGACAGGTAACAGGGTGAGTGTGGAATTTCTCAGCTGGAGCAGGAACTGGGCAGGGGGTGAGGCTGGAGGAACTAGCACAGGTCAGATGATGAAGGAAGGAAGGACCATGAAGGAAGGACAGCAGGAACCACTGAAGGGTGTGAAACCTGGGGATGGGTGGGAGACACGTCAATCACATTCATAGTGTAGTGTCCATGAGTTAAGAATTGATACTCCTTATTTTTCTCCCATGCTGAGAGTAAATCATAAAATGGAATTGGTGAGGGGCACTTGGGTGCTTCAGTCAGTTAAGACTCTGACTCTTAATTTTGGCTCAGGTCATGGTCTCATGGTTTGTGGGATGGAGCCCTGCATTGGACTCTGAGCTGACAGCATAGGGCCTGGTTGGGATTCCCTCCCTCTCCCTCTCTGTCCCTCCCCTGCTCTCCCTCTCTCTCTCCAAAATATTAAAAATAAATAAACTTTAAAAAATTTGAATTGACCTTTCATTCTTTTGAAAGCTTTACCAACATTTCCTAAAATTCTCTTAAATTCAAAGCTTGAGTAGGAAGGAGAGAGGGAAGTTAATGGCTTTGTTTTCTTTGTTCTCCCCTACTCATTTCTGGGGAATTTCTGTGAATTAATTGTTCATCTAAAGTTTTGCTCCTCTTGAGGTGGAGACCATTTGAATAGGAGCAGGGAAGTAGGGGTAAAAAGGAACCACATCCAGGTTTCTCCATTGGGAAAATATATTTGGCCTCTTCAGACCACTGTTTGATCCAGTTAAAAATAACTCCTTTTGAAACATTAGTAGGCAGTTACAAGTAAGTGTTTCAACAAAAGCTCACAGAGCAGGGCAAATTCTCCAGGCTCCTGGCAACTGACATCACAGATGGCCCAGGGTGTTTACAGAGCACAGTGTGGTCAGCAAGGAGACTGTCAGCATAAGTGAACTCACCTTCTCTCCAGGATCCAGATAGGGAGGAGACAGAAGAAATTATTTTGGCTGGGAGCTACTGTGATGTAGGTGACCTAACTTTTTTCTCCCTATCCAGCACACTTTCATAACTGTGGACATAAATATTGCAGTAAATTTTGTCTGATTGTTTGGGTGAGGTTTATTCAATGTCAGAATTCCTAAAATGACCTTTCAAACTCTTCAACTTTCTTAGTAATGGACCTTTGAATGACTGCTGCACCTGTTTCTTCAGTGTTTCCTTACACAACCTGTCACTCTCCTTTTTGCAGGTAGTTATGAAGGCCCTGCCGCTTTTTCCCCTCTTCCTCTCTTCTCACAGTGACCCTGTGGGCCAAGGTGGGTAAAGCAAAGGGTTGGACTGTATATTCTTTGCCATCAGTACAGCTAAATGGATGATGCAGAATGTGGAGAAAGGGGGGCAAAGTAACATTTGTCCTTGGATAATTGATTTTGGGGATAAATGTTTTTTTTTTTTTTAATTTTTTTTTCAACGTTTATTTATTTTTGGGACAGAGAGAGACAGAGCATGAACGGGGGAGGGGCAGAGAGAGAGGGAGACACAGAATCGGAAACAAGCTCCAGGCTCTGAGCCATCAGCCCAGAGCCCGACGCGGGGCTCGAACTCATGGACCGCGAGATCGTGACCTGGCTGAAGTCGGACGCTTAACCGACTGCGCCACCCAGGCGCCCCTGGGGATAAATGTTTTAAGGCCAGGGACCAATATTTGTGTTTTAAACTCAGATGATATTTTTTAAAAATGGTTCTGCAATTGCAACGAGGCTGTCTAGTCAATGAATTAATGTGTCATAGCTCATGCTCATCATACACACCACAGAAACAACCCACATGTGAATTATTGCACAATAAATTCATGCTCTCTTGTGTATTGCAGCTTAATTAGTCAGCTACATGAGTTAGATGAACCTAAATGGGATAATGTCATGTGATGTATAAAACAGGACAATACTGTGAGGTATTTGACACATTTTCTGCAGGGAAAGCAGGGTTGATTTGTCTATGATGTCTTTTGATATCTGTTTCTGTGATATTTGTTTTGTAACAGGTGACATGAGATATCTGAGCTGCATTGGTTGGTTGAGCATCATTGTTCAAGAAGTATTTATTGTTTATTTAGATATTATGAAGGGATAGGATATACCAGATGAAAGATGATGCAGCAGATTTGAAGCCTGAGACTTGGAACGTGGCAGCCCCAAATCAACTTGGGTTAATTCAGTTCTTCAAACCCCATCTGAACACTCTCAGTTCCCTGGCCTTGTTGCAGCTCTCTGACCCTGGAATCCTCTTCAGTTGCAGCTAAAATGCTGCATCAAGCACTTCGCAGATTTGGTCAAAAGCTGGTATGCAGACGTAAGCTGGAACAACCGGTGGCTGAGGATGACCCATCCAGAAGCCTGAGCACTCTGGATTTAGTGGCCCTGGGTGTGGGCCGCACAGTAGGTGTAGGTGTGTATGTCTTAGCTGGTGAGGTGATCAGCAATCAAGCAGGACCATCCATTGTGATCTGCTTCTTGGTGGCTGGCCTATCTACTGTGTTGGCTGGGCTGTGCTATGCAGAAATTAGTGCCCGTATTCCCCATTCTGGCTCTGCATATCTCTACACCTATGTCACTATAGGTGAATTTTGGGCCTTCGTCACTGGCTGGAACCTCATCCTTTCCTGTGTTGGTGGTATAGCCAGTGTGGTCCGAGCCTGGATCTTAGCTTTTGCTAGCCTGATTGGGATCCAGATCTTTCAGAAACTGCATGAGAGCATTGCACCATATGTTCCCCAGGTCTTTTCAGAATACCTAGACTTCTTTGTTGTGGGCTTTGTGTTGTTGCTCATTGGATTGCTGACTCTGTGGGTGGATGAGATTTTCCTGGTTAACAAAGTGCTCACATTGGTGAGCCTTTTGGTTCTTACTTTTGTCATCATCGCTGGCTTCATTAAGGGGGACCTGCACAACTGGAAGCTCACAGAAGAGGACTACGTAAAGGCTGGACTCAATGACACCTCAAGCTTGGGCCCTCTGGGCTCTGGAGGATTTGTGCCTTTCGGCTTTGAGGGGATTCTCCGTGGAGCAGCTACCTGTTTCTATGCATTTATAGGTTTCAGCAGTATTGTACCAGGGTTGACAAAGCCAAGAATCCCTGGAGTTCCATACCCACGGGCATTATGATTTCACTGTTCATCTGCTTTTTGATGTATTTTGGTGTTTCTGCAGCACTTACACTCATGGTGCCTTACTACAAGCTTCAACGTGGCAGCACCTTGCCTGAGGCCTTTCTTAATATTGGCTGGGCCCCTGCCTGCTATGTTGTAGCTTTTGGATTTATCTGTGGTTTTCCTGTCAGTATCTTAGGCTTTATGGTCCCCATACGTCAGGTGATATACAGGATGTCAGAGGATCACCTCCTGTTCCCTGTCCTTGCCAGGATCCAAACAGGCAAATACACCCCCATCGTGGCCACTGTGATCTTGAGCATTATTGCACCAATCATGGCCTTCTTCTTTAGACTCACTGATCTTGTGGACCTCTGGTCACTTACTTTCCTGATAGCTTACTCCCTGGTGGCTCTTTGTGTTCTCATCATCAGTTATCAGCCTGAGAGGAGGAATGGGGGAAATGAAGCAGAGATGCAGGAGGAGAATGGGCCTGCAGCAGACAGGCTGACTCTACAAGGACTACTTTTTCCAGGCAGCTACTCCCCAACTCCATTCTCTGGCCGGATTGTCCGTGTTTGCTCCTCACTGCTTGCTCTGCTGCTCACTCTTCTTTGCCTGGTGCTGGCCCAGTGGCCAGTTCTGCTTTCTGGAGACCCAGTGTGGATTTCAGTGGTTGTGCTGCTCCTGGTGCTCATCACTGGGATCACTGGGGTCATCTGGAGACAGCCACAGAGCCCCAGTCCTCTTCCCTTTAAGGTCCTTGCTCTCCCTCTCCTCCCACTACTGAGCATCTTCATGAATGTTTTCCTTATGATGCAGGTGACAGCTGACGCCTGGATCTTATTTGGTATCTGGATGTTGATTGGTTTTGCCATCTACTTTGGCTATGGGCTCCAGGGCAGCCTGGTCGCTAACCCCACTTAAGTTAGTTCCAAAACTATACACCTTGAACTCAACAGTTCCAGTACATATTTGGTTTAACGTCATCACACTGAAATGCAGTCTTGTCCCCTGCACAGTTATGTAAGGTACTCTTAGCACATGGAAATCTAGGTTTGCCATGGGATGTTGATGTGGGGGAACACTAATAGAGCTTGTAGTTATCGTGAAGTGAAGGGTGTGTCTTTGCTCTTTCTCCTTTTTTTTTAATTGTGTACTTTTTATTTGTCTCTGTAGCTCTATACTGGATTTAAAAAAACGATTATTAAAATAAACTAAAAATTATTTTGCTTTCTTTGTGGTAATATCCAGTGGAGGAAATACTGGATCATTTGGCAGTTCCATTTTCTAATTTTTGAGGAACTCCCATACTGTTTTCCATAGTGGCTGCACCAATTTACATTCCCAACAAGAGTGCATGACAGTTCCTTTTTTTCTACATCTTCACCAATACTTGTTATTTTGTCTTTTCAATTGTAGCCATGGGGCAGGTGTAATGTGATATTTCATTGTAGTTCTAATTTACATTTCCCTGATGATGAGTGATGCTGAGCATGTTTTCATGTGTGCTTTGACTTCTGTTTTTAATTTTTAATGTTTATTTTTTTTGAGAGAGAGAGAGAGTGAGCGAGCGAGCAGGGGAGGTGCAGAAATAGAGGGAGACACAGAATCTGAAGAAAGTTCCAGGCTCCAAGCTGTCAGCACAGAGCCCGACATGGGGCTCAAACTCACAAACTATGAGATCATGACCTAAGCCAAAGTCAGAAGGTTAAACGACTGAGCCACCCAGGCACCCCTCTTGACCTCCATTTTTTAAATGGATTATTTGTGTTTTGGTGTAGAGTTGTGTAAGTTCGTTATGTATTTAATATATTAACCCCTTATTACCTATATCATTTGGAAATATCTTCTGTCATTTTGTAGGTTGTCTTTTCATTTTTTGATGGTTTCCTTTGTTTTGCAAAAGCTTTTTAGTTACATTAATTTGAAAACATATGTACACCTATGTTTATTGCAGTGTTACTTGACAATAGCCAGGATATGGAAACAACACAATGTCCATCAATTGATGAATAGATAAAAAAGATGTGATACACACACACACACACACACACACACACAAATGGAATATTATTCAGCCATAAAAATGAAATCTTGTCATTTGTAACAACATGGATGGACCTATAGGGTATTATGCTAAGTGAAATAAGTCAGCCTGATAAAGACAAATACCATATGATTTCATTCATATGTTGAACTTATGTCTTAAAACATAAAACAAATGAACAAACAAACAAAAAGAGACAAAAAAGCAACCTCCCCCAGACTCTTAAATACAAGGAACAGACTAGTGGTTGACAGAGGGGAGGTGGGTGGGAGGATGGGTGAAATAAATAAAGGAACTAAGAGCACACTCATCTTCATGTGCAGAGAAATGTGTAGAATCATAGAAATATTATATAGTACACCCTAGAATAATAGAATGACACTGCATGTTAATTAATACTTCAAAAAATAATAAAGGGGAGACAAGAGGCCAGAAAGAGATGAAATACGGACCCTGCCCTTAAGGAGCTTAAATTCTAATACAAAGGGTAAAGCCTAACTGTAGCATAAGGTAGAAAGTGTTGTCCTAAGTAATATGCAAATAAAATGTCCTGGGAATTCAGAGTGGAGGATGATCACTCGTGGATGACACAGTAGTGAGGATTGATCCGTGAAATCAGAGTAGACTTTGTAGAGGAATGGCATTTGAATTGGCTCTCCCCAGGGACACATAGGATTTATGCCACACATGGGAAGCAGGGAGAGATTGTAGGAAGAGAGAACAACTCTAGGAAAAGCATGGGAAAAGGAAGCAGTGTTCAGAGCACACTGAGCATGTAGTGTAGCCTGAGCCTTGGCTGTAAGAGGGGGGCAATAGAACATGCACAGGTGGATTGGAGCCAGGGCTTTCCTCTGACCAGAAAGCACTTTGGCTTTAAACCTACTACCCATACTGAAAATCCCTGGGGCTGGTTCTTCTACTTGGCGATATCTGCATTCTTGGACTTGAAAGTTACTCTACAATTGTCAGCTTTTGTCCACCTGCTCAGAAACACAGAGCTGAGAACCAAGTGTCCTGGGTTCTGGTCTTATTTCCACCACTAAGTAGCCATGTGACCTTGAGCAAGCCTCCCAGTTCCCTCAACACTCTGCTTATTTATCTGTAACATGAGAGATCAGAACTGATCATTTCTAAAGTTTCATTTACTTAAATAATTCTAAGATTTCCTCTGGTTCTTGTGTCCTCTCATTCTCTGAACTAAGTCTCTACTGCATGTGATTTGAACCAACATTCTGCCCACTTTTCACTACAACCCATTCTTAGAGCTGTAGAGGTCTAATAAAGCATACCCCATCTCTCCCTCTTATGTTTGGAACCTATTGATAGAGACAGATAATTAAACCTTCAGCTTTAGATCTGCAGCCTAATTTGTTTGCTAATACTGCATCCCTAAATAAGCTAGACTTACTCCTCATCACAAATAGTGCTGAGCACCCCCACCCTACACCATAGGAGAGAGCCTGCATTTATTAGATTTTCTCATGTATGAACAGCTTGGAATGAAAGTGTCCTGTGGGCATGTTGTTTCTGGATAAAACACACACACACACCACCACCACCACCACCACCACCAACAACAACAACAACAACACAGACTGGATCATGTTATGGTCTAAGCTGGTTATTCTCAGTTGCTGTCTTTTCAACCCACTAAACAAAGTCGAAGTGTGGGCGAGGGGAGGGGAGAGAAGCCAGGAATAGTACTCTGTTCAGGGGTGCTCAAACTTCAGCAGGTGTCACCTCACCTGGAGGGCTTGTGAAAACAGACATTGCTGGCCCTCACTCCTAGGGTTTACAATTCAGTAGATCCAGTGGGGCTTAGAACTTTTACTTCTAACAAGTTCCCAAGTGATGCTGATGCTTCTAATATAGGGACCACACACTGAAAAACAAAGCTCCAGCTGAAGCCCCTCACATGTATGATGAAGTGTTGGAAATAAAGTCGCCCTTTGGACATTTACCTTTATTTAATCAAGATGTAGGTTAGTATTTCATCCTTAATACCTTCATAGTGGAGAAATCATGGTGAATCATTTCAAAATGTATATGTTTATCAAATCACCGCAATGTATACTTAGATATCTTATAATTTTATATGTCAATTATACCTCAATAAAGCTGAAATAAAAGAAATACCACAGTTATCTGGGTGTCTTTATTTTCTTCATTTTGTTGGTGATTTATGTCTTAGGTAAGGAGTGTATCTTGTTCATTCCCTCAGAACATCCAACTGGGGGCCATGCATATAAACAGCTTTTAATAAATTCATGTTCAATTGACTTGATCCTTACACTGTTCTTTGATACAGAAAATGCTCCTTCCTTTCAGGCTAGCACTGTGCTAACCCTTTAAAACTATCTTCAGTTTTAGAAGACTTCCTTAATAATCATCATTTCTCTCCATTCAGAACTATCTCTATCTCTATCTCTATCTCTATCTCTATCTCTATCTCTATCTCTATCTCTATCTCTATCTCTATCATCTCTTCATCTCTATATCTATCATCTAGAACTGTGCCCAGGCACTTTTGGTTTTGCCTTTTTGTGACTATGCTTGAGTTCTGCTGACTGTCCTGTCTGTTCCATCACAGTGGAATCTTACTCAGGGAAGGAGGCTATTCTTCCCTTCTCCCAGGCCCAACAGTAAGAACAGTGCTGTTCATTCAAAGAAAAACTATTCCCATAGGATTGGGGAAGGGTCCTGAAGTAGTAAAACTGATAGAAGGCTCACCTGCTTTAACCTGACTCAAGGGAGTCCCTGCAGATGAACTAGCTCAAGAATTTCCCAAAGTCATCTTTCTTTCTTTTAAAAAAAATTAATGTTTTTTAATTTATTTTATAATTTTTTTTTTACTTTTCTTTTTTAAGAATTTTTTTTAAATTTTTTATTTTTTTAAAGTTTACATCCAAATTAGTTAGCATATAGTGAAACAATGATTTCAGGAGTAGATTCCTTAATGCCCCTTACCCATTCAGCCCATCCCCCCTCCAACAACCCTCAGTTTGTTCTCCATATTTATGAGTCTCTTCTGTTTTGTCTCCCTCCTTGTTTTTTATATTATTTTTATTGCCCTTCCCTTATGTTCATCTGTTTTTATCTCTTAAAGTCCTCATATGAGTGAAGTCGCATGATTTTTGTATTTCTCTGACTAATTTCACTTACCATAATACCTTTCACTTCCATCCACGTAGATACAAATAGCAAGATTTCATTCTTTTTGATTGCCGAGCAATACTCCATTATATATATATATATATATATATATATATATATATATATATCTCACAACTGCTTTTCTTTTTTAATTTTTGTAACGTTTATCTATTTTTGACAGAGAGAGATTGAGCATGAGTGGGGGAGAGGCAGAGAGAGAGGGAGACACAAAATCCCAAGCAGGCTCCAGGCTCTGAGCTGTCAGCACAGAGCCCAATGCGGGGCTCGAACTCAGACTACGAGATCATGATCTGAGCCGAAGTCAGATACTCAACCGACTGAGCCACCCAGGCACCCCTATACCACAAATTCTTTATCCATTCATCCATCGATGGACATTTGGGCTCCTTCCATGCTTTGGCTATTGTTGATAGTGTTGCTATAAACATGGGAGTGCATGTGTCCCTTCGAAACAGCACACCTGTATCCCGTGGATAAATGCCTAGTAGTGCAATTGCTAGGTCATAGAGTAGTTCTATTTTTCATTTTTTGAGGAACCTCCATACTGTTTTCCAGAGTGGCTGCACCAGCTTGCATTCCCAAAACAATGCAAAAGAGATCCTCTTTCTCTGCATCCTCACCAACACCTGTTGTTGCCTGAGTGGTTAATGTTAGCCATTCTGACAGGTGTCAGGTGGTATCTCATTGTAGTTTTGATTTGTATTTCCCTGATGATTAGTGATGTTGAGCATTTTTTCATGTGTCAGTTGGCCATCTGGATGTCTTCCTTGAAGAAGTGTCTATTCATGTCTTCGCCCATTTCTTCACTGGATTATTTGTTTTATGGGTGTTGAGTTTGATAAGTTCTTTATAGACTTTGGATACTAACCCTTTATCTGATATGTCGTTTGCAAATATCTTCTCCCATTCTGTCGGTTGCCTTTTAATTTTGCTGATTGTTTCCTTCGCTGTGCAGAGGATTTTTATTTTGATGAGGTCCCAGTAGTTCATTTTTGCTTTTGTTTACCTTGCTTCTGGAGACGTGTTGAGTAAAAAGTTGCTGCAGGCAAGATCAAAGAGGTTTTTGCCTGCTTTATTCTCGAGGATTTTGATGGTTTCCTGTCTTACATTGAGGTCTTTCATCCATTTTGAGTTTATTTTTGTGTATGGTGTAAGAAAGTGGTCCAGGTTCATTCTTCTGCATGTCGCTGTCCAGTTTTCCCAGCACCACTTGCTGAAGAGACTGTCTTTATTCCATTGGATATTCTTTCCTGCTTTGTCAAAGATTAGTTGGGCATAGCTTTGTGCGTCCATTTCTGGGTTCTCTATTCTGTTCCCTTGATCTGAGTGTCTGTTCTTGTGCCAGTACCATACTGCCTTGATGATTACAACTTTGTAGTATAGCTTGAAGTCTGGGATTGTGATGCCTCCTGCTTTGGTTTTCTTTATAAGATTGCTTTGGCTATTCGAGGTCTTGTTCCATACAAATTTTAGGATTATTTGTTCTAGATCTGTGAAGAATGCTGGTGTTATTTTGATAGGGATTGCACTGAATATGTAAATTGCTTTGGGTAGTATCGGCATTTTAACAGTTTTTTTCTTTCTATCCAGGAACATGGAATCTTTTTCCACGTAGTTGTGTCTTCTTCCATTTCTTTCATAAGCTTTCTATAGTTTTCAGTGTATAGATTTTTCACCTCTTTGGTTAGATTTATTCCTAGGTATTTTATGGTTTTTTTGGTGCAACTGTAAATGGGATCGATTCCTTGATTTCTCTTTCTGTCACTTCATTGTTAGTGTATAGGAATGCCACCGATTTCTATGCGTTGATTTTATATCCTGCAAATTTGCTGAATTTATGAATCAATTTTAGCAATTTTTTGGTGGAATGTTTTGTGTTTTCCACATAGAGTATCATGTCATCTGCAAAGTGAAAGTTTGACCTCCTCCTGGCCGATATGGATGCCTTTTGTTTCTTTGTGTTGTCTAATGGCTGAGGCTAAGGCTTCTAATGCTATGTTGAATAACAGTGGTGAGAGTGGACATCCCTGTCTTGTTGCTGACCTTAGGGGGAAAACTCTCAGTTTTTCCCCATTGAGGATGATATTAGCATTGGGTCTTTCATATATGACTTTTATGATCTTGAGGAATGATCCTTGTATCCCTACTTTCTTGAGGGTTTTATAAAGAAAGTATGCTGTATTTTGTCAAATGATTTCTCTGCATCTATTGACAGGATCATGTGGTACTTGTCCTTTCTTTTATTGATGTGATGTATCACATTGATTGTTTTGGGGATATTGAACCAGTCCTGGATCCCAGGTATAAATTCACTTGGCCATGTTGAATAATTTTTTTTTTTTAAATTTATTGTTGGATCCAGTTGGCTAATATCTTGTTGAGGATTTTTGCATCCATGTTCATCAGGGAAATTTGTCTATAGTTCTCCTTTTAGTGGGGTCTTTGTCTGGTTTTGAAATCAAGGTAATGCTGGCTTCATAGCAAGTATTTGGAAGGTTTCCTTCCATTTCTATTTTTTTTAAAAAAAGCTGTTTTTCGCATAGTCTTCCCCCCCCCCCCGCCATTTCCATCCTCTCTCCACAAGCAAAAATAGCTCCCTGCCCCCGGCGGCTTCTCTCCCCCAGTTCACTTCTCCACGCCATGTACTTGCTGAGTGCTGTGGTTCAAGTTGTGAAGATTGTTGTGTTAATCACCAAATCAGTTTGTTACGTGTGCAGGCTGGTTTAGTGTTGACCTGGCTGTATTTCATTGATGTGAGACACAAAAAAACTTCCATTTAGTTCCACCATCTTGGCTTCTCCAAAATCTCAGAAAGTTCTAAAGCAAACACCTAAATATAACTACAGACCTTTGCAAAAACTTAATATGTAATTATTTACTTAAGCTGGCAATAAGATTCTACAGAAGGTCATAGTTGTTAGAAAAACTTAGTTCCTTTAACATTGAGAAGTTTTAGTTCTCTTAAGTAACCAAAGACCTGATAAAGATAAAACACGGAAACTGGTTTTCTGGGCAAGGAAAAGAAGAAAAAAAAAACCCTTACTTTATAATTTATTATACAGAGGAGACCAAAAATCCAAATAAACTTTGTCCTCTAATGGAGAGAAGAGCAGAATTTCCATTTTATACAAGTGTGGGGCTAGTTGTGGTGGGCAGGGCATCCCCCAGGTAGGACTGAAGTGCCTGCCAGGTTTTCTCCTGGTCACCCTGTTCCTCTGTGAGCCTCCGCCCATCACTTTGCTGATGGAGAGATATTTCTTCAGCTCTCCTTTACACCTGACAGGGTCTGCCTACAGGAAGATGGGGGGGGGGGCATCAGGCAGAGGGCAGGAGAGAGAAGGGGCAATGTCCTTCCTTTCATTGGGCTCTGAGCCCTGCTCTTCTCCCTAGATTCTGAAGGGTGGGAGAGGTGTGAAAGCAGATGTAGAAATGACTTGAAATGGGGCAAAATTGTTGGATGCAGTGGGTTGGAGAGATGGAGGTAATTGGAAAGTGGAGCTCACTTAGGAGTTGGGGTTTTCTGGGGGAGGTGAGCAAGCAGGGGAGGGAGGCAGGCTGGGTCAGGTGGAAGGTTGTAAAGGTGGGAGGGATATAGAAAGAGGTGGGCAGTGCAGAGGGTCAGAGGGATGGGAGGTGGGTAGGGCAGGGAGGTGGAGGAACCAGGATGGGACAATGCCAGATGGAAACTCAGAGATGGTCAGGGTGGCAGGTTGCTGGAAGGACTGGAGGAGGATCCCACTGGGAGGAGGAGAAGGCAGACAGCAGTACAGAAACAGTCAGAGCCTGGGAGGATTGTAGAGAGTAAGCCTGTGTCATGGAAACAAGGATGTTTGTGGGTCCTTGGAGGATCCCAAGAAGGCGAGGGAAAGACCTCCAGAGACACTTCCCACTCAGACTGAGGCCTGACTCTGAATGGACTTGAGGAAACCACCTGAACAGCAGGGGAAGGGGTGCAATTCCTGCTCCCTTTAGCCCAAGAAACCTGCAGGTATTGCCCATCAGGGTGGGGGTGGGCTTGGCTGCTTCTCGGCTCTGAGCTCAGAATCCAGTGGGGTTTCTTTGGAGCAACTGTTTAGTATTCATGAGTTTAAGAAATCTCTCCCACATCTGCTTGTCACAGCTAGTCTTGTCATATAACTGTCCATAGTACTGTCCATGAAGAATGTTTCAGAATTGGAGTAATCAGAGAAGGTAATGATGACTTTCTACAGGAGGGCTCCATGCGGGATGAGTAGCCCTTCATGTCCATCTCATGCATCGGCCCAGCACTCCATTTGGAACATTTGAGCTTTTGTCAGTCACTTTAAAGGTTATTATGGAATGGGATCAGAAGTTTGAAACTCAAGAGGTCTCACTCAGTTCTAGTACTGAATGTCCACCCTGCTATGGCTTGTGAAATGATGTTTTTACTCTTTAGAGAATTATAGAGATATTTAATTTTTATAATAAAAGATTTACTAATGTCTAATAACTGCCAACATGTACAGATACACAACAATGCTGTATGCTGATTACAGAAACAATATGCAATCAGTTTCAGTTGGATCCATAATGCTATAGTATCTAAAATATAGATCTGATAGCATGTTCATATTTTCAACTTTTAGGTGTATGGGTGTTACATTATTCTTTTCTCTTTTTTAAATTTACATAAAGAATCAATAAATCATTATGATGTTAAAAAATAAAATAAAGACGGGGTGCCTGGGTGGTTCAGTCAGTTGGCCGTCTGACTTCGGCTCAGGTCATAATCTCGCAGCTCATGGGTTCAAGCCCCACATAAGGCTCTGTGCTGACAGCTCAGCTGTGCTAACAGCTCAGAGCCTGGAGTCTGCTTTGCATTCTGTGTCTCCCTCTCTCTCTGCACCCCCACCCCCTTCTCACACACTCTCTCCCTCTCTCAAAAATAAACATTAAGAAATAAATAAATAAAATAAAATAAAGTTTATTATGGAAAACCCAATCTGCAAATGAGCAAGAGACTGATGGAACAAGAAGAGTGGGGGCTGGTGTGGGGAAAGGGGAATGGGATAGAACCTGCCAAGTTGAGATCAAGTTTCCCCAGGTGTGAGGACTTGGTGGTCTGACCCTGAAGGAGACTGGGTTTCTGTTTCATGGACACAAGACTGGAAGGGTGTTGGGGTGATGCTCACCACAGATGCTTGGGGATTGAAATGGGGTGGCTTTCACAGGTAGACATAGTCCTGATGGACTGTCTTAATCTTCACACAATTATTAGGTATATTTTATTAATCCAACTTTACAGGTGATGAAATTGAGTCTCAGAGAGGCTATGTCAATGACTCAAGATAACATAGCTTAGTAAGAGGCAAATCTGGATTTGAACTCAGGTCTTTGACTCCTGAGCTCTTGCTCCTTCCATAACACCACTGGGTAGAAAGTCTTACTCTGTTATGTGTCTGCCTCAGCTTCAGGCCTGGGGATGGAGAGCAAGGTGGGTTGTGGCTGATAAGTGCTCAAAAGTGTTTGTTGTATGGAGGAATGAATTACTTGTGCAGGTTCACCTTCCATTGTGTGGGCCTAAGTTCTAGAGACTCTGTCAGGAAGGAGAATATAGCAAAGGAGTTCCAGTGTGGGCCAGGAAACTGGAAATGGGTTTCCTGTGGGTTTCCATCCTTTTCCTGGGCATTTCTAGATCTATAGAATCTAGAGGACTGGGCACTGGCTCCTTACAAGAAAAGAATAGAGTGGAGTGTATGTGTGCACAGTATATTTGATAAGAGTATGACAGTGTGTAAGTTTGGGTGTGCATGCCTGTCTGTAAAGGTAGGAGTTTGTGAGTACGTGTCTTTGTGTTGGAAACATGTGGGAATGTTTGTGATAAATGGGTGTGTATATGTGTGTATTTGAGGGTATATGTCTGTGTGTATGTATGAGTGTGAACATCTGGGTGTGTGTATCTGCATGTGTGCAGGTGCAAGTGTGCATATGTGTATGTGTGCAAGCTGTCGCAGGGGAGCTGAAGACTCATAGTTGAAGATGTCTTTGATGTGATTTGTGCAATCTTCTTGCAAGATTCAGGCTGTGGTATGGAATGGGGTGAGTTGGGAGGGCAGAAGAGGAAGGCTGTCTGTGCTTGGGGTGTGAGGGGATTGGGTAATCTGAGCAATGAGTGCCTCTGCCCTGGCAGGTACAGAGGGATGGCATCAGGATTCCAGGTCTGAGGCTGGGTGGAGACTGGGTCCTGAGGCCTTCACTCAGGACTTGCACTGGAAGAACTCAGACACCCTATTCTGACCAGGGAGGGCCATAAAGAGGTGGGGTCAGGATGGGAGTGTGGCCAGACAGTGGAGGGTTCAGGCCTACTCTCTCCCCCATCCACACCCCCAGGATTTGGGAATGACGTAACCAGGCTGCTATTCCTACCTCTAGGCCCCACCCATTCTTCCCAAGGGCCTTAGAGTTTCCAGAACTCTTTGTGTGCCACCTTCTGAGGCTGGGATGACCAAAATCACAGTGAAGACTTGTCTCTAGTCAGTACTACCCAGACAGGTCCAAAACAAGTCCTTGTCTCTTGGAGGCACCTGGTAAGCCAAATATGCATTATTACTGAATTTCATACAAGCTAAGGCTTCAGACCACTTGTGCTGGGAAGTTCTTGCAGAGTTTAAACTCAAATTTCTGGTTGTACTTTGTGCCCCAAAATCCCAGGCTAAGTTGGTTAAGTTGGAGCCAATCACCTTCAGCCAAAAGTATAGAAGAAGTTTCTTCTGGATAGGGAAGTGGGTCAGAGTATATGGACACTAAGAGGATGTGGGGCTAAAGCTGGTGGATCACAGAACTCTCCTGGGCAGAATGGCCATGATCAACAGGGCAGATTCAGAGACGGGAGCTTAGAGATCAACAGTTTTTCCTGTTTCCCATGTTATTCCAAGCTGTGCCAGGGGAAGCAGCAGAAACCGAGGCTACGATAGGAGGGACCAGATTAGAAAGGGAATGTGTTTCCCTGACTACAGCTTTGAGAAGCCTGTGGAAACACAGGATAAACAGCAAATTATGAAAGCAGAAATGTTCCTCTTGCAGCTCAGGAAGTAGGAAGAGAGGTGCCAGGGCTGTGGGACTCTGAGGGGCAGAGGGGTGTGTGTGCTGAGGGTGAGGGTGTGAACAGCACAGTGTTTGTGGTGTACATGTCTGTGCGCTGTGTTTAACAGTCCCATGTGCACCAGTCATGTACGTAAACATGAATCACATGGGGAAGGGCGCAGCTTTGACATGTTTTTTTTAAACCAAGAATTGTGATCTGGCTTCTCACTGGGGCCTGCAAAGTAAGCTTTTCTATTAGGAGCAGCAGTCAGCACCAATGGGAAGACCCCTCGAGTGAGAATCAAGAAAATGTGGGTTCCAGTTCTGGCCCTAGTTATCAGCTGGGACCCTATGACATGTCACTTCTCTGAGATGGGATGTCATTTGCTGTCCAAAAATAAAGGAAAAGCCACAAATTCCTTCTGTGCCAGCAGCCTCAGTGCTGGGGACCAGAAAAGGGAAGGGGACTGGAGTGGGTGATGGCATTTCAGGGGCCAAAAGGAATAAGGGATGCCAGTGAAAAAGGCTGCATGAGGGGTTTCCTGAATTCAGAAATTCATGGGTTCTTGCTGGAGCCACTGATTTCCCCAATCTGGGCAACCCAGCCCTATTTCAGCACCCAGCATGGAGGAATGGCTCTTCAGCCAGAGACGTTCTCTGCCGTCCTCTTGTGGCTGCTGAGTACTATGTAGGTCTGAGAAGGTTTTGCTCTAGCCCACAGGGCATCTTCCCTTGCTCCCTGGTGGAAATTGCCTATTATCAGGAAAAGGGACCTTTCTTTGCTCCTCTAACCTCATCTTTCCCCCCAACTCCCCTGGTTCCTGGAGGCACTCACAACCTCCTTAAGATTTAAGTCTGTCTGAGATTTATCTCTGTTTTCCATTTCCTGAGGTTTTAAGTTCTGCTTTCGGGGATGTGCAGTGGAGACAAGGGGTTGAAATTAAGATACTGAGCCAAGAGAGCAACTTCTCTTCTCTGGGTTCCATCTATAACCTCATCTATAACCTTAGCTTCCCAGGTAGTAGGAATTTTTGAAAACATTTAGGGGCTAATGACATTCCTGGAGAAAATGGGTTTGGAGCAGACCAGAGTTATGCATCTAGGCTTCTGTGAAATTGTACCCAAGTTAGCAGGGAGGTGGATTGCCAGAAGCCATGAGGCAAGAGACAGGGATGCTGGAGGGAGATGGTGTATTTGACAGATACTGACAGGACTCCTTATCTGCTAGCTCTGGAGTCCCCTCCTACCCACCAGGCTGCCCTTGACTTCCCTTCTAGTATTCACTGCTCATTAGTGACTGTCTTTGGGGACACATCCAATGGGCCACATTGCATTGGATGGACAAGAAGGGTGAGTAGGGAAAAGGGGACACCAGGTAAGTGATGGAAGAGGAGGGGTTGAAATAACTGAAATTTGAGCTGATATCTGAGGATCACTCGGGAGCTTGGAAGACGTGGCAGGGGAATCTTTCCTGGGGGCAGATGCTGAGTTGCTGAAGAGGAGTAACTGGGGTGAGGGTGGAGGTGTGAAGAAATACTGAAAGATATTGAGTTCCACTTATTTTGGGAGACCTGATAAAAATTAGCCATGATTTTATTGAGAGCTTCCTATGTACAAGGAAGGGTTATAGCTGCCATGAGAAGATAAAAGAGGGACACACATTTTCTATTCTCCTTTGAGTATTGAAGACCTGCCTATCTCCTCCATGGACTGGTTGTCCCATGTTTGCCTATCTGAGAGGTGCAAGGAGCACTTGGGGGATTTCACCCAAGATGCAGAGGGAAAACTCCCAGGTTTTCTGTCCTGCACTCCCACCCCTTTCTGGCAAAGCACCTCCAGTGGGCCTTCTGCCTCTCCTCACTCCTCTTCTCACAGAATTCTCCAGACTTATAGATACCTGGATGAGGGGGGACATTGACTGCCCTTCCAGAATTTCCAGTGACTCCTGGTTGACAAACTAGGGAGGGGATAGGGTCAAGCCTCAGTGCCTGAGTAGCCAGTATAACAGACAGGGAGGCAACTCGCATCTGGAGTTGTGGAGAATGTTAGGGGTGAAACAGAATGTTCCAGTGGAAACCTGAGTTTCATCCTAATCTTCCAGCCATCTATCTTCCTCATAAAAGGCTGCCTGCTGCATCCCCTTTATGTCCTCTGTGCCAGCCCACCCCATGAACCACAGGACAGCATGTGGGAGGCAGAAGGGGGGAGATGGACACAGGGACAGGGACAGAAAGGCCCAATAAATTCAAGCCAAGACTAACAGGAGACAAACAGTCCACAGTGGAATGGAGAGACAAGGAGACAGACCCAGAGATGGTAGGGAGGGAAGAGGGGATCATCTAGAGAGCAGAGAGAAAGGTCCAAGACAGACACAGAGAGACACCCAGAGGTCAGAGATAGTAGAGATAAACATGGATGCAGAGAAATGAGTTGGAAACAGGCTCAGAGGGTTTGAAAGCCATGGATCCAGAGCCAAACAGATACATGGGCATAGGGCCAGGGCAGAGCAGATAGCCTAAAGAAGTGCACACAGAGAGGGAGGAGAGGGAGACAGAGAAGGGAAAGGAGGAGGTGGGGGCCAGAGAGGAAGGCAGTGAGAAGGGGCAGGTAGAGGTTGCAGAGGTTGGGATGCAGACTCTGCTACAAGGGTTCTACTGCTCTCTCAGGATCTGAGAGTCCAGTGCGATGAGAGCCGTGTGTGTGTGTGTGTGTGTGTGTGTGTGTGTGTGTGTGTGTGTGTGTATGCGCGTGCACACACACACACACACACACACACACACACACACCCTCTCTCTGTCTTCACTCCTTCCCAAATCCTATGCCTCTCCCCTGTGCTCTTTGAGGCTTATTCCTGCTTCCCCCTCTCTGAGCACTGCCTCTCACCCTGGGTTCCTCTACCTGCCTCAGTCCCACATCACTTCCACATAGTCTCTCCTTCACTCAGGCTTTTCATACTTTTGCCTGGACTTTATATTTCTCCCCCATTCTGCTGCTATCACTCCCTCCCTGGCACCCTAGACTCTGTAGGCTGGTTCCTCCAAGTCACCTCTGCCTTGGTCTCCTCCTGCAGGTCCTCCTTCCACCCTTCTGCACTCTGCCTGAGGCTGATGTTGCCTCCCAGTCTCAGTCCCAGTCCTAGCTGTGTTTCTGCCCTGATTCTTTTTTTTTTTTATGAAATTTATTGACAAATTGGTTTCCATACAACACCCAGTGCTCATCCCAAAAGGTGCCCTCCTCAATACCCATCACCCACCCTCTCCTCCCTCCCACCCCCCATCAACCCTCAGTTTGTTCTCAGTTTTTAACAGTCTCTTATGCTTTGGCTCTCTCCCATTCTAACCTCTTTTTTTTTTTTCCTTCCCCTCCCCTATGGGTTCCTGTTAAGATTCTCAGGATCCACATAAGAGTGAAACCATATGGTATCTGTCTTTCTCTGTATGGCTTATTTCACTTAGCACCACACTCTCCAGTTCCATCCACGTTGCTACAAAAGGCCATATTTCATTTTTTCTCATTGCCACGTAATATTCCATTGTGTATATAAACCACAATTTCTTTTATTTATTTATTTATTTATTTATTTATTTATTTATTTAAATGAAATTTATTGACAAATTGGTTTCCATACAACACCCAGTGCTCATCCCAAAAGGTGCCCTCCTCAATACCCATCACCCACCCTCTCCTCCCTCCCACCCCCCATCAACCCTCAGTTTGTTCTCAGTTTTTAACAGTCTCTTATGCTTTGGCTCTCTCCCATTCTAACCTCTTTTTTTTTTTTCCTTCCCCTCCCCCATGGGTTCCTGTGAAGTTTCTCAGGATCCACATAAGAGTGAAACCATATGGTATCTGTCTTTCTCTGTATGGCTTATTTCACTTAGCATCACACTCTCCAGTTCCATCCACGTTGCTACAAAAGGCCATATTTCATTTTTTCTCATTGCCACGTAATATTCCATTGTGTATATAAACCACAATTTCTTTATCCATTCATCAGTTGATGGACATTTAGGCTCTTTCCATAATTTGGCTATTATTGAGAGTGCTGCTATGAACATTGGGGTACAAGTGGCCCTATGCATCAGTGCTCCTGTATCCCTTGGATAAATTCCTAGTAGTGCTATTGCTGGGTCATAGGGTAGGTCTATTTTTAATTTTCTGAGGAACCTCCACACTGCTTTCCAGAGCGGCTGCACCAATTTGCATTCCCACCAACAGTGCAAGACGGTTCCCGTTTCTCCACATCCTCTCCAGCATCTATAGTCTCCTGATTTGTTCATTTCGGCCACTCTGACTGGCGTGAGGTGATACCTGAGTGTGGTTTTGATTTGTATTTCCCTGATAAGGAGAGACGCTGAACATCTTTTCATGTGCCTGTTGGCCATCCGGATGTCTTCTTTAGGGAAGTGTCTATTCATGTTTTCTGCCCATTTCTTCACTGGGTTATTTGTTTTTTGGGTATGGAGTTTGGTGAGCTCTTTATAGATTTTGGATACTAGCCCTTTGTCCGATATGTCATTTGCGAATATCTTTTCCCATTCCGTTGGTTGCCTTTTAGTTTTGTTGGTTGTTTCCTTTGCTGTGCAGAAGCTTTTTATCCTCATAAGGTCCCAGTAATTCACTTTTGCTTTTAATTCCCTTGCCTTTGGGGTTGTGTCGAGTAAGAGATTGCTACGGCTGAGGTCAGAGAGGTCTTTTCCTGCTTTCTCCTCTAAGGTTTTGATGGTTTCCTGTCTCACATTTAGGTCCTTTATCCATTTTGAGTTTATTTTTGTGAATGGTGTGAGAAAGTGGTCTAGTTTCAACCTTCTGCATGTTGCTGTCCAGTTCTCCCAGCACCATTTGTTAAAGAGACTATCTTTTTTCCATTGGATGTTCTTTCCTGCTTTGTCAAAGATGAGTTGGCCATACGTTTGTGGGTCTAATTCTGGGGTTTCTATTCTATTCCATTGGTCTATGTGTCTGTTTTGGTGCCAATACCATGCTGTCTTGATGATGACAGCTTTGTAGTAGAGGCTAAAGTCTGGGATTGTGATGCCTCCTGCTTTGGTCTTCTTCTTCAAAATTCCTTTGGCTATTCGGGGCCTTTTGTGGTTCCATATGAATTTTAGGATTGCTTGTTCTAGTTTCGAGAAGAATGCTGGTGCAATTTTGATTGGGATTGCATTGAATGTGTAGATAGCTTTGAGTAGTATTGACATTGTGACAATATTTATTTTTCCAATCCATGAGCAGGGAATGTCTTTCCATTTCTTTAAATCTTCTTCAATTTCCTTCATAAGCTTTCTATAGTTTTCAGCATACAGATCTTGTACATCTTTGGTTAGATTTATTCCTAGGTATTTTATGCTTCTTGGTGCCATTGTGAATGGGATCAGTTTCTTTATTTGTCTTTCTGTTGCTTCATTGTTAGTGTATAAGAATGCAACTGATTTCTGTACATTGATTTTGTATCCTGCAACTTTGCTGAATTCATGTATCAGTTCTAGCAGACTTTTGGTGGAGTCTATCGGATTTTCCATGTATAATATCATGTCATCTGCAAAAAGCGAAAGCTTGACTTTATCTTTGCCAATTTTAATGCCTTTGATTTCCTTTTGTTGTCTGATTGCTGATGCTAGAACTTCCAGCACTATGTTAAACAGCAGCGGTGAGAGTGGGCATCCTTGCCGTGTTCCTGATCTCAGGGAAAAAGCTCTCAGTTTTTCCCCGTTGAGGATGATGTTAGCTGTGGGCTTTTCATAAATGGCTTTTATGATCTTTAAGTATGTTCCTTCTATCCCGACTTTCTCAAGGGTTTTTATTAAGAAAGGGTGCTGGATTTTGTCGAAGGCCTTTTCTGCATCGATTGACAGGATCATATGGTTCTTCTCTTTTTTTTTTGTTAATGTGATGTATCACGTTGATTGATTTGCGAATGTTGAACCAGCCCTGCATCCCAGGAATGAATCCCACTTGATCATGGTGAATAATTCTTTTTATATGCCGTTGAATTCGATTTGCTAGTACCTTATTGAGAATTTTTGCATCCATATTCATCAGGGATATTGGCCTGTAGTTCTCTATTTTACTGGGTCTCTGTCTGGTTTAGGAATCAAAGTAATACTGGCTTCATAGAATGAGTCTGGAAGTTTTCCTTCCCTTTCTATTTCTTGGAATAGCTTGAGAAGGATAGGTATTATCTCTGCTTTAAACGTCTGGTAGAACTCCCCTGGGAAGCCATCTGGTCCTGGACTCTTATTTGTTGGGAGATTTTTGATAACCGATTCAGTTTCTTCACTGGTTATGGGTCTGTTCAAGCTTTCTATTTCCTCCTGATTGAGTTTTGGAAGAGTGTGGGTGTTCAGGAATTTGTCCATTTCTTCCAGGTTGTCCAATTTGTTGGCATATAATTTTTCATAGTATTCCCTGATAATTGTTTGTATCTCTGAGGGATTGGTTGTAATAATTCCATTTTCATTCATGATTTTATCTATTTGGGTCCTCTCCCTTTTCTTTTTGAGAAGCCTGGCTAGAGGTTTGTCAATTTTGTTTATTTTTTCAAAAAACCAACTCTTGGTTTCGTTGATCTGCTCTACAGTTTTTTTAGTTTCTATATTGTTTATTTCTGCTCTAATCTTTATTATTTCTCTTCTTCTGCTGGGCTTAGGCTGCCTTTGCTGTTCTGCTTCTAGTTCCTTTAGGTGTGCTGTTAGATTTTGTATTTGGGATTTTTCTTGTTTCTTGAGATAGGCGTGGATTGCAATGTATTTTCCTCTCAGGACTGCCTTTGCTGCGTCCCAAAGCGTTTGGATTGTTGTATTTTCATTTTCGTTTGTTTCCGTATATTTTTTAATTTCTTCTCTAATTGTCTGGTTGACCCACTCATTCGTTAGTAGGGTGTTCTTTAACCTCCATGCTTTTGGAGGTTTTCCAGACTTTTTTCTGTGGTTGATTTCAAGCTTCATAGCATTGTGGTCTGAAAGTAAGCATGGTATAATTTCAATTCTTGTAAACTGATGAAGGGCTGTTTTGTGACCCAGTATATGATCTATCTTGGAGAATGTTCCATGTGCACTCGAGAAGAAAGTATATTCTGTTGCTTTGGGATGCAGAGTTCTAAATATATCTGTCAAGTCCATCTGATCCAATGTCTCATTCAGGGCCCTTGTTTCTTTATTGACCGTGTGTCTAGATGATCTGTCCATTTCTGTAAGTGGGGTGTTAAAGTCCCCTGCAATTACCACATTCTTATCAATAAGGTTGATTCCGTTTGTGAGTAATTGTTTTATATATTTGGGGGCTCCGGTATTTGGTGCATAGACATTTATAATTGTTAGCTCTTCCTGATGGATAGACCCTGTAACTATTATATAATGTCCTTCTTCATCTCTTGTTACAGCCTTTAATTTAAAGTCTAGTTTGTCTGATATAAGTATGGCTACTCCAGCTTTCTTTTGGCTTCCAGTCGCATGATAAATAGTTCTCCATCCCCTCACTCTCAATCTAAAGGTGTCCTCAGGTCTAAAATGAGTCTCTTGTGGACAGGAAATAGATGGGTCTTGTTTTTTTATCCATTCTGATGCCCTATGTCTTTTGGTTGGCGCATTTAATCCATTTACATTCAGTGTTATTATAGAAAGATACGGGTTTAGAGTCATTGTGATGTCTGTATGTTTTATGCTTATAGTGATGTCTCTGGGACTTTGTCTCACAGGGTCCCCCTTAGGATCTCTTGTAGGGCTGGTTTAGTGGTGACAAATTCCTTCAGTTTTTGTTTGTTTGGGAAGACCTTTATCTCTCCTTCTATTCTAAATGACAGACTTGCTGGATAAAGGATTCTTGGCTGCATATTTTTTCTGTCTAGCACCCTGAAAATCTCGTGCCAATTCCTTCTGGCCTGCCAAGTTTCAAAAGAGAGATCAGTCACGAGTCTTATAGGTCTCCCTTTATATGTGAGGGCACATTTACCCCTTGCTGCTTTCAGAATTTTCTCTTTATCCTTGTATTTTGCCAGTTTCACTATGATATGTCATGCAGAAGATCGATTCAAGTTACGTCTGAAGGGAGTTCTCTGTGCCTCTTGGATTTCAATGCCTTTTTCCTTCCCCAGTTCAGGGAAGTTCTCAACTATTATTTCTTCAAGTACCCCTTCAGCACCTTTCCCTCTCTCTCCCTCCTCTGGGATACCAATTATGCGTATATTATTTCTTTTTCGTGTATCACTTAATTCTCTAATTTTCCCCTCATACTCCTGGATTTTTTTATCTCTCTTTTTCTCAGCTTCCTCTTTTTCCATAACTTTATCTTCTAGTTCACCTATTCTCTCCTCTGCCTCTTCAAGCCGAGCTGTGGTGGTTTCCATTTTGTTATGCATTTCGTTTAAAGCGTTTTTCAGCTCCTCGTGACTGTTCCTTAGTCCCTTGATCTCTGTAGCAAGAGATTCTCTGCTGTCCTGTATACTGTTTTCAAGCCCAGCGATTAATTTTATGACTATTATTCTAAATTCACTTTCTGTTATGTTATTTAAGTCCTTTTTGATCAGCTCATTAGCTGTTGTTATTTCCTGGAGATTCTTCTGAGGGGAATTCTTCCGCTTGGTCATTTTGGATAGTCCCTGGTGTGGTGAGGACCTGCAGGGCACTTCCCCTGTGCTATGGTGTATAACTGGAGTTGGTGGGCGGGGCCGCAGTCAGACCTGATGTCTGCCCCCAGCCCACCGCTGGGGCCACAGTCAGACTGGTGTGTGCCTTCTCTTCCCCTCTCCTAGGGGCGGGATTCACTGTGGGGTGGTGTGGCTCCTCTGGGCTACTTGCACCCTGCCAGGCTTGTGATGCTGGGGATCTGGCGTATTAGCTGGGGTGGGTAGGCAAGGTGCTCGGGGGCAGGAGGGGCAGGCTTAGATCGCTTCTCCTTAGGTGATCCACTTCAGGAGGGGCCCTGTGGCAGCGGGAGGGAGTCAGATCCGCTGCCGGAGGTTTGGCTCCGCAGAAGCGCAGAGTTGGGTGTTTGCGCGGAGGGAGCAAGTTCCCTGGCAGGAACCAGTTCCCTTTGGGATTTCGGCTGGGGGATGGGCGGGGGAGATGGCGCTGGCGAGCGCCTTTGTTCCCCACCAAACTGAGCTCTGTTGTCAGGGGGCTCAGCAGCTCTCCCTCCCTTTGTCCTCCAGCCTTCCCGCTTTCCGAGCAGAGCTGTTAACTTATGACCTCCCAGACGCTAAGTCGCGCTTGTTATGGGAACACAGGCCCCTCCACTTTTGCAAGCCAGACTCGGGGGCTCTGCTTGGCCGGCGAGCCGCCCCTCCGCCCCGGCTCCCTCCCGCCAGTCCGTGGAGCGTGCACCACCTCGCCGCCCTTCCTACCCTCTTCCGTGGGCCTCTCGTCTGCGTTTGGCTCCGGCGACTCCGTTCTGCTAATCCTCTGGCGGTTTTCTGGTTATTTAGGCAGGTGTAGATGGAATCTAAGTGATCAGCAGGACGTGCGGTGAGCCCAGCGTCCTCCTAAGCCGCCATCTTGCCGCTCTCTCTAAACCACAATTTCTTTATCCATTCATCAGTTGATGGACATTTAGACTCTTTCCATAATTTGGCTATTGTTGAGAGCGCTGCTATGAACATTGGGGTACAAGTGGCCCTGTGCATCAGTACTCCTGTATCCCTTGGATAAATTCCTAGCAGTGCTATTGCTGGGTCATAGGGTAGGTCTATTTTTAATTTTCTGAGGAACCTCCACACTGCTTTCCAGAGTGGCTGCACCAATTTGCATTCCCACCAACAGTCTGCCCTGATTCTTTATCAGATTCTCTTTTCTTGCTCAGTTTCAGGTGTGGTTGCTGGCCTTTGCCCCCACCCTCTTCTGTAGGGTCTCTTCTGGACATGCCAGAGCTCCAATTCGACCTATTTCCTCCTCTCCTTCCTATTGTGAAGGTTCAGGTGTTGCATTCTGGCTCCCAGTCTCTGCCAGGACCTCCCTGGTTGTGAAGCAAGAGGTCTTGGGCTGAATTGGAATACCAGCCATGTTCTTCCCCATGTAGCCTCTTCACCTGGACTTACTCACCTGTAAAATGTGGGAAATAATATAGGAGCTTCAGGATATAACGCATGGTAATGCAGTGAGAATTAGCGCTGTGGTAAGGAATACAACAAACTCAGAGACTAAAGAGATGGTGACCTGAGCCAAAATCAAGTCAGATGCTTAACTGACTGAGCCACCCAGGTGCCCCTCAAACCATTATAAACACCTAGGAAATTGACCTGAGAATTCATGCAAAATCTGCATAATTTGAGCCAGAGAACATGACAGCTTTGTGGTGTGGAGAGGTGAATTGGGGGAGAGAAAAGCCACAGAGCTGCCACGTGTAGGAAGCCATTTTCACAGAGGACAGAGAGAGAAAGAGAAGAGGGGAAAGTGAGGCGCATTGGGATCATGCAAGTAAAGCACTATCCCTGAAAGAGGCTAGACAGAAAGATTGAAAACACTTGCAGGGAACTGGAAGTTCCCCAGACCATTGTTCGCCAAAACCATTGCTAGAGAGAATGGAAAGGGTTTCGTTACTGCCAGCATTCTATAAACAGTGGAGCACAGAGTCTGAAGTTTCAGAGCTCAGTGTCTGGCTATGCTCTGGTGAGGAAGGAAAGCGAATCCTCAGGAGCAGGCAGCTTGGTATGAGTGGTCTGTGTGCCACATGGGGAGAAGTGGTTCCCCTGCTTGGACTGCATTTGGTAGAGGCCATACAGCTTCCCTGTGGACGAAAGTCACAGAAGACCCCAGAGAGCTGCCACGTTTACTGCTATAGTGAAAAGATACCAGCTGAGTGCAGCAAAGCCTGGCACCAGGTGTGTGTTGTGATTTACCATAAACTCTGAGCCTTTGCCACTGCAAAATTGGGTGAATGTTTTCTGGGACAAGCTGGTACCAGGACATTGCTCAGCAAGATACACAATGGAATATTACTCAGCGATCAAAAACAATGAAATCTTGCCTTTTGCAACAACGTGTATGGAAGTAGAATGTATTATGCTAAGGGAAATAAGTCAGGCAGAGAAAGACAAATAAGGGGGATGAGATGGCACCTTCTTTTGGTCACCATTCAGGGTCTTGGCAGCCTAGTTTTGATTACTTAGAGCAGGAAGCTCTCTAGACAGAGAATATATATATATATATATATATATATATATATTTCTCCAGCACAATGCTCAATGTATATTCAGTTAAAATATGCTACAAACTATGAATGACTATCTCAGAAAGTCCTTTATGGTGAAGCCTAAGCCAGATATCTTTTAATTTTACTCCTGGAGTGATGGGAAACATGGGTGAGAGGGCGGGGATGGATGGTGATGATAGAGGAACCTAGTAGGAGATTCTGGAACAGGCAGCTTTAGGGGGTGCTTCCATCCTTTTTAAAGAGCTGCTTAGAGGACTCTTTAGCTGGATCTGGGAGTGGCCTCCAAATGACATAGGCTGGACTCCACATGGCTTCCCTCACTCTCCTCCTGCCAACCAGGACCTCCTCCAAACCCAGGACCCTGGGAAGCTTGTTTCCTTTTAAATTCCATCTTGCCTCCAAAAAGTCTCCAACAAAGTCCCACTTAAGCTCTTAGTCCACCAAGTCACTCATGTAAGGTCCCACTAGTCTTCCATCACCCTCCTCCAGCTTTCCTCTAGATTTTGCCTAATCTACTTCCTTCACTCTTTACCATTCCCTTGTGACCGCCTCCTGAGGGCCCTCCTCCTGAGGACCCCACCTCTCGAGGGCCCTGCCTCTCTAAGGCCCTGCCTCTCATGGGCTCCACCTCCAGAAGGCCCTGCCTTGGGATGGCCCCAACTCCCTGTGGGCCCAGCTAAGCTCCACTCCTGGTCCTGACTCTGCTTGGGTAAACTTCCCTCTCCCTGGGTTTTACTTACCCTTTCTTTCAGGTCTTCCTCTTCTGGGGTAGGAAAAGCACCTGGTAAGTGATTTCTCCTATTTACAGAGTTTGGCAAGAAAATGCAGACAGAGCCAGAGAGCAAGAAGGCTGGCCTGGAGTTCCACCGACTGTGGACTCGGGCTTTAGAGCAGAGGGTATTTCATAGCGCCAGAACCAGACTCTGGATGGGGGGAGGGCAGTGCAGATCAGAGACCTTGAGAGTTTGGGAATGGCAAGTAGGTTTGCTGGGGTCAGAGTGGTTTAGAGGCCTGCACTCTCTTCTCCTCTAGACCAGAAACCTTCTCAGCTCTGCTGAGGAAAATATTAATTAGGGGAGGTTATTCCTTTGACCTTCTCTGGCATCCTTCCTACTTCTTTGCCCTGTCCTCCTCCCTTGCCTTTCCTTTCTGACCTGGTGCCAAGCTTGTTTTATCCATCTTTGTCTTTCCCACAGCACCCAGCACATTGTATGCTTAGACCTGTTCTTTGAATTAATGAATATTCTTCCACCTGGCTTTGCTGCTTCCTTCGTGTTTTGCCATGTTTTATCACTGGAAATTTTAAGTCTCTGTATCATATCCTCTTAGGGTGGACATTGTTGTGGACTTTGCAGAGTAGTGGGTCAGCTGTATAAAGTGTTCCACCACCATGACAGAGGATTTGAGGGACTTCTTCCTCCATGCTCAAAGTGCTAGATATCTATTTTTACAACTGCTGAATGTCTCTCCCTGACTTTCTTATCTAATTTTCAAAAGTTGTGGTGGGGATTGATTATAGGCAAGCTCAGGGTATAGCAGGCAATTTTACCAAGTTCCCCTGGGGTTTGGCTCCCTATTGGTCTTAAAACACTGGGTCTCCTAAAGGCAGTTTGCCGTTATCCCAAAATATATTTGCAACTGTTTAATTTTAAAGGCGATGGGAATATTAAATTGTTCTCCACCCTCCTCCTAACTTCCATGTACATGTGGACAGAACCCAAACACCAGAAGCCTAGATAACACTTATCTAAGCACAGCACCTGTTTTATTGATTATATGTGGCAAATGTTTATTTCTAGGTTGTATTTCTCTTACCCTCTGGCAATTCTTGGGCAACTTCTGTCCATTATCAACTGAGACATATTATGTGCTTCCAGAAGGCAGATTCATTTTAACCTTAGTTTAGCAAAATCATGTAGAAAGTCCATTTTTCTTCAACAAGTATATTCCAAATTAATCAAAATAGTTTTTCAATTATATTCTTTTGGTTTATTCTCATCCCTTTTTTCTTTTATTACTGCAGAAATCACAAAGCAGAGTGGGGATTAGAAAGAACAAGGAAAAATAGATAGAGTGTCCCTTGAAAAGTGGTGCCAGAAGTTATTTGTTGTAGATTATAATGCCTGATCTGGGGTGAGACAGATGGGTCTTGATGGAGAAATCATATTGACCATTATTTGGATAAGAACACAGTACTTTGAGTCATGATACAACTTTCATATGACTCAGATAATCTGGTGACATTCCTAAAACAAAACAAAGCCAAACAAATTAATATTACAAAGGAGATATTGAAGATGTACAGCAGGGCTATGAGGGGAAACAAGCACAGTCTTGTGAGAGAGGATAGAGAGAAAGAGACAGTTGAGTCCTTACATGGGAGGTCAGAAGGACACATTTAAAGATATGAAAGAAGATAACCAGAGAGATAGTTGGCTTTCCAAAGCCACCTTGTGTGCAGTATATTAGTGAGAGTGTATATTGGGAAGAGGGACACAGAAGAAAGAACCAGTGGTTCTGACCACTCAAAATGACTAGTCTAAAAGTGGAGACAAGAGTATTGTGATAGATGGGATTATTAGATGGATTTCTAGAATCTGTGCCTTCAAGGAAAGAAAGGGCTTGGGGGAAAAAACAAAGTATTCAACAAAGCTTCTTGGAAAAAGTGGTTTTTTATCAGTGCTCACTGTAGATAAAGGCCATCCTACATTAAGTTGTTTGGAAAATAAGGTAGACAGCCAGATGGATTTCCTTCTACTGGTTTCTCCTGAGAACTTTTATTAGGTGTTCTGTGTTGACAGGATTTGGGGCTGAGAAAAGGGCATGGAGAAGCATAGGGGGAAGAAGAGAAGAAGTTGATTTTCACTGCTGACATCAATGTATCACATCCCTCTCTAATCCCTTAACTGCATGTGCAGACTGGCATTCCCCAGATCTCTTTCTTATTCTTGTATGGAAATTATAATTCTGATTCTTCCTGGTAGTGCATCTAATTTCTGAAGACCTTTAGAAGCAGAAGCTCAAGGTTTCTGATTTGTCAAGTTGACTATCTTGTTTTGGTGTGATTGAAATATTAAGAATTTCAAAGCATGGATTATGATTGAAATTAAACCTGTAAATGTGTCAAATCATGAATGCGGAATGTTGCTTTTAACTTTGTCTTCTCTGCAGTTATCCCAAAATGACTATGAAAAGGTACCTTTTCACAACCATCCTAGAATGATACTAGAAAATATGGAGTCTACACAACCTCTAGAAAAGTTATGGCTCTCTGATTGTATACCCAAATAATGGTTAAATGATACTAATGTGGTGTGTGCATGTACCAGGGACTCCATTGTCATTGTGGGAAGGAAGCAGACATGTTTTGTTCTACATCTACATAGATTTGGGTCTATATTTGGCTGGATGTGTTTGATCTGCATAGAGTTTGTTTGGATCATGTTAGTTTGCATCAGGATGGGTTTTCACTGACTCAGAATTCAGCTTCTGCCAGACTGGAATGGTATTTGAGAGGTGTAGGCCTGGGGGTGCTAGGGTAGGTAGATGAGTAGGTGGAGGTGGATGTGTTTCTTCCTGGTCTAATGAGTTTGGGGGTTGCCATGCCTTCAAGCTGAAGTCTTGGTTGCACCTGGTAATATTTACTTGCATAATAAGGGTTTCAAGCCTTATGAGAAAAAAAAATGAAGCAGATTCTACCCTAAGGAATTTTTATTTTAGAAAGGGAGACAAAGGCTGCTTTCAAGTAACATGCATGCAAAGTATACCACAAAGTGAGATTACAGTTGGGAGGATGTCTGGTAAGTGATCCATTTGGTGAGGTTGTTCTCAGAAGACTCCTGGGAGATTAGTTCGGATATTTATTTTCCTTAGTAAGAGCTGAATTTGGTTACTTCAGCTTTCTTTCCAACTTTTCAGGGAAGCTACCTGAACTTTACTTCTCTATCCCCAGAGGAGAAGAAACACACTTATTACTATTGCATTGGGTTCTCCTTTCCTTTTCTGCACAAAGAATGAGAATATTTTTATATTATTCTTATATTTTAGTATCTAGATCTTTACTAATATCTGTAGCAAATATTTATCTGGATCTGTTTAGTTAGGCAAAATGGATTTACCATTTCAAGATGTTATGAAGTTTGTTTTGTGCTTTTGTTGGGGGGGGGTCTATTTATTAGAGTAAGTCCAAGGCTGACAATGTAGCTTGAACTGATGTTTTCCTGGGAAACAGATATACACAAGGCCAAGATGGGGGTAATTCCCCTCTCTTCCATGCAGCATTCTCAGGTTGACTCATGGTGCACAGAACATACTCAGTAGTCTTGCCAACACTGGAAAATGAGGTCCTTACTACTCTTACCTTCCATCAACTAGGAAGCCATCTGGGATCTTGACATACTCTTGCTGTGACTGAGGAATACCCTTCCTGGTTCACAGTTTATGTATCTTTCACTTATTTTGGCAGGATGGAGGTCTTCACGAAATGCCCTTGGTTGTAAGTTCCCAGACAGGGGTATTCTGTATTTGCCACCATTGTTCTTGCACTGTGTGTAACTGAATGCATTATGATTTTGGCATAATAGTGGTGGTGTTGATAATTTAAGGGGAAGAAAAATGTTGATTTTGCTAGAGTTCTTTTGCACAAAGAATCAGTGTGGTGCCTAAATTTTCTAACTTGGAATTTTCCCTTGTATTCATTTATGCTCAGTTGAAATCTTATCTTTAAAAGATTGAATCCAGTCCTTCTCACTTAGAAATTTTATGTGGCTTCTACTTGAGGAATGATCAAATTTCTCACTCAGACCCAGCTCAAAGTACATTGAATCCATTTGCGTAGTTATTTATAGACAGTACAGGAAAAATGGTAGCAAATAGAGAAAATTCTTTTCTCCAGGAACTTAGAATCTAAAGGAATTTCAGAGATACATTCCTAAAATCCTGAAACAGGTGAAACCATGTTCTACACACTATTCAATCATTTGAGCATTGTACATTCCTCCTTTCTTCAGGCTAGCCTTAAATGCAATTATGCAGCTTCAGTCTTATGTCACGTAGCCTAAGGCCAAAGCATTAGTTGGCTTATTTTCCAAATAAAGTAAAGCAGTGGAAGTAATAAAACTCTGTGTTGTCTATCTGTTCAATTGTCAAACATCAAAGAGATGACACTGGAGAAAATCATAAAGGTCACAGATAATACACTTTGTTTCAACTGACTTGGGTTACTTCCTTTGTACTTTCACTTTGTTGTGAAAGCGACTTGGGCCTCAGTTGTTGTGTTGGATCTCTGACATAACCAAACTGGGATGTAAATCTTGGGACTTCCTTGGATGTGATTGTTTAATTCTCTGTACCTTAGGCTTCAGCTGGGGAAGGAAAGGCAAGCAGAAGCACCATCAGGCAGAAGCTCTGCTCCCAGTACCACCTCACCACCCACTATTCCTACCCTCTTCCTTAACTGGGTGTCTACTCAGGGCAAAGTTCTTGGCTAGTGGACATTAATGAGGGGAGATCAGGGGGCAAGGAGAGCATACTGGAGAATACTGGAGAGATCAGGTATCTCTGTGTAGGTGTGCCTAGAGAAGCTGGGGGATGGAGGGTCATGTTGAGTAAATTTGGAAAAAGCTTGTTCTAGGCAGAGAAAGGCAGTCTCTGTGATGGCTGATAATAATGATAGCAAGATGTGCATGTGTGGGAAAAGATTTGTCCTGTCCAAACAGGAGCCACAAAAGTTAACAGTAGGAGTAAGTGGTAGAAGAACAGTGAAAAGAGAACGTTGGCAATACAATCTTAGAATCTTAGAAGTTTGGACTTAGTAGAGAGGAGGAAACTGCAGGTTGATTGTGTGTGTGTGTGTGTGTGTGTGTGTGTGTGTGTGTGTGTGTGTGTTTTTAAGACTTGAGGAAAGTGTCATTTCCCAGAAGGAGGGTAGAGAGAACTTACACTTCAGTTATCGGCTGCATGTAGCGATCAGGAAGAATGTATTTCAGGGCTTTATCCTGCTTCAAGGGCAGCAGGGTGAATCTTCGTGAGAGCTGAGGGCATCTCATTGTTCAGAGTTACCAATTTTATGGAGCAGGAGGGTGAATCAGAGAGTATGGCAGGAAGCTGGCCTTAGACACGCAGTATTCTCAAACCATAGGAAGTTACTAGATACAGGTCTACTGTGGACAAGGTTCTAAATGTCTAAGTGATTTCATGTCATCTGAATTGAACTGAGGTCTAGGTTGGTGATCCCCAAATATCTGAAACCAATGAGTTCAGATGGAATTCCTTAGATTTGTTCCAAATTTTTATGCACTTTCCCCAAATAAGGTCAGGATCCTTAGAGGCTGCTTTGTCAATCCCCTTGTTTCTGGATATATTTGAAGTTTTCTTCCTTTTGAAACCAAAATAGAAAGGAAACCCTTTATCTTTTCTGTTGATCTTCCTGTACCAATATCATGTTCATAATGCCCATTATTCCTTATCTCAAGTTCATATCCCTTAATAACTTAAAAAAATACTGAAGATACCCAAAAACAGACAAAGAGGTCTTACCGGTGCCTGATGTCCATGGGTGATTAATAAATACTAACTTTGCTTTAGGTGCTGTGAGCTCAGAGCTGGTCACAGACATGGGTCACAATGGGGAATCCTAATGCCCATTTTATATTTTCTACCAGATCAGGTCTCCTGTTTTCAACAACAACCAAGTCAGAATGATCACTCTGAAATAGCTGAGTCCTATTGCAGCAACACTCTGCCATTTTAGCTCTGAAAGTGGTTAATCAAATTTTGGAATGATCGGCGAGCTGACATTTTTCTGGTACTGGTTCTTCTGGGTTAAGGATAAGAGGACATTTCAGTTTCTGGCACACATTCCTAGTCTGCCTGATTGGCAGGTACATCTGGGGAGCAAATAGCCAGGTGAATTAGGAAGCTTAAAAAATGTTTTGTTAAACTATAGTCATTAAACTGTCACCATCTGCATTCTAACCTCCTATGTTCCAGTTGGGGCTGTCCTTTGTAACAGATTATTCCTAACACTATGTGCCAACAGACTGTTGTCTGGAAGACTTGGGTGATGGCTGAGGTTTGGGATCCCAAACTAGAGATATTTAGGTTGTCCAAGAAATTGTAACCATCTTCCTGCCATTGGGCTCTCATTTTAGAAAATGTCTGTTCTCCATCTTCCTTTACACAATCAGAGTCAAGGTTTCATTTTCTTCTCCAGCGCTCCCTAACTGCGTGAATGTGGATTTATTTCATTTTAATAATGAGGTAATAACTAGAAAAAATTGGATAAAAGAATAGGATGATGAAAGAAGTCATGGGAGGACAATTTATATTTGGCATCTAGAGATCTATTACCCTGTATTTCCACAAAAAGCCAAGTGAAAGGAGATGGGCTGAAGTTGTGGGTAGGAATTACAATTATCTGTAACATCATATCCCAGAACATTTGGAATAGCTACATGGATGCTTTGAAATCTTACTTGGCGTCTAAAAGCATAGTCTGGAGACCATTTGACCCTAGGTTAGGTTTGGAGTTTAGCAAGATAAGATTTAATTGTAGTTCTCAGATTTGATGGTCCCAGTACTTGCAGCTCTGGCTGATCAGTATCTATTTGTGAGGAAAAGGAAGAGATTAGGAGAAGATAACCATGGCACAGATAAAATAACTGGCTCAAATACTCCTTTAATAGTTATTCCCTGAAGTCTTGACTCTTTGTGGAGGTAGCATGCTGCATGCAGTAGAAAGATTATCATCTTTGAAATAATAAAGAACAAAATTCAAATTCCAGCTCTTCTTTGTACTGGCTATGTGAGCCTGGGACTGTTGTCTAACCTCTCAGTCTGTAAAATGAAATAATAATACTTATTTAATTGGGATGTTATGAGGGTTAAATGAAATAGCATGTGTACATTACTTGCAGCTCAACAAATGTTGGTTCTCTTTGTCCCCCTCAATGTATCCCTAAATTTTGCACATATACCTGGTACCCCTATTTGCCAGATCCCATTTTTCTCTGCCTCATGTCCATGCACGTGTTTCCCAATGCCTCTAGAGTTGAAGTCTAGGGCCCTGGCTTATTAGTCTGTGATCGCCCTACAAAATGACAGTAAGGATATGGAATTTTAAAAACCGTGCTAACATGAGCCATGGTTGTGGTTTTGTTCCAGTAATTTTTGCTGTTGAGTTTTGGTTGTAAATCAAAGCCAAGAGAGTTCTATCTTCCCACCCACTCCTCTCATCTAAAGTTCCTGATTTGGGGCTAGATCATTCAGGGTGGGATTCAATTCCAAACAAGTATAATGGCAAGGTTGTTTATAAAGGGCATTCAGGGAAAAAGAATCCATAATGTTTACTATGGGGACATTCTTGTTTTTCTTCTACCCTTTTAGTTTGAAAAATATCCAACTTACAGAATGTTGCAGGAATAGTATAATTAACACCCATTTATATTTTACCAAGGTTGAGCAATTATTAATATTTTCCACATTTGTTATCTCCAGTGTGTGTGTGTGTGTGAATAAAATATGACCCATATTCAAAGTTTACTAAATGTTCAGTTTTTCTATAGCAGAATGTTTCTGCCTAATCCCTGTGCAGTCCAGAATTCTGCATTGCATTTGATTGTCATGTCTTTTTATTCTCCTTTAATCTGCAACAGTTCCTCAGCCTGTCATTCCTGACATGGACAGTTTTGAACAGTACAGGTCAGTTTTATAACAAATCAATATTCTTTGGAAGGTTGCTTTGTACACTGATCATTTTTTATAATTAGATTCAGGTTACACAATTTATATAAGAACATTGTTGACAGCAATGAGTGCCATGTCAACAGGGGGCACATCTTTTTCTTCCCTATTGTGTTTGTAGCATCATGCACTAGGACTGGCGTTTATAAGGTGCTTAATGTTTATTAAATGAATGAATGACCTAAGATGTTCACTGCTACTTAGGTCTATTATTTTGCTACTTGAGGGCTACTCCCATTTTTATTATACATGTTTGAAGTCTTAAAGATAACACAGGACCTCTGTAATGATCCCAGAGAGAAGGGAAATGAGATTGGGACTATGATGTGAGGCAATCTGTGGAGTCTCTTTACCCTAGAACTGGGTGGTGATCATAGTGTGTTGAGAGTGGAGGATGAGTAGATGGTCCTTAGCTGGGAAAACACAGCACACAGAAACTAGGAGTACATGGCATGTTTCCTTGCCAAGAGAAATTAGTTATTTACATTTCCAGATTTTACTATATTTCCCTCCCCTCACCCCCATTAGAATCATAAGAATGCCATAGTGAAAATGGACTTCTGTCTCTCCTACTTTCCCAGCTGGGACAACCCCATAATTCTCTCCTTCTCTACACTTCATCTCTCGCCCACCCACACACAAGTGTGTATTTTTTTAACATTTATAAATGGTGGTTGGGTGGCCATTCTTTCTTGATTTGTGTTAAGAAAATATATAACTTTTTGGATTTACAATTTGGATATAGAAGCTTTCATCCCTGTTTCCTGGGGGGAAATGAGGTTATGACAGTTACTCTTTACTTTTCAGAAATGTGTATTCAGGCTTCCATTTGGGGCCCCTTCTCTCTCCAGCTCTGAGCATCTCAGACATTTCTGACAGTTCTACCTGGGGCATCTGGGGCTTGGGACTGGATTCATGAATGTAATTCTTCAAGACTTGCAGTGCCTGGTTCACATGATTCCTACCCTCTTTCTGAGAGTCTACCTACCCTTATCTTGGCAGTCCTTATTTTCACCAGGTTACAGAAAGACATCTTTTTATCTTCATGTCAGCTCCTGATTATCCACAATAATGCTAGAGAATAACATTAAATAGTGAGTGATGCTAAAATGACATTTGTTTGATTTATAAGTGATGGAGTCCTGTCTAGAGATAATCCAGAAAGTGAACAGCTTCAGTCAAGTCAATTCATCATGTTATTCTCCCATGCTGGTGAATGGAATCTCTTCTTTGTCATCTAGTCAGGGAGGCGGATGCAAGAACACAGCATGTTCAACCCTCATTTTGTTTCAGACCCACAAGTTATCTATTGAGAGCTCTGCAAAACTTATTTTCATGCCTTGTTTAAAACTGAGAACCCAATACTTAGCTCACAAAACCTTTTTAAAACTGAGAACCCAATACTTAGCTCACCAAACATTAAAATCAGTAGGCAACATGTAAAACTATCAGCTTTTCTAGGGTTTCCATCACACCCAAAGTGACAGCCAAAGTCTTCACGGTGACTCTCAGACCCTATGTGAAGGATCAGGCTTCCTGCTTTTCTCTTTGATCATCCTTTCCTGCTTCCTCCTTACTCATTCTGTCCTGGCCCCACATGCCTCTTTGTTATTTCTCAAAAATAAGTGGTTTTCATGATAGAGATGTTGATATGACAGAGTAGTATAGGGACCCTGAGATTGTCTCATCCCTGAAACACTGCTATATCAGCATTAAACCATTTTGAACACCTAAGAAATTGATCTGAGGATTCACAGAACAATTAATTCTGCATAATTGGAGCCAGAGAACTTGCCAGGTATGTGGTATAGAGAAGTGATTTGGTAGAGAGAAAAGCTGCAGAGCCTTGGAGTGTAGGGAGCCATTTTCATGGAGAGAAGACAGAGAGAAAGGGGGAGAGTGAAGCACATCGGGATTGCACAAGTAAAGCACTCTTCCTGGAAGTAGCTGGAGAGAAAAAGTGAAAACACTCGCAAGGGACTGAACAAAAAAATCTGTTCCCAGAAACCATTGACAGGGAAAAAGGAGAGGATTTCATTGCTGCCAGGATTCTATAAACAGTGGAGTGCAGAGTGTGAAGTTTCAGAGCTCAGTGCCTGGCGGTGCTGTGGTGAGGAAGTAGGATGAATTCCTTGGAGCAGGCAATGTGTTCTGAGGGGTGCCACATGAGAAGAAGTACTTCCCCTGATTAGAGTGTATTTGATAGAGGTTATATGGCCTCCCCACTAGCAAAACCCCAGGCTGACCCCCAGAGAGCAGCCATGTTTGCTGCGGTATTGGAACAAAGATGCCAAAGGACAGCAAAACTGCCCTCTGTGTGTTGCACAGGCTGTGTGTTGTGATGTGTCATAATCTCTGAACCTCTGTCACAGTGTAACTGCATTAATATTTTCTGGGACAAGCTGGCACCTGGACATTGCTGGGCAAGACCAATCTCCCAGAGAGTTGGCATGGGTCCAAGTGGAGTGGTCTCTGAAGTGTGGGGTTTTTGAAACACGGTTCCATCTCAGATAAAACTTTGGAGGAAGGTGCCACCTGGAAGACAGACAGTTTGGACACTGACAGGGAAGAGGTGGGGAGCAGATGAAAACCTGAGACAAAGGAGGGAGTTTGCAGGTCGGTGAGGGCAAGGGGTTCCTGTGCCAGAGACTAGGGAGCTGGGTGAAGCCATTTTCACATCTAGCATGTGCATGTGCATGTGTGCACACACACAGATGACCCTAGTAAGCTAAGTAGTGCCACCAAGTGAAGAAGGAGCCCTCACACAAAGCCCCATCCACCTGTGCCCTCTAGGCACAGCCCCAGAAGACCAGCACAAACCCCTTCCACAGGCTTATTAGTCTGCAGACTATAGTGTGCTGCAAAGTTTCAGTTATAGAAGAAACTGGATGTAACTTCATTTGGGTTTCATTCTGTGTGCTGGATCCTTTGTTTATTTGTTCATTTTCTTTACTTCCATTTTTGGTTAGGTTGTTCTCCTTGTTCTTTCTTTCTTTTCTTTTTCTTTCTTGTATAAAGAAAGAGAAAATTCTTTTTATTGTTTTGTTGTTTTAACTTTTTAATTTTTATTCTATTTCATTTTCTTTATTTTATTCTACTTTATGGTTGAAAACTTTTTTATTTTTTTAACATTTTCCCTTTCTCTTTTTTCTCTATTCTATCAAGCTTTTCTCAATAAGCAGACCAAAACACACCTAAAATCTAGCTTCCTTTATTTGATTTTTTTGTTTTCAGTTTTTAATTTTTATTAATCTTTTTCTTCCTCCACAATGAGAAGATGGAGGAATTCATGCCAAAACAAAGAATAGGAAGAAATGATGGCCAGGATTTAATCAACAGATATAAGTAAGATGTCTGAACTAGAATTTAAAATCACACTTACTGGAGAGAATTGGACCTCTGGCTTGTGAGCAGGCACCTTCACTTTGCACACAACCAAAGAGCAGTGAGCGCAAAGCCGTGAAGGGAGGCTGAAGCAGGGGCAGGGGAAGCTCAGCCATAGGGCACACAATTGCTTTGGCGGGTATATGGGTGGGGCCGAAGTTAGTGCCCAGGTGCTGCAAGTGGGGCCCACGCGGGTACAGCATGCCTGGAAGTGAAGACCCCGGACTTCGGCCAGCCAGAACCTGATTTAAAAATGGGTGATGTTGAGAAGGGCAAGAAGATTTTTGTTCAGAAGTGTGCCCAGTGCCATACTGTGGAAACGGAAGGCAAGCACAACACTGGGCCAAATCTCCATGGTTTATTTGGGCGAAAGACAGGTCAAGCCCCTGGATTTTCTTACATGGATGCCAACAAGAACAAAGGCATCACCTGGGGAGAGGAGACACTGATGGAGTATTTGGAAAATCCCAAGAAGTACATCCCTGGAACAAAAATGTTCACTAGCATTAAGAAGTCAGGGGAAAGAGCAGACTTGATAGCTTATCTCAAAAAAGCTACTAAGGAGTAATAGTTGGCCACTGCCTTATTTATTACAAAACAAAAAATGTCTCATGACTTTTTTTTTGTCTTTATCAAACTTCTAGTGAAGCAGCTGGTATCCAAACTCTCTTTAAAGCTATTCAGAAGCCACAAGGCCAACTCCCTGATTGGCAGGAGTGTTAACATCCAACCACGGGAACCAGTGGAACTTACTGTTTTGGAAAAATGTTTTGAAAGGGAAAGGTCCAGAGTGAGGGCAGTGCCCTTCTTAGAGGAGTGTACACATGACCTCCAGGACAAAGAAGAATGGGTAGGGTTGGCTGGGAAAGCAAGAAGGCCTTAATTTAGTGGGTGGATATTGGATTTGACAGTGGTTCTTCTTGGGGACATGGGATTGAACTTTTGTTTTGGAGTTTGGAAGTTGCTTAGATACTGAGAGAAACCCAGGGAGGAGAGGGAGGAAAGGGGAAGCCTGGGGTATTATTTCATACAACCTGGCTTCATGTCCTCTGGTCCCTCTCTGCAATTCTTTAAGCACCCCCCCTAAGGAAGCACCACCTTTGGGAGAGACAGTTTCCTAATTAAACTGAGATTCACAGGGACGCCTGGGTGGCTCAGTCGGTTAAGTGTCCGACTTCAGCTCAGGTCACGAACTCGCGGTCCGTGAGTTCGAGCCCCGCGTCAGGCTCTGGGCTGATGGCTCAGAGCCTGGAGCCTGCTTCCGATTCTGTGTCTCCCTCTCTCTCTGCCCCTCCCCCATTCATGCTCTGTCTCTCTCTGTCCCCAAAATAAATAAACATTTTTAAAAAATTAAAAAAAAAATAAACTGAGATTCACAGACCCAGGGCCCTCATTAGGAATTGCTCTTGAAATAAATTATGGTGCATATTCTTTTTAAAAAATTTTTTAATGTTTATTTATTTTTGAGAGAGAGAGAGAATGCAAGCAGAGGAGGGGCAGAGAGAGAAGGAGACACAGATTCTGAAGCAGGCTTCAGGCTCTGAGCTGTGAGCACAGAGCCCAATGTGAGACTCAAAACGAACAAACTGTAAGACCATGACCTGAGTTGAAGTCAGACGTTTAACGGACTGAGGCATCCAGCAGTTCCTTTTTAAAATTTTTTAATGTTTATGATAATGCATATTATAATCTGTTTCCACCTGGGTTTGCCCTTTTCAATCTCTCTTTCTCTTTCTCTCAAAAATCCTACTTATAGGAATCTCAAGATATGCTAGTCAATGAATACATCTATATACTCATTTTTTTCTGTCCTAAGTGCCTTGTATGGTTGTTTCCTAAAATTATGAGCAAATCCTAGTCCTGTGTAGTGAATATTGGGGCTGGAAGTATGGAATTCAGAAGAGGAGGTATATGGATCCTGGTCCTGCCCGCTGAAAACTTTTAGGCAATAAAGGAATTTAAACAACACACCCAGGACACTAACATGCAGAAAGGGAAAGTTAGTTTCAACTGAGCATCAGGTTGGGCTGTAAGTGCTGGCAGGAAGGGGAGGATAGTTCAAGACAGGAATCAGTTTAGGAAAGTCATTTTAGACATGGAATGGGGGAAATGTAAGATGAGGTTGAGAAGGGATAGTCCTGTCATAACTAGACAGGACTGAGGAGGGCATCCCTGGAGGGGCGGGGGGGGCAAGGCAGGTAACTTACCTAGGCCAAAGGCTCATTACAGGAACAGTAAACAAGGATGTGAGGAGCTGAGTTAGGAAGGAGGTGATGGACCTGAAGGTAGGAGGAGAATTAATGTGGGGCTCTGACAGCTGGGTCAGAGAGTCTGGACTGAATATAAGCTATTGGAATAATCACAGATTATTGCACGGAGAAAGAGCATTTCTGATCATGGTATTTGAGGCTGATGTTTCTCTGTTGTTATAAACTGGATTTGTGGTAGGCTTTCTCAGGATTCCCAGTCATGGATTTGCTTTCCCTTCTGTAAGTTTGCTTGTTCATCTCTTGTTCTGTCTGCTTCTGTTGGAATCATAAAATATTTTTATTTAGTTCCCAGATGTTTTGTTCTTTGGGATGCTTCTCCAGTATTTACATACTTTATTGTAGCCCTCTTTCCCTCATCTTCAGTAAAAGTGGGAAGAGCACAAAGACCACCCTGCACAACATAGTTGAGGGAAACAAATGATCAAAAGCCTTACCCCTCTCTCACCCTGCCATTCAGATGGTCCTCCTCTGGGATTCTGGCTCATGGTCCATGGATAGACCTCTGGAGAGTGTAGAACATTTTTTTGAGGTGGTCAACCTCAGAAGGGTGTGTGATTCAACAAATGTTAAGAATCACTGTTGTGTCTTTGTTGGGAGGTAGGTGGCTGGAGACAGTTCCCCAGACGGAGAAATGTGGTACAAGCATCCAGAAACAATTAAAGGAGCTGGAGGAGAAAGAGGAATTGGGGAAAAGGAAATGGGTTCAGAGGGAACTGGTAGGAAGGGTGTCCCATCGTTCCTTGTTCTCCACCCTCTTTCTAGTAGGTATTTCTTCTCTGTATTCTCCAAGTCCTGGCAATTACATGATTCCAGTTCCTTCAATTTAAATCTACTGAGTTCCTGCCATTTATTAAGCAATGAACTGGGTCCTCTCACAACATCACCTCATGCAATTCCTTTGTTGAACCTGAAGTACAGAGTGGAGTCCACCCTCCCTCAGTCGTGGACTGTTAGCACCATCACTTCCTGTTAGGCCCTATATAAATGCACTTTTCCCCCTTTCATTCTTATCTCTATTCTTATTTCTCCTCCTCACTGGAGGCACTTGCTTTAGTGTATTTAGCAAATACTCTTTCAATCCATGGTCTATATGTGTATTTAGATGCATTCATCCACTCAACAACTACACAGTGCCAACTATATGTCAGACACAGCTGTAGGTACAGGGAATACAGCCAGGAGAAAAGAAAAAGTCCTGCTTTAATAGAACTTACTTTCTTTTGGAGTGAAATAAATCATGAACAAATGAATAAGTAAAACATATAGTACCTCAAATATTAAGTGCTATGGAAAAAAAGCATGGTGAATAAGGTATGTTGTGGGTGGCTAGGAGTGGAGTGACTAATGAAGGTTGTGCTACAAATGTACTTTTTCACAAAATGCAGTTAAGGGAGCAACTATCCAAATATCTAGGTTAGAAGTGGTACAGTTATAGGGGACATCAAGTACCAAGGGTGTGAGTTAGGGCCTGCCTGGTATATTAGGAGGCTAGTGGCTACAGAAAAAATGAGTGGGAGAAGAGAGAAACAGAATACTGAGAGGTAGCTGAGTGGGAGAGGAGAATATGAGTGGGAGAAGAGAAAACAGAATCCTCCAGTGACAAATACTGGAGGATTTTGTAGGCCATTGTAAATGCAGATATTGGCTTCTACTCTGAATAAAAAGGGAAACAGTGGAAGGTTTTGAGCACAAGAATTATGTGACATTTTTAACAGATATATGTGTATCCTTGACCAACATACAATATTTTTTGGGCTGTTTTTGTTTGTTTGTTTTGTTTCATTTTATTTATTTTTGAGATAGATACAGAGCAAGTGCAAGAGGGGCAGAGAGAGAGAGAGGGAAATAAAAAATCCCAAGCAGGCTCCACGTTGTCAGTGCGGAGCCTGACTTGGGGTTCAAACCCAAGAATCGTGAGATCATGACCGGAACAAAAATCAGGAGTCATATACTTAACCTACTGAGACACCCAGGAAGCCCATGGCTGTTTTTTTTTTTTTTAATGTACATAAATGGCATTGTGCCTTACACCTCATTCCCCTTTTACTTTTCCTACCTAACATTGTTTCTGAGATCTACCCAAGTTGCTGTCTGTAAATTTGCTTATTTCTCTGACCTGCTGTATAATATTTAATTATGCATATAGGACACATTTTACTTACATATTCCTCTAGTAACAGACTCTTGCATAGCTTCCAACTTCCAGCTACCACAAATAGTCCTGTGATGAATGTGCTCATGTGGGTCTCCTTATGAACTTGGGAGTTTCCTTTAAGTGCTACCTCAGAGAGGGATTGTGGGGTGGGAGGATGTGTGCATTTTTAATTCCAAGGTTGTACTTCAGGTTGTACTTCAGGATGGTGGGCCCAGTTACACTCCTACCAACAGTGAATGATAGTTTATATTTTCTCATCAGATTCCCATGTTGATCCAGTAAGGGAGGTCAAGTAAGGTTCCTGGAACTGAAGCTTAAAGAGATTAGACAAATCACCCTGGTTTATATAGACAAGAAGAAGAGCCAGGGCTGAAATCCAAAATTTCTGACATAATGTTCCTTGTTCTTGCCACTATAGCACCCAGCACTGTCTCTTCCAGAAATAATATGAAGCATCTGTAGACAAAGATATTGTTATAATATTAATTATAATAATTATATTATATAAATATATTATAATTATCATAATATATGTTATAATATTCTATATCACAATTATTATAATTATGTAATAATACTTATTATTATCATTGTATTTGAACTTTGCATCTTTTGATTAGATCTTTTTGATCTAATTCAGTAAGCCTACGACCCCCATGTGTTTAGCACTAACATCTATGCCAGTGTCTAATTAAGTTTCAAGGCAAAGTATATGGAATAAAACTGTTTTCATTGTCTCAGGAGGACCAGCTAACAGACTTGAGTTTTAGTGGATGATTTCAAGGTTAGACATTTATAAAGACTAATTGATTTTAAAGTTTGGGCACTTGGGTCAGATTTTAATATTAAACAGGTAGAGTATATTAAGTATATATTGTTTGTTAGAAACTGAGCTAAGTACTACTTTACAGGTATTGTTTCACTTCACACAACAACCCTATGAAGTATTACTTTTGTTCCCTTTTGACTCATGGAAACTAAAGTTCTGAGGGCTGAACAAATTTGTCCAGAGTCACCCAGTATGTGGTAGAGTTGTGATTTGAACCTGAACCATCTACCTGCAGAGCCTTTACTTCTAACTACCAAAATGTGCTTGCTTATTGTGAAAAGAAAGCTCTTAGAATCTCTTCCCTTTGAAATTGAGGACAATTTCTTATCAGTTGGGTAGTTTAGAGCAGTCATGGGAAGTATGGAGCTATGGAGCTAGTTGGACAAGAATCTCCAGAGGGAGAGGATATTTGAAAATGTGCGCAGGTATCTTCATTATGCCTCCCTCTGTTCCCTGAAGTGAGAACCTCTGCCTTAGGATATCCCACCTAGATTATAGGGCCTGGGTGTGATGCCTTCCAAAAAGTAAGAATTCTCTAATTGAGTGTTGGTGGTTGGCTGTGTAGAACTCAAGGCAACCTGATCTTTTTTAAACAAGTGTCCTCAAAGGCAAACGATTCTTTATCATCCCATGTGCCTTATACCTGCCATGAATGATGTACAGTCAAGGTTTTATCACAGTTGGTTTTCCTTTCATACTTTTCATTTTGCTTGCATTCTACAAGGAAAGTAATACCATTTATATTTTTACCTGAACCAGGTTTATAAATGTTGCTTGGCTACAAAGTATGTATCTCAAAGTCAAGTAGATAGGAATTCTGGATTATGTGCTCTTTCAGGTTTCTTTTCTCAGTTTGTGTATTTGTTCAACAAATATTTATTGAGCACCCAACTCACAGCCTAATTGAGGAGACAGGAAGCTGACCTGGAATTTTGATTCATTAGGATCAATGGCACATGGGGGAAGCCTGGGTGCTATGAGAGCACATATGGAGGGTAGCATAACAGTTAGGGGAGGCTCCCTGGGGAAATAACTTCTGAGCTGGGAGCTGAAAAAGAAGCTGAGGTTAGTATGTGAAGGGGCCAAGAGGGCGTTAGAGACAAGGGAACATGGTGAGTGTAGAAATCACCACTAGAGCAGGAACTGGGCAGGGGATGAAGTTGAAGGAATAATCACAGGTCAGATGATGAAGGAAGGAGGACTAGGAAGGAAGATCAGTGGGAATCACTGAAGGATTTGAAGCCTGGGGGTGGGTGGGGGACATGTCAATCACATTCACAGTGTAGAAAAGTTCCATGAATTAAGAAGTGACCACCCCCCCTTATCTATCTCATGTACTTGTTAGTAAATCATAAAATTGGAACTGGTGGTGGCAAATAAGGAGTGTAGATGGATTTGTACACGGAAGGTCTGATCCATAACCCAAGAGTTCCTTTTGATAATCTGTAGAGAAGACTTTTCAATTTTGACTTGATTTTTCTATCTTTAGAAACCTCTGACATTTCCTAAAATTCTCCCAAACCAAGTCTGAGTAGGGAGGAGAGTGGGGGCTGCATGACTTTGCTTTATCTGTTCTCCACCATTCATTTCCAGGGTTTTGCTATGAATTTTTCATTCAAAGTCTTGCTTCCCATTGGGGAGGGGCCCATTTGAATAGCAGCAGGGGAGGAGAGGGAACCTCATGCAAATTCCTTCATTAAGAAAACATATTTGGCATATTGAAAGCCTGGTTGAATGAGTTAAAAATAACTACTTATGAAAAACTAATAGGAGTTACAAGTGAGTGATTTAATATAAGCTCACAGAGCAGGGTAGATTCTCCAGGCTGCTGGCAGCTGACATCACAGATGGTGCAGGATGTTTATAGAGCATAGTGTGACCAGTGAGCAGAGTTCCTGCAGAAATGAGCTCATCTTCTTTACTAGAATCCAAAGAGGGAAGAGACAGAAGAAAATGTTTAGGTTGTGAGCTTCTGAGCTAAGTGACTTATTTCTTTCCTTCCTACCCATCATACTCTCATAACTATGGATGTAAAAATTGTAGTACATTTTGCCTGGTTGCTTCATAAAAGCACCTTTATATCTCTTCTCCCTTCTTAGAAATGGATTGTTGGTTGGCTACTGCACCTATCTCTCCAATGTTTCCTTACTAAACAGCCTGCTCCTCTCCTTTTTGGAAGTAGTTATAAAGGTCTTGCCCCTTTCTCCCTCTTCCTCTCTTCTCACAACACCCTGTGGGCCTAGGTGGGTAAAGGGAAGGGTTTGGACTATACATCCTTTGTCATCACTGCAGTTAAATGGAAGATGCAGAGTGAGGAGGAAGGGGGACAAAGTGACATCTGACTTTGGCTAGCTGATTTTGGGGCTAAAGATTTTAAGACTGGGAGACCAATGGGGCACCTGGATGGCTCAGTAGGCTAAGCGTCAGACTTCAGCTCAAGTTATAATCTCATGGCTTGTGAGTTCAAGCCCCGCATCAGGCTCTCTGCTGTCAGCGCAGAGCCTACTAAGTTCCTGTCTCCCTCTCTCTCTGCCCCTTTGCATTTGGTGCTTTTTTTTTGTCTCAAAAATAAAACCATCAAAAAAAATACTGGGGGGCCAATATTTGTAATTTAAACTCAGGTGATATTTGAAAATATAGTTCTGTAATTGCAATCAGGCCCTCTAGTCAATGAATTAATGTGCCATAATTCATGCTCAAGCATGGCCCAAACATCTCACATGTGAATTGTTGCACAATAAATTCATGCCATCTTGTGTCTTATAGCTTAATTAGTACATGAAGCTACATGAGATGTACCCAAATTTAAATATATCATGTAGTTCATTAAAAGCAGAATGTTGGGAAGTACTTGGCACTTTTCTAGGGGAAAGCAAGGTTCGTTTTTCTGTGATGTCCTTTAGTGTCAGTTTCTGTGATATTGGGCTACAACAGGTAACCTGATACTTCTAAGCGTTGGTTGAACACCATTGTTCAGTAAATACTTATTGTTTACTTAGGCATTATGGAAGAATAGCACATATAAGATGAAATATGAAGCATCAGCTTTCAAGCCTGAGCAATAGAACTCAGCAGTGACAACCCAACTTGGCTTAACTGAGACTCAGTGAACCCAGCTCCAGACTCTCGGCTCTCCACACTTTCTGCAGCTCTCTGATCCTAGAATCTTCAACTCCAGCTACAATGCTGGGTTAGGCACTTTTCAGATTTGGTCAAAAGCTGCTACGCAGACGTCAGCTGGAACATTTGGTGACCGAGGATGTCCCATGCAGAAGACTGAACACTTTGGATTTAGTGGCCCTGGGTGTATGCTCAACAGTGGGTGCAGTTATATATGTCATAGCTGGTGAAGTGGCTAGAGATAAAGCCGGACCATCCATTGTGATCTGCTTTTTGGTGGCCGGCCTAACTTCTGTGCTGACGGGGCTGTGCTATGCAGAGTTTGGTGCCCGTGTTCCCCATTCTGGCTCTGCATATCTCTACAGCTATGTCACTATAGGTGAACTCTGGGCTTTCATCACTGGCTGGAACCTCATCTTTTCCTATGTTGCTGGTACAGCCATTGTGGTCTTTGCCTGGAGCTTAGCTTTTGACAACCTGTTTGGGAACCAGATCTCTCAGACCCTGCATGAAAACATCTTACTGCATGTTCCCCAGGTCCTTGCAGAAATTCTAGGCTTCTGTGTTGTGGCCCTTGTGTTGTTGCTCATCGGATTGCTGACTCTGAGGGCTAGAGAGTCAGGACTGTTTACCAAAGTAGTCACATTGGTGAGCCTTTTAGTTCTCAGTTTTGTCATCATCTCTGGTTTCATTAAGGGGGACCTGCACAACTGGAAGCTCACAGAAGAGGACTACGTAAAGGCTGGACTCAATGACACCTCAAGCTTGGGGCCTCTGGGCACTGGAGGATTTGTGCCTTTTGGCCTCAATGGGATTCTCCATGGAGCAGCTACCTGTCTGTATTCATTTATAGGTTTTGACAACATTGTTACCAGAGTTGAAGAAGCCCAGAACCCCCAGCATTCCATCCCTATGGGCATTGTGATTTCACTGTTCATCAGCACTTTGATGTATTTTGGTGTCTCTTCAGCACTTACACTTATGGTTCCTTACTATCAGCTTCAACCTGGGACCCCCTTGCCTGAGGTATTTCACCATATTGGCTGGGCCCCTGCCTACTATGTTATAGCTTTTGGATTTTTCTGTAGTCTTTCTGCCAGCCTCTTGGGCTATATGTTCCCTATACGTCAGCTGATATACACGATGGCAAAGGATGGCCTCCTGTTCTCTGTCCTTGCCAGGATCCAAACTGGCACATACATCCCCATAATGGCCACTGTGATCTTTGGCATTATCGCAGCAATCATGGCATTCTTCTTTGGACTCACTGATCTTCTGGACTTCATGTCAATTGGGACACGGCTAGCTTACTCCCTGGTGGCTTTTTGTGTTCTCATCCTCAGGTATCAGCCTGAGGTGAAGAAAGGGGGAAATGAAGCAGACGTGCAGGATGAGAGTGGACCTGCAGAAGAGAAGCTGACTCTACAGGGACTACTTTTTCCAGGCAGTTCCACCCCCACTCCACTCTCTGGCCGGGTTGTCTATGTTTGCTCCTCACTGCTTGCTCTGCTGCTTACTCTTCTTTGCCTGGTGCTGGCCCAGTGGCCAGTTCTGCATTCTGGAACTGCAGTGTGGATTTCATTGGTTGTGCTGCTCCTGGTGCTCATCACTGGGATCACTGGGGTCATCTGGAGACAGCCGCAGAGCTCCAGTCCCCTTCCCTTTAAGGTCCCTGCTCTGCCTCTCCTCCCACTACTGAGTGTCTTTGTGAATGTTTACCTTATGATGCGGATGACAGCTGGCACCTGGGCCCCAATTGGTTTCTGGATGCTGATTGGGTTTACTATCTACTTTAGCTATGGGATCCAATACAGCCTGGTTGCTGAATCCCACTTAAGTTAGCGCTAAACTGTAGAACTTGTACTCAGGAATGCAGTACATATTTGTTTTGACATCATCACGCCTGAATGCAGTCCAGTCCACTGCACAATAATGGTGAATACTTTTGGGCACATGGAAAGCTAGGCCTCCCATGGCATGTTGTTTGGGGGAACATGAATAGAGTCGTGTATTTATTGTGGAGCAAATAATATGTCTTTACATTTCCTTCCTTTTTTTTTTTTTTTTTTACTTGTTTCATTATCAGTTGCATCCATAATTGCTTACCGGCTTTAGAAAATATTATTAAAATAAACTAGAAAAGGTGTTTTTGTTTTCCTTGGATAAATATTCAGTTGTTGAAATAGTGTATTTATGGTAGTTCTATTTTACTTTTTTGAGGAACTTCAATACTCTTTTCCACAGTGGCTGCACCAATTTACGTTCCCAATAACAGTGTACAAGTGTTCCTTTTTCTCCACTTCCTCTCCAACACTTTTCTTTTTTTTATTTATTTATTTATTTTTTTTTTATTAAATTTTTTTTTCAACGTTTATTTATTTTTTGGACAGAGAGAGACAGAGCATGAACGGGGGAGGGGCAGAGAGAGAGGGAGACACAGAATCGGAAACAGGCTCCAGGCTCTGAGCCATCAGCCCAGAGCCTGACGCGGGGCTCGAACTCATGGACCGCGAGATCATGACCTGGCTGAAGTCAGACGCTTAACCGACTGCGCCACCCAGGCGCCCCTCCAACACTTTTCATTTGTGTTTTGATTTTAGCCATTCTGACAGGTATAAAGTGATATTTCATTGTAGTTTTAATTTACATTTCCCTGATGATTAGTGATGCTGAGCATATTTTCATATGTCTGTTGGCCATCTGTTTGTCTTCTTTCCAAAAATTTCTATTTAATTCTTCTGCCCAGTTTAAAATTGGCTTGTGTGTGTGTGTGTGTGTCTGTGTGTGCATGTATGTATATGTACAAATACAAACAACAGGATACTACTTAGCCATAAAAAAACATGAAATCTTGCCATTTGTAACAACATGAATGGACATACAGTATATAAGTGTAAGTGAAATGTTAGTCTGAGAAAGACATATGATTTAACTTTCATATGGAATTTAAGATATAAAACAAACAAACAGACAAAAAAGAGAGACAAGCAAATAAAAAAAATCCAAGACTCTTAAACACAATGAACAAACTGGTGGTTGCCAAAGTGGAGGTGGGTAGGAAAATGGGTGAAATATATAAAGGGAATTAAGAGTGCACTTATCTTGATGCTCCTGAGAAATGTGTGGAAGTGTTGGATCATTATATAGTACACCTAGAGTAATATAATGACACCGTATCTTAACTATTCTTCAATAAGAAAGAGAAAAAGATGAAATAAAAAGATGAAATATGAACTGTGCCCTTAAGGAGCTTATATTCTAGTACAGGAGCTTATATTCTAGTGCCATATTTCTGTAACACAAAAGAGTGTGGTATCATAAGTAATATACAAATAAAGTGCCTTGGGAATTCAGAGTGGAGGTTGATCTTTTGTGGCTGGCACAGTGGTGAGGTTTGATTGGTGAAATCAGAAGACTTTGTAGAGGAATGGCATTTAAATTGGCTCTCTCCAAGAAAAGATAGGATTTTGCTACATGTGGGCAGCAGGGAGAGATTGTAGACACAGAGAACAACACTAGGAAAAGCCCAGAAAAATGAAGCAGTATTCAGAACACACTGAACAGGCTGTTAGCTTGAGCCTTGCTGTGAAGGGAGGGGGGGTGGGCAACAGAACACACACAGGTGGATTGGAGCCAGAGCTTTCCTCTGAGAAGAAAGGATTCTGGCTGTGAACCCACTACATATGCTGAAAATCCATGGTGTTGGTTCATCTACTTGGCAATATCTGTATTCTTGGACTTTAAATTTCTGTACTATTGTCTGCTTTGGTCCACCTGCTCAGAAAGTGCAGAGCTGAGGCCCAGGTATCCTGGGTTCTGGTCTTGTTTCTACCACTAGCCTAGCATGTGACCTTGAGCAAGCTGCTCAGTGCCCTCAATACTCTGCTTATTTATCTGTAATATGAGAGGTCAATTTTTTTTACTTAAAAAAATCTAGGATTTCCTCTGGTTATTCTGTCCTGTTATTCTCTCAGCCAGGTCTCTCTACTGAATGCAATCTGAACCTACATCCTGCCCACTTTTCACTACAGCCCATTGTTGAAGCTACAAATGTCCAATAAATAACACCCCATTTCCCTCTCCTATGTTTGGAACCAATTGATAATCAAGACAGAGACAGATGATCAAACCATCAGCTTTAGATCTGCAGCCTAATTGGCTTGCCAATCACACATCACTAAATTAGATAGACTTATTCCTCATCACAAGTTGTGCTGAGCACCCCCTGCCTCCCATCACAGGAGAGAGCCTGATTTTCTTAAATTTTTTCCTGTATGAGCAAGTTGGAATACATGTGTCCTGTGAGCAGATTGGTTCTGGATAAAAAAAGGAGTCCTCCAAAAATGTGGAAGCCCTTGAAGCGAGCATATCTCTTTGACTCACTAATTAAAGTCACAGTAAAGAGTGGGTATAGGAAGGACTGGATTAGTACTAATTAGGACTGGATTAGTACTGGATTAGTACTCTGCTCAGTGGTGCTCAAACTTTATTGGGTGCCACCTCCCTTGGAGGACTCGTGGAAACACAGATTGCTGAGCCCTGCCCCCATCATTTGGAATTCAGTAACTCTGGGTGGGGTCCAGAGCTTATCCTTCAATCAAGTTCCCAGGTAAGGCTGAGGCTGCTGGTCCAGGGACCCCACTTTAAAAGCCAAAGCTCCAGTTGAAGGCCCTCCACAGGTAAAAATTAAAGGAGGGAAATGAAAGGGCCCTTGTAACACTTGCCTGCTTGTTTCTTTCTTTCTTTCTTTCTTTCTTTCTTTCTTTCTTTCTTTCTTTCTTTCTTTTTCTTTCCTCTTTTTAATGTTTATTTTTGAGAGAGAGAAAGACACAGAGCATGAGCGGGGAAAGGGGCAGAGAGACAGGGAGACAAAGAATCCAAAGCAGGCTCCAGGCTCTGTGCCTAACTTGGGGCTTGAACTCACAAACCACAAGATTATGACCTGAGTCAAATTCGGATGCTTAACCGATTGAACCACCCAGGCACCCTATCACTTGCCTTCTTTAAATGAAAGATTTAGATTAAAATATCATGGTTAATCCTTTCACAGTGGGGAAATCAGTGAATCATTTAACAATATATATGTATATCGAATCACCACAATGTATATTTTAAATATCTTTCAATTTTATATGGTAAGTGTACCTCAATAAAGCTGAAATTTAAAAAAAATACTACAGTTATTTGTATATTTTTTCATTTTGTTTCCTGATTATAGACTATATGTAAGGAGTATATCTTGTTCATTCCCCCAGAGCACCTACATGGGGGCCAGGCACATAAAGAGCATTTAATAAATTCATGTTAAATTGAATTGAGCCTTACACATTTTGTTTTTTTGGCACAGAAAATTCTCCTTCCTTTCAGGCTAGCACTGTGCTACTTATTCTTTAAAATTATCTTCTGGGAGGGGCGCCTGAGTGGCTCAGTCGGTTAAGCTTCTGACTTCAGCTCAGGTCCTGATCTCAGGGTTTGTTCCAGCCCCATGTCAGGCTCTGTGCCAACAGCTCAGAGTCTGGAGCCTCCTTTGGTTTCTGTGTCTCCATCTCTCTCTGCCCTCCCCTGCTCATGCTCTGTCTCTCTCTCTCTCTAAAAAATAAATAAACATTTAAAATAAATAAATAAATAAATAAATAAATAAATAAATAAATAAATAAAATTATCTTCTAGGAGACTTCCTTGACAAACAGCATTTCTCTCCATCTGGAACTATATCTAGAAAGTATCCAGATCTGCACCCAGCATCTAGACCTGTTCCCAGGCACTTGTAGTTTTGCCTTTGGAGCTATTTCTGAGTTTCGTGATTATATTGTCTCTTCTGTCATAGTGGTATCTTGCACAGGGCAAGGAATATTTTCTCCCCTTTCTCTAGACCCAACAGTAAGAACAGTGTTGTTCATTCAAAGAGCAATAAGGAGAGTACAGCTCTGGGGCAGGAGACTGCCTGAAACGTGCTCCCCTGGTCCCAGTCCATCTATTCCCAAGGGATCTGGGGTGGGGCCAGAAGTAGTGAAATTGGCAGAAGGCCCAACTAGCTCTAGCTGCCTCCAGGGGATCCCTGAAGATGAGACTGGGTCCAGTGTGGGCATATCAGGCTTTCTTGAGGGAGAGATTTATGGTTGGCATAGGAAGGCCAGTTTTTGTCTATTGTATTTATGTATGGGGCCTGCCCTGGGAGTGAGGAATAAGAAACTAATTTCTTACTTTAGAATTTCTCATTTTCTCAACCGAGTAGGTGATTCCAGGGAAGCCTGCTAGACGCAGGATTACCATATACTTACCAACTCCTTTACATGCTTTTTTGTTTGTTTGTTTGTTTGTTTGTCTGTTAATTTTCTGGGTTTTTTAATTTACTTTTTAATTTTTTTTTAATTTACATGCTTTTTTGAGACTGGTGCAAAAATCTTGTGAGAGGATCTAAGATTATTTAGGAAGAGAGAATTTATACCCCAAATGGGGAGAAAAACAGATGAAAATAGAAGGAATTAGAAACTGGACAGGGATGGAGACATCATTACTTTGGAAGGGAAGGTAGGAGTAGAAACTGAGAAAGAGGTATCAATCAAGAGACACTTTCTGTTGGAGGATGCCTCTGGAGAAAATTGGCAAATAAAAGAGGGTCAGGTGAATTGGAAAATAAAAGGGACAGTAATTCTATGCTACAGGCACCTTTAAGACTCATGAAAGAATAAGAATATTGTGCGGGATGTGTGTTTTCACACATGATGGGTGTTTATGAGTTAGGTTTGTATTGTGTATTGTGCCATGGAGCAAGATTCCTAAATCAGGAAGGGCTAAGATATGATTATCATACCATCTGGAGGACAGACAGAAGGGTGTGGACAGACAGACTCTTTTGGGGAGACAGTTGTAGCACCTTCTACAGTCATCTAGATCTTTCTCTTCAAAGAATGGTCCATGGGCCAGCAACGTGGGTGTCACCTGGGAGCTTCATAGAAATGCAGAATCTCAGACCTCAACCCAGAGCGACTAAGTCAGAATGTGTGCTTTTAACAGGCTCCCAAGTGATTTGTATGCTCTTTGGGGTGTGAGAAGAACAGGCCTTAGATAATCAATGATAGGTGTGTGACCTCAGAGGAGCACTCAGGAAGGTTTGAAAACTTTGGAATTGGGAGCACAAGAGGAGACACCTAGGCCAGGGAAATTTAATTTGGGGAAGAGGGAGAAATGTGGGCCCTGGCTGCCCTCCTGTCTCCTGGCCTCCCACAACAGTCACTGTGCCAGGGTTTGGCACTATGCCCACTTTGGGAAAATCTCTGCTGTGCCCATGCTGGAGCGTGACTGGACCTCAGGGGCTACCCAGCGGCAAGCATTGCATGGGTCCACTGCTGCCAATTCTGTTACACCACTACTTCATGTGATGGCCTGAAAGGGTCTGTGGAGGTCATACCAGTCATGCCCAACCTCAGCTTGTACTGTCCCTTAATGAAATGAGTGATAAGGCAATGATACTGATTGAAGAGACTATGGAGGTTGGGGGGATTGAAATAGGAGTTCTTAACTTACTGTCACAGAAATTAGGATCCTTTCATCTTTCAAAAGTTTAAGGAGAGACCAGATGATTGTGTTAGTGGCATACCCTGGTAACAACCAAATTAATGCTTTTTAAGGGATCTTTTGATGATTTTTAATGAGTTAATAACAAAATATATGAGAACATAATTCCAGACCCCTGGACTGATAAGCAATGTAATAATGTTACCAGGGGTCATTTGAGAATTTTCTTCAGCCTTTGAGGGTCTGTGTACCTCATTCACAATCATAATGAGTGATAGAGAGACCAATATTGAAGGAAAATAGATTGAGATTGAACATAAGGAAGAATTTTCTGAGATTAGAGGGTAATGGGGGGAGATGAGAGGGTGCAGTATCTTTGACCGAGGACATGGCTGTCTCACTTGGCTTTGGAATACTAAGATGGGCTCCTACCTAGAAACAGGGAAGTCTAAAAAATGAACTATTGAATTTTTTTTATCCCAAGAAATCGTCAGTCAACTCTCAAAATAAAAGGCTGAGGTGGATATGTGGTGTATGTAAGGTGGTGAGGTATGGAGATGATGAGTGGCAGAAGGAAAAAAAAATCTTTTTAGAGCATTGAAATCTGCTAACAATTTTATTTAAAATTTTTTTAACGTTTTATTTATTTTTGAGACAGGGAGAGACAGAGCATGAACGGGGGAGGGTCAGAGAGAGAGGGAGACACAGAATCTGAAACAGGCTCCAGGTTCTGAGCAGTCAGCACAGAGCCCGACGTGGGGCTCGAACTCACGGACAGTGAGATCGTGACTTGAGCCGAAGCTGGACGCTTAACCGATTGAGCCACCCAGGTGCCCTTGAAATCTGCTAACAATTTTAAAATAGGGCTTGGACTTAGGGGAATAAATTGTATGTTAGGATTGAAATAAGAGCTTTAGGTTTCCATGTGCTTCTCTCTCCATGTATTTATCTTGTCTCATTGATGAGGTTTAAAAACCTCTTAAGGGAAAAGAAAAACTTTTTTATGTATTACTTCTTTATATCTCCAATGCCCCCAAAATGGTGATGATAATAATAGCTACCATTTGTTCAGTACTATGCCCTATACTTTTCTCCAAATACTGTACATAATCACCTATTAAATACAGAATTTCTATGAGTGAATATTGTTATGCTCACTTTACTAAAGTTGAAAATAAGGCTCAGAGAGGTTAAGTAATTTGTGCCAAGTGAGTAGTGAAGCTAGGATTTGTATCAACTTTGAGCAAAGTCTCCTGTTGCCAATCCCTGAGCTATACATAGTCTGCATAGAGTAACAGATCAGTAAGGATAGATGATCATTGAAACTTGATGGCATAGAGATATTTTAAAGGCAGTGGATAATTACAAATAGTGAATAATTAGAAAACAATTTCTATTTCTTTTGTGGCATGTAGTCAGACACACACTCAATGAGACATGTAAGATTATATTCAAACATTCTCTTATTCACCTTCAGTGTGCACTACCCTGCAGTCAAGAGCTTGGAAAGAGTGCAACTGGGTAAATATATTCATAAAGTACCACAGCCAAAGTCATGTGTGTGTGCCTACTATATGGACATATCTGTTTTAATCTGAATGGAATGTGCACCAAGTAGTGGGTATGTTTTTCTTGGTAGGTCTATATACATGAGGATGTTTGTTAGACTTTTTGGGTATGGTATGTACATATGTGTGTGTGTGTGTGTGTGTGTGTGTGTACAAATCCTGAAGGAGTTCAATAGGGTATAAAGAACTAGCTGCCTTCCACTCTTGGCCATGGTTGGTCTTTTTATACCAAACCCTGATATTCACTTTTCATTACTTCTCTAGGAAACATCAATGAGTTTTCTTTCTTGGAAGATTATGGCTAAGATTCTGGGTTACTTGGAGCCCCTATAAATATGCTACAATCAAAAGAGGTTTGCAGAGAAAGAGAAACAGCAGCCTCAAGGCAATCATCTCTTGTCTTTTACTTTCTAGCCTAATTCACAGCTGCCCTTGCATGCACACCACTCATGTAACCACCTCCTCTCTCCTAGAACCCCTCATGGAAGGAACTAAGAGAAGACATTTTATTTACTTCTTTGCTTTCAAGTGGGACTCTATTTGAGCCATCTCAGAAAGAGGAGAATTAACTATTATACTAATTTAGGAATCTAGAGTTGAGATTGTGAAAAACTGGTCATTTGTGGAACTAATTTCATAAAAAAAAAACAATGAACTTTGACAGAAGCTGGGATGGTAAGAGGAGCTGAGTGTCTCTGTTTACATCTTTAGAAAATCTTCAGCAAAAGTCCTGGAAGTAGGAGACAGGATGATCTGCACTTGGTTTAAAAGCAGACAGAACACAGGAACCCCCTCCCCTACCTTCCAATGCCAGTACCTGGGAGACTTTTTTATGAGGGATTTTTATGACAAACTTTACTTTACATCTGATATTTCACAACATCTCTTTTCCAGAGAAGGAGGAAATACAGATATTTATTGACATACAGCATCAGAAGATGAGGAACATTTGCTATAGTGATGGACATAAAAAGGGTTTCTCCCTTTCCCTGGGTATGCAAATTTCCTGACTTAATTTGTGTACTTAATGCTTGTCTGTATTTTGCTCTCTCCTCATTAATGAGATTAAGAAATCATTTCATTAAGAAAGGACTTAGTAGATGGGAGACAGGAGAGGAGAGACATATAGATGGAGGCATAATGGGTACCCTGTACCATTTGAACCCCATACCCCTTCAAGAAGACCAGGTACAAGAGAAGTGGGGATAAATGGAACCTGATATGGGACACAGGTCCTGGCTCCTGTCTTCTGTATTCATAACCTCCAGCTTCTGCAGTTTTACTTTGAATTTCACTGGTCTTTGCTTTTCAGTCTCTCATGTTGAACAGAAATTCAGTATCAAATGATGCCCAAAGTCAAGAAATCCTTCCTAGTAACTGTGTTTTTCCCTTGGAAAAACATGCTTTCAGTCTCTGAGTACTGATATCCTACACAGTCATCACAGTCCAGTTTAAATGTTACCTCTGTTCACACCTTCCTGGGTAATCTGTATCAGAAGCAATTTATTTCCTTTGATATCCTCTAATCCTTTGTTTCAGTCTTAACCATAGCTGTCTTTTCCCACACTGTCTTCAGTTGTGGTTACCCTGTGTCTTCCCTCTCTCCCTCACTCAACTGTAAGCTTCTGGGGTGGGAAGACTGTGCCCTGTATATTTTTATATTCTCTCCACAGGGCTTAACACAGAGCTAGAGAACTGTTAAATAACTTTCATTCATGGTATACAGTTGTAGAGAAAGAGGCCATGGGTAGACATGTAGAAGTAGGAGCATTATGAATATTAATTAAAGATATATTGTTAACATAGGTCTCCACATGATACTTTCAGGTATAGATCATATTATTAGGAAATCTTTGTCCCACCAGTAAATTTATTCCTGTACAATGTATTTATTTACCATTAATTATTTTACTCATTCAAATATAGAGTTTTTCTTAGTGAGAAATAGATAAAAAAGAAGATGACAAGTGTTGAAAAAGTACAGAGTGTGATAAACGACTGAAAAAAAAAACCACAAGGTCTTATGAAAGGGAATAACAGGGATTTTTCCTTATTTTATTTTTATTTTTTTAAGTTTATTTATTTTGAAAGAGAGAGAGTGGATGGGAAAGGGGCAGAGAGAGAGAGAGAAAAAAAGAAAGCAGGAGAGAAAAAGAGAGAAAGAGAGATAAAATCCCAAGCAGACTCTGCACTGTCAGTGCGTGGAGCCCGATGTGGGGCTTGAACTCATGAACAGTGAGATCATGACCTGAGCTGAAACCAAGAGTCAGATGCTTAACCGACTGAGCTACCCAGATGCCCAGGAAATTTTTCTTAGAGGTTAGGAAAGGCATTTATGGTCTCTGTCATATATTTGTCTGTCTGTTTATAACTGACTAATCAGCCCTTAGTACAGTCTGGATCACAGGTGTTTGCTTAGTGCAAAAATGGAAAATACACACCTAAGGATTACAAGTTTGAAAACAACTCTCACACTTCTTGCACTATTTCTGTGACTTCAGTGATCACTTATGTTTATTTTATATCAACAGAATAGTCCTTTTTGGAATGTATATATGTATATATTTTGTCTGATTATTCACTATAATCAGAAAAGCATTCCCCAACTGCATTTAATCTATCTATGTCTCTTACTAGACATAGGAAACAACATAAGGTCTTATCAATTATTTAAAATGAACTAAGGACCTAGCATCTATCTGGAAGCTGAATTCAATACACTAATTAAGAAAGGAGGGTGAATTTTCTGACCAAGTATCACTAGTTTTAAGTCCTCTTGTCTGCTCTGCCATAACTAGGACCAGAGTTTGGTTCAGGCAGTTTTGGGGTTCCTCCTAACAACTTGTTCTCCCCTCCTCCTCCCTATGCCTAAGGTGAAACTTGTGACGTACTAAGAACTTGGTCCAAGGGGCACCACACAGTCTCTAATATCTGAAAGCAAGAAAAGTATGGGGGCACCTAGAACAAACAATCCTAAAATTTGTATGGAACACAAAAGACCCCAAATAGCTAAAGCAATCCTGAAAAAAAAATGGAAGCATCATATTCTGGATTTCAAGTTATTTTACAAAGATATAATCATCAAGACAGTATGATACTAGCAGAAAAGCAGACAGATAGATCAATGGCACAGAATAGAAAACACAGAAGTGGGCCCACAACCATATGGGAAATTCATCTTCAACAAAGCAGGAAAGAATATCTAGTGGGAAAAGATAGTATCTTCAACAAATGGTGTTAGAAAAACTGGACAGCAACATGCAGAAGAATGGAACTGGACCACTTTCTTACACCATACACAAAAATAAATTCAAAATGGAGGAAAGAACTAAACGTAAGATAGGAAATCATCAAAATCCCAGAATATATAGGCAGTAATCTCTTTGATCTTGGCCACAGCTTCTTACTAGAAATGTTTCCAAAGGCAAGGGAAACAAAGGCAAACATGAACTATTGGAACTTCATCAGGATAAAAAGCTTCTGTACAGCAAAAGAAACAATCAACTGGGGTGCCTGGGTGGCTCAGTCGGTTAAGCATCCAACTTTGGCTCAAGTCATGATCTCACGGTTCGAGAGTTAGGGCTCCACATCAGGCTCTATGCTGACAGCTCAGAGCCTGCTTTGAATTCTGTGTCTCCCTCTCTCTCTGTTTCTCTCTCTCTCTCTCTCTCTCTCTCTCTCTCTCTCTCTCTCTCAAAAGTAAATAAAGGTTAAAAAAAAAGAACAATCAACAAACTGAAAGGCAGTCTATGGAATGAGAGAAATATGCAAATGACATATCTGATAAAGAGTTAGTATCCAAAATCTATAAACAACTTATCAAACTTAATACCCAAAAAACAAGCAACCCAGTTAAGAAATGGACAGAAGACATGAATAGATACTTTTCCAAAGAAGACACCCAGATGGATAACAGACACACAAAAAGATGCTCAACATCACTCATTATCAGGGAAATGCAGATCAAAAGAACCATGAGATACCACCTCACACATGTCAGAATGGCTAAAAGAAACAGTAAGTGTTAGCAAGGAGTGGAGAAAGGGGAACATTCTTGCACTGCTGGTGGGAATGCAAACTGGTGCAGCCACTCTGGAGAACAGTATAGAGGTTCCTCAAAAAACTGAAAGTAGAACTACCCTATCCTAAGCAATTGCACTATTAGTTATTTACCCAAAGGATACAAAAATATAGATTCAAAGGCCTACATGCACCCTGATGTTTATAGCAGCATCATCAACAATGGCCAAACTGTGGAGAGAGTCCAAATGTTCATCAACTGATGAATGGATAAAGAGATGTGGTATGTATATATATATATATATATATATATATATATATATATATATATACACACACACACACACACACACACACATACATATATACATATATATATACACACACACATATATATATACATATACACATATACATATGTGTATGTGTATATGTATACACATGTGTATATATATATACACACACACATATATACATATAAAATGGAATATAACTCAGCCATCAAAAATAATAAAATCTTGTCATTTGGAATGATATGGATGGAGCTAGAATCCATTATGCTAAGTGAAATATGTCAATCAGAAGAGAAAAATACCATATGATTTCACTCATATATGGAACTTAAGAAACAAAACAGATGAACATATGGGAAGGGGGTGGTGGGAAAGAAGAGAGGTAAACCAACCACAAGATACTCTTAATGATAGAGAACAAACTGTAAGTTGATGGAAGGAGATGTTTAGTAGATGGGTGATAGTATTAAGGAGGGCATTTGTTGGGGTGAGCACTGAGTGTTGTATGTAAGTGATAAATCACTAAATTCTACTCCTGAAACCCATATTGCACTGTATATTAAATAAAATTTAAATTAGAAAAAAAAGTACGTGGGGGTGAGGGGCGGTTAGTAAGAGCTAAAGATGGATCTGGAAGAAGGACATGGAGAGAGGTGACAGGGTACCTACAGAGCCACTGTCTTTGGGGTTGGGAAAGAGGTGGAACTCTGTGCTCCAGCCTATCTGCTCAGCACAGGTAATACCCACGAAGCCACCCCCAACACCACAAACTTCCCACTGTGAAAGGAATTTGCACTACCTCCATGCTCTCACTCTCCTAGTGGTTTACTGACTAGGGGTGGCCCAGCTGGGAGAGTTTGTACTCTGCCAGCAGAAGTCAAGCTGAGAGACTGTGTCCTGAGCCTGTGCCTGATCCTGAGAATGTGAACTACAGGTGCCCAGCAGCTTACACTTAGTGTCCTTGCATACTGGTTTGGGCTGTGATTCAGAAGCATAAACATGTCTCTGATTCCAAGGTTTTATTTTACTGTCACTACACCTGAATGTAGTTTTTCCATGTAGATTTGATAAAGAGAAGACAGAAAGAAAGAAAGAAAGAAAGAAAGAAAGAAAGAAAGAAAGAAAGAAAGAAAGAAAGAAAGAAAGAAAGAAAGAAAGAAAGAAAGAAAGAAAGAAAGAAAGAAAGAAAGAAATCAAAACAAAGTAAAGAAGATGGATTACCAAGAGAAGCTTGGCAAATTGTCTAAACACAGACCAGAGTTCTCACAGGACAGAGCAGTCTCAGAATAAATGAACTGCCTCAAAGTTTTCACTATTCATTCCTGAGAGATATTTGGCATAGGGACAGTTTTTAAACTCTTATGCTTTAGGCAATATTATCTTTCCCCACCTTTTGCTTAGCAATCCAAGATTGTATATTTTGGAAGCACATTATTCATGACATATTAAAGCAAAGCAATACTAGTGAATTATTCACTGAGAAGTTATTTCCATTTACAATTTTGACCTCAGCTAAAATTCCCAGTATTATAGCAAGTTGCTTGCCATTTTGTCAAAATAAATGAACATTCCTCCCAAGTTTCCAGTAAATAGCATGTGTGAAGGCTGAATTAAATATTCCCAACCTTAATTTAACTGCTAATACCATTTTGTAATATTCATTTGTTTTAAGAAATGGCTAATTTTTTTAAGGAATGTTTTTTACTATATTCTAATTCACTATTTTTCATTATTTTGCTATTTACTATTGCATTTACTGTTTCAAATGATATTTTCCCTTGGGGTTGTATTATAATATTAAGAAGGTACAATTTCTCTAAATGGCTCACTCTAAAACTGGTAATTACAACCCCCTTTAATTCTTTAAATTCTGGAAATAGCCATTTTATATAAATGGGAAAACCTACCATGTAATTATTGATATTTACTGATACCCTAATAATTATTGTGCTTTGAAAATAGTAGGCAATTTTGCCTAAATAGTAGGCAATTCAATAGTGATTCTAATTCCCATTTCTAGCTTAGACAACCAAACAAAACATTTCTGGGAGGAGGAACTAGTGCTTTCAGCCCATTGTTTATTTCTGTAGCTTCTTATTTTCACATGATCTCACTCACACTGTGCTCTAACTACATTGAACTACACTGACAGACCCCAGGATATGGTATGTTCTTTCTTTTTTTTTAATTTTTTTTTTTAACGTTTATTTATTTTTGGGACAGAGAGAGACAGAGCATGAATGGGGGAGGGGCAGAGAGAGAGGGAGACACAGAATTGGAAACAGGCTCCAGGCTCTGAGCCATCAGCCCAGAGCCTGACGCGGGGCTCGAACTCACGGACCGCGAGATCGTGACCTGGCTGAAGTCGGACGCTTAACCGACTGCGCCACCCAGGCGCCCCGGTATGTTCTTTCTTAACATTTGCACATAACTTTTTCTGTGAGGCTTTTCCTCCAACTAATTTCCCCTAGCTAAATCCTCACAGACCTTTGGTTTCAACAAGCCATCACCTCCCCTAAGAATCTTTATTGAATGTCCTTAAGACTGACCTATGTGTCCTTTCTATATGTTCCAGTAACACCTTGTCATTCCCTGGATTTAGACTTATATCAACCTGTCCCCTACCTCCAACCCATAAACTCCTTAATCTCAAGGATTATTACTAGCTTCCCTTTGTATCCCCAGTCTCCAGTTAGTAATGAGTGCTTAATGTAAATGCCCTGAATGAATTAGCAACTAGGTGGATCATGAGACTACCTGGAAGTCCCCTAAAGACCTTTCATTCATTTTCCAGGGTCAAGATCTTCCTGTATATTATGAAAGTTAGTTTTCCTTTAGGGAAGGCAAAGTAAAGAACAGACTGGAACTCAAGCTCCCAGAGGAAATGGGGAAAGGTCATTAATTGAATTATTGTTTAATTATCTTGATGTTTAACTAACTTCCATTTTAGTTTAGCAACATTTTAACATCAGTTATAGTGAAGATAAGAAAAATTCAGATTGTTTTCTGATAAATAAATAAAATATTTCTCACAGCTAGTTATTATACTAAAGGAAAAGAAAGGAACAACAGTTTGTATTTATACTTTTTGTTTATTAAAATTTCTTGTAGTTCCCATAAATTGAAGGTATAAAAAATAAAGCACGTTTTCTTGCAAAAGAAAAGGAAGACTAAATTATGGTATCAAACAGATGTGTTATAAAATACTGACATTAGAAATAGGTTGTATCAAAGAATTTTATCTGTTTTAAAAAGAAAAAAATATTTTGTTTCAAAAAATACTGCAAATACTGCCTCATCTTACCCATTATTTTTTTTAAGTTCACATTAGCCTGAGATAGATTTATATGAAAATTTTAGAAAATTTCTCCTTTTTAATGTTTAAAATATTTTCAGGTTTACTTTAGAATTCCAGCTGTCAAAATGATCTTCAATTAAATCATATTTGGTAGCAACAATGATTGACATTGAACATGTCAACTCAAATACATCAAGCTAAAAGTGAGAGAAAATTTGCATCTTGTCCTTAGACTTGGAAGACATAAATTCCACCAATTTGTAGTTTGGTTCAGGTGAGGTCATTTATTGTATGGGTCACATTTTTAAGAAGAGCTATTTAAAAAACATTTTGTATGACACCAAAAAGCCACACAACCCTTCTATGCCAGCACCTCCAGTGTTGGGGACTAGGAAAGGGAAGGGGGCTGGAGTGGGCGATGGCATTTCAGGAGCCAAAGGGAATAAGGGATGCCAGTGGAAAGAACTCTAAGAGGAGTTCCTGAATTCAGAAATTCATGGGTTCTTGCTGGAGCCAAAGACTCCCCCAGCCTGGGCAGCCCCAAGACCCAGGGCCAGCTCTGCAGGGAGAGCCATTGTCTGCCAGCTTCTTGTGGATGCAGAGCTCTTCCCACATCACTGCTGACAAGGTTCTGCTCAAGCCCATAGCATAGTGGTCCTTCCCCGCTGGTGGAAATTGCACATTTCAGGAGAAATGATGTTTGTTTCTTCTACCTCATCTTTCTCGCCATCTCACCTGGTTTCTGGAGCCACTCTTGACCTCCTAAGGCTGGGAGTCTTCTTGAGATTTCACCCTCTTTGCCATTACCTGACATTTTAAGTTCTGCTTTGGGAGATATGCAGTGGAGACAAGGGCTGAGATCAAGATATTGACCCAAAAGAGCAATTTATCTTTCTCCTTGGGTTCCATCTACAGCCTTAGATACCCTTTGAAAACTACCTGGGAGTTTTCAAACACAGACAGCAGGGGCTAATGGCATTCCTGGAGAAAATAGATCTGGAGTAGAACAGGCATTATTCATCTAGGCTTCTGCAAATTTGCAGATAAACTCAGTCCATCAGCCTCAGCAGTGAGATGGATTAGCATGAGCCAGGAGGTTAGAGACAGGGATGATGGAGGGAAAAGGCATATTTGAAAAATGCTGACAGAACTTCTTATCTACTAGCTCTGGAATCCCTCCCACCCACCAGGCTGCCCTTGGCCCTCCCCTTCTACTACTCAATGCTCATTAGTGACTTCCTGACTTTGGGGAGACACCCATGGGGTCAAGTTGCATTGAGTGGGCAAGAGGAGGGGAGGTGGAGGGTGGGCACCAAGTAAAGGAGGCAAGAGGAGGGGATTGACTGGGATTTTAGCTGGGGACCCATGGTCACTGGGGTGCTTGAAAGTTTGACAGGGGAAACTGTCCTGGCAGCAGATACTAATTGCTGGGGGTGAGTGAGCAAGTGTGGGGAGAGGAGGGAATATTGAAAGAGACTGGGTTCCACTGCTTTAGTTTTGAGAGACCTGGTGAAATAAAATCCAATGACTTTGAGAGCTTCCTATGTATAAGAAGGGTTATAGGTGCCGAGAGGGAATAAAAGAGGGACACACGTAATTTCTGGTCCCTTTCCTATCTCTTCCCTAGACTGGTTGCCCATGTGTTCCTATCTGAGGGGTGCAAGGAGCCCATGGGCAATTGTTGTCCAGGGTGCAGAGGCAAAGATTACAGGCTTTCTGTATTCACACCCCACTCCCCTCCAGCAAAGCACCTCCAGTGGGCCTCCTTCCTCTCCTCACTTCTCTTCTTACAGAATGCTCCAGACACATTGATACCAAGTAAAAGGGGACCTATAGTTCCATTCCGGAATTTCCAGTGGCTCCCAATTGATGGGCTGGGGGAGGGGGGAGGACAAACCTCAAGAAATGACCAGCCATCATGGCAGGAAGGGAGGCAACCCACATCTGGAGTCCTAGAGAATGTGCTGTGAGGAGAGTGCTTCAGTCAGAGCCTAAGCTACAGGCTAACCTGCCAACCAGCCATCTTCCACTCAAAGTGCTGCTGGAAAAGTCCCCTTCCCACCCTCCATGCCAACCTACACTTGTAACCACAGGGTGGCAGGGGGAGATGGAATAAGGAAGAATGGATACAGGGACAGAAATGTCCAGTAAATTCAAGCCAAGACTGACAGATGGGATCAATAAGGCGAGCCAGTCTTAGCACCCTGTAGAGTTCAATAGATCAAGACACAGAGTCAACAGAGACAGTGGGCAGTGGAACAGACAGGGAGACATACCCAGAGACAAAAGAGAGGAAAAAGAGGAATATCCAGAGAGAAGAGTGAAAGATCCAAGACAGATACAAAGTGACACCCAGAGGCTAGAGATATTAGAGACAGACACTGTCTCAGAGACAAGAGTTGGACCCAGGCTCAGGGGGTCTGAAAGCCATACACCCAGAGCCAAAGACAGATCCATCAACATGAGGTCAGGGCTGAGGAAACAGCCAGTGAAGTGCACACAGAGAGGGAGGGAAAGGGAGACAGAGAAGGAAAAGGAGGTGGTGGGGACCACAGGGTGAGGCAGTGAGAAGGGACAGATAGAGGTTGCAAAAGGTGGGATGCAGAATCTGCAGAGTCAAGGATTCTGCTGACCTCTCAGAGATAATTTAGGATATAGGGGACCTATCTGGGATGTAATTTCGGGTATGGGGGGGATTTCAACACTGTCAAGTAGAGGCAGCAGTGCCCCTTTTTCCTGAGACTAATGGCTTCTTGGGTCCATCATTTGTGTATTCAGTCCAGACTCTAAGTAGGCTCCATCTTCTCCATCTCTGATAAGTCTTGCTTCCGTTTGAAGATTAATGTTATGGGAAGGAGGAGGTACCTTCCTTTGGTCACTATTCCAGGGTCTTGGAAGCTCTATGTTTTGAATGCCTAGAGCAGGAAGCTCTCTAGGCAAGGACTGTATCTTTTTCTTTATTCCTCCAGCACCATGCTCAATGCATATTCAGTTAGAATGTGCTATGAATACTGAGAGATTGTCTCAGGAAATCCCTCCTAGTGAATCTTAAGCTAATTCTCTTTTAGTTTTATTCATACAGTGATGGGAAATATGGGTGAGGCAGTAGGATAAATGGTGTTGGTAGAGGAACCTAGTAGGAGATTTTGGAAGAGATGGCTGGGGAGGGTGCTTCTATCCTTGTTTAAAGGACTCCTGAGTGTGCTCTTTAGCTGGATATGGAACTGGCCTCCAAATCACCACAGGCTGACTCCAAGTGGCTCCCTACACTCTCCTCCTGCCAACCAGGACCTCCTCCATACCCCGGACCCCAGGAAGCTTTCTTACTTCTCAATTCACATCTTGCTGTCACAAAGTCCTGAACAAAGTCCCATTTAAGTCTTCACTCCACCCACTTACCCAGACAGGATCCCATTAGTCTTCCATTGCCCACCTCCAGCTTTCCTCCAGGATTCCAGCTAAGCCACCTCCATCATCTCCCATCCTTTCCTTGCCCTGGCCTTAGCAAGATAGGAACCCCAGAAGCCACACCTCCCTAGTGTCCTGCCTCCCCAGGGTCCCACCTCCTGAGGGCCCCAACTGTCTGACACTCTCTAAGCTCCACTCCAACTCCTGACTCTGCTTGGCCAACCTCCTTACCTGTCCCTGGGTTTGATTTGCACTTTCTACTCAGGTCTCTCTCCTCTGAGGTAGGAAAAGACCATGGGTAAGTGATTTCTCCTTTTTGAGGTTGGAAATAAAACTGAGACAGAGCCAGAGAGGAAGAAGGCTGGGCACGAAGTGCACCTGGATGTCCAAGCCCTGTAGGATTTGAACAGGAGGTATTTCATGGCACCATACATAGACTGTGGATTGGGGTTGCAGATCAGAGGTCCTGCAAGTTGGGAAGGGCAGGTAGGTTTGTAGGGGTCACAGTAATTTGGTCCTCCACACCAGAGAAATTATCAGCTCTGTTGAGGAAAATATGAAGCAGGGGAGGTTATTCCTTGGCACTTCTCCAGCATCCTTCCCACCTCTTTTCCCTGCCCTCCTTCCTGGCCTTTCCTTATTGGCCCAACAGAATTTGCTTTATTCATCTTTGTCTTTCCCACAGGGCTCAGCACATAGTGTGCTTAGACACGTTCTTTGAATTAATGAAGATTCTTCCACCTGGCTTTTCTTTCCTCTTTCATGTTTTGCCACACTTTCTCACTGGAGATTCTGAAAGTGTGTCACATCTTCTTAGGGAGGACATTGTTGTGGAATCTGCAGAATATCAGGTCCAGTTTGATACGGTGGCACCCCCACCATCAGAAAGAATTTGAGGGTCTTCTTTCTCCATGCTCAAGGAGCTAGATATCTATTTTTACAGCTGCTGAAGGTATCTCCTTGCTTTTCTTATCAAATTTTAAAAAGTTGTGGTGAGGATTGACTAGAGTCTAGTTCAAGCTGTAGAAAAAGATTACCAAATTCCTCGGAGTGTGGCTGCCTAGTGGTCTTTAGAAACACTGGGTCTGCAAGAGGCAGTTTGCTGTTATCACAAAATATATTTGTAACTCTTTAAATTTAAAGGTCCTTGGAGTATTAAACTGTTCTCAACCCTCTTCCCTTCCCCACCACCATGTATACTGTGGGCTGTACCCCAATACTAGAAGCCCAGACAACACTTATCCATGCATGACACCTGTTTTATTGATTATATATGGCAAATGTTTATTCCTAAATTGCCTTTATCTTGCCCTCTAGCAGTTCTTGGGTAATTTCTCTACATTTTCAATTGACAAATGTTACATGCTTCCGGAAGATAGATTCATTGTAACCTTAATTTAAGCAAAATTATGTGTAAAGGACAATTTATTTCACTAAGTATATCCTGAATTCATAAATATGAGCTGGGATTGTATTCTTTTGATTTATCGGCATCCCTTTTTTCTTTAAGTATCATAGAAATTGCAAAGCAGAGTAGGGATTAGAAATAATGAGGGAAGAAGGATAATGATTGTCCCTTAAAAAGTGGTGGTTGAAGCTTTTTGTGGTAGATTATGTTGCCATCTGAATGGGGCAGATGGGTCTTGGTGGAGAAGTCATATGGATCTATATTTGGATAAGAAATCAGGACTTTGAAGCATGATACAGCTTTCAAATGACTTAGATGATCTGGTGTCTTTCCTGCAACAAAACAAAATGAAACAGTTAACTTTCAAAGGGAACAGGTGGTAGTGTAGAGCATCTACCTAGAGTCTATAGAGGAAAAAGAGCACAGTCTGGTGAGAGTGAACAGAGAAAAATACAACCTGGTACTTACACAGGAAACAGAAGGACACATTTAAAGATATGAAAGATGATAACCAGCAACATAGTTGGCCTTTCCTAAGCTACCTTGTGTGCAGTGTAGTACTCTGGGTGTGTGTTGGGAGAAGGTCCATGGAAGATGGAGCCGTAGGCTCTGACCTCGCACAACTGCTAGACTAAAAGTGGAGACAGGGTATTGGTGATACATGGGACCAATGGATGGACTTCTAGATTATCTTTTTACAAGGCAAGGAAGGATTTTGGGGGGAAAGAAGTATAGCTCTTTATCAAAACTTCTTGGAAAAAAATATGAGAAAATCAGTGTTTACTATAGACAAAAACTATACAACGTTACAGTTGTAGTTTGGAAAATAATGTAGTGAGACACTTGAACTTCCTTCTAGTGCTTTGTCCTGAGGACTTTTATTAGGTATTCTGTTTGACAGGATTCAGGGTTGAGAAAAGGCAGTAGAGAATCATAGGGGAATATAGAGAAGTAATTGATTTTCACTGTTGACATCGATGTATCATATCACTTTCTAATCCCTTAATGGCACACATTTCCTGACTTTCTGTTTATCATTTGAAAAATCTAATTCTGATTCTTCCTGGTAGCCCATCTAGTTTCTGAATAACTCTAGAAGCAGAAGTTCATATTTTTCTGATTTGTCAAGTTGATCATCTTGTTTTAGTGTGATTGAAATATTAGGAATTTCCAAAACTGGATTATGACTGAAACTAAACCTGTCAATGTGTCAAATCGTGAATGAGGAATGTTGCATTTAACTGTGTCTTCTCCAGAATTATCCAAAAGGGACTAAAAAAAGTACTTTGTTCACAACCCCCAGAATGATACTACATAATATGGAGTCTATACAGCCTCTAGAGAAGCTCTGGCTATCTGCTTGTTTACCTAAATAACGGTGCAATGATACTAGTAAAGTATGTGTATGTAACAGGGACTTCTTGGTATTGTAAGAAGGAAGCAAACATGTTTTGGTCTACATCTACATAAATTTTGGTCTATATTTGGCTGGATGGATATGGTTTACATACAACTGGTGTGAAGCATGTTAGTTTGCATCAGGATGGGTTTTCAGTGACTTGGAATTCAGCCTCTGCCAGACTGAAATGGGATTTGAGAGGTGCAAGCTGGGGTTGTAGAGTAAGTAGGTAGGTGAGTTGGAGGAGATGGATGTGTTTCCTCTTGGTGTAACGAGCAGAATGTTTGGAGGCTGCCATGCTTTCAAGTTTAAGACTTGGTTGCACCTAGTAATATTTACTTGAATAATTAGGGTTTCCAGCCTCACTGAGAAAAGATGAATCCAATTCTAACCTAAGTAGTTTTTATTTTAGAAAGGGAGACAAAGGCTTCTTCCCAGGACTTGAAAACAGAATATAGTACAAAGTAAGATCACAGGTGGGAGGATGCCTGGTAAGTGATCCATTTGGTGAGGTTGTTCTCAGAAGACTCCTGGGAATAAGTTTGGATATTTATTTTCTTTAGTATGAGCTGAATTTGGTTACATCAGCTTTCTTTTCAACCTTTCAAGGAAGCTATCTGTCATATACTTCTCTTTTCCTAGGCGAGAAGATACAATTTTATTACTACTGCAATGGTTTCTCTCTCTTTTCCTTTTCTGCACAAAGACTGGGAATTATTATCATTCATATTATCATCATTATTATCACATCCTAGTATCTAGATCTGTATTAATATCTTTTGCAATTATTTAACTGGATCTGTCTAGTTGGGCAAACTGGATTTACTTGTTCATAAAGTCATGGGGTTTATTTGTGTCTTTGGTGGGAGGCATGAAACGACGGCCTAAAAGAGACTCTATTTATTGGATTATGGCCCAAGCAGAAGATGTAGCTTGAAATGATGTTTTCCTAGGAAACAGTTATACATAATGCCAAGATGGGGTAATTCCCCCCTGTTCCATGTGGCCTTCCCAGGCTGACCCAGAGTGTACAGAAGATACTCACTAGTTTTGCCAACACCAGAAAATGAGGTTATTACTATTGTTATCTTCATCAACTACAAAGCTATCTGGAATCTTGACATGCTTTTGCTGTGACTCCTCATTTCTGAGTAGGAATACCCTTCCTGGTTAATAATTTATTTATCTTTTACTTATCTTGGCAAGTGGAGAAGTGTTTATGAAATTCTCTTAACTGTAAATTCCCAGAGAGGAGAATTCTCTATTTGCTACCATTGTCTTACAGTGTGTGTAACTGAGTGTGTGATGATTTTGGGATAATGGTGGTACTGTTGATAATTTAGGAGAAGAAAAATGTTGCTTTTTCTTGAGTTATTTTGCACAAAGAATCAGTGTGGTGCCTGAAGTTTCTAATTTGGAATTTTCCTTTGTTAACATTTATATTTAGTTGAATCTGATGTTGAATAGATTCAATCCAGTCTTTCTCACTTAGAAACTTTTTGTGGTTTCTACTTGAGAGACAATCCAATTTCTCACTTTAGATCCAACCCGAAGTTGATACCAATCTGGGTAGTTATTTATAGAGAGTACAGAAAAAATGGTAGCCAATGCAGATTTTTTTTTTCCTGGGAGATTACAAGGACATTTTACGGATACTTCCCTATCCTTCTGAAACAAGTGCAATCTTATTCTACACACCATTCAATCATTTGACTATTGTCCCACTCCTCCCTTCTGAAGGTCAACCTTAGTTTTTACAGTTGTATCGTGTCACGTTGCCTAATGACAAAGCATTGGGGGAATTATTTTCTAAATAATGTAAAGCAGTGAAAATAATAAAAATCTGTGTTGTCTGTTCAGTTGTCACACATCAAGATGATAAGAGTGGAGTAAATCATAAATATGACAGACATTGTACTTTATCTCAGCTGACTTAGGTTACTGCATTTGTACTTTCACTGTGTTGTGGTGAAAGACTTGGACCTTAGTTCTTGTGTCATATCTCTGACATCACCAAACTGGGCTGTAGATCCTGGGGTACTTCTTGGCTATCACCCATTAACTCTTTGCATCTCAGACTTCAGTTGGGGTAGGAAAGGGAAGCTTCAAGCATCATCAGGCAGAAGCTCTGCTCATGGGAACGACCTCACCACCACCCTGACTGTATATTCTTGTGCAAAGTTCTAGGTCAGTGAGTTATACTACTGGGCATTAATGAGGGGGTGAAGGGGTGAGGGGAGAGCGGAGGGCAGGGAGAGCATACTGGTGAGATTAGATATCTTTCTGTAGGTGTGCCCAGTGAAGCTCAGGGAAGGAGGGTCATGTTGAAAAAAATTTGGAAAGAATGTGTTCTAAGTAAGGAGGGAAAGTCTATGTGAGGGCTATGTTAATGCCAGCAAAATGTGCATTTGTAGGGAATTATTTGTCCTGTTCAAGCTGGAGACACAGAAAAAGTTATTAATAGGAGTAAATTGTAAAACAACAGTGAAAAAGATTTAGAAATACAATCTTATAATATTATAAGTTTGGATTTAGTAGAGAGAAGAAAAATGCAAGTTTGGTTGGATGTGTGTGCGTGTGTGTGTGTGTGTGTGTGTGTGTGTGTGTGTGTGTGTTTAAGACTTGAGAAAAATGTCTTTTTCCAGAAGGAGGGTAGAGAGAACTCACACTTCAGTTATCTGGTGCATGTAGTGATCAGGAAGAATGTGATTTAGGGTTTTGTTCTACTTTAAGGACAGCACTCTGATGGCTACTGGGTGAATCTGAGTGAGAGCTGAGAGGATCTCATTGTTTAGAGTTACTAATTTTATGGACCAGGAGGGTGGACCAGGGAGTATGGCAGGAGGCTGGCCCTGGATATGCAGTATTTGTAAGCCATAAGAATCTACTAGGTAGGGATCTAGTGTAGACAAAGTGCCAAGTGTCTAAGTGATTTCCTGTCAGCTTAATTGAATTGAGGGCTAGGTTAGTGATCCCCAAATATATGAAACCAATGATTTCAGTTAAAAATCTTACATTCGTTATTAATTTTTATTCAATATCCATGATTAAACCTAGGATTCTTGGAGGCTGCTCTGTCGTTCCCCTGTTTCTGGACATATTTGGATTTTCCTCCTTCTGAAACTAAAATAGAAAGACAAACCTTTATCTTCTTTGTTGGTCTTCCTATGCTAATACCATGTACATAATACCTATTATTCCTTATCTCATGCCCATAATAACTTTAAAAAATAGTGAGGGGATCCAAAAATATACAAAGAGTCTGTACCAATGCCTGATGCCTTTGTGCTCATGTTCAACATTGCTCTAGGTGCTGTGAGCTCAGAGCTGGTCACAGACATGGGTTACATTAGGGAACACTAATGCCCATTTTCATATTATCCTAGGTCAGGTCTCTGGTTGTCAACAATAACCAAGACATAATAATCAATCTGATATCGCTGAAGTCATTTTTTTTTCCAGCACCACCCTGACGTTTCAGGTCTGGAATTGAGTTAATCACATTTTAGAGTTACTGGAAAACTGACATTTTTCTAGTATTGGTTCTTCTGGTTTAAGGATGAAGAGGATATTGCCATTATCTGACAAATATTTACATTTTGCTCCCCTTTGGCAGCCAAATCGTGGAGCAAATGGCCAAGTGAATTAGAAAGAATAAAAAGATGTTTTGTTAAACCATCTCCTTTAAACTGGAACCATCTGTCTTCCTACCCTCCTTTATCCCATTTGGGACAGTCCTGTTTTACAGATGTTTCCCAATGGTGTATGCTGGTGTATGCTGGCCATCAATGATAGCTGAGGTTTGGGAAGGCCAAGACTGGTGGTGTTAGGTTGTCAGGGAAATTGCAACCATCTTTCTGCCATTGGGCTCCCATTTTAGAAAATGTCCACTCGCCACCCCCATCTTCCTTTGCACAATGAGAACCAAGGTTTCATTTTCTTCTCTAGCACTCCCTAAGTGCACTGAAGGTGGTTTATTTCTTATTAAGAATGAGGCTGTAACTAGAAAATATTTGGAATAGAATGATCAAAGAATAGGATGATTGAAGAAATCTCAGGAAAGTGACTTATATTTGGCCTCTAGAGATATATTACCTATATTTCCGCTAAAAGCCAAGCAAAAGGGAATGGGCTAATGTTGTGGGCAGGAATTACAACTAGCTGTAAAATCATCTCTAGGAAACTACTGAATTAGGTATAGGGATGCTTCAGAATCTTTCTTGGCATCTATAAGGATGGCCTGAAGACATTTTTACCCTAGATTAGGTTTGATTTTAGCAGGACATGGTTTAGATGGAGCTTTCAGGTTTAATGATCCCAGTGCTTCTAACTCTGGCCCATCAGTATCTACTTGGGAAGAAAGTGGATACATCAGCATAGGGTGACCTGGGCACAAAGATAAGAACTGGCTCAAATACTCCTTTACTAACCATGTCAGTCTTGACTCTTTATGGAGGTAGGGTGCTGCAAGAGAAAAATTCTGGTCTTTGAAGTAACAAAGAACCAAATTCAAATTCAAGCTTTTCTACATACTGGCTATATGAGCCTGGGACTGTTGTCCAACCTCTCAGTCTGTAAGGTGGAATAATAATTATTATTTCATTGGGTTGTTATGAGGATTAAATAAAATAGCATATGTGCATTAGTTGCAGCTCAACAAAAACTGGGTCTCTTTGGTCCCCCTCAATGTTTCCCTAAATCTTGCACATATACCTGGTACTCCTATTTTCCAGATACCATTTTTCTCTGCTTCCTGAATCTGTACGTGTTTCCCAATGACTCTAGATTTGAAGTCTAGGGCCCTGGTTTATTAGTTTGTTTTCATCCCACAAAATGGCAGTAAGGATATGGAATTTTTAAAACTGTGGTAACATGAGCCATTTTTGGTGCTCCAGGTATTTTTACTGCTGACAATTTTGGTTATAAATCAAAACCAAGAGAGTTCTATCTTCCCACCCACTCCTCTGATCTAAAGTTCCTGATTTGGGGCTGGATCATTCAGGGTGGGATTCAGCTCCAATCAAGTGTAATGTCAAGCTTCTTTATAAAGGGCATTCAGGGAAAAATAATGAGGATATCTTTTCTCTTTCCAAAAAAAAAAAATCCTACTTCTTGGAGTCTTAAGATGTAATAGTCAATCAACATAACTATATATTCATTTTCTATGTCTTAAATGTCTCTTTTGGTTGCTTGGTACAAATATGAGCAGATCCTTGTCTGAGTAGTGAGAATTGGAGGTGGGAGTGTGGAATTCAGAAGGAGGAAATGTATGGATCCTGTCCCTTCTGGAAGCTTTTAGACATTAAAGGAATTTAAATGACAAACCCAGGATACCAGCTAACAGAAAGGGAAAATTAGTTTCAGCTAAGTGTCAGGATGGGCACTAAGTTCTGGCAGGCAGATAGGAAGGGTTTGGAGATGGGGACCAGTCAGGATGGCTTAGGAAAGGCGTCTCAACTGTGGGTGGAAAGGTTGTAAAATAGAGTTGGGAAGAGCCAGAAGGTCAAGACTGGACAGAAAGGAGTGAGGAGGGTATCCTTGGCAGGGCAGGTACTTACTCAGGCCAGAGGCTCATCCCAGGAAGGGTAAGTCAGGATGCGAGAAGCTGAGTTAGGAAAGGGGTCTGAAGGAAGGGGGAGAATTAGGGTGGGGATCTGACAGCTGGGTCAGAGGGTCTGGACTGAATATAAACTATTGGAATAATTGCAGATTATTTCACAGAGAAAGGGCATTTTTGGACATGGCATTTGAGGATGATGTTTCTCGTTGTTGTTATAAACTCGATTTGTGGTAGGCTCTTTCAGGATTCCCAGTCATGGATTTGCCTTCTCTTCTGTAAGTTTGCTTGTTCATCTGTTTGTTCTGCCTGTTTCTGTTGGAGTCATAAAATATGATTATTTAATTCCCAGATGTTCTTTGGGTTGATTCTCTGGTATCTTCATATTTTGTCTGTAGCCCACTGTCCCTCATCTTCAGTAAAAGTGAAAAAGCATAAGGATCACCCTGCACAACAAAGTTGAGAGGAACAGAAATTATCAAAAGCCTTACTCCTCTCCCACCCTACCATTCAGGTGGTCCTCCTCTGGGATTCTGGCTCATGATCCACTGATGGACTTCAGGAGAGTGTAGGACATTATTTCAAGGTGACCAACATCAGAGGTCTCTGTGATTCAACAAATGTTAAGAACCACTGTTGTGTCTTTCTTGGGAGGTAGGTGACTGTGGATGGTTCCCCAGAGAGACAAACATGGTACAAACATCCTTAGTGCTCAGTAATGAGCCTCCAGAGACAGAAGAAGGAGATGAAGGAGAAAGAGGATTTGGGAAAAAGGAAATGGGTTCAGAGGGAACTTGTGGGAGGGGTGCCCCATCTTCCCTTGTTTTCCAGCCTCTTTCTAGCAGGCATTCCTTCTCTGTATTCTCTATACCTGATAATTACAGATTTTGATCCTCCTTCAGTGTAAATATGTTGAGTTCCTGCCATTTATCAGGTTCTGAACCAGTTCCTCTCACAACATCACCTCATGCAATTCCTTTGTTGAACCTGAAGTGCACAGAGTGGAGTCCACCCTTCCTCAGTCATGGCTGTTTGCACCATTGCTTTCTGTAAGGCCCTGTATCAGTGCATGCTATCTCCCCTTTCATCTGGATCTCTATTATCATTTCCCACCTTTAGTGGAGGTACTTGCTTTAGTGTATTTAATAAATACTGTTCTGGTCCATGCTCTACATGTGCATTTAGATACATTCATCCACTCAACAAATACACAATATTGACTATGTGTCAGGTACAGTTGTAGATGCATGGAATATAGCCAGAAGCAAAAAAAAAATGTGTTTCATGGGGCTTATATTCCTTTAGAGTGAAACATCATGGCCAAATAACTAAAACATATACTACCTTAAATGGTGATAAGTGCTGGGAGGGGGGGAAGGACAGAGGAATAAGATATGTTGTGGGTAGTTGGGGGGATTGAATTTTTTATGGAGTAATTGATGAAAGCTGAGCTATACGTATGCTATGTCATCAAATGCAGTAAGGAAGCATCCATGTGGATATCTGGGTCCCAAGTGGTACAGTTATAGGGGACAGCCAATACAAAAGCCCTGATGTAAGGTCTTACCTGGTATGTTAGGAGGCCAGAATGGTTAGAGGCCAGAGGTTAGAAAAAAATAACTGAAAAGAGAGAGAAGCAGAGGCTGAGAGTTACCAACATCAGTGACAAATACTCTTGGACTTTGTAGTCCATTGTAAATGCAGACTTTGGCTTCTAATCTGAATGGAAATGGAAACCTGTGGGAGACTGTGATTAGAGGAATGTTGTAACATTTTTAACAGATATCCTTGACAAATATATGGCATTTTTGGCCTGTTTTTAAATGTAGATAAATGACATTGTGCTATACACCTCATATGCTTCAATTACATTACCTAACATTGTTTCTGAGATTTACCCATGTTGCTGCTTGTAAATCTACTTTATTATTCCTGACTGTTGTGTAGTATTTCATTGTGTGCATATGGCACATTTTATTTATATATTCCACTAGTAACAGATACTGGCATAGCTCCAAGTTCTTGCTACCACCGTAGTACTGTGATGAACATGCTCGTATGGGCCTCCTTATGGATTCAGGAGAGTTTCCTTGGAGTGTTTACCTCGGAGAAGGATTGTGGGGTAGGAGGGTGTGTGCATCTTAATTCCACCAAGGCTATGCTTCAGGATAGTGGCCCCAGTTACACTGCCCTAAGGAGTGCATCATGATTTATATTTTCTCATCCAATTTTCATGTTGATCCAGCAAAGGAAGTGAAGTTAATTTTTCTTGTGGATGAGGAAACTGAAGCTTAAGCAAATTATGCTAGTTTGTATAGTGAAGTAGAAGAGCCAGCACTCAAATCCAAATTTCTGACATAATATTCATTGTTCTTACCAATACAGTGCTGACCACTGCCTCTTCTGGAAATAAGATGAGGCAACCACAGGGAAAGATTTTATTATTACTATTATTATTATTATTATTATTATTATTGTTATATTTGAGCCTCACATATTTTTATATCTGGTCTAACTTAGTAAGCCTAGGACACCATACAGTTTAGCACCAACATGTATGAGAGTGTCTAATTAGAGTCCTTAGCATTTCAAGGAAAATTAAACGGAAAAAAAAAGTTTTCCTTGGTTCATTATGGCTATCAAACAGGCTTGAGTTTCAATGGATGATGTTGATGCCAGTTATTTAGAAAGGCTAATTGTTTTTCAATGTTTGGGGACTTTAGATAAGAATCCAACATTAAATATTAGATAGATATATTATATTATATTATGTTATGTTATATTATATTATATTATATTATATTATGTACATATTGTATGCTAGGCACTGAGCTAAGTACTTTATAGGCATCATTTCTCTTACTCCTCACAAGTACCCTATGAAGTAGTTACTTTTACTCCCATTTGACTGTTGTAGAAACTAAGTCCCTGATAGGTGAACTAATTTGCCCAGAGTTATCAGGTGTGAGGTTGAGTTGCAAGTTGAACCTGAGCAGAGCTTTACTCCTGCAGAGCTTTACCCCGAACTACTAAACTGTGCCACCTTCTTGTGAAGAAAGCTTTTAAAATCTCTTGTTGAAATTTAGGACAATGTCTTGTCAGCTGGGGTGGTTTAGACCAGTCATGGGAAGTACAGTATTAGTTGGGCAAGAGTGTCTAGAGAGGATCTGAAGTTTGAAAATGTCCCCGGGTGTCTTCATTATGCCTCCCTGTGTCCCCCAAACTGAGAACCTCTGTATTAGGACATCCCATCTATATTATAGGGCCTGAGTGTGATGCCTTCAAAAAAGTAGGTAATCTCTAACTGGGCGTGGTGGTTGGTTGCCTGTAACCCCCAGCTGCCTTTTATTTTTAAAAGTGTCCTCAAAGCCAAGCATTCATTATCATCAATGTGTGGCTCATCACCGGTGGTTTTCTCTCCACAGCTTTTGTTTTGATTGTCATCTTCAAGGAATAAAGTACCATTTATATGTTTACCTGAGCCAGGTTTATAAAGGTTGCTTGACTACAAAGTATGTATTTCAAAGTCAAGTAGACAGGAATTCTGCATTATGTGCTCTTTTGGGTTTCTCTTCTCTGTACATTTGTTCAACAAATACTTATTAAGCACCTAAGTCACAGTCTGATGGAGGAGACAGGCAGTTGACTGGAATTTTGCTACATTAAGATAAATGGCACGTGAGATAATCCCGGTGCTATGAGAGCACATAAAAAGGGCGGCATAAGTGTCAGGGGAGGCTTTCTGAGACAGCAACTTTTGAGCCAAGAACTGAAAGAAAAGTGGGGGTTAGCTATGTGAAGGGGCCTAGAAACCATTAGAGGCAGGGGGATAGGGTGAGTATAGAATTTCACAGCTGGAGCAGGAACTGGGCAGGGGATGAGGCTGGAAGAATCAGCACAGATCAGATGATGAAGGAAGGATTATGAAGGAAGGACAGTGGGAACCACTAAAGGGTTTAAAGCCTGGGGGTGGGTGGGGGACACACCAGTCACATTTATAGTGTAGAAAGGTTCCATGAGTGAAGAATTTACTCCTTATCTATCTTATCTATCTCATATGCTTGTTGGTAAATCACAACATTGGAACTGGTGGGTGGAAAATAAAGAGTCTAGATGGATTTGTAGACAGAAGGTCTGACTCATAACCCAAGGTTCCTTTTAAGCATCTAAAAGGAACACTTTTCAAATATGACTTGTTCCTTCCTTCTTTAAAAGCATCTGTCAACCTTTTCTAAAATTCTCTCAAAACCAAAGCCTGAGTTGAAAGGAGAGTGGAGCTGCAAACTTTGTTTTCTATGTTCTCCACTATGCATTTCTGGGGCATTGCTGTGAATTGTTCACCCAAAACCTTGCTCCCCTTGAAGAGGAGCCTATTTGAATAGCAGCCAGGGAGGAGAAGGAAGGAGGAACCACATGCAGGGCTTGTTGCCATATTCAGAAAATAGTTTGAGCCAGTTAAAAATAACTCCTGTAGGGGCACCTGGCTGGCTCAGTTGGTTGAGAGTCTGTCTCTTAATCTTGGCTCAGATCTTAATCTCAATGTTTTGCAAGCCCATGTTGGGCCTCTCACAGACACTGGACATGGAGACAACTTGAAAAACAAAAACAAAAACAAACAAGCAAACAAAAATTCCTTGTGCAAAATTAATAGGGATTTACAAGTGAGTGTTTTAATACAAGCTCACAGAGCAGGGCAGGGTCTCCCAGCAGCTGGTAGCTGACATCGCAGATGGCTGGGACAGGGCGTTTACATAGCACAAGGTGAGCAGAAGTGAGCTCACCTTTTCTCCTGGAATCCAGAGAGGGAGAAGACAGAAGGAATTGTCTTGGTTATGAGCTACTGAGCTAGGAGACTTATTTCTTTTCTTGCTGCCCACTGAACTCTCATAACTGTGAGCATGAAAGTTGTAGTTAATTTTTGTCTGGTTGCTTTGGGTGAGGTTTCTTGAATGTCAGGATTCATAAAATGGCATTTCTAGTTTTGCAGGGTCTGATCTCACAACCATGAGATCATGACCTGAGACAAATTCAAGAGTCAGACACTTAACTGACTGAGCCATCCAGGCCACCCAATAAATAAACATTAAAAAAAATGATTCTGTAATTGTAACAAAGCCCTCTAGTCTGTGAATTAATGTGTCTTAACTCATGCTTAAGCACTACACCAATGTCTCATGTGTAAATTATTGCACAACAATTTCATACCTTGCTTTGTGTCTTACAGTTTAATTAGTACATGGAACTACATACTAGTGGAAACCAATTGGATTATATCATGTAGTTCATTTAAAAAAAGCATGTTGGGAGGTATTTTGCACTTTTTGGGGGGGGGAAGCAAAGTTGATTTTTCTATGATGTCCTTTGGTATCAGTTTCTGTGACATTTGGGCTGCAACAAGTGAAATGAAACTTCTGAACTTTGGTTTATTGTTTTAGCATTATTGTTCATTAAATACTTATTGTTTACTAGGCATTATGGAGAGATAACACATACCTAATGAAGTATGAAGCAGCAGATTTGAAGCCTGAGCAACAGAAGTCAGCATCCCAACCCAACTAGGCTTAACTAGCCTCACGGAATCTAATCTGAGACTCTTGGATTTCTGGGCTTGCTACAGTGCTGACCCTAGAAGCCTCTTCAATTCCAGCCACAATGCTATGTCAGGCATTTCACAGATTTGGTCAAAAGCTGATACGCAGACGTATCCTGCAGCAAGACATGGCTGAAGCTGCCCCTACCAGAAGCCTGAGCACTCTGGATTTAGTGGCCCTGGGTTTGGGTCACACAGTGGGTGTAGGTGTGTATGTCCTGGCTTGTGAGGTGGCCAGCAATCAAGCAGGACCATCCACTATGATATGCTTTTTGATGGCCGGTCTATCTTCTGTGTTGGCCGGGCTGTGTTTTGCAGAGTTTGGTGCCCGGGTTCCCTATTCTGGCTCTGCATATCTCTACAGTTATGTCACTGTAGGTGAACTCTGGGCTTTCATCACTGGCTGGAACCTCATTCTGTTTTTTGTTGCTGGTACAGCCATCGTGTCCTGTGCCTGGACCTTAGTTTTTGACAACCTCCCTGGGAATGAGATCTCTCAGACCCTGCGTGAGAGCATCTCACCCCATGTCCCCCATGTTTTTGTAGAATATCTTGACTTTTTTGTTGTGGGCCTTGTGTTGTTATTCATTGGATTGCTGACTTTGAGGAATAGTGAGATTTTCCTTGTTACCAAAGTGTTCACACTGCTGAAAATTTTGGTTCTTGTTTTTTTCATCACCTCTGGCTTCATTAAGGGGGACCTGCACAACTGGAAGCTCACAGAAGCAGACTATGTAAAGGCTGGATTCAATGACACCTCAAGCTTGGGGACTCTGGGGTCTGGAAGATTTGTGCCTTTCGGCTTTGAGGGGATTCTCCGTGGAGCAGCTACCTGTTTCTATGCATTTATTGGTTTTGACAATATTGTTACCAGAGTTGAAGAAGTCCAGAATCACCAGCGTTCCATTCCCATGGGGATTGTGATTTCACTATTCATCAGCTCTTTGATGTATTTTGGAGTCTCTGCGGCACTTACGCTTATGGTGCCTTACTACAAGATTCAACCTGGAAGCACCTTGCCTGAGGCATTTCTTCTTATTGGCTGGGCCCCTGCCTACTATGTTATAGCTTTTGGATTCCTCTGTAGTCTTTCTGCCAGCCTCTTGGGCTTTATGTTCCCCATACGTCAGGTAATACATGTGATGGTGAAGGATGGCCTCCTGTTCCCTGTCCTTGCCAGGATCCATACTGGCACATACACCCGCATTGTGGCCACTGTGATCTTTGGCATTATTGCAGCAATCATGACATTCTTTTTTGGACTTACTGATCTTGTGGACCTCAGGTCAATTGTGACCCTGCTGACTTACTCCCTGGTGGCAGTTAGTGTTCTCATCCTCCGATATCAGCCTGAGATGCAGAATGAGGGAAATAAAACAGAGGTGCAGGAGGACAATAGACCTTCAGCAGAGCAGCTGACTCTACAGGGACTATTTTTTCCATGCAGCTCCACACCTACTCCACTCTCTGGCCGGATTGTCCGTGTTTGCTCCTCACTGCTTGCTCTGCTGCTCACCCTTCTTTGCCTGGTGCTGGCCCGGTGGCCAGTTCTGCTTTCTGGAGACCCACTGTGGATTTCAGTGGTTGTGGTGCTCCTGGTGCTCATCACTGGGCTCACTGGGGTCATCTGGAGACAGCCTCAGAGCTCCAGTCCCCTTTACTTTAAGGTCCCTGCTCTGCCTCTCCTCCCACTACTGAGCATCTTCATGAATATTTACCTTATGATGCAGATGACAGCTGCCACCTGGGCCCGATTTGCTGTCTGGATGCTGATTGGGTTTGCTATCTACTTCAGCTATGGAATCCAACACAGCCGGGTCGCTTAACTTTACTTAAGTTAGGGCCAAAACTGTAGACCTTGAACTCAGCAGTGTGTGTACACAGTTGGCTTGACATCATCACACCTGAATGCAGTCTGGTCCCCCTTTACAACAATGGAGAGTAGTCTTGAATACATGGAAAGCTAGGCCTCCCATAGCATATTGGTGGGGGAAAGTTAATAGAGCTTTGCATTTGTTGTGGAGTGAAGGATTTTGTTTTTGTTTTTTTGCTTTTTTAACTTGTCTACTTTTTAAATCTATTTTTCAGTTGTGTGTATAGCTGCTTGCTGCACTTAAAACAATTTTAATTGGGACCCTTGGGTGGCTCAGTCAGTTAAGCTTCTGACTTTTGATTTTGGCTCAGATCATGATCTCACAATTTGTGGGATTGAGCCCTATGTCAGTCTCTGTGATGACAGTGAGGGGCCTGCTTAGAATTCTCTATCTCTCCCTCTCTTTGCTCCTCACTCCCTTCTCTCTGGAAAGTAAACACACATTAAAAAGCAATTATTACTAAAAGAAACTAGAGAAAGTGTTTTTGTTATCTTAAGGTAAATATGTAGCAAGGAAAACACTGCATCATATGGCAGTTCTATTTTGAATTAGTTGCGGAACAAGCATACTGTTTTCCACAGTGGCTACACCTATTTACATTCCACCAACAGTGTATGAAGTTTCCTTTTTCTCCACATCCTTGCCAACACTTGTTATTTCTTATCTTTTTGATTTTGCCTATTCTTACAGGTATAAAGTGATATCTCATTATGGTTTTAACATCCATTTTCCTGATGTTTAGCAATGGTGAGCATCTTTTCATGTGTCTACTGACCATCTGTATGTCTACCAATAGACGTTGGGAAAATATGTATTTAGGTCCTCTGCCCATTTTTAAATTGGATTATTTGTTTTCCTTGTGCACAGTTGTGTAAGTTCGTTATGTATTTTAGATATTAATCCCTTTTGAGGTATATTTTTGTAAATATTTTCTATCATTCATTAGGTTGCTGTTTTGTTTTGATGATGGTTTCCTTTGCTGTGCAAAAGCTTTAGTTACATGAATTTGAAAAGATATTTGTACATTTATGTTTATTGTAGTACAATTACAATAGGATAGGGTAGCAACCCAAGTATCCATTGATAGACTAATGGATAAAGAAAATGTCACACACACACACACACACACACACACACACACAGGAATATTACTAAGTAACAAAAAAAATAATGAAAATATCCCATTTGTAGCAAAAAGAATAGACATAGAAGGTATAATGCTAAGTAAAATAAGTTAGTCCCAGAAAGACAAATACCATATGTTTTCAACATATGTGGGATTTAAGAAATAAAACAACCAAACAAAGCAAAAAAAAAAAAAAAAAAAAAAGGCAAAACACCACACCCAAACTCTTAAATACCAATAACAAACACCAGAGCAGAGGTGGGTGGCATGGGTGAAATAGATAAAAGGAATTAAGTGTGTCCTTATCTTGATGCAAACTGAGAAAGGTATAGAATTTTTGAATCATTATATTCTACACCCGAGAGTTCTATAACAACACTATATGTTAATTAATATTTCAAATAAAAAATAAAAGAAACTGGAAAAAGACAAAAGAAAAGAGATGAAATGTGACCCCTGCCCTTAAGCTGCTTATATTATAATATGAGAGGCACAGCGTAGCTGTAACACAAAACAGAGTATGGTATCATAAGTAATATAAAAATAAACTGTCCTGGGAATTAAGAGGGGAGGGTGATCACATGGGGTTGGCACAGGGGTAAGAGTTGATTGGTGAAATCAGAGAAGAATTGGTAGAGGAATGGCATTTGAGTTGGCTCTCTCCAAGAACAGATAGGATTTTGCACATATGGGTAGAAGGGAGAGATTGTAGGCAGAGAGATGGACACAAGGAAAAGCACAAGAAAAGAAAACAGTGTTCAGAGCAAACTGAGCAGGCTGTGTAGCTTGACCCTTTGCTGTTAGAGGGGCAACAGAACATGCATAAGTGGATTGGAGCCAGAGCATTCCTCTGAGCAGAAAGGACTTTGGATTTGAACTCACCACCCTGCTGAAAATCCCTGGGGTTTGTTCTTCTACTTAGTGATAGCTGAATTATTGGACTTGAAAATTTATCTACTGTTGTCTTCTTGGGTCCACCTGCTCAGAAAGTGCATGGCTGAGAGCCAAGTGTCCTTGGTCTTGTTTCTACCACTAACTAGTAATGTGGCCTTGATCAAACTTCTCAGTTCCCTCAGTGCTCTGCTTATTTATCTGAACATGAGAGTCAGAACTGATCATTTCTAAAGTTCCACTCATTTAAAAAATTCTAGGATTTCCTCTGGGGCTGTGTCCTGTTGTTCTCCCAAATAGGTCTCTATTGCATGCACTCTGAACCTTCACTTTGGCCACTTTTAAGTACAGCTCATTGTTGGAGCTGTAGAGGTCCAATAAATAATATCCCCTTTCCTATTCCTATGTTTGGAACTAATGGATTATCAAGACATAGAGACAGGTAATTAAACCATCAGCTTTAGATCTTAGCCTAATTGACTTACAAATCCTGAATCACTAGACAGACTTACTCCTCATCATGAGTAGTGTTGAACCATGCCTGCCTCCCATTACAGGAGGGATTTTATTAGATTTTCTAATCTGATTTTATTAGATTTTCTCATGTATGAGCAGGTTGGAATGCACGTTTCCTTTAGACAGGTTGGGGCTGAATAAAAAGGAAAACCAACAAAAGGTTGGAAACGGCTGAGATGGGCATGTTCACTGCTGTCTCTTCAACTCACCAAAGTCATAGTGAGAGAAGGGGGTTGGAGAAGGACCAGGAATACTTAGTGGTGTTCAAATTTCAGCAGGTGCCACCTCACCTGGAGGGCTTGTGACAAGAGATTGCTGGGCTCTGCCCCTGGTGTTTGTATTTCAACAGGTCTGGGTGGGGCCCAGAACTTGTACTTCTAACAAGTTTCCAGGTGATGCTGATACTGCTGGTCCAAAGACATCACTTTGAAAACCAAAGTTCCAGCTGAAGCATCTTCACATGTAAAGTTGAAACAAGGGAAACAGAGGTGCACTTTGAAACCTTACCTTTATTTAATGAAACATTTACATTAAAATATCATTGTTAATCCTTTCATAGTGGGGGAATCTTGGTAAATCATTTCACAGTGTATATGTATATCAAATCATCACAATTTACACTTTAAATATCTTATAATTTTATATGTCAATTATACCTTAATAAAGTGGAAATAAAAAATACAATACCACAGAAAAAAATACCCCTGTATCTTAATTTTCTTTATTTTATTCCCCTATCATAGATTATACATTAGGAGTATATTTTGTTCATTCCCCCAGAGAATCCAGCTGGGCACCAAGTATATAATGAGGATTTAATGAATTCATGTTAAATTGAATTGAGCCTTACACATTTCCATGGTATAGAAATTTCTTCTTCCTTTCAGGCTAGCAATGTGCTACTACTCCTTTAAAACTATCTTCTGGGAGACTTCTTTGAGAAACAGCTTTTCTCTCCATCCAGAACTATATCTAGAAATGTATCTGGATCAGTACTTAACATCTAGACCTGTGCTCAGGCACTTCTAGTTTTGCCTGTATGTGGCTCTCCCTGAGTTCTGGTGACTTTTCTGTTCCATCAGAGTAGAGTCTTGTTCAGGACAAAGAGTAGGTTCTCTCCTTCCTGTTGACCCAAAAGTAAGTGCAGTGTTATTCATTCAAAGAGCAACAGGGTAAAGACAGCCCTGGGGTAGGAGAATGCCTAAAATGTCCTCCCCTAGGCCTGCTCCATCTATTCTCATGGGATTTGATGGGGAAACCTAGATACTGAAATTGATAGAAGGCCCAACCTAAGCTACCTGTCTCCAAGCAATACCTGAAGATGTCCAGTGTGCACAAAACAAGCATCTTTTTTGAAACAGAGTTTTTGCTTGGCATACAAAGGCCCCTGGTTTTCTGCCATATTTACCTATATGGCCTGCCTTAGGAGGGAGGTATAGAAAGCTAATTTCTTACTCATGGAATTTATCATCTTCCCAAAAGGGAGTAATTCAGTCCAGGGAAGCCTGCTAGAGGCAGGATTACCCATATACCTACCAACTCCTTTGGATGCTCTTTGAGGGACTGATGAAAAAAACCTTGTGAGAGAATCTAAGATTCATTGGAGAGAGAGAATTTATAGCCCAAATGGTGAGAAAACTGCACTGAAATTGGAGGAATTAGTAACTGAAAAGTGATTGAAGCATCATTACTTTGGAAGGGAAGGTATGAGTAAAAACTGAGAATGAGGTATTGGTCAAGAGAGACTTCCTGGAGGAGGATTTCTGTGAAGCAATTTGGGAAATAAAAGAGGGACAGGTGAGTTGGAACAGAAATTGGACAATAATTCTAGGCTACATGGACCCTTAAGAGTCAGGAAAGATTAAGACTCTTGTGGCAGATGTGTGTTATCACATTTGAAGGGAATTTATGAGTCCCTTCATCTGGAGGGACTCCTCATCTGGAGGAGAGACAGACAGAAGGAGATGGACAGATAGACTCCTCCTGGGAGACATTTGTAGTAACTGCTACAGTCATCTAGATCCTTCTCTTCAAAGAATGGCCCATGGACCAGCAGCATGTGTATCACCTACGAGTTTGTTAGAAATGCAGAATCTGATGCCCAACCCAGACCTACTGAATCAGAAATTGTGTTTTTAACAGGCTCCCAAGTGATCTGTATGCTCTTTCAGTTTGATAATCACTGGCCTCAGATGATCTATGATAGGTGTGTGGCCTCAGATGAGCACTAAGGAGGTCTGAAAATTTTGGAATTGGGAAAACAAGAGAAGGGATCTAAGCTGGGAAAATTGAATTTGGAGAAGAGGAAGAAGTATGGGCCCTGGCTGCCCTCCTGTCCCCAGGCCTCCCACAATAGTCACTGTGCCAGGGTTTGGCGTTCTGTCTACTTTGTGAAAATGCCTGCCATGGCCACACTAGAGTCAGCCTGGTCCTCAGGAGCTCCCCTGGGGCAAGCATTGTGGGAGCCGGGACTGCTCCCCATTCTGCTACCTCTACTTCATATGATGGCCTGAAAGGGACTGGGGAGGTCATATTAGGTCATGCCCTGCCTCAGGGTTATACTGTCTCTTAATCAAATGAGTGATAACTTGATGATACTAATTGAGGAGACTATGGAGGTTGGGGTAATTGAAATAGGAGTTCTTAACTATCTGTCCTGAAAATTAGGATATTTTCATTTTTTAAAGCTTTAAGGAGAGACAAGATGACTGCATAATAGAGTATAACCTGGTAGAGACCCAAAAAATACTTTTTAAAAATTAATTTATCTTTAAAAATTTACATCCAAGTTAGTTAGCATACAGTGCAATAATGATTTCAGGAGTAGAATCCAATGATTCATCCCCTACATATAACACCCAGTGCTCATCCCAACAAGTGTTTTCCCTCATGCATCTTGTCCATTTAGCCCATCCCACACACACTACCCCTCCAGCAACCCTCAGTTTGGTTTCTGTGTTTAAGTGTCTCTTATGTTGTCCCCCTCCCTGTTTTTATATTATTTTTGCTTCCCTTCCCTTATGATTATGTTTTATATCTTAAGTTACACAAATGAGTGAAATCATATGATATTTATCTTTCTCTGACTAATTTCACTTAGCATAATACACTCTAGTTCCAACCATGTTGTTGCAAATGGCAAGATTTCATTCTTTTTGATTACTGAGTAATACTTCATTATATATATATATACATATATATATATACATATATATATATACATATATATATATACATATATATATATATATATATATATACTACATCTTCTTTATCCATCTGTTGTTGGACATTTGGGCTCTTTCCATACTTTGGCTATTGTTAATAGTGCTTCTATAAACATTGGGGTGCATGTGCCCCTTCAAAACAGCACACTTGTATCCTTTGGATAAATACCTAGTAGTGCAATTGCTGGGTTATAGGGTAGTTTTTATTTTTAATTTTTTAGGAGTCTCAATACTATTTTCCAGAGTGGCAGCACCAATTTCCATTCCCACAAGCAGTGCAAAAGTGTTCCTCTTTCTCTGCATCCTCGCCAACATCTGTCATCCCCTGAGTTGTTAATTTTAGCCATTCTGACTGGTGTAAATTGGTGTCTCATTGTGATTTTGATTTGTATTTCCTTGATGATGAGTGATGTTGAGCCCAAATAATGCTTTTTAAGGGATCTTTTGATGATTCATAATGGATCAATAACAAAGTATATGAGACCTATAATGCCAGAGACCTGAACTGGTAGACAATGGTATAATGTTACCAGATGGGAATTTGAGAATTTTCTTAAGGTTTTGAGGATTAATGTATCTCATCTCTAATCAGAATGAGTGATAAACACAGGCCAAATTAAAGGAAAACAGATTGAGAGTGAATAGAAGGAAGATTTTTCTGAAATTAGAGCGTGACCTAGGAAGATGGTAGGGTGCAGGCTGTCTTGCAGTGTGCATGGCTGTCTCACTTGGGTATGGAATGTCTAAGATAGGCTCCTGCCCAGAAATAGAAAATGTTCACAGTTAACTCTCAAAATCTTTTTTATCCCGAGGGTTCTCCAGTCGACTTGTTAAGTGAAAGGTTGGTATGGACGTATGGTGTATGCAAGTGGTAACACATAGGAGTGATGAATGACAGAATAAAAACAATCTTCTTAGAAGATTGAAATCTGCTAAAAATCGTAAACGGAGCTTGGATATAGGAGAAAAAAGTTGCATTTTAGGCCTTAAATAAGAGCTATAGGCTTCCATGGTCTTCCTCTCTCCATGTATTTATCTTGTGTCATTGATGAGATTTAAAAACCTCTTAAGGAAAAAGAATGTCACTTTTATGTTTTACTTCTTTATATTTCTAAAGCACACAAATGATAATGAACATAAGAGCTGCCACCGCTGAGTACTATGCTGTATACTTTCTTCCAACTCTTTACATAAATACCTATTTAATACAAAAATTGTGTGAGGTGAGTATTGTGCTCATTTTACAAAAGTTGAAACAAAGGCTCAAAGAGGTTAAGCCATTTGTGCAAAATTAAAAGTGAAGCTAGATTTGTACCAAGTTTGAGCAAAGTCCCTGCTGCTAACCCCTGAGCTATAGTCTGCATGGAGCAACTGCTCAGTAAGGGACAGATGATCATTGTAACTTGATGACATAGAGGTAATTAAAAGGCAATGGATAATTTGAAACAGTAAATAATTAAAATACTATTTCTATTTGTTTTGTAGAATGTACTCAGACACACTTAATGACACATGGAAGCTCATACTCACATTCTCTCATTTACCATCACTGTGTCCCACCCTGCAGTCAGGAACTTAGAGAGGCAAAAGGCTAAATAACTATATTCATAAAGCATATTATTGAGAGTTATGTGTGTGTGCCTACTATATTAAGTTTGAGTGGAAATATGCCCCAAAGTTTGGGGTACATTTATCTCGGTAGGTCTATAAAGATGAGCATATTTAGTTGACTTTTTGGTTATGGTGTGTGTGTGCATGTGCGTGTGCGTGTGCGTGTGCGTGTGTGTGTGTGTGTGTGTGTCTATGCATGTGTGTGTGTGTTCACAAATTCTAAAAGAGTTCAACAAGATATAAGTAACTAGCTGCCTTCCACCCTTGGCCCTACTTGGTGTGTTTGTACCAAACCCTGATATTTATTTTCATTACTTCGCAAGGGGTCCTAATTGAGTTTTCTTTCCGGAATATCATGCCTAACACGCTGGGATACTTGAAGCCTCTGTAAATCTGCTACAATCAGAAGAGGTTTGCAGAGAAAGAAAAACAGCAGCCGTAAGGCAATCATCTCTTGTCTTTTACTTCCTAGCCTAATACACAGCCACCCTTGTATGCACACCACTCATGTAATCAATCACCTTCTCTCCTAGAACCCGTCATGGATGGTACTAAGAGAAGACATCATTATTTACTTCTTTGCTTCCAAGTGTAACTCTATATTTGAACCATCCTGGAAGAAGAAGAATTGAAAATTATACCAGTGAAGGAGTCTCGAGTTGAGATTTAAAAACAATGGTTATTTGTGAAACCAACTTAATAGACAGCAATGAGCTTTGACAGAAGCAAGGATGGTAAGAAGACTTAAATGTCTTTGTTTACATCCTTAGAAAACCAGAAGCAAAGCTCCTGGAAGCAGGAAGCTCCTGGAAGCAGGAGGCAGGCCAACCTGAATGTGGTTTGAAGACAGACACAGCACAGAAAACTCCTTCTCCACCTTCCAATGCCAGTACCCTCTTCTAGAAAAAAATACATGATCTGTAGATATACAAAGAAAGTTAGTTAATCAGTCATGTGGCTAAGGATGCTGACTAATGCTTAAAGACTAGTAGCCTGACTGGAGGGACCCAAGTAGCTTAAAGAGGTCACCTGAGATTCTCCCAGAATGGGGGTATTCAGCCTGATGTGCAAGGTGAGGAGTCAGAGATCTAGGAGCCCTGGCTGAAGAGAGGATGTCTGTGGCTGGTGGGGTTGGAGTGCAGAGGCTGGGCTCTTGAGGATGGGTGTCCTGGTGTCCTGAGCTGGGCTGGATGGAGGTGGGTGGAGGGGAAGACACATCTCCCCCCTCAGCTAAGGGAGGACTCCAGGCTCAGGGCCTGTCTTAGAGCATATTCTCTCCAGGTGACCCAGAGGGGAAGGGAAGAGAATGGGGAGCAGACACTTCAGACCAGTCCAGCCTCATTCCTTCCCCTCTACCCTCCCTCACCTCCCTAAGCCCAGCCTATCGATGGGCCATGTCACACTTATTACACACCTGCTGTGTGCACCAAGCTCCAAAGGGTTCTTGGGCTATTCTCACCCCATGAACCACTGCCTTCTCCTTGCAGCCCAGGCAGTTCATCACACTCTTCAGCCCCTGGGTTGATCTCAGAGCCCAGAAGCCTGTTCTGAAGGCTGAGATATAGAACCTAGGTTTTGGGACATACAATTAAGACCCTGAAGAAGTGGGGAGAAGGGGAAGGTGGGGAGATATATCCACAATTTCTTGGGGCAGTATGATTACTTACAGCGGCAAGAAAGATTCAAGTGAGAGGAGAGGAAGAACTTCCCAGGAGCAGACAAAGCTGCTTGTTTTCTGAATCAGAAATCCTGGGCCTGATACAGCGAGGGAGCAGGATGAAAAGGGACACATAGAGGGTGATCCTCTCCCCAGGAGTGTTGGGGTTCACCAAGGTGTGGCTGGGGAAAGGGAGATGATGTGGAGCAAACAGGCAGGAAACAAGGTGAGGCTCTGGTGGAATCTTTGGCTTCCATGTGGAGGCGGGAGTCCCGTCCCCACACAAACTGAGTATGCAGCATCTTTGTGGCTATCACACATCAGTGATCTGGAAGAAGAAAAGCCCCAGAGGCTGTGCAAGTTCCTCTTTCTCCTCAAGCCAGGCTAGTAGCAGAGGAGGGTCTCTCTCCAGCAGGAGTGGAGATGAAGATGGTGGGGCAATGTTATGGGGAATAGTTCCCATTTGCCTCTGTCCTCTCCTGAGATGGAGTGGTTTTGGGGTGACCAGGTAAACAGGCCTTCCTGAAGTCCCAGGGCTGCCAAGGGTCCCTTCAGACCTGGGTCATGATGGAGCCAAGAGCTGGCCTGCCCGCTCCCCTAGGCTACTCAGGAAGAGGCGGGGCTCGCCCCGGTGGGAGGGGCTTCCCCCAGGTGGGACTGAATTGCCTGGCAGGTTTCCCTTGGTCACCCTCTTCCTCTGTGCACTCCTGCCCATCACTTTCCTGATGGAAAGACAGGTCTGCCCACAGGAAGAGAGGAAGGAGAGCAGGTGGAGGGTATGAAGAGAGAGAAGGGGCAAACATGCTTCCTTTCATTGGGCTCTGAGCCCTGCTCTACTCCCTAGATTCTGAAGGGTGTGAAAGGTGCAAAGGCAGGTGTAGAAATGACTTGAAATGGGGCAAAATGGTAGGATGAAGCAAGGTGGAGAGATGGAGGTAATGGGAGAGTGGAGCCCATGGGAGATGGGGTTGTCTGGGGAGTGGAGCCAGGAGGGGAGGGAGGCAAGCTGGGTGGGGTGGAAGGTAGTGAAGGTGGGAGGGGACAGAGTGGGAGGTGGGCAGTGCAGGGGGTCAGAGGAATAGGGGTGGGCAGGGCAGGGAAGTGGAGGAATCAGGATGGGGCAATGCCTGATGGAAACTCAGAGAGGGTCAGGGTTCTGGGTTATCAGGAAGGAGGCCTAGAGGAGCGTCCCACTGGGAGAAGGGGAAGACAGACAGCAGTTCAGAAGCATTCCTGGGAGGAATGTAGGGAGTACAGGCTGTGGCAGGGAAAGCAAGGGTGTTTGTGGGTCTTTGGAGGGTCCCAGAAAGGTGAGGGTAAGACCTCCAGAGCCACTTCCCACTCATGCTGAGGCCTGACTCTGGATGGGAGCTGAGGAGGCCACTTAAGCAGCAGGGGGAGGGGTGTGATCCCTGCTTCTCCTTCCACCCCTTCAGTCCCCTCTACCCTACGTGACTGACCCATGCTTTCTCCCAGACATTCTACATATCTGGAATCTAGAGGACTGGGCTCTGTACCCTTAGAAGAAAGGAATCGAGTGGTGTATATGTGTGCACAAGTGTGTTTGATGAGTGTATGAGAGTGTAAGTTTGTGTGTGCATGCCTATCTGTAAGTGTATGAGTTTGTGAGTATGTGTCTTTGTATTGCCTGCATATGAGAATGTTTGTGATATATTGGTGTGTATATGTGTGTATTTTGAGGGTATGTGTCTGTGTGTATGTATGAGTGTGAGTATATGTGTGTGTATCTGCATGTGTGCAGGTGTATGTGTGCATGCGTATATGTTTGGGTGCTGTCCCAAGGGAGCCTGAAGCTCACAGTTGAAGATGTCTTGATGTGATTTGTGCAAATTTCAAGCAGGTTTCAGGCTGTGGTATGGGATGGGTTGGGTGGGAGGCCAGAAGAGAAAGGCTGTCTGTGCTTGGGGTATGGGGAGTTGGGTAGCCTGAGCAGTGGATGTCTCTGTCCTACCAGCCACAGGGGGATGGCATCAGGGCCCTGGGTCTAAGCCTGGGTGGAGACTGGGTCCTGAGGCCTTCACTCAGGGCTTGGAAGAGCTCAGAGGCCCTGCTCTGACCAGGGAGGGCCAGAAACATATGGAGTCAGGGTGGAAGGTTGGCCAGACAGTGGAGGGTTCAGGCCTACTCTCTCCCCCACCTCCACCCCCAGGATTTGGGAATGATGTAAGCAGGCTGCAGTTCCTAACTCTAGGCTCCACCCTTTCTGCCTGAGGCCATAAAGTCCCCAGAAGTCTTTGTGTGTCACCTTCTGAGGATAGGATGATCAGATTCACACTGAAAACTTCCCTCTCTTGTCAGTATTACCTGGACAGGTACAAAACAAGTCCTTGTCTCTTGGAGGCCTCTGGAAAGGCCATATTCATCCTTACTGAATTTCATACAAGCTGAGCCTTTCAGACCCCTTGTGCTGGGAAGTTCTTACTGAGTCTAACTCAAATCCCCTTGTTGCACTTTGTGCTGGACAAGCCCAGGCCAAGTTTGTGAAATTGGAACCTAGCACCCTCACCTGCAATCGTGGAAGTAGTTTCCTCTGGATAAGGAAGTAGGTCTAGAATGTAGGCACACTGAGAGGATGGGGGGTAAAGCTGGTGCATCATAAATGGGTCAGACCTTCCCTGGGCAGGAGAGCCATGATCAGGGCAGATTCAAAGAATGAAGTTCAAAGATCACTGCTTGTAACACTCTCACTTTACAGACAGGAGCCAGAAGGCCTGCAGGAGGGAACACTCAGTGTCCCTTGCTACATGATGGCTGCCTCTGGAAACCTGCCCCTGACTCCTGATCTAGGAGTCCTGCTTTTGTCCCATTTAGAGGACCCTGGAATCTGTTCCCATTCTCTTGGCTTTATGGGATGGGAAGAGGGGGAGAAGGACTTCAGCTAGACTGGGATGCTGTCCCCCTTCCTCCTCCTCTAGTGACTCTGTTCCAGCCTTCCAGCTGGGCTTCTAGGCCTCCCATGCACTGACACCTACTTCTTCTCCTTCTTGCCTTCCCTCCAGACTCCCAGGATCTGGTCTTTTAGCTCCATCTGGGCAGCCATTGCAGTGTTTAGTCCTCCCTGCCCTGCTCTAGCCTCATAGCCTGTCCCCAGTTCGAACCTTCTTCTCTTCCTCTTCCTGCAGATTAGCCTCTCAGTCCTTTACAAAATTGCCCCATACTTTCCTCCTGTGGGAAGTCTTCCATGATTAATTCTCATGGTTCTGGATCCCACCTTTTTCCTTTCTAAGCCACTACTAGGTACTCACAGGCTTTCTCTTGTTCTTCTGTCTTCTCTTTCCTGAGCCTTGTCCCTGCTCCTCCCTCTGATTTCCTCTCCTGGCATGGACTTGTGCCTCCCCACAGGCAGGGCTGGTTTTATCTTCCACCCACGTCCCCCTCCATTTACCAGGAGGGCCAGGACTGCACAGGAGAATTGCCGGAGCTCCTCCCTGTTCTCTGTGTTCTGGGAATGGCAGAGATAATGGTGTCCAACTGGGTCTCATCCCAAGGAGGAAGGTGGCAGTGCAGACCCTTCTCTGTGTGTATCCTAGTATTTTATTGGGGTTTAGGCCTCACCCCCAGGTCTAAATCCTCCTTTTTCCTTGTTGCCTCTGACCCAGTTAACAGACCTCCAGAGCTGCTGCCCTGGAGCCCCTGAGATGCTGGGTCAGGTGTGGGGAGCAGCAGGCAGTCCAACTATGATTTCTCAACTTGGGCTTCACACTGCACCTGACTACCTGCTTCCTGGTTGGGTCTCTGCAGACCTGTTTTCTCTCTCAGGCTTTTCTTCCACCCTCCCTTTCCTTCCTCCATTCCCTCCTCACACAACCACCTGTCCCCAAAGCCTGAGTTCTTTCAGCAAGCTCTTTCTTTCTTGAGAACCTTGGGGTTGGCATTCTGCCTGGTGAGGAGGATGGGTGGGGGAGATCTGGGGGGAGGATGGTCCTGTCTCTGCTGAGGCACAGGGCCTAGCTCTGGATCCATCTGTGCACTGACTTCCACCTTGTGGCTATGATGAGAACTGCAGGTAGGGATCCTCAAGTGGAGAGGGGAAAGGGGGAGGGGGATGCCCACCTGGGCATGCCTTAGGAAGAGAGCAGGTCTCAGAATTGCTAATTGATATAGGAAGTTTCCTCAGGGAGCCTTTGAATTCCTAACTAACCTGGGAGTGGAAACCTGGGTGGAAAGCCAAGTAGCAAGACCCATCTAGATGGAGAGAGATAATTGAAACTGTCCTCAAGTCTCAAACCTTCTATTCAAATTCTCCTTCCCCAAAAGAATCCTAAAAGAGAAACAATCTGAAACTAAGGCAGGCAGAGTTGACATCTGACCTGGGAAGAACTTCCTAATAAATCCCAAAGTGTATTTGGATGCCACTGCTTCTGAGAGTTGCCCAACTTTTTCAAGGCCCCCTCCAGTGAGCTGCTCCCCACCTTCACCAGTCCTCCTGATCTTGTTAGGGAACCAGGCTGGAATGCTGGCAGAATAACCAAGTGGCACTCAGGGATCTTGGTGGATTGGAGATTTATTTAACACCGGTGTTTCTCCAGAAGGGGCCGTTTCTCCAAAAATCTGAGTGCCAAATGCAAACAGGGAGGGTAATTTATAGTCGTCAGCTTCCATATCTGTGGGGGTTTTCGCACCCGCAGCAAAGGAAGAAGAACCCAGAGGAGGGGTCTCTAAGCTAGAGACCAAAGTTTGTTTTAGCCCCATTGGCCATCTTTGGCATAATTTATTCACTTCTCCAACATCCCCCCACCCCACCTTTGATGCCTTTCAAAAAAACTTTAATAGGCATCACCTTTCAGTTTTACAGGTTGGTACTCTTGGAAGGCTAAGATATGTGCTGTAGTTTGGTAAGCAACAGTATTTCCAATAAAACATACCATGGCATTCAGTATACAGGGGACGATGGATACAAGTAAAATTATGGAGAGGAGGGGCCCCGCCAGGCAGGAAGCCAGGACTCCCAATCTGTGAGATCCCATCCTTTCCATTGATTAATACTTTCCTGTTGTCTACCTTGAATTCTTTCCTTGAGTTCTTAACCTTAGTTGTAAGTATTCCTGACTGGTTTACAAAATAGCAACATTCCTCCCCCAGATATGCAAGTCCCTCCTTTTTCTGAAGTGAGGAGGTAGAGGGATCACCTATTTTGGAGGCTCACTGCCGCCAGAGAGTTTATTTGGCTTTGTAAGCTTACCAGAGAATCTGCCACCCGTTCCATGTCTTCATTTGGCTCTTGAGATAGTCTATGGTATAGTCCTACAGATGAACCTATGCCCCCTATTCTGGCTCCTATTCCTGTCTCAATTCCTGCTCCTATCAGAATGGGTAGCAGTACTGCCCATTTAGCCCGGAACTTGGGTCTAAAGGCTGTTAGAAGCTGGTCTTCAGTGTATACAGATATCTCTGGGGTTAGGAGGATGGAATAACATATCTGAGTCCAGTTGGTCTCTAAGCATCCATAGGCTGAATTAGAACACAGATAGAAAACCCTAGGGGCTGAACACAGTGTTGCATTCCTCTTTAAGGTCATATTTCTTCTGCATAGAGAGGTACCATTCATACCTTCAGGGACTGTACAGATTAGATTGTTGGCATTTGTGAGACAGATCCCAGTGGCCAGGGGTCCAATTAAGACAGAGGTGTTGGATTTGAGATTTTCAGGAGCTTCCCAGGTCAAAGGCATAGGAGTGGCTAAATAAGCCCTCTGGCTGAGGGGCAAGCGCATCCAGCAGGTTTGGGTGTGATTATCTATTTTATGGAGGACTTGTAGAGTAGTGTTGGCCCAATGCTGGAGTGGGGAATTGGTAGGTATCTGATTGAGGGTTGAAAAGTTCAAACCCTGGTAGGCTGCCAGGGTAGTGGTCACCTTTATGGCTTGTATTACCCTGTCCTGGGTATTCTTTATAACTTTTTTAAGGGCCCTGTCTTGTACCCCTCCCCCATCCGAGATCCCCTTTGAGGAAGGTAAGTGTAGCAAGCTCGCTTCCCTCTCTGGAGGCCCTTGTTGTGACATGGGTTCCTGACATTTTGTGTTATCTCCACAGCCCAATACTTAGTTCTTGGGACACTGGGTGACTGACAGAGAGGGGGTGTTTTTCCCTTGTAGCAATCTTTGTGGAGGGAGGTGAAGGCGCTGAACGTCCTTGACCCCCTTATTGCCATATAACAATCCTGGGGACAAAGTGGGTAAGCAGCAGTTGTGAGGGTGAGAGAGGTTATCATAATATACAGGCAATACTTAACAATCCTCCCACCCAGAGGAGGTATGTGAGACTTAGCATGCATCTTTTGTCCCATGTCCAGCTTGTTGGTGCAGTCTCTATCAGCCCAACAGTAAGAAGTAAGATAAGGGCTATGACACCAGTAAGGGGCAAGGGCTGGCAGAGTTGCATCCAAAGCCCTGGGCTAGGTTCATGTGTTGATTCCTCAAGCTTCTGCCATGCGCAGGCCAGCCAGCTTCTGGGGTGTAGCTGGAGCAGGGCTGGAGTTCTCAGGGGTCAGTTTCCCTTTTGAGGGTCAGTTTTAAGCGGGTTGACTGGATCTGGATCACTTTGCCAGGTTGTGGGTTCTTCTGAGTTGGCCTTCTTAACTCTGTAGTGATGGACCCATGGGGTGATACCTGAAACTTTAAGGGCTGTAGGAGTTGTTAGAATAACAGTATGAGGCCCAGGCCACCATAGTTTAAGAGGTTCCTTCTTCCAGTCTTTGACCCACAGAGAGTCTCCTGGCTGAAAGAGGTTAAAGAGGGTCCCTAAGGAAATTGGGACCCTCTCTATGATGTATCTCTGTAACTTGTTTAGGACTGCCCCCAATGTCTGGAGCTGTTCCCTTATTCCCTTGTCTCCAATCTGGTGTAGGTTTACTGTGAGTTTTCCTAAACATGGGGGAAGGTGCCCATATAATAACACAAAAGGGGAGAATCCTAGTGTCCCAGACATGCATCGGGGATGCATGAGGACCAGTGGTAGTAAATCTGGCCATGGGAAATTAGTCTGTTGGTGGAACTTAGCCAGGGTTTCCTTGAGGGTGTGATTCATCCGCTCTACTTTCCCTGAGCTCTGGGGTCAGTAAGCAGTGTGCAGTTTCCAGGTAATGTTGAGGGACTTTGTCAGGGTTTCTATAATGTCTGCCACAAATGCAGGTCCATTATCACTGTGTATGGTTTAAGGGTAGACCAAACCAAGGCACAATCTCCCATAGAAGAGCTTTGGCCACCTTGTGACTTCATTCCATTCTGGTCAGGAATGCTTTGACCCATCCCGAATATGTGCAGGTTATTACAAGAAGGTACCTTAACCCTTTATTTGGTTGTATGTTGGCAAAGTCCACCTCTAAGTCTTCTAAAGGGGTGGCCCCCATCATTTGTGTGCCAGGCGGGGGCTGTGGGACAGACCAAGCATTGTTTTTGGCACATGTTACACATTGTTCACTGACAGCTCGGCATAATGCCAGCAGCTGGATAATATAGTAGTTCTTTTTGAGGAAGGCCTCTAGGGAAGTTTTTCCTAGGTGTGTGAGTTGTTGATATTCATTCACTAGGTGTTTTCCCATAGACGACGGGACAAAGATATGTCCATTTGGCATGACCCATCATCCCTCTTTACTTAGTGTGCCCCTTCTTTTGAGGCCCAACTTCTTTCCTCATTTGTGTACAGGGGCGGGGAGGCTTCCTTCTGGGAGGCAAGAGTCATGGTGTAGGTAGGAGCTTTGCCTGGGTCACCACAGGCGGCAGCTCTGTGATTTCCTTGAGTTATGGGGTCATTTCCTTTCTGATGTCCTTTACAGTGTAGGATAGCTACCTTGTCTGGCAGCCATATGGCCTCAAGAAGCTTTAGTATTTCTTACTTGCTTTTGATAGTTTTCCCTGCAGCAGTAAGGAGGCCTCTTTCTTTATAGATGGCCCCGTGTACATGCACAGTAGTGAAGGCATACCAGGAATCATTGTAGGTGTTAACTCATTTACCTTTGCTAAGGATGAGGGCTCAGGTTAAGGCGTACAGTTCAGCTCATTGTGCTGACCATCCTTCCGGCAAGGCCTTGGCTTCCAGAACTTCAGTGGTTGTGGTTGCCGCATATCTTGCTCTTTAGCTGCCCTCTTGTAAATAGCTGCTCCCATCTCTGAAAAGGGTGATCTCCAGGCTTGGTCAGAGAGGTCTTATAGCCTGGTCTTGGAGTTCTGGGCAGCTGGTATAGACTTCATCCACTACTTCAGAACAGTCATGGTCAGGTTCTCCCTCCTCCATGGGAAGTAAGGTGACTGGGTTTAGTGTTCTTACTGTTTTGAGAGTGACACGGGTTTTCATAGAGAAGGCCTTTGTATTGTGTCAGCCGAGAATTGGAGAGGCAACAATATCCTTGGGTGCTCATGAGGGACATGACTGTGTGTGGGACCTTAACATTAAGTGTTTGTCCCAGTGTGAATTTGTCTGCCTCCTTGATGAGCAAGACTGTGGCTGCCAGTGCTCTGAGGCATGGTGGTCATCCTGCAGTCAAAGGTTCAAGTTTTTTTTGACAGGTAGGCTACTGGCCATTGCCAAGGCCCCATGCTCTAAGTAAGCACTCCAAGGTCTATTTTGTCCTTTTCATGTATGAAGAGGTTAAAAGGCCTTTGTATGTCAGGCAAACCCAGGGTTGGGGCTCGTCCCAGAACAAATTTTATTTCTGTGAAAGTGGCCCTTGCCTCCTCAGTCCATGTGAGGGGCTCCCGGTCTGGCCCTCCCAACTGGTCATAGAGGGGCCTTGCTATGGCTGAGAATCTGGGAATCCAAATGTGACAGAATCCTGTGGACCCTAAAAATTCATGCAAGCCTCATTTTGTTTGGGGCTGTGGCAGTGTGGTGATAACTTTCTTCCTTTCCGGTCCTAGTTCTCTTGTTCCTTATGTGAGGAGCAAGTCTAAGTATCGGACCTAGTGCTGACAAATCTGTGCCTTTTTCCAAGAGGCCTGGTACACCAAAAAGGACAGGAGCTGCGGAGGGCCTTGGTACCTTTTATACAATCTTCTTGGGTGTTGCTGGCAAGGAGGCAGGCATCTACGTATTGGAGGAGGACACACCCTGTGGTTTCCCTCAGAAAGTCAGTGAGGTCTGCAGTTAGTGCTTCCCAAAAAAGAGTGGGAGAGTTCTTGAAACCTTGGGGAGGTTGTGTCCAGGTCAGCTGCATCTGGCACTCTTTAACGGGCTCAGTCCATTCAAAGGCACACAATGGTTGACTTTGAGGAGCCAGGTGGAGGCAGAAGAAAGCGTCCTTTGGGTCAAGGTATGTAAACCATCTGGCTGACCCAGGAATTTGGCTGAGGAGATTATACAGGTTCAGAACCACTGGGTGTAAGGAAACAGTCACTTTGTTAACGGCCCCTCAAATCCTGTACTTTCAGTATCCTCCTCCTGGCTTCTTGACTGGAAAGAAAGGGGTATTCCAAGCCAAATGGCACTCAATTAGAATACCTGCTTCTCTGAGCTTGGTCAGGTGCTCTTGTATACTCATTCTAGCCTTGAGTGGAAGGGGGTACTGCCTTTGTCTCTGAGGTTGGGCTCCAGGGATCAGGTCAACAACGATGGGGGCCTAACTCTGAGCTAGTCCAGGTGGGTTATCATCAGCCCATACAGAGGGGAATGTAAGCCTAAATTCTGAGGGGCTACAGGGTAAGGCCCTGGCACAGATTTGTCTCCATTCTTCTTCCCTTGGCAGGGTAATCGCCAAGACCAGGGTTTCCTTCTGTCTTGGGTTTAATTGGAGGCTAGTGTGTCCAGTGGGTTCAAAAGTTATCTGGGCTCCAAGTTTGGAGAGCAGATCCTTGTCCAGGAGAGGAATTGGGCAGTCAGGTAGGTAGAGAAACTCATGCTGGACCTTGTGACCCCCAAGTTCACATTGTCAAGCTTGACAGAAGGGCTGTTGTATCGCCCGTGTCCCGGTAGCCCCTTTTGGTTGCCGTCTTTTGGCTTAAGGCCGCCACCGGGGAAGTAACAATGGACCATTCAGCTCCTGTGTCAACCATGAAAGTTATTGTCTGTCTCCCTATCTTCATTTCGACCGTGGGCTCATGGGGGCCAAGAGAGAAAGAGTCCAGTTCCCCTCAGTCTGATTGTATCCCAGAAAGACCAATGAGGTTCTCGCCTCAAGGTTCCTCCCAATATCGGCTGCGTTTTGAGGGCCCCTTCTGATTCCAACATTCATTCTTCCAGTGTCCCTTCTCTTTTCAGTATGCACATTGGTCCTTTGCTAAGGGAGCTCTGGGCTTCCCCCCTTTTGGTGGTTGGGGTCTTCCCATCTTTGCAGCATCTGTTTCTTTTAGTGCTGCTGTGAGAAGGGTGGCCTTCTTTTTTAGTCTTCTCTCTGCTTCTCTTTTGGCTGCGACTTCTCTGTTAATGAAAACTTTACTGGCGACCTCTATCAGCTGAGTGATATTCATCCTGGCAAAGCCCGCCAACTTCTGGAGTTTTCTTCTGATATCTGGGGCATCTGTGCCACAAAAGAGGTATTTACCATTTGTTGACTTTCTGGTGCCTTGGGCTCAAATGGGGTGTGTACATGGTATGCTTCACATAATCTTTCATAGTAGTCTCCAGGAGACTCTCCAGGGCGCTGTGTGACTGACAATATTTTAGTCATGTTCATGGGCTTTTTGGCTCTAGCTCGGATTCCCCAAAGAAGGGCTTCCTGGTATCATCGGATGTGGGCTTGTCCTTCTTCTGTAGTGAATTCCCATGTTAGGTGTTCTTCAGCTGTGGCAGCTTGAGCCCAGACAGCAGAGTCATTAATCCCTGGAGGTGCATGACTTTTTAGGTATTGTTGTGTTTCTCTCATTCTTCTTCTTCTTTTTTCTGTATTAAACAGAGTACGGAGTAACTGTTGACAATCTTTCCAAGTTGGTTGGTGGGTCTGGAAGAGGGACTCCATCAAGTCGACCATTGCTTTGGCTTTTCAGAGTATGGTGGAGTGTTGTGTTTCCAACTGAGGAGGTTGGTTGTAGAGAAAGGTTGATAACACATCATGGAACTTCTGGGCTGAACTATTCCATCCTCATTCTGTCTTTCAGACTCTCTCGTCTCCCCTGCAGGAATTTGGAGAATGTTAGGTCTGGGTCTGGGGCACAGTCTGGCTGCTGACCCCTGGGGGGGAGTGTTCTCCAGGTCCAAGAGGGGCAGGGAGATGGGTAGCAGTGACTGCAGCAGCAGCAGCGGTGGTAGTGGCCGTGGTGGTGGTGGTGGTGAGACAGATGGGGGAGGACTTTCAAGCTCAGGGAGAGGGGGAGGGAGGGAGCTTGATGAGTCATAAGGAGGCAGAACGACAATATCTTTTTCCACATCTCCTTTAAATATTAGAGAAAGAGTGGGTCACTTCTTTGGCTCCCTGGGTGAGACTCCGGATAAAGTGGCTAAAACCTTTGGCTGTTTGCTAATGATGAATCGCACCCCGGGAGGGGGAGTTTGGGCAATTTCAAGCCAGGAGTCAATGTATGGAAACTGATCAGGGTGGCCTGGGTTCCCAGTGACTATTAGCCAAACCTGCTGCACTATTTAAGCATCTAAAGTCCCTTCTGGGGGCCATCCTACATTGAATATGGGCCATTCTAGTTCACAAAAAGTCCTTTAACTTCATGGGTGTCATTTTCACCCCGTAACTGCCTGAAAATCCCTTTTTAAAATTTTTGAGCATGACCTCTAAAATCGTAGGCTTACTCTGTTTTGATCCCATTATTAATTTCTTTCTCCTGTTTGGTGTCACAAAGACAGACAAAAGGAGGGTATCCCCTCAGATGAGAGGACCAATCAGATACTCCTCTGGTTGCGTTCCTGAGGGAAACTTTAGGTGAGGTTTGGCCATAGCCGACTCAGCTTTGTGACTTGCCATCGGAATCTGATCTGATACCACCCTAGGCCTTATACACTCACCATGACACAGTATAGCCCATTCAGACTCCATAGACTTTTGGGTACCTTAAGGGTGCCCATCCATGGAGCCACAAACTCAAACTTGACTGGCAAGCCTGGCCGAGCCGCATATTCACACACACACACACACACACACACACACACACACCGGAGTCTATTACATTCCCTCCCATAAAATTTTCTACCTGTGAGACCATTAAGGCTTCCGGGGATTGATCATGTCCCCCTTCCACCCTTTTGGGTGGGCCTTCTTTGGGGCCTCAGCCTTACCAGTTCCAACGTCGGGTCCAGGTCCTCACCTACCAGGTCTCTTTGAGTCCGGCGGGAACGATGGAGCGGGGCGGGCCCAAGATGACCGAGTAGGAGACTGCTGAAATTCAGGCAGAGTGCGCCTTCTCCCCTGCGATCACTTGCTCTGTCACTGCCTCACCGTTTTTCCAAACCGGTGGCAACAATGGGCCAGTTTGATTGGGTTTCCTGGTCAGGGAACCAAATATGTTATGGAACAAGTCTGGAATGCTGGCGGAAAAACCAAGCAGCACTCAGAGATCTTGGTGGATAGGAGATTTATTTAACACCAGCAAGCTCAGAGGAGACCATTTCTCCAAAGATCTGAGTGCCAAATGCAAGTGGGGAGGGTAATTTATAGTCATCAGCTTCCATATCTGTGGGGGTTTTCGCGTGCACAGCAAGGGAAAAAGAACCTGGAAGAGAGGTCTCCAAGCTAGAGACCAGAGTCTGTTTTAGCCCCATCGGCAATCTTTGGCATACTTTATTCACTTCTCCAACAATCTCATCATGCTCAGCTCTTTGGGCCTATTCAGAAAAACCCAGGTTCCTTAGCCTTCCCTACTCCAGCCTGTGTGTGGCTATGGTTAAGATATTAATCTTAACCATAGACCTGGGAAGTCACTTCTCTGGTCTAACTGAAGTCCTGCCTGGAGCACTGGAAGTGGAGAGAACCACCATATACCCAGAAGAACTGCATATGGGAAGGAGGCCAGAGGAAGGACCCTGTGAGGAAGGTTCTGAGGTAGGGCAGTTCTACCTCAGGTTCTCCTCCATCCTCCTCTCTTCTGCCCCACTGGGTCTGTGGAGATGAAGACCATGGGGCAGAGTGGTCCACACCCTGGAGAATTCTCTTTGCTTGGGCTTCAGGATTCACAGGTGCTGGGGGGAGGGGAAGCTGAGTTCCATCATGGCCATTGTTATTGTCTTCTGTAGAGTGGGTATATTGGGGAGGGAAGAGGGGAGGCAGTGTTTGTCTCAGTCAGCCTGAGTCCTTCTGGTCTCACCCAGAGTCCCTTTGAAGCCTTTTTCTCTCCAGGCACCAAAATCCAGTCCCTCATAAGCTCCCATGATGATACATCCTCCTCTACTCCCCCCGCCCCCACCAAGTACAGCACCCTTTACTGGGGACTGAGAATCACCAAATTCTCCTGACTACCCCCCTCTGTTTCTGCTGCCACTGCTTAGACATCTTGGCCAGGAGCCCTGGCTCTATGGACTCAAGGCGGGGGGCTGTGTCCAGGCACCCTCCGTCTGAGGTACCATTTCTCCCTTGCCTCATTTGCTGCCACCCACCTTACTGATTAAGAGGTATGCTCTGTACAGGACTCCAGCCTAGTGGAACTTGACTCTGGGAGCACAAGGACAAGGACTGGCTCCTCCTGCTCCCTCCCAATTGGCTGTCTTACAGTTTTTTCCCCTGCTGCCTAGCATCCATTTGAAAACATCAGATGGTTTTGACTTGAGAATTCATAGCATAATGGGTACCTTGAGAGGCCCCTAACATGACCGGCATTTGTTTCAGTCCTTTGCAGGAGGAGGCTATATCTGGTGCCTCTTCCATTCTGGGGAAAGTGTGTGGGGGCTGCAGCCAGAGGGTCTAGTGGGAAACTGCACAGTGAACAAGGAGGCACATGGGGTGAGGAAAAAAAAAAAAGGAGATTTCTGTCTTTTCAGGTTTCCCCTATGGGATGAAAGTTGGAATGAGGTTTTTGGAAGGTTGGCATATTTTTATCATCTTGTTATATAAGGAAGGAGTCCTGGATTGGGGAATGGCAGGGAATTCATGTGTGTGGGGGCCACATGGAAGGGGGTAGGTAGGGGGGTGGCATGCCTTTTTGCATGCATTTATCCCATCAGTTCACAAGTTTGCACATTTGCTCCCCTCCCCCAAACTATCTCTATTCCAATTAATCAATGCACTCAATCCAGTTACTATCCTATTTTATAGCTCTTTAGCTACCAGGAGAGGGGAGGAAGTAAGGCTAGTCAGAACACTGGGGTCATCATACTGAAACCAGAAGTTCCCAGCTGAAGGTAAAGGCAACAGAACGGAGCCCTCTCCTGGTCTGAAGTTAGGTTTTTCCTTGTCCCTTCTATCCTTACTTCTCTCTCCTTTCAGTGCTCACCTCCCTAGGAGACCCAGCTTTTGAGGTTAAAAAAGGGCCAGTGGCAGCAAGAAGGATCTGGAGGAGGAATCAATAGGTCAGAAGAGGGATGAAAGGGGCAAGGAGCAGTGAAGGGCCTGAGAGAGAGGATCCCTGGGAAGAGAGAGGTGTGGACTCTGGATGGCCCTTCCTCTCCATGTGTACAGGGCTATGGTGGGAGGGACTAAGATTCAATATGGGAAAGTGCTTCGCTGTCAGGCAGTTTTGAGGAAGCTTTGTTAATACAGAAAAGAGCAAATTATGAAGAGAAGTTCCTCTTGCAGCTCATGAAATAGGAAGAGACAGGCAGGGGCCGTGGGACTCTGAGGGGCAGAGGGGTGTGTGTGCTGAAGGTGAGGGTGTGAACAGCACAGTGTTTGTGGTGTACGTGTCTGTGCTCCGTGGTTAACAGTCCTGTGTGCATTGTCATGTGTGTAAACATATCACATGAGGAAGGGTACAGCTTTGACATGCTCACAAGTGAGGTGAGCAGGTTTCTTACTGGGGCCTATAAAGTATGCTTCTCTGTTAGGAGCAGCAGTCAGCACAAAATGGGAATACCTCTGTATTGGCAAGCAAGAAAACGTGGGTTCCAGTTCTGGCTTTAGTTATCAGTTGGGATCCTGTGAAGCATCACCTCGGTAAGCTGGGATGTCACCTGCTGTACAATCTTAAAGGAAAACCCATGTGTCTCTACTGTGCCCCCAGAAAATGGAAGGGGGATGGATGGGTGATGGAATTCCAGGGGCCAAAGTGAATAACGAATGCCAGCGGAAAGGGCGGCAGGAAGGGTTTCCTAAATTTGGAAATTCATGGGTTATTGCTGGAGCCAAAGACTCCTCCAGCCTGGGCAGTCCAGCCCTATCTCAGCACCCAGGGCTGACTCTGCAGGGAGAGCTGTTCTCTGCTGCCCTCTTGTGGCTGCCACGCTCTTCGCAGGTCGAAGCTGGGAAAGTTCCGTCAAGTTCACAGAGCTATCTCCCTAGACCCCCAGATGGAAATTGCTTGTATCAGGATGCACAACACTGCATCCCAATAAGGTCATCCAACCTCATATTTCCCCCCATATCCCCTGGGTTCTGGAGCACTCACGATCTCTTTAGGGCTTGGAAAGTCTTCCTGAGATTTAACCCTCTTTGCCATTGCCTGAGGTTTTAAGTTATGCTTTTGGTAATGTGTGGTGGAGACAAGCAGCTGAGATCAAGATATTGAGCAGAGGGAGCAATTTCTCTTTCTCCTTGAGTTCCATCTACAACCTCAGCTTCCCAGAATCTTCAGGAATTTTCAAACCCTGTCTGGCACGGGTAGTGAGATTGCTGGAGAAAATGGGTCTGGAGCTGAGCATGCTTTGTGCATCTAGGCTTTTGTGAGTTTGTGGCTAAACTTAGTCCCTCAGCCTCAGTAGGGAGATGGATTGGCAGGGAGGGATATGGCATATTTGACAGATGCTGACAGGATTCCTTATCTGCTTGCTCTGGAATCCCCTCCCACCCACCACACTGCCTTTGACCCTCGCCTTCTAGTGCTCATTAGTGACTGCCTGTCTTTGGGTAGACACCCCGAGGGCCAAGTGCCATTGGGTGGACAGGAGGGAGAGGTGGAGGAAGGGGCACCAGGTAAATGACTGAGGAGGAGGTGCTGGAATGACTGGGATTTGAGTTGGGGTCCCATGATCACTGGGATGATCAAGGAGGGTTACAGGTGCCATGAGGAGATAGAAGAGAGACACACATATTTTTGGTTCCCCATCCTGTATTTGAAGACCTGCTGCATCTCCTCCCTGAGCTGGTTGCCCATGTGGGCCTGTCTGAGGGGTACAAGGAGCCCCTGGGCAGTCTAGCCCAGGATGCAGAGGCAAAGCTCCCAGGCTTTCTGTTCTGCACACTCATGTGCCCCTCCAGCAAAGCACCTCTAGTGGGTCCTCTCACATCTCCTGAAACCTCTTTTGACAGAATGTTCCAGACAAGTAGATACCTGACCAAGGGGGACCTCAAGTGACTTCCCAGAATTTCCAGCAACTCCTAATGGACAGACTGGGGATGGAGAGGGCCAAGCCTCAGGGTCTGACAGGTGAGTATAGCAGGCAAGGAGGCCACCAGAATCTGGAGTCCTGGAGAATCTTCTGTGAGGAGCAAGGGATGCATTTGGAGCCGGCACTATATTGTAGTGGGCCAGCTGTCCATCTTCCACACGAAGTGCTGCCTGCCATGTCCCCTCTGTGCCCCTAGCGCCACCCCACCCCAGGAACGATAGGGCAGAACTTGGAGGCAGAAATGGGGTTTGGGAGCACCAATACATTGATAGGGACAGAAAGGCCCAGTAAATTCAAGCAAAGACCAGCAGAGTGGGAACAAGAAGACAGAGCCTGTATGAGCACCGTGCAGTCCAAGAGATGCAGATAGAGTCAATAGAGACAGTCCATAGTAGAAGAGAGAGTGGAAGACAGACTGAGAGACAAGAGAGAGGAAAGAGAGGAGCATCCAGAGAATAGAGTGATAGATCCATGACAGAGATACCCAGAGGTCAGAGATAGTAGAGACAGATACCTGAGACACATGAGTTCAACTCAGGCTTAGGGGGTCCAAAAGCCATGGACCCAGATCCAAAGACAGATCCATGCACCCAGGTCCAGAACTGAGGAGGCAGCCAGGGAAGTGCGCACAGAAAGGGAGGGAGAGGCAGAGAAGGGAAAAGAGGAGGTGAAGACCAGAGGGGGAGGCAGTGAGAAGGGGCAGGTAGAGGTTGCAAAGGATAAGGGCTCAGCTGGTGTGTGTGTCTGTGTGTGTGTGTGTGTGTGTGTGTGTGTGTGTGTGGCAGGAACACAACAATTCAGAGCTCCATACAAAATGACCTAGTCCTCTGGTGCTGAAGGAGACCCCACTCCCCTCCCTCTGCAGGACTGCTCTGGGCAGTAGAGGGGAAGGGGGGAGAACAGAAACAAGCTGTGAGTTAGAGAAAGACTAAGATGGAGAAGAAATGACAGAGCCATGACTGAGATCAGAGGGAGAGAAACTGAGAGTGGAACAGGGAGTAGAGAAATGGACAGAAGACAGAGGGAGACAGAGCAAGAGAAGGAATATGATGGAAGCAGGTGTGCAGAGACACAGGGAGAAGGAGGGAGCCTCTCACTGCAGGAGGGAGAGAGGGGCAGGGAGAGAGACAGTCTGTTGAGAAGCAGATGAGGGGAAAGTGGGGAGCAAGCGGGGTGCTTGTCTCCCCAGAGAGGCTGGGCTGGGATGGAACAACCCTTTGGGGAGGTGGGGAGGTGGCCAGTGAGTGCTTTTTAGGGTGACTTTCTCTCTCTCCTGTTTTAAGTACAACAAACCTATTCCACACAACCATCTTCTTCACTGGAGCACTTACAACTGCCGCTGCAGGTGCCTGGTCACCTGGCATCCTCTGTGGGGATCGCCTTCACAGCCTGCAGCACAGCTCTGACCATCCTCACCAGAGGCACATGCTTGTCCTTCAGGGTGGATCTGATATTTAAAAACAGCCAAGTTTTCTCTGAGGCTGGAGAATAAGTTGAGGACCTAGCCGGGAAGCAGTATTTCCAGTTAAATACAAGGTGAATGTGGGCAGACATGGTGGAGGATGTGCCCTCCTCCAAAATGGTTCTGAAAGGTCATTGTGAAGGAGATACTTTTGCAGCATGTGACAGAAGGAGACATTTCTGGTGGCCACTAGAGCCCAGATTACTGTTCCTGTCCATTTGTGAAAAACAGGTATTTGTACTCGTGGGAGTTTTCCCAGCCTGGAAACCTGCATTTGCCTGAAATACTGGGACAAGTGGTCTTGCCCTTGGGGAGCTTACGGTCTCCTCCCTGCCAACTAATATGCAAAGTTACCCAATGATACTCACTCAACACAGATCAAGTGCAAAGGACAAGGGGAAATTCAGAATCAAGTCAAGTTAGTTCATCAGGGAAGGCTGCCTGGAGGAAAGGAGTTATGAGTGGGCTGTAGGACAAACCCAACAGGACATGGGGTGGAGGAGGAAAAGAAGAGAACTTCTCTCTTGATTCTGAAACAGGATGAGCAAACGATAAGGCAGGTAGGAGACAGCTTTGTTGGCCTGGAATAAATACTTGGATTGGAAATCAGCATGATGTATCCTCAGAGGCTGTGAGGATGACTGAGCCTGGACTGCACAGGTTAGTGAGCCATGGCTGGAGGTACTGCCAGGGCCAAGACAAGTGGGGAAGAGACCCCTGGGGATCAGGAGATAGAGAGGGACACAGGATTGTGTGGAGGGGTATTGGGAAGACTGAGGGCTTTCAGACCTTCATCCTGACTATCCTCTCATCCACCCCTTCCATGGACTGAATTCTGTATTTTAAAGCTAAAGGAACTTCAGTAAATGATCTGGTTTAGCCTTTCATATTCAGACGGTAAGGTATGACCTCCCCACTTCCCAGATGAGGCCTCAACTTGGCCAAGCCCTCCTGGGCAGAACAGGCTGAGAAGGGCCCCAGGAGGCCGGTCTTTTGCCCTCTGGGGGTCACTTCTCCCTCACACAACAGGCCCCAAGCCTGGGTGCTTCCCAGGGCAGAACCTGCAGGAGGGGACACCACAGTGCAGTCCTTTGATTCTTTGCTCCTCCCCTTACCAGCTCTGTGACTTGAAGCAAGTTACTTAACCTCTCTGTGCCATGGTTTTATTATCTGTAAAAGAGACCTACTCTGTGTCCTATTATTGAGAATAAAATGAAATTTATACCACAGAACTCTGTACAGTTGTAAAGATGTATATATCTAAATGCATTAGGCGTTTTATTTTATTTTTTATCTTTTTAAAGTTTTATTTTGAGAGAGAGAGCGTAAGCAGGGGACAGAGAGAGAGAGAAAGAGAGAGATTGGGAGAGAGAAAGAATCTTTCTTTAGCAGCTCCGAAGCATCAACGCAGAGCCCAATGTGGGGCTCAAACCCATGAACTGTGAGATCATGACCTGAGCCGAAACCAAGAACTGACTGAGCCACCCAGGCGCCCCACGTTAGGCATTTTAAACCACCCTCATGCTCATCTTTGATATCTTCTCAGCTTATTGTCTCCATATCTGCTGAGCACAACAGCCTCCTGGCTCCCAAGCCCTCAGCACTCCCAGCCTTTAAATCTGGTATTTCTTTCCCTCTGATCTTGCTTTGTATTCTCAATCTCTGTTTCCATCTTCTTTCCCTCAGCCCTGGAAGGATATGGCTATACTCTATTAGTTTATATATTTTTTTTGTCTGCCAGGTTTCTTGTCTTGTGTGTCTGTCTTCTCACATCTTAGAGTAAAGGGCCCTGCTAATCCTCCCTTGGAATGCTTTCTTTCCCCCTGGGCTGGATTTACAGGGGGAGTCCAAAGAATGTTCATTGACAGGTGCAGATTGGTGGAGATCCGAAGTTGAGGGAGGCCTTGGGGGATAGAACAGCAAAGTAGGCTTCTGCATACTGGGCTCTTACCTAGAGACTCTGTCACCTTTCTTCAGAATGTTTGTCATGACTGGGGGAGGGAAACAACCATCTCCCTCCTGGATCTAAGGGTTAGAAGGGAATTGATTTCCTAACGTTTAGAGAGACTATATTTTCTTCCCTAATGTGGGACAGATCATGAGGAGGTGAAACCCACAGGCAAAAAAAAATACTCATGAGAGGGCTTTCCTTTTCCTATGTGGTGTGTGTGTGTGTGTGTGTGTGTGTGTCTGGTTCTAGCATTTACCTACCTGAGGTCTAAGGAAATCCTTTCATAATGTATTCTAAATTTCTTTGCTGAAATTAAGGCCATCTCTCTAGTGGAGGCAGTTTTTAAAGTTTCTGACTCAATGTGTTTCATAAAAGATGTGTGTCCATGGGGGAGGAGGGAGGTCAAGGGTAGAGCTTAGAGAAGAAATGTAATTACCCAGATCCTGGCTTTAATTACCTAGTAGCCCTGGACATTCTAAACTTTATTAAGCTTCTATGTGTCCACGGGAGTGGGATGGAACCGGTGGGTTTTGCTGTCTTGTCTTCTCCAAAGGATTCTGTGGAAATTTCCCTCTCCACCCTCCCTCCTGCTGCTAAAGAGAATCCTTGGGCTCTAGTTATAACCAGACTTCTGGCCTCTGGGACCTGCAAATGTGACTGTCAGGGAAGTGGGCCAGAGAGAACAACTCCCCTTTAAATTGCTTGAGTTAATGTTCTTAGGGTCTCCCCTGCCTCTGAGAAGATCTGGGGAGGGTAGTCTTTGCAGAGACCCAATAAAGCCTGGGGAAAACGGCAGGGTCCAACTTGCCATGCTAAGTCTTGGGTCTTCACAAATGTGTCTGGTTGCTTCATCACTGGCCCTTTGAAACCTAGATTCAAGCATGTACGCTGGCCTCAAGGTCTCTGTTCTTTGCCTCAGTTTTTCCTTTTTCATGTTTCATATGTGTATTTGTGGGGGCCCTTTAGTGGAGAGCTGCTTGAAGTCATTGATGATGACTGCTCAGAAGGTGTCTACATTGTTGCCCCAAATTAATGGACAGTCACTAGTAGGTTATTTTGCTTATACCTTGCATCGTGCTTATTTAGCTCTCAATGCAGACGCAGGCCCAGTCCTTACCCTCTCCTCCCTATTCTCCATATGATCCCTAACCAGTCTGTCCCCAGCACTTTCTCCAGAGCTTGTCAGCCTGACTTCCTGCCTGGCTCTGTTTCTCTTTCTCCTTGACCCCCAATCCCCCTTGCACTGGTTCTGCCAGGCTTCCTTAACTGCAAAATTTAGGGCTGAGATTCAGGGGTCTTTTGATTGCAGCATTTTGGGGGAGACGGAAGGGGAGGCATATACATGTCAGAGTCTCTCGTATCCCCAGGTTGGCACTGGGAGGGAGCCTGGGTAGTGATGGCAGCAGCTTCATCCTGTCAGCTTTCTGGGCACATCCACCCCCAGCAGCACCTGAGAGGGGACCAGACTCAGCAGGGACCAGGTGAGATGGAAGAGGGTCATAAAGCAAACATATGTCCCCCTCCCTGGTCTGGTTCCCTCCTCCTGCTCCACACCTGCCTCCTTCTTTCTCTTTGTCTTACTCCCTCTCCCATCTTCAATGCAGCCCTGTCTTCTTCCTTCCTACTTTGCCTCCTTCACCTTCATCTCTGTCAAGCAGATCTGTCTGTCTATCTCTCTGTATTTCTGACTCCAAATATTTTTTTTTGTCTGAGATTTTTCTGGGACTGAGTCTGCCTTCAGCTCTTCCTTCTGGCTCTCTCCCTTCCTTCTTCCATCCCTCAGTCTCTGAGGGTCTCTCTTCCCGTCATATCTTTGTGAGTTTTACCCTGTGTGCCTTTCAGTTTCTTCACCCACATCTCCTCCTATCTGCCTTCTTTTGCAGTTTCCCCATCCCTGTCCCCGCTCTTGCCCTCCCTTCCATCTTCCTTGCCTCTCTCATGTCTGTCTTTTAGTCCCTTATCCTGTCTCTGGCTCACACCCCTCACTCCTCTCCCTTCTCTCCTCCCACCTCTCATGGTTCTGATATTTCATGTGAAATCACTTGGATGGGCTCCAACTGCCAGGCCCCTCATTCTGTACCCCTCCTTCAGGAGAGACCTAGGGCCCCAATTCTGCATCCTCTGCATTCCCTGCAAACCTGAGATAGTTCTTATACTTACTTGTTGATTATCCGGAAGCCCAGGTATTTCGCCAGCCTCCCACTCTCTACACATGAGGCAGTGAATAGCACAGCAAAAAAGGAAAGGAATTGAATCTTGGGACCAGATGAAAGCCCTTCTTGCCCTCAAGGAGATACAGCTTTAGGAAAATCCCAGCTTGAGGCAGGGGAAGACAGTCTAGAATTGTTGGAACAGACACCAACCGAACACACAGATGCTTATCCCCAGGAATTCTTCCAATTCCTGCCTGCCTCCTTTGCCTCTAGGAGTTTTGACTCCTTAGTATTGGCTGGCCTCTCACCCACTACCCAGCATAGCACCATCTACAAAAGAAGTACTGAATTAGTTCCCTTGGTTCATGCCTACTAGAGATGTGTTAGTGCAGGGTCAATGTGATTTGTAGGTTTTCTTCAGTTGGAGGTTCTTCCCGAAATCTGGAGAAATTCTTTCTGCTCCAGTTTCAATTATCTGCTTTAGTATAGTTAGTATAGACTCTGTCCCTAGAGAATCCTGCCACTACCCTTTTCTCCCCTCCTTCTATCTCCATCACAGTCATTATGGCAACTAATTTAGAGTTTAGAGGAATCTCAGTATTATTAAGTAGAGGCAGGGGTGCCCTTTTTCCTTTAGATCAAATGCTTCTTGATAATCCTCCATTCAGTTCTGGGTCTCTAAGTAGGCCCCATGTTCTCTATCTCTGAAAAGTCTTGCCTCTGTTTGAAGATTAATGTTCTGGGAAGGAAGAGGCACCTTCCTTTTGTCACTGTTTCAGGATCTTGGAAGACCTACTATTTGAATGACTAGAGCAGGAAGCTGTTTAGGCAGGGAGTCTGTGGCTTTATTTACTCCAGCACAATTCTCAATGCATATTCAGTTACAATGCACTATGAACTCTGAATGACTGTCTCAGAAAATTCCTTGTGGTGAAGCTTAAGCCAGTTCCCTTGTAGTTTTAGTTCCAGAGTGATGGGAAACATAGGTGAGGAGATGGGGATGGATGGTGGTAGAGGAATCCAGTAGGAGATTCTGAGAAGCGGAGTTGCTGGGGTGGGGGATGTTTCTATCTTTGTTTAAAGGACTGCTGAGTGGGCTCTTTAGCTGGATCTGGGACTTGCCCCAAAGCACCACAGGTGGGGCTCCATCTGGCTCTCCACACTCTCCTCCTGCCAAGCAGAACTTCCTCCATACCCAGGACCCTGGAAAGCTTACTCTCATTTCACAACTTTCTGGCAACAAAGAGTCAAATAACGTCCCATTTAAGTCCTCAGTCCACCTCCTCATCCATGCAGGGCCTCCAGGATTCCAACTAATCCACATCCTTTACCCTGTTCCACCATTCCTCTCACCTACCTTTGGAGGGCCCCGCCCCCCTGAGGGCCCGCCTCCCTGAGGGCCCCCTGAGCTCCCACTCCAAGTCCTGACTCTGCTTGGCCAAGCTCCTTTTCTTTCCCTGGTTTTGATTAAGCTTTCTTCTCAGGTGTTATCCTCTGAGGAAGAAAAAGGCCATGGGTAAGTGATTTCTTGTGTTTATAGAATTGGCAAGAAAACTGAGACAGAACCAGAGTGGAAGAAACTGGGCTTGGAGTGCCGCTAGCTGTCAAAGCTCTGGGCAGTTTGAGCAGAGGGTATTTCATGGCTCCAGAGCTAGACTTTGGACTGGCGGGTGCAGGCCAAAGGCCTTGCAATTTTGGGAAGAGCAGGTAGGATTTCTGGGTTATTCCCTGGCCCTCCTCCTCCTTAGTCCTTCCCACCTCTTTCTTTGCTTTGCGCTCCTCCCTGGCCTTTCCTTTCTGACCTCCTGCAGAGCTTGCTTTATTCATCTTTGTCTTTCTCGCAGGGCCCAGCACATAGTGTGCTTAGACATGTTTTTTGAATGAATGAAGATTCTTCCACCTGGCTCAGCTGCCTCCTTCATGTTTTGCCACACTTTCTCACTGGAGAGTCTGAAAGTGTCTGTGTCATATCTTCTTAGGGAGGAAATTGCTGTGAACTCTGCCGAATAGCAGGGCCAGTTTCATAAGGTGGTCTAACCACCATCAGAGAGAATTTGAGCGTCTTCTTCCTCCTTGCTTAAGGAATTAGATATCTACTTTTTACAGCTGCTGAAGGTATCTCCCTGCCTCTCTTATCTAATTTACAACAGTTGTGGTGGAGGATTGATTACAGGTCAGGTCAGGCAATAGGAGGAAGAGATTACCAAGTTCCCCTGGGGTGTGGCTGCCTAGTGGTCTTTAAAACACTGGGTCTCCAAAAAAAAAAAAAAAAAAATACACTGGGTCTCCTAGAGGCAGTTTGTTGTTATCTCAAGCATATTTGAAACTCTTTAATTTTAAAGGCCTCTGCAGTCTTAAAATGTTCTCCACCCTTCTCCCCTCCCAACTATCATGTACACTGTGGGATGTACCCCAACACCAGAAGCCCAGACAGCACTTATCCATGCATGACATCTGTTTTATTGATTATATGTGGCAAATGTTTATTTCTAGTTGTCTTTCTCTTGCCTTCCAGCAGTTCTTTTGCAATGTCTCTGGGTCATAATTTGATACATGTTATGTGCTTCCAGAAGGCAGTTACATTTTAACCTTAAAGAAAAATCATCTGGAAAAACCAGTTTCCTTCACAAAGTATATTCCAAATTGATAAAAGTGATTTTTATGGTACATTCTTTTGCTTTATGCTTGTCCTTTTTTTTTTTCTTGTATTATAAAAACCACAAGGCCAACTGGAGACCAGAAAGAACTAGGGAAGAGGGATAAAGAGTTTCCCTTAATAAGTGGTTATAGAGGCTAGTTGTTGTAGATTATGTTGCCAGAGCTGGGGTGAGGTAGACGGATATTTGTTCAGAAGTCGTATTGATCTATATTTGGATAAAAACTCAGGACTTTGAGGCATTATACATCTTTCATATGACTCAGATGGTCTGGTGTCTTTCCTACAACAAAACAAAACAAAACAAAATAAAACAAAACAAAACAAAATTGACTTTCCAAGGGAAATGGTGAGTATGTGAGCAGCTACCTAGGGCAATGACAGGAACCAAGCCAAGTCTGGTGAGAGAATACAGACAGAAAGAGACATCCAAGTACTTACATGGAAAGACAGAAGGTTGCATTTAAAGATATGAATAAAGATAACCAGAGAGATAGCTGGCCTTTCTAAACCCCCTTGTGTGTAGCATATTACTTAGTGTGTACATGGTAGAATAAACCATGGGCTCTGACCACACAAAACTGCTAATCTAAAAGTGGATACAGAGTAGAGTGATATATAGGACCACTGGATGGTTTTTTAGATTCTGTGCTTTGAAAGGAAGGATTTGGTTGAAAAAAAAAAAAAAAAAGCTGTTTATAAGACTTCTTGGAAAAAAATGAGTGTAGATTAGTGCTCATTGTAAACAAAGACAAAGTGTTCATTGTAAGTACATTACAGCTTTAGTTTGGAGCATAAGGTGGATAGGCAGATGTGTTTCCTTCTACTGTTTATTCCTCAGGATTTTTTGTATTATTTTTATATTCAAATAATCTTATTTAGTTAACATACAGTACAATATTGGTTTCAGGAGTAGAATTCAGTGATTTTTCCCTTACATATAACACCCAGTGCTCATCACAGCAAGTGCCCTCCTTAATACCCATCACCCATCTAGCCCATCTCCCAACTACCTCCCTCCATCAACCCTCAGTTTGTTCTCTATCATTAAGAGTCTCTTGTGATGTTTTCCTCTCTCCTCTTCCACCCCATATGTTCATCTGTTTTTTCTTATATTCCACATATGAGTGAAATAATATGGTATTTGTCTTTCTCTGACTGACTTATTTCACTTAGCATAATACATTCTAGCTCCATCCACTTCATTGCAAATAGCAAGATGTCATTCTTTTTGATGGCTGAGTAATATTCCATCACACACACACACACACACACACACACACACACACAACATCTTTATTACTCATTCAACAGTCAGTGGACATTTGGGTTCTCTCCATAGATAAGCTATTGTTGATAATGCTGCTATATACATAGGGAGACATGTACCCCTTTGAATCTGTATTTTCATATCCTTTGGGTTAATACCTAATAGTGAAACTTCTAGATCATAGGGCACTTCTTTTTTCAGTTTTCTGAGGAACCTCCATAGTGTTCTCCAAAGTGGCTGCACCAGTTAGCATTCCCACCAATAGTGCAAGAGGGCAAGAGGGTTCCCTTTTCTCTGCAGTCTTGCCAACACATACTGTTTCTTGTGTGGTTAATTGTAGCCATCCTGACAGGATGAGGTGGTGTAAGGTGCTCAACATCACTCATCATCAGGGAAATAAAAATCAAAACCACAGTGAGATTCCTGAAGACTTTTATTAGGTGTTCTGTGTTTATAGGATTCAGGGTTGAGAAAATGGAGTAGATAATCATAAAAGTAAGTAGAGAACACATTTATTTTCACTGTTGACATCAGTGTATCACATCATTTTCTCACTTTTCCCAGCTCTCTTTCTGATTTCTGTTTGGGAAATCTCACTTTGATTCTCCCTGGTAGCCTATCTAGTTTTTGAAGACCTCTAGAAGCAGAAGCTCAGGCTTTTCTGATTCATCAAGCTCATCATCTTGATAGGTGTGATAGAAATGTTAAGAGTTTCCAAAACTGGATTATGACTGAAACTAAACCTGTAAATGTGTCAAATCACGAATGAGGAGCATTGCATTTAACTCTATCTTCTCTGCAGTTATCCCAGAGGGACTAAGAAATTTGCCTTGTTCACAACCATCCTGGAATGATACCAGATTATGTGGTGTCTATACAGCCTCTAGAGAAGCTCTGGCTATCTGCTTGTTTACCCAAATAATGGTGCAATGATACTAGAGTGGTATGTGCATGAAGCAGTGACTCCAAAGATGTTGTGGGAAGGAAGCAAAAATGTTTTCTCCTTCTCTACCCTCTATCTCCCCTGCTTCCCACACATACAAGTGTGTATTTTTTAACATTTATAAATGGTTGGGCAGCAATTCTCTTCAGATTGTTTATTGTTGAGAAATTGAATAACTCCTTGGACTTCTCATCTTGATGTAAAAGCTTTCATCCTTTTTGCCCAGAGGAAGTGAGGTTATGAAAGTACTCTATGCCTCTCATAAATGTGATTTCAGGCTTCCCTTTGGGGCCCTTTCTCTCTTTCCAGCTCTGATCATTTCAGACATTTTTTGACAGTCCTTCCTGAGGCATCTGGGGTTTGGGACTGGATTCATCTATTTAATTCTGCAAGGCTTGTGAGTACCTAATTTACATGGTTCCTGCCCCCTTTCTGAGAGTCTCTCTACGCCTGTCTTTGGGGTTCTTAATTTCACCAGGTTGCAGAAAAAGCCCTCTTTATCTCCATGTCAGTTCTTGATTATCCATGATAATGGTGGGAATAACCTACAATAGTGAATTGTACTAAAATGATTTTTGTTTGATTTTTAAGTGATGGAGTCCTGTCTAGAGATAATACATAAGTGAACAGCTTCAGTGAAAGCAGTCCATCATGTTACTTTCCCATGGGTGGCCGTATGGGATCTCTGCTTTGGTGTCTAGAGAGGGTGGCAGATGCAAGAATGCAGATAGTTCAGGCCTCATTGTGTTATCAGAAACTGCAGATCTATTGACAGCTCTGCGAACTGTCTCCATGCCTTTGTTCAAATCCTGGAGAAGTCCTTTCCTTATGTTGAGAATCCAATATGTAGTTCACAGAACATGAAAATCAGTAGGCAACATGTGAAACTCATATTTTCCTAGGGTTTCCATCACACCTAGAGTAACAGTCGAATTCCTCACAGTGACTCAGATCTTCCATGAAGGATCTGGCTTCCTGCTTTCTCTTTGTCCTTATCCCTGACTGCTTTCCTCTCACTCACTCTGTCCTGGCACCACAGGGCTTGTTATTCCTCAAAAGTAGCCAAGTACCACTTCACACCCATCAGGATGGCTGCTATTAAAAACAAAACAAAACAAAAACAGAGGCTCACAGTTTTGGTGAATATGTAGAGAAAGTGGGACACTTATACATTGCCTGTGGGAATGTAAAATGGTGTAGCTGCTGTGGAAAACAATATGATGATTTCTCAATTATGTATAGAGTTACCGTATGATCCAGCAACCCAAATTCTTGGCGTATATTCCAAGGAATTAAAAGCAGGGACTCAAAAAGACATTGCTACTCACAACAGCTAAAAGGTGAAAGAGCCCACATGCCCATCAGTGGATGGATGAATAAATAAGATGTGGGATATACAGGCAATGGAACACAATTCAGCCTTAAAAAAGAAGGACATTCTGACATATGCTATAACATGGGCTATAACCTTGAAGACTTTATGCTCAGTGAAATAGGCCAGTGACGAAAGGATAATATTGTATGATACCGCTTTTACAAGGCACATAGTATAGTCAAATTTATAGAGACAGAATGTAGAATGCTGGGTGCCAGGGGCTGCAGGGAGGGAAGAACTGAGAGTTACTGCTTATGGGTGCAGAGTTTCAGCTGAGGAAGATGAAAACGTTCTGGAGATGGATGGTGGTGACAGTTACACAACAGTGTGAAGGTGAGGCTGTCTTGGGTCACCCATTTTAAAATAATAAAACCCACTAGAGAACATCCTAACCTTTTCTTGCTTTTCTTTCCTCTGCTGCATTGATTGAAAATCTTACACAATATATATTTTATTTATTTATTTATTTATTTATTTATTTATTTATTTTTAATATGAAATTTCTTGTCAAATTGGTTTCCATACAACACCAGTGCTCATCCCAACAGGTGCCCTCCTCAATGCCCATCACCCACTTTCCCCACCCTCCCACCCCCTATCAACCCTCAGTTTATTCTCAGTTTTTAAGAGTCTCTTATGGTTTGGCCTCCTCCCTCTCTATCTTTTTTTTTCCTCCCTCTCCCCTATGGTCTTTTGTTAAGTTTCTCAGGATCCACATAAGAGTGGAAACATATGGTATCCATCTTTCTCTGTATGACTTATTTATTGTTTGCTTCCTACTGAAGGAATGTAAGCAACTTGAGTGGAGGGATGTTTGTGTTTTTCTTTGCTTTATTTGCAGTGCTAAATAATTGGGGACCACTATATTTTAATAAATAAGTGAAAGACTATGATTGGACACAGACTTCTAGATAAAGTACAAAGAGAGAGAGAAAATGGGAAGATTCCATTTTTCATTGGTTTTGTTAACCAATGGCTTTCATTGGTTTTGTTAACCAAGAGTCTTTTACCCTGGGATATGAGACTCAGCCCCAGTGTTCATGGTGGATTTTATTCTGTTTAGCTTTTCATATATATTCTGAACAGTTTCTGCTTTGGAAGTATTGGTTGTGCACATCCACCACACATTATTATTTAAAGCTCTTGCCCTGAACACAAAGCTTCTACTCTTGCATTCCTGACTGCCCTCTACCAGAGATGCAGGGCTGCTTGATTTAGGACTTTGTAACTCTGGGGAAGCTCAGCTATCCAAAAAGGCTTATACTGGTTTGTTTGGGAGCCACTGGTTCAGTTGGCTGGAGATTTTATTGTCTGGAAAACTTTTAAGGAGGCTGAGAGAATTTATATACTTTAGGATCAGGAAGGAGTTGTACTTGGATACAAAGGGATTGATATAAACTCTGGAGATGTTGCATTTAATGTCCATTTCTCTGAACTTTTTAGAGCTTGATTTAATTATTTAACAGCCTCAGTGCACTACTCTCAAGTCTTTTTCAAACTTCTAGCAAAGCAACTGGTATCCAAACTCTCTTTGAAGGTATTCAGGAGGAGCCACAAGGCCAACTTCCTGATTGGCAGAAGATTTAACACCCAACCCTGAGAACCAGTATAATTTGCTTACCTGGAAAGTTTTTTTGAAAAGGAAACGTCAAGAGTGAGGGCAATACCCTTCTTAGAGACAGAGGAGTGAACACAATGACCCCCCAGGACAAAGGGGAGTGAGTGGTGCTGGTTGAGAAAGGAAGACACCCTTGCAACTTAAGTAGTGTACTGTTGGAATTGACAGAAATTCTTCTTCTTAGTTATTTGGGATAGAACTTTTGTTTTGGAGTTTAGAAGGAGCTCAGAGACTGAGAGTAATATGGGCAGGAGTAAGGAAAGAAAGGGGAGCTGAGGGCATTATAGAATCCATAAAAGCTGACTTCCTTTCCCCTGGATCTTCTCTGCATTTCTTTCAGCATCTCCTTTTGCTAAGCACCTCCTTTGGGAGAGAATGCTTCCTAATTGAACTTAGATTCACAGACCCAGGTCCCTCATTGGGAAATTTCCTCAGGAAATTCTCTTGAAATAGATGATGGTGCATGTTCTAGTGTCCTGTCTACACCTTGGTTTGGACCTTTCTTTCTTTGAAAAAGAAAAGTCCTACTTCCTGGAATTTTAAGGTATAGTAGTAAATAAATACATCTATATATTCATTTCCTCTGTCCTAAATGTCTCTTATAGTCATTTGGCACACTTATGAGCAGATATTTTTCCTGGGTAGTGAGAGTTGGAGATGAGACTGTGGCATCCAGAAGGAGAAGGGATATGGATCCTGGCCCTGCCTCCTAGAAGCTTTTAGGAGAAGCTTTTAGCTTTTAGACTGTAAGGAATTTCAGTGACTCACACAAGGCACCATCAGACAGAAAGGGAAAATCAGTTTCAGCTGTGCATCAGGATGGGCTGTAAGTACTGGTGGGAAGAGGAGGAAAGTTGGAGATGGGCATCAGTCAAGATGGCTTAGGCAAGGCTTTGTAGATGCAGAGGAAGGCTGTAGAATAGGGTTGAGAAGAGCTGGAGGGTCAATATGGACAGAAAAGAGTGAGGATGGCCTCCATGGCAGGACAGGCAACTTTCCCAGTACCAAGTCTCATCCCATGAAGAGTAAGTCAGGATGTAAGAAGGTGATGAGCCTGAGGGTAGAGGGAGAATTACAGCAGGACTCTGACAATTGGGTCAGAGAGTCTGGACTGAATATAAACTGTTGGACTAATTGCGAATTATTGCACAGGGAAAGGGCATTTCTAAACATGGAGTTTGAGGGTAATGTTTCTCTGTGTTGTAATAAGTTGGGTTTGTGGTAGGCTCTCTCAGGATTCCCAATCCATGGGTTTGTTTTGTCTTCTATAAGTTCGGTTGTTCATTTGTTTGTCTGCCTGCATCTGTTGAAGTAAAATAGACATGATTATTTAATTCCCAGATGTTTTTTTTCCTGTGGGGTGCTTATCTGGATCATCATACTTCGTCTTTATCCCACTTTCCCTCATCTTCAGTAAAGGTGGGAAGAACACAAGGACGACCTTGCACAACAAAGTTGAAGGAAACAGAAATGATCAAAAGCATTAGCCATCTCTAAACCTGCCGTTCAGATGGTCCTCTGGGATTCCTGCTCAGGGCCCATGGATGGACTTCAGAAGAGTGTAGAATATTATTTTGAGGTGACCAACATCAGAGGGCTCTGTGATTCAACAAATGTGAAGAACCGCTGTCATGTCTTTGTGGGGAGGTGGTTGTCTGGATATGGTTCCTCAGAGGGAGTAAAGACGTACAAGCATCCTTAGTGCCCAGTAAGAAGCCTTCAGAGACAAGGAGCTGAAGGAGAAAGAGGAATTGGGAAAAGGTAAATGGGTTCAGAGGGAACTGGTGGGAGGGGTGTCCCATCTTCCCTTGTTTTCCACCCTCTTTCTAGAGGGTAGTCTTTCTCTGTATTCTCCATGTCCTGGTGATTATAGGATCCAGTTACCCTTCAATTAAAATCTATTGACTGCCTGCCATTTATCATGCCCTAAACCCTGTACTCTCACATTTTCTCATGCAATTTCTTTGTTAAACCTGTAGTGCAGAGTGGAGTCAACAGCTCCCTCAGTCATGAACTATTAGCCCCATTGCTTCCTGTCAGACCCCTTTACAAAATGTGTTTTATTTTCCCCTTTCATTCCTATCTCTATTCTCATTTCCACTCCTCACAGTGGGGGGTGGGGAGGATACTTACTTTCCTGTATTTAATAAATGATCTTCCAGTCTATGCTCTACATTTGTATTTAGATACATCCATCCACTCAACAACTACAGTGCTATGTGTGCATTCTTAATTCCACTAAGATTGTGCTTCAGGATGGTGGACCCAGTTAATTTCCCAAGAGCAGTACATTACAGTTTGTATCTTTTCGTGGAATTATCATACTGATCCAATAAGGAAAGTAAAGTAAGGTTCCTTATGGATGAGGAAACTGAGGCTTAGAGATATTAAGCAAATTACCCTAGTTTATGTAGTCAAGCACAAGAGCCAGCGCTTATATCCAAAATCTCTCATATAATGTTCAACGCTTTTACCACTGTAGTACGCAGCACTGACTCTTCCAGAAATAAGATGAGGCATCTGCCTCATTATGTATTATTATTATTATTATTATTATTATTATTATTATTATTATATTTGAGCCTTGGATATTTGGATGCCTGGTCTAACTCAATAAGCCTAGGACCCCCAAGGGTTTAGCACCAGCATGTAAGAGGGTGTCTAATTAGAGTTCTTAGAGTTTCAAAGTGAATTATGGAATAAAACTGTTTTTATTGTTTCATGAAGACTAGCTAACAGGCTTGAGTTTTAGTGGGTGATTTTGAGGCTAGACATTTATAAAGACTAATTTTCAAAGTTTGGGGACTGTGGATCAGATTTAAATATTAAGTATTAGGTAGAATATATTAAGTACATATTATATGCTATTTACCGAGCAAAGTACTTTACAGGCATCATTTCATTAAATCCTGACAACAACTCTATGAGGTATTTACTTTTACTCCCATTTGACTGTTATGAAAACTAACACACTGAGAGGTGAGCTAATTTGTCCACAGTCACCCAACTATGAGGTTGAGTTTTGACTTGAACCTGAACCATCTACCTGCAGAGCCTTACTCTTGACTACTAAACTGTGCTGCCTTCCTGTGAAGGAAGCTTTACAATATCTTTGCTTTGAAATTGATGATAATTTATTGTCATTTGGGGTGGTTTAGAGCAGTCATGGGAAGTACATTGCTAGTTGGAAAAGAATTCCAGAAGGAGAGGTTATGAAGTTTGAAAGTGTCCCCCAGTTGTCTTCATTATGCCTCCCTGTGTCCCATGAAGTGAGACCTCTGCCTTAGGACATCCTACCTAGATTTTAAGCCTTGAGTATGATGCCTTCAAAAAAGCTGGGATTCTCTAACTGGGCATGGGTGGTTCATTGCATATAACCCAAGGCAACCTGATAGTTTCAAGACAAATGTCCTCAAAAGGAAAGAATTCTTTATCACCCTGTGTGAATCATACTTGCCAGGAATTATCTGTGGTCAAAGTTTTATCACAGTTGGTTTTTCTTCCACACTTTACATTTTGCTTGCCTTCTACAGGGAAGATGATACCATTTATATATTTACATTAGCTGGGTTTATAAAGATTGCTTGGCTACAAAGTATATACTCAAAATCAAGTAGATAAGAATATTTGATTATGTGCTCTTTCAGATTTCTCTTCTCTGTTTATACATTTGTTCAACAAATATTTTTTGTGCACCTAACTCACAGTCTAATGGAGGAGACTGGCAGCTGACCTAAAATGTTGATATATTAGAATAAATGGCACATGGGGTAAGCCGGGTGCTAGGAGACTCGTAAGGGTAAGGGTAAGGGCAGCATAAGTGTCAAGGGAGACTTCCTAGGGAAGCAACTTCTGAGCTGAGAACTGAAAGAGAAGTGGGGGTTAGCTATAGGAAGAAAACAAGGGGGCATTAGAGGCAAGGGAATGGGGTCAGTGTAGAATTTCATGGCTGAATGCAGGAACTGGGCAGGAGATGAGGTTGGAGGAATCAGTAACAGGTAAGACTATGAAGGAAGGGCATTGGTGAACCACAGGAGGTTTGGAAGCCTGGGGGTGGGTGGAGACACATCAATCACATTCATAGTGCAAAAAGTTCCATGGGTTAATTTACCTTCCTTATTGGTCAGATGTGTTTGTTGGTACATCATAACATTGGAGCTGGTAAATGGCAAATAAGGAATCTAGATGGATTTGTAGATGGAAGTCCAACCAATACCAAGCGTACCTTCTGATAATGTATAAAAAATATTTTTCAATTTTGACTTGATTATTCTGTCTTTACAAACCTCTGACAACATTTGCTAAAAATTCTCTCAAAATCAAAGCCTGAGTAGAGAGGAAAGTGAAGGCTGCATGACTTTGTGTTCTCTGTTTTCCACTACTTTTCTGGGGCATTACTGTGAATTGTTCATCCAAAACTTATTCTCCTTGAGGAGGGGCCATTTGAATAGCAGCAGGGGAGGAGGCGAAAAGAAGAACCACATGTGGTGTACATTAATTAAGAAAATATATTTAGTATAGTCAGACAATGGTTTGTGGGAGTTAAAAATAACTCCTTGTGAAAAATTACTAAGGAGTTACAATTAGTGTTTTAACACAAGTTCACAGAGCAGGGCAGATTCCAAGGCTGCTGAAAACTGACATCACAGATGGTGCAGGGTGTTTATAGAGCACAGTGAGGCCACTGAGGAGACCATCTGCAGAAATGAGCTCACCTTCTCTCCTAGAAGCCAGAGAGGGAGGAGACAAAGGGAATTGTTTTGGTTGTGAGCTATGAGCTAGGTGACTTATTTCTTTTCTCTCTACCCCTCATACTCTCTTAACTGTGGACATAAAACATGTGGTGAATTTTTGTTTGGTTGTTTTGGGTGAGGTTTATTGAATGTCAGGATTCACAAAATGGCCTTTCTGTCTCTTCTCCCTTTAATGGACCCTTGGTTGGCTGCTTCATCCATTTCGCCAGTGTTTTATCACCAGACAGCATGTTTCTCTCTTTCATACTGGTGTTTATGAAGGCCCTGCCCCTTTCTCCCCCTTCATGTCTTCTCACAGCACCCCATGTGGGCCTAAGTAGGTAAGGAAAAGGGTTGGAGTGTATATCCTTTGCCATCAGTACAGCTAAATGAATGATACAGAATGAGGAGAAAGGGGGCCATAGTGACGTCTGACATTGGCTAGCTGATTTGGGGGCTAAGGGTTTTAAGATTGGGGGACCAATATTTGTATTTTAAATTCAGATGGTATTTAAACTATGGTTCTATAACTGCAATGAGGCCCTCTCATCTGTGAATTAATGTGTCATAACTCATGTTCAAGTACCACACAAACATCCATGGTGTGAATGATTACACAATAAATTCAAACCCTGTTGTGTCTTACAGCTTAATTAGTACATGAAGCTACATGAGTTAGTTGAACCCATGTGAGATTATGTCATATGGTGTGTAAAGATGGAAATGTTGGGAAGTATTTTGCAGTTTTTCAGGGGAGAAAGCAGGGTTGACTTTTCTACGATGTCTTTAGTGTCAGTTTCTATATTTGTGCTCAACAAGTGATGTTGGACTTCTGAGCTTTTGTTGCCTGGTTGAACACAATTGTTCAGTATGAATTTATTGTTTATTTAGGCATTATGGAGGGATGACAGACACCAGAAGAAATACAAAACAGGATCTTTGAGGCCTGACCAATGGACTGTGGCAGCCCCAACTCGACTTAGCTTAATTCAGCCTCACCAAACATGATCCCAGACTCATCCCAGACTACATGGGCTTGATACAGCTGTCTGATCCTAGAATCTTCTTCAATTCCAGCTAGAATGCTTTATCAGATACTTCGCAGATTTTTTCAAAAGCTTGTACGCAAAAATACGCCAACAGAGCATGGGATTCAAGTTAACATCCACCTGAGCACTCTGGATTTAGCTGCCCTCGGTGTGGGCCACACAGTGGGTATAGGTGTGTATGTCCTGGCTGGTGAGGTGGCTAGCAGTCAAGCAGGGCCATCCATTGTAATCTGCTTTTTGGTGGCTGGCCTATCTTCTGTGTTGGCTGGGCTGTGCTATGCAGAGATTAGTGCCCATACCCAGGTTCCCCGTTCTGGCTCTGCATATCTCTACAGCTTTGTCACTATAGGTGAACTCTGGGCTTTCCTCAGTGGCTGGAACCTCATCCTCTCCTTTGTTGCTGATACAGCCATTGTGGCCTGTGCCTGGACCTTAGTTTTTGCCAACCTGATTGGGAACCAGATCGCTCAGACTCTTAATGAGAACATCTCACCTCATGTTCCCCAAGTACTTGCAGAATATCTAGGCTTCATTGTTGTGGGCCTAATGTTGTTGCTCATCAAATTGCAGACTGCCATTTCATACATTTTTCCTGGTTGCCAAAGTGATTACATTGGTGAAACTTTTGGTTCTTGGTTTTGTCATCATCTCTGGCTTCATTAAGGGAGACCTGCAAAACTGGAAACTCACAGAAGATGACTATGTAAAAGCTGGACTCAATGACACCTCAAGCTTGGGCCCTCTGGGCTCTGGAGGATTTGTGCCATTTGGCTTTGAGGGGATTCTCCGTGGAACAGCTACCTGTTTCTATGCATTTATAGGTTTCAGCATCGTTCTTACAACAGTCAAGAAAGAGCAGAATTCCCAGTGTTCCATCCCCCATGGGCATTATGATTTCACTGTTCATCTGCTTTGTGCTGTATTTTGGTGTCTCCTCAGCACTTACGCTTATGGTGCCTTACTATCAGCTTCAACGTGGGAGTACCTTGCCTGAGGCATTTTTGCTTATTGGCTGGGTACTTGCGTACTATGTTGTAGCTTTTGGATTTTTCTGTGGTCTTTCTGCCAGCCTTTTGAGCTTTATGTTCCCCATTCGTCGGTTGATACACATGATGGCAAAAGATGGCCTCCTGTTCCCTGTCCTTGCTAGAGTGTGTACTGGCTCATACTCCCGCATCATGGCTTCTGTGATATTTAGTATTATTGCAGCAAACATGGCATTCTTCTTGGAACTCACTGATCTTGTGGACCTCAGGTCACTTGAGTCTCTGCTAGCTTACTCCCTGGTTGCTCTTTGTGTTCTCATCTTCGATATCAGCAGAGTGGAGGAAATGAACCAATGGTTCAGGAGGAGAATGGACCGGCAGCAGAGAGGCTAACTCTACAAGGACTACTTTTTCCAGGCAGCCCCACCCCCACTCCACTCTCTGGCCATTTTGTCCGTGTTTGCTCCTCACTGCTTGCTCTGCTGCTAATTCTTCTTGGCTTGGTGCTGGCCCAGTGGCCAATTCTGCTTTCTGGAGACCCAGTGTGGATTTCAGTGGTTGTGCTGCTCCTGGTGCTCATCACTGGGCTTACTGGGGTCGTCTGGAGACAGCCTCAGAGCTCCAGTTCCCTTCACTTTAAGGTCCCTGCTCTGCCTCTTCTCCCACTACTGAGCATCTTCATGAATGTTTACCTTATGATGCAGATGACAGCTGCCACCTAGGCCCGATTTGGTGTCTGGACGCTGATTGGGTTTGCTATCTACTTCAGCTATGGGATCCAGCACAGCCTGGTCTATTAACCCCCCCTAAGTTAAGGCCAAAACTGTAGACCTTGAACTCAGCAGTGCCAGTACATATTCTGCTTGATAAAATAACACCTGAATGCAGTCTGGTCCCTTTGCATAATAGTGGAGAGTATTTTTGAGCACATAGAATGTTAGGTCTCCCATGGGATGCTGATGTGGGGGAACACTAATAGAGCTCTGTATTTATTGTGGAATGAAGGATGTGGCTTTGCTCTTTCTTCTTTATTATTTCTTACTTGTATATTTGTTAATTATGTCTATAGTTGTTTACTGGCTTTTAAAAAAATATTAAAAAAACTAGGGGTGCCTGGGTCACTCAGTCAGTTAAGCATCCAACTTTGATTCAGGTCATAATCTCACAGTCCGTGAGTTTGAGCCCCACATCAGGTCTGTGCTGACAGCTCACAGCCTGGAGCCTGCTTCAGATTCTGTGTCTCCCTCTCTCTCTGAACATACCTTACTTATGCATGCTCTCTCTCTCTCTCTCTCAAAAATAAATAAATATTAAAAATTTTAAAATTATTTTCATTTTATTTGGTTAAATATTCAGTAGCTGGGGGAGGGGCACCTGGTTGCTCAGTCAGTAGAGCATGCAACTTTTGATCTCACAGTGGTGAGATTGAGCTCCTCATTGGGTATAGGGATTACTTTAAAATACATCCAGTAGCATAATTACTGGATTGTATGGTATGTATTTTAATTTTTTGAGGAAGCTCCATACTGCTTTCCATAGTAGCTGTACCAATTTACATTCCCACCAACAATGTGTGAGGGCTCCTTTTTCTCAATTTCCTCAACAACACTAGTTATTTTGTATTTTTTATTTTATCCATTCTTACAGGTGTAAAGATATATCTCACAGTGATTTCAATTTACATTTTCCTGATGATTAGTGATGCTAGTACCTTTTCTTATGTCTTTGGCCATCTATTTCTTCTTTGGGAAAATTCAATTCATGTCCTATGCTGAATTATTTTTTTAATTTGGATTTCTTACTTTGATTATTTGGTTTTTTTGGTGTTGAGTTATATAAGATATTTATGTATTTTATATTAAACTTTTTTTTGGATATATCATTTGGAAATATCTTCTCCCATTCAGTAGGTTGCCTTTTGTTTTGTTTATGGTTTCCATTTCTGTTGCAAAAGCTTTTTAGTTACATGAATTTGAAAAGATATATGCAACCCTATGTTTATTGCAGCATTATATACCAAAACCAGGAAATGAATGCAACCAAAGTATACAAGTGTCTATTGATATATGAATGGATCAAGGTGTGAGATACACACACACACACACACACACACACACACACACGATGGAATATTACTCACCCAATACACACAGTGGAATATTACTTGGCCACTAAAAGGAATGGAATCTTGCCATTTTTAATAACATGGATGAACCTACAAAGTATAATGCTAAATAAAATAAGTCAGTCAGAGAAAAAAATACCATATGTTTTCACCCTATGTGGAATTTAAGAAATAAAACAATCTTTAAGGAAAACAACACATAAAAAAATTTTTAAAAATCCACTCCAGACTCCTAAATACAGGAAAAAAAATACTGGTGGTTGCCAAAGGGGAGGTAAGCAGGGGAATAGGTGAAATAGATAAAAGGAATTAAAAGCACACTTGTCTTTTTTTTTAATTTTTTAATGTTTTTATTTATTTTTGTGACAGAGAGAGACAAAGGATGAGCAGGGGAGGGGCAGAGAGAGAGGGAGACAAAGAATTGGAAGCAGGCTCCAGGATCTGAGCTGTCAGCACAGAGCCTGATGCGGGGCTGAACCCACAGACTGTGAGATCATGACCTGAGCCGAAGTCGGATGCTTAACCGACTGAGCCACCCAGGCTCCCCAAGAGCACACTTGTCTTAATTACAATGAGAAATGTGTGGAATTGTTGAATCATTATATAGTAGACATGGAGCATATAATAACCCTGTATATTAGAAATAAAATACCTAGAAAAAACTGAAATAAAAAAGATGAAAATGGCCTCTGACATTAATGAGGCTATATTTTATTTCGTTTTTTTAAATTATTATTATTTTTTTTAATTTACATCCCAGTTAGTTAGCATATACTGCAACAATAATTTCAGGAGTAGATTCCATAGTGCCCCTTACCCATGTAGCCCATCCCACCTCCCACAAACCCTCCAGTAACCCTCTGATTGTTCTCCATTTTTATGAGTCTCTTATGTTTTGTCCCCCTCCATGTTTTTATATTATTTTTGTTTCCCTTCCCTTAGATTCATCTGTTTTGTCTCTTAAAGTCATCATATGAGAAGTCATATAATATTTGTCTTTCTCCGACTAATTTAACTTAGCATAATACCCTCCAGTTCCATCCACGTAGCTGCAAATGGCAAGATTTCATTCTTTTTGATTGCCGAGTAATAATCCATTGTATATATACACCACATCTTCTTTATCCACTCATCCATCGATGGACATTTGGGCTCCTTCCATACTTTGGCTATTGTTGATAGTGCTGCTATAAACATTGGGGTGCATGTGTTCCTTTGAAATAGCACACCTGGATCCCATGGATAAATAACTAGTAGTGCAATTGCTGGGTCCTAGGGTAGTTCTATTTTTAGTTTTTTTGAAGAACCTCCATACTGTTTTCCTGAGTGGCTTCATCAGCTTGTATTGCCACCAACAATGCAAAAGAGATCCTCTTTCTCCGCATCCTCACCAACATCCGTCATCGCCTGAGTTGTTAATGTTGGCCATTCTGACAGGTGTCAGGTGGTATCTCATTGTGGTTTTGATTTGCATTTCCTGATGATGAGTGAAGTTGAGCATTTTTTCATGTCGGTTGGCCATCTGAATGTCTTCTTTGGAGAAGTGTGTATTCATGTCTTTTGCCCATTTCTTCACTGGATTATTTGTTTTTTGGGTGTTGAGTTGGATAAATTCTTTATAGATTTTGGATACTAACCTTTTATCTCATGTCATTCACAAATCTTCTCCCATTCCGTTGGTTGCCTTTTAGTTTTGCTGATTGTTTCTTTCACTGTGCAGCTTTTTATTTTGATGAGGTCCTAGTTGTTCATTTTTGCTTTTGTTTCCCTTGCCTTTGGAGATGTGTTGAGTAAGAAGTTGCTGCGGCCAAGATTAAAGAGGTTTTTGCCTTCTTTCTCCTCGAGGATTTTGATGGCTTCCTGTCTTACATTGGTAAGAAAGTGGTCCAGGTTCATTCTTCTTCATGTCTTTGTCCAGTTTTCCCAGCACCACTTGCTAAGGAGACTATTTTTATTCCATAGGATATTCTTTCCTGCTTTGCAAGGATTAGTTGGCCATACATTTGTGGGTCCATTTCTGGGTTCTCTATTCTGTTCCATTGATCTGAGTGTGTTTTTGTGCCAGTACCATACTCTCTTGATGATTACAGCTTTGTAGTATAGCTTGAAGTCTGGGATTGTGATGCCTCCTGCTTTGGTTTTCTTTTTCAAGATTGCTTTGGCTAGTCAGGGTCTTTTCTTGTCCCATACAAATTTTAGGATTATTTGTTCCAGCTCTGTGAAGAATTCTGGTGTTATTTTGATAGGGATTGAATTGAATATGTAGATTGCTTTGGGTAGTATTGACATTTTAACAATATTTGTTCTTCCTATTCAGGAGCTTGGAGTCTTTTTCTATTTTTTTGTGTCTTCTTCCATTTCTTTCATAAGCTTTCTATAGTTTTCAGCATATAGATTTTTCACCTCTTTGGTTAGATATATTCCTAACTATTTTATGGGTTTTGGTGCAATTGTAAATGGGATCAATTCCTTGATTTCTTTTTCTGTTGCTTCATTGTTGGTGTATAGGAACGCAACTGATTTCTGTGCATTGATTTTATATCCTGCAACTTTGCTGAATTCATGAATCAGTTTTAACACTTTTTTGGTGGAATTTTTTGGGTTTTCCATATAGAGTATCATGTTATCTGTGAAGAGTGAAAGTTTGAACTCCTGGCCAATTTGGATGTCTTTTATTTCTTTGTGTTGTCTGATTGGAGAGGCTAAGACTTACAATACTATGTTGAATGACAGTGGTGAGAGTGGTGACAGGTCCCTGTCTTGTTCCTGACCTTAGGAAGAAACCTCTCAGTTTTTCCCCATTGAGTATGATATTAGCATTGGGTCGTTCATATATGGCTTTTATGATCTCGAGGTATGATCCTTCTATTCCTACTTTCTTGAAGGTTTTTATCAAGAAAAATGCTGTATTTTGTCAAATGCTTTCTCTGCATCTATTGAGAGGATCATATAGTTCTTTTCCTTTCTTTTTTTGATGTGATGAAGCTCATTGATTGTTTTGCAGATATTGAACCAGCCCTGCATCCCACGTATAAATCCCACTTGGTCGTGGTGAATATATACATATATATAAATATATATATATATATATATATATACACACATATATATATACATATATACACATATACATATATACATATATATGTATATATATGTATATATGTATGTGTGTGTGTGTGTGTGTGTATATATATATATATATATATATATATATATATATATATATGTATTGTTGGATCCGGTTGGGTAATATCTTGTTGAGGATTTTTGCATCCATGTTCACTAGGGAAATTGGTCTATAGTTCTCCTTTTTTAGTGGGGTCTCTGTCTGGTTTTGGAATCAAGGTCATGCTGGCTTCATAGAATGAGTTTGGAATTTTTCCTTCTATTTCTATTTTTTGGAACACCTTCAAGAGAGTAAGTGTTAACTCTTCCTTAAATGTTTAGTAGAATTCCCCTGGAAAGCTATCTGGCCCTGGATGCTTTTTTGGGGGGAGATTTTTATTACTAATTCGATTTCCTTACTGGGTATGGGTCTGTTCAAATTTTCTATTTCTTTCTGTTTCGGTTTTGGTAGTGTATATGTTTCTAGTAATTTGTCCATTTCTTCCAGATTGCCCATTTTATTGGAGTATAATTGCTCATAATAGTCTCTTATTATTGTTGTTATATCTGCTGTGTTGGTTGTGATCTCTCCTCTTTCATTTTTGATTTTATTTATTTGGGTCCTTTCCTTTTTCTTTTTGATCAAAGTGGCTAGTGGTTTGTCAATTTTGTTAATTCTTTCAAAGAACCTCATCCCTAGTAGTGCTGAGCACCACCTGCTTCCTACCACATGAGAGAGTCTGCTTTTATTAGATTTTCTCTTGTTTGAGCAAGAGAGTTGTGCTTTGGGCAACTTAGCACTAAATAAAAAAAGAAAATCAACAAAAAACTGGAAGAGGCTGAGCTGGATATTCCCAGTGCTGTCTGTCTCTTCAACTCACTAATGAAAGTCATGGTGAGGGAGGCAGAGGTGGAGTCCAGGAATAGTTCTCTGTTCAGTAGTACTCAGCCTTCAGCAGGTGTCCCATACCTGGAGGGCTTGTGAAAACAAAGATTGCTGGGCCTCACCCCTAGCATTTGGAATTCAGTAGGTCTGGATGGAGCCCAAAACTTGTACTTCTAACAAATTCTCAGGAGATGCTGATGCTGAGGTTCTAGGGATCACTCTTTGAAAACCAAAGCTCCAGCTGAAGCTCCTCCACATGTAAAGATGAAGTGAGGAAAGCAAAGGTACCTTTGAACACTTATCTTCACTTAATCTAACATTTAGATTAAAATACCATCTTTAATCCTTTCACAGTGAGGAAATCATAGTGAATCATTTCACAATGCATATGTCTATCAAATCACCACAATGTACATGTTAAATATTTTATAATTTTATGTCAATTATACCTTAGTAAAGCTGGAATGAAAAAATAAAGTACCACAGTTATCTGAGTGTCTTTATTTTCTTTATTTTGTTCCTGATTGTAGATCACAGGTAAGGAGTGTATCTTTTTTTTCTATTAATTTTATTTATTTTGAGAGAGTGAGAGTGAGTGGGGAAGGGGCAGAGAGAGAGAGAGAGAGAGAGAGAGAGAATCCCAAGCAGTCTCAGTGCTGTCATTGCAGAGCCAAAGAGAGGCTTGATCCCATGAACTCTGAGACCAAGACCTGAGCCAAAATTAAGAGTCAGAAGCTTAGCTGACTGAGCCACCCATGAGGCCCAAGGAGTGTATCTTGTTTACTCCCCCAGAGCATCCAGGTGGGCTTCAGGAACATAATGAGTATATAATAAATTCATGTTAAATTGAATTGGGCCTTACACATTTCTCTGCTACAGAAAATTTTTCTTCCTTTCAGGCTAGCACTGTGCTAGTCCTTGAAAACTATTTTCTGGGAGACTTCCTCGACAAAAAGCATTTCTCTCCATCCAGAACTATATCTAAGTTTATCTAGATCCATACCCCATCTAGAACTGTACTCAGGCACTTCTAGTTTTGCCTTTGTGTAGCAGGCCTGAGTCCTGGTGACTGTCCTGTCTGTTCTATCAGAGTGGAGTCATGTTCAGGGCAAGGAGTAGCTTCTCCCCTTCCTGTAGACCCAACAGTAAGCTCTTTGTTCATTCAAAGAGCAACAGGGAAAATATGTCCCAGGGAACGAGAATGCCTGACATGTCCTCCCATGGTCCTGTTCCATCTATTCCCATGGGATGTGGGGAGGGGCCAGAAGTAGTGAAACTGATAGAAGGCCCAACCTGCTCTACCTGATTGCAGGGGATCTTTGAAGATGAGACTGGGTCCAGCCTGGGAAAGTATGCATCTTTCTTGAAGCACTCAGGGTTTTATGGTTGGCATAGAAAGGCCAGTGTTTTCTATTATATTTAAGTATGGGGTCTTCCATAGGAGGGAGGGATGGGAAGGTGCAGGCACTCTCACTGTGTGCATGGCTGTTTCACTAGGGTTTGGAATGCCTCAGGTGGTCTCCTGCCCAGAAACAGGGAAATATAGAAAATACACTCTCAAAATATTTTTTATCCCAAGAGTTCTCCACTCAACTTGTTAAGTGAAAAACTGGGATAGACATGTGGTGTATGTTAGGCTGTGAGGCATGGGAGTGATGAATTACAGAATAAAAATCTTATTAGAGCATCCAAATCTCCTACAAAGTGTCAACAGGGATTTGATTTAGGAGAAAAAGTTGCATGTTTGGACTCAAGTAAACAGCTATGGGTTTCCATGTTCTTCCTCTCTCCATGTATTTATCTTGTGTCATTGATGAGATTTAAAAACCTCTGAAAAGAAAACGTCTCTTTTATGTATTACTTCTTTGTATCTCCAATGCCAACAAAGTGATGATAAAAATATAGCTATCATTTGCTGAGTACTATAGCCTATACTTTTTTTTCCAAACACTTCACATGATCACCTATTTAATACAAAAGTGTATGATTTGAGTATTGTTATGCTTACCTTACAAAATTTGAAACTAAGCCTCAGAAAGGTACAAAGAACAGTGAAGTAATTTGTGCAAAGTGAGTAGTGAAGCTAACATTTGTACCAAGGTTGAGCAAAGCTCATGCCACTAACCCCTCTTCATGAAGTAGCAGCTCAGTAAGGGATAGATGATCACTGAAACTTGGTGGTATAGAGATAATTGAAAGACAATGGATAATGCAAAATAGTGAATAATGAAAAAAAATTATATTTGTTTTGTGGCATGTAGTCAGAGACACATTTAGTGACAAATGCAAGCTTATACTCGTACATTCTCTCATTAACCTTCACTGTGCCCCACCCTGTAGTCTGGAAGGGGTTGAGGCTCAATATATTATATTCATAAAGCACCTCATTGAGAGTCATGTGTATGTGCCAGATATGTGGACATATGTTATTGAATTTGTGTGGAAATAAGCACCAGAGAGTGGTGTACACAAGGAGGAGGGGTACACTTTTCTTGGTAGGACTATAAACATGACCATATTTGTTAGAGTATTTGGGTATGGTGTGTGCATACCTATGTGCATGCATGTGTGTGTGTGTGTGTGTGTGTGTGTGTGTGTGTGTGCATGTACACAAATCCTGAAGGACTTCAACTAGCTATAAAGAACTGGCCTCCTTCCTTTCCTGGCCCTGGTCTGTGAGTTTGTACCAAATCCTGATTTTCACTTTTCATCTCCTTTCAAGGGGGAACTCAATGAGTTTTCTTCTGTGAAGTTTATGGTGAAGATGCTGGGCTTCTTTGGAGCTCCTATAAATCTTCTACAATCAGAGGAGGTTTGTAGAGAAAGAGAAGTAGCAGCCACAAGGCAATCCCTTCCTGTCTTTTACTTTCTAGCCTAATACACAGCCACTCTTGTATGTACACCACCCAGGTAACCATCTCCTCTCCTCCAACCCCCTGACAGAAGATAATAAAAGAAGCCACTTTATTTACTTCTTTACTTCCACGTGAGACTATTTGAGTCATCCCAGAAAGAGGAGAATTAAAAATATACTAACTAAGGATACTAGAGTTGACATTATGAGAAACTGGTACTTTGTTAAACTAATTTCATAGAAAGCAATGAATTTGACAAATGCAAGGTAAGAGGAGTTGAATGTCTCTGTTTACATCTTTAGAAAACCTGCAGCAAAGCTCCTGGAAGCAGGAGGTGGTATGACCTGCATGTGGTTTGAAGGCAGACACAGCACAGGAACCCCCTCCCCCACCTTCCAATGCCATTGCTGGACTTTTTTATGAGGGATTTTATGATAAACTTTACTTTACATCAGACATTTCACAGCATCTCTTGTCCAGAGAAGGAGAAAATACAAATATTTATTGACATATAATGTCAGAAGGTGGAGGAAAATTGACTATGGAGATGAAAGGAGGAGAGATTTCTTCCTTTCCCAAGATATGCAAATTACCTGACTTAATTTGTGTAGAATATGCTTTTCTGTGCTTTGTGATCTTTCAGTGATTATATTAAGAAATAATTTCATTGTTAATAACACAGTGGGGGGAGAAAAGAGATGGGAGACATATAGATGGAGGCATAATGGATATCTTGTCTCTTTTGAAACCTACATCCCTTCAGTGTGATCAGGTGCAAAAGAAGCTGGGAATCAGGTCCTGGGTCCTGTTTTCTGTATTCAAAGTCTCCAGCTTTTGCAGCTTTTTCTTGAATTTTACTGGTCTCTGTACTTCACTCTCTATTGATCAAGAGAAGTTCAATATCAAATGATGCCAAAAGTCAAGAAATCCTTCTCAGTAGCTATGTCTTTTCCTTGGTATTCCTTCCTCTTAACCTCTGACTACTAAAATTCTGCACAATGATCACTGTCCACTTTAAATATTACCTCCTACCCATGCTTTTCTGGATAATCCACATAAGAAGAAATTTATTTCCTTTGACTTCCTCTACTCCTTTATGTCAGTCTTACCATAGCTCATTGTCCTCAGTTGTGTTACTGTATCTTCCCTTTCTCCTTCATTCAACTGTAAGCTTCTGGAGTGGGTAAACTGCATCCTGTATATTTTTATATTCCTCCATAGGGCTTAACACAGAGCTAAAAAATTGTTAAATAACTTTCATGCATGGTGTACAGCTGTAGATAAAGAAGCCATGGATAGAGATGTAGAATAGGGTCATTATGAATACTGATTAAGGATACTATTAATATAGGTCTGGACATGATACTTTCAGGTATGGATCATATTATAAGGAAATTTTTATCCAACCAGTAGATTTGTTCACATATACCATATTTATTCATCATTCATTCTTGTTGTCATTCAAATATAGGGTTTTTTTTTCTCTTGGGAAATAGAGAATAAGCAAAAAAACCATAGTTCAAGTAATTACAGAGTATAATAAACATCCAAAGGAAATAATCTTGGTATTGTGATAAAGAATAATAGGAAATATTCTTTAAATAAGGAGGTCTGGAAAGGTCTTTATAGTCACTGTCATATATTTACCCTTCTATGATTATAAGTTAATTCAATTTCTAACCTGAAGAAAAATATAATAAAATTAATAAGAATGAGAAGAACAGCCTTCCCACCAGGAAGCATTTTTGTCAACCCAGCCTTAAGACTGGTTTCTTCTTTAGTCCAACTTCCCAACCTTCCCCCTGCCTTAGGCAGAGAAGAAGTCAGGGCCCTCCCCTTGCCTCAGGATGGATCCTGTCCTCTTTTTTCCAGCCTAGGAGTTGGCAAGCACAACAGGCGTTAAGAGATTTTATCTTGCTAGACACATGGTGACAAATCAAAGTGGAAGTCTCTGAAATGATGCACCAGTATGTGAGAAGCTGGGAGAGATGGAGACAGAAATACACATAAAGAGAGGCAAATTGCTGTCATAGAGACTCCCTTTCATCTCCCACCTCTGTCTCAGTGGGTTCTAAGCTCTGTACTTCATAGTGGACCTAGTCAACATTTTCAGGCTTTGAGTGAGGGGAAAGATATCTCCTGAGTTACTTTGGAGACACCCTCCCAAGCCATACCTGGATCTCTGCTCCAAGGTTGAAGACAACGAAGGCTGTGAAGAGCATGCAGTCTGCTAACCTCCTGGCAGCCTTCACCTAGTTCTTTCATTTCAGGGTCTTCCCTTGACTACTTTCCTGGCCCCCTCCTCCTGGCACAATTGGTAGTTTTAGTTTCTGTGTCCTGCAGAGCAGTAGTCATCTTAGGAAAGGCTTGGGAGTGGGTAACAGGAATGTGAGACTGGCACCTGGAACTTTCACACCTTTACTGAGCCTTGATTCCTGTTGTTAAAAAATAGTTTGGTTGGTAGCTCAAGAGCAAATGTTTCCCTCCTCACAAAGGCCCTGGCCTCCTTGGTAGAGTTGGGGACAAGGTCCTATACATTTCACTCCCTCTACTCTTGCTTCTTCAGTCTTTTGATTCTCCCCTTGCAACTTCTCCCCCACTCTCTCCCATCCTTGTAACTCCTCTTCACTCCCTATATGGCCAGTTCTTCTTGCTTTCTTTCTGGGGCATTTCACTTCTCTTATTCCTCTCAGCCTTCTTTATCTATGACTCCAACTTTGAAGAGAGAGGAAGATGATATTTAAGGGAAGCATCTGTGAGAAAGTGGGCTTTGGACACAGCAAGAGGCATGGTTGGCCAGGCATCAGGAAGATCCTGATAGACACTGAAAAAGTAGCTGAAATTCTTGCTGATCAATCTTCCCTAGTAGATGGGGCTGAGGTGCACATGACAGAGACTTACAAACAATTTGGTTAGATTAAAGGATCACGCAGCCCTCTTTGCCTTATGTCTAGCCTTAACAATATAATAATTATGAGGACTCATTGGAAGTGGGAGAAGTTTTGTCTGGAAATATGAGTGTTTCCAAGTGCATCCTCTATCCAGTCATAAGGAAAGTGAGGCCATCCACTACTTCTGCAAGTTCACAGTTACCCCAAGGAGTGAGGTACACTTCAGATTTTAAGGAGCAATTTGGTTATCCCAGTCACATAGATCTGGTCAAGGTGATAGCCGAATTACCCAATTTTTTGGGAGTCTAACCTATTGTTCAGTTCTTCAAGTAATCAAATGCCCATGGAGTGTTATTGTCCCCATAGAGTGACAAGCATGAAGATTGTCTATACGTGAACTATTGTGGCAAGTATTTGAAGTTTCCCTCAAGTTGTCTAGCTTAGGCAGACAACAAACTTTCAAAGAATGTTAATGTAATTAATCAGAACTAGAATTTAACATTCACAAAAGTGTATTATTGAAACATAATTTTTCTCTCTAAAATCATCCTCATTTCCAAAGAGAGCCAAGTTAAGACTACTTTATTTGAAAAACAAGTCCCATTTTAACAAAGTTTACCTAATTATTTACATAAACTCAGCAAGAATAGTTATTGACCTTATAGATTCTTTCAAATATGATTCACTGGAACTTTTCATAAGGAATCTGTAGATTGAACTTTTAAAAGCCTCTCCAGGCTTGAAGACAAGCCCACTACTTGACATAATACCTGCCTCTAATACCTGTAGACTTGGGTGAATTCTTCTAGAGATCCCCCAAATATCTTGAGGTGTCATGAACCTGCCAGGAAACGATGATCTTTACTTTCTGTACTCACCTGGTAAGGCTGCTGGGAGCTCTGTAAGGAAGCCATCAGGCCAACACTTCCAAAGGTCTTTATTGGATTCATAAAGTCAACCTTAGTTCATTAAACCTGTCTGGTCATATCTGAGTCTATGCATGTCTCTCTCAAACATGACATTATGTCAAAGCCCTTGTGAAGTAACTAATGTTTCCAGTGGTGTCCCGTTATAAGGAGAACAGATTCTTGTTGAACTTATGCAGACAACTGCAATTGCCATGAAAGAAAAAAATACCAGGAGTACCTGAGCTCTAGAGTGTTTCAGGTAGAGAGAAAAGCTAAAATTGTTAAATTTTCTCACAAAACAGTATTTTGTCATGTCTTAGATATCTTAAAAGAAAGTCTCTTTAGATCTGATAGAGCCGATGTACAGAACCAGCAGTTTCCAACAAGAATCACAAAAACTAATCATCTTCCTCAATTCATACAGTCTCATGTTACTAAGTATTGTTCTGTTTGAATGAGATTTTCCATTAGTTCCAGAAAGTCTTACCCAGTTTAGTTTTGTGATTTTATTTATTTATTTTTTTTTCAACGTTTATTTATTTTTGGGACAGAGAGAGACAGAGCATGAACGGGGGAGGGGCAGAGAGAGAGGGAGACACAGAATCGGAAACAGGCTCCAGGCTCTGAGCCATCAGCCCAGAGCCTGACGCGGGGCTCGAACTCACGGACCGCGAGATCGTGACCTGGCTGAAGTCGGACGCTTAACCGACTGCGCCACCCAGGCGCCCCTAGTTTTGTGATTTTAAAGATATCAAAACCCTATATCTGTCAAAAATCCTTTACGTGAATTTCCTTGAAGACAAAACACATTTTGCAAGAGCATCAGAACAATAAATATAAATAATGAAACACTCAAAAATGGATATGGTTCAAGATCTGATGAGAGTTCACTATAATGCAGTTGATGAGGAAATCCAGTATTTCTGTGAACACATTTCCTAATTAGAATATCAAGTGATGACCCTATACCTGAACATATTAAAATTTCAGTAATTTCTGGGCACCTGGGTGGCTTAATCTGTTGAGCGTCTGTCTTCAGCTCAGGTCATGATCTCACAGTTCATGGATTCAAGCCCTGCATTAGGCTCTGTACTGACAGCTCAGAACCTGGAGCCTTCTTCAGATTCTGTGTCTCCCTCTCTTTTTGTCCCCTCCCCCACCCCCTGCCTTGTTTGCGCTCTCTCTCTCTCTCTCTCTCTCTCTCTCTCTCAAAAATAAGTAAACATTAAAAAATAAAACTTCAGGAATTTCCTATATTTTCTAGAACAGTTACAGTATGTACCCATACAACACAACCTAAGAAGGTTTATTATCATTGTGTTTGATAAGGCTTCCCATGTAATTAACACACCAAATGAATCAGCCTGATTAGTCAAAAAGATTTAATTGAGAATTCGAATCTTAGGAAATTTGTTCAACCTCAGAAAGTTCTAAAGCACACACCTAAATAGGATTACAGATCATTATAAAACTTAATATTTAATTATCTATTTAATGAAGCTGACAATAAGAGGTTCTCCATAAAGTTTTATAGTTGTTAGCATAACTTAGCTCCTTTACTATTGAGAAGTTTTAGTCCTCTTAAGTAATCAAAGACCAGATAAATGCAAAACATAGAAACATTGGTTTTCTGGCAGACAAAGGAAACAAAAAAAATCTTCTATAGAATTTCTTATTAAGAGCAGAGCAACAATCCAAGGAAACTTTGCCTTTTTTTTAATTTAAATTTTAGTTAACATACTGTGCAATATTGGTTTTAGGATAGAATTCAGTGATTCATCACTTACATACAACACCTAGTGCTCATCACAGCTTCCCTCTTTATTACCCATCATCTATCTAGCCCATCCCCCACCCACCTCCCTCCAACAACTCTCAGTTTGTTCTCTATCATCAGGAATCTCCTGTGGTTTGATTCCCCCACCTTCTCTCCCACCTTCCCATATGTTCATCTGTTTTTTCTCTTAAATTCCACATATGAGTAAAATAATATATTTTTGTTTCTCTGATTGACTTATTTCACTTAGCATAATTCATTCTAGCTCCATCCATGTCATTGCAAAAAGCAAGATTTTATTCTTTTTGATGTTTCAGTAGTATTCCACTGTGTGTGTGTGTGTGTGTGTGTGTGTGTGTGTGTGTATTCTCACATCTTCTTTATCCATTCATTACTCAATGTACATTTGGGCTCTCTCCATAGTCTGGCTATTGATAATGCTGCTATAAATGTCGGGATACATGTATCCCTGCAAATATGTATTTTTGTATCCTTCAGGTAAATACCTAATAGCTTAATTGCTGGATGATAGGGTAGTTCTATTTTCATTTTTTGGGGAACCTCCATATTGTTAAGAATGGCTGCACCAGTTTGCATTCCCACCAACAGTGCAAGAAGTTTCCTTTTTCTCTGCATCCTCGCCAACATCTGTTTTTCTCTATGTTGTTAATTCTAGCCATTCTGACAGGTGTGAAGTGGTATCTCATTGTGGTTTTGACTTGTATTTCCCTGATGATGAGTTATGTTGAGCATCTTTTCATGTGTCTGTTAGCCATCTGGTTGTTTTCTTTGGAAAAGTGTCTATTCATGTCCTCTGTCCATTTCTTCACTGGATTATTTGTTTTTTGAGTGTTGAGTTTGGTAAGTTATTTATAGATGTTAGATACTAACGCTTAATCAGAAATGAAAACATCTCCCATTCCATAGGCTGCTTTTCAGTTTTGTTGATTGTTTTCTTTGCTGTGCAGAAGCTTTTTATCTTGACGAAGTCCCAATAGTTCATGTTTGCCTTCAGCAATGTGTGTAGTAAGAAGTTGCTGCAGTTGAGGTCAAAGAGGTTGTTACCTGCGTTCCACTCTAGGATTTTGATGTGTTCCTGTCTTACATTTAGGTCTTTCATCCATTTTGAATTTATTTTTGCATATGGTGTAAGAATGTCGTCTAGGTTCATTCTTCTGCATGTAACCATCTAGTTTTCCCAACACCGTTTGTTGAAAGTACTGTCTTTTTGCATTGGATATCCTTTCCTGCTTTGTCAAAGATTAGTTGACCATAAGATACCTAGGAACAAACCTAACTAAAGTGGTAAAATATATGTACTCTGAAAACTACAGAACACTATGAAAGAAACCATAGAGGAAACAAAGAAATGGAAAAGCATTCCATGCTCATAGATTTGGAAGAACAAATATTGTTAAAATGTCTATACTACCCAACGCAAATTTTTATCTCTCCTATTTTGAATGACAGTCTTGCTGGATAAAGAATTCTTGGCTGCATGTTTTTCCAATTCATCACATTGAATATATCCTGCCACTCCTTTCTGGCCTGCCAAGTTTCTGTGGATAGGTCTGCTGCAAACCTGATCTATCTTCCCTTGTATGTTAAGGACTTTTTTCCCCTTGCTGCTTTAATGATGCCTTTCTTTCCTTGCCTGAGTATTTTGTGATTTGAATTTGACAAATTTTGATATCCCTTGTTGATGGTCGGTTTTTGTTGAATGTAATAAGAGTCCTCTGTGCTTCCTGGATTTTGATGTCTGTGTCTTCCCCCTGGTTAGGAAAGTTTTCCACTATAATTTGCTCACATAACCCTTCTACCCCTTTTTCTCTCTCTTCATCTTCTGGGACCCTTATGTCTAATGTTGTTCCTTTTTAATGATACGCTGATTTCTCTAATTCTTAAATCATGCTCTTTTGTTTTAGTCTCCTTCTTTTTTTTTTTTTCCTGCTTCATGGTTCTCCATACATTTGTCTTTTATATCACTGATTTGCTGCTTTACTTTATCCATCCTTGACACCATGGCCTCCATTCGAGATCACAGTTCAGTTATAGTATTTTTATTTCATCCTAACTAGCTTTTATCTCTGCAGAAAGGGATTCTAAGCTGTTTTCACCCCAGCTAGTATTCTTATGATCATGATTCTAAATTCTGTTTCAGACATCTTGCTTGTATCTGTGTTTGTTAATTCCCTGGCTGCCATTTCTTCCTGCTCTTTCTTTTGGGGTGAATTCCTTTGTTTCATAATTTTGAAGGAAGAAAAGAAATAAGGTAAAAAAATAAAATTAAAAAAATTAAAACAACACAAAAAAAATCAAATAAATGATGGTAGATCCTAGGTGTGTTTTGCTCTGGTTGTTGAAAGGAGCTTGCTAGATTAGAGAAAAAAGGGAAAGATAAAAAACAAACAAACAAAAGAAAAGGGAAAAAAAGAAAGAAAAAAATGAAAATTATAAAAAATGAATACAATGAAATAGAATACAATGAAATGATGGAAGTAAAATAGTATTTGAAAAATTTGCAAAAAAAGTAAAAAAGTATAGTAGAAAAAATTAAAGAAAATACTTCTAATAAAATGGAAAATAAAAATAAATTTTTTCTCTTTCCATATTTGAGAATAAGAAAAAAAAAGAAAAGAAAATTGAATAGATGGACCAGCAAAGAGACTGAAATATGATTGAAATTACATCGCTTTCCCCTTAGAAGTCAAACTACAAATAATTTTATAGTCCATAAACTATGGAGGCAGAGAGACTTGTGGGGTTCCTGAAGAGTGAGGTTGGCTCAGTTGTGCAGGGCTTAGTGTAAGGACTCTGTTCTCCACTAGATGGCGCTGCTTAGGCTACTGTGGTGGATTGTAGTGGCATATGTAGGTGTGTATGCGCATGCACAAGAAAGGTGAAAATAATGTCACCCAGCTACGCATTCTCTAGTGTCAGAACTCTGTGCTCTCCCTGACCAGCAATCACACACCCCTCCTTTGTTTCTGGCTTCCATCCACTCCCTGCTTTTACACTGTCTGTGACCAAGCAATCAGGTTGTCAGGCAGCATCCTCCTCCTGAGCTTTATCTCAGATGCAGCTGTGTTTCCTAACCCCTCACTTCTGAGGGACTGCAGCTTTGACCATCTCAGACCTTCTGGAGGAGAGTCTCACTGAGCAATGGCCAGGTGCCAGCCACACCCAGGAACGTTCTCAGGACTGAGCTTCTGCCAGTGTCCAGAGACTGTGGCAGGGGGGCCAGCCCGCCCTGGAAAAAGTTCACACGATTGTGTAGCAGCAGCATTTCAGGGATTATGGAAAATTACAACACACATCTGGCACCAGGCTTCCCCCCTTAACGTCCTCATTCTAGCACCAGCCAATGTGGCTGTTTTCTGGGGTCCGCTGGGAACTTTGCCTATGGGATGGCCTCACAGCCTCTACTAAATGTCCTCCCAGCAGGGGAACTGCCTCTCTCCATGTGGCCCATGGACCCCTCAGACATCACTCTCCACTCTTGGGGATTCACCCTTCCCATCAGAGCTCCACCAGGTATTGATCTGCAGAGTTTCAGACTCTGCGCTCCCTGTTTATAGAGTCTTAATGGAATTTAAACCCTCTCCTTTCTCCTTTTTCCCTTTTTTGTTCAGTCCCTTGTGTACTCTTTCTTTTCTCTCCAGCTGCTTTCATACTCTACTGCCATCTTCATCCTCTCTCTGCAAGCAAAAATAGCTCCCTACCCTCCATGGCTTCTCTCTCCCCCCAGTTCTCCTCTCTGTGCTGCACACTGCTGAGTTCTCTGGTTCAGGTTGTGAAGATTGTTGTGTTAATCCTCAATCCATTTTCTAGGTGTGCAGGATGGTTTAGTGTTGATCTGGCTGTATTTCAGGGACAAGAGATGCAAAAAAACTTCTGTGCTGTTCCACCATCTTGGCCCCTCTGCCTAAAATTATTATATTAATGCAGATAATGCTACATATGTATCTATTTCAATTAAACCAACAAACTTCAGTTAGCTTTAATATGGAATATGTTGTACCTGTCTCCACTAAAAGTTAATCAATTTATTCCCAACTGGCAATTTTTACTTAGGGCACCTGTGGGGAAATCTGCAGTGGGCAGTTCAAGTTCTGTGCAATAGGTATATTTGATGAGTATATGAGAGTGTATAAGTTTGGGTGTGCATGCCTGCTTGTAATGTATGAGTTTGTGCTACCTCCTGAGGCTGGGATGACCAGAATCACACTGAAAACCTCTATCTCTAGTCAGTACTACCCAGACAGGTCCAAACCAAGTTCTTGTCTCTTGAGTACTCTGAGAAGGCCATGTATGCATTCTTTCTGAGTTTCACACAAGCTATCTTTCAACCATTTGTTCTGGGAAGTTCTTACTGAGTCTAACTCGAATCTTCTTGTACTGCATTCCAGATAAGCCCAGAATGAGTTTGTGAAATAGATCCCAGCACCCCCTCCTCCAAGCATGGAAGTAGTTTCTTCTGGATAGGGACATGGGTACAGAGTGTAGGGACACTGAGAGGATGTGGGCTAAAGCTGGTGGGTCACAGATGGGTCAGACATTTCCTGGGAAGGAGGGCCATGATTAACAGGGCAGATTCAGAGAAGCAAGTTCAGAAACCAACGGTTTTCCCTCTGTTTCCCCTGTGACTCCAAAGTCTGCCATGCCAAACAGGGATGAGATTAGAACTGGAAAGTACTTCCCTGAGTGCAGCTTTGAGGAGCTCTGGAAACACAGGACAAAGAGAAAATGATGAATGAAGAGAAGTTCCTCTTGCAGCTCAGGAAGTAGGAAGAGAGGGTCAGGGGCTGTGGGACTCTGAGGGGCAGAGGGGTGTGTGTGTTGAGGGTGAGGGTATGCACAGCACAGTGTTTGTGGTGTACGTGTCTGTGTTCTGTGGTTAAAGTCCTGTGTGCACCAGTCATGTATGTAAACATATATTACATGGGGAAGAAAGCTCAGGGACCACTAATTTTCCCTCTGTCTTCCTTGCACTTCAAGCTGTGCAGGGGGGGAAACATGAGAAGAGGCTGTGGTAGGAGGGACTAGGTTAGACTGGGAAAGTGCTTCCCTGTCTGCATCTTTGAGGACATTCTGGAAACACAGGGCAAAGAGCAAATGATAAATGAAGAGAAGTTCCTCTTGCAGCTCAGGAAGTAGGAAGAGAAGGGCAGGGGCTGTGAGATTCTGAGGGGAAGAGGAGTGTGTGTGCTGACGGTAAGGGTGTACACAGCATGGTGTTGTGGTGTATATGCCTGTGCTCCATGGTTAAAGTCCTGCGTGCACCAGCCACGTACATAAACAAGTATCACATGGAGAAGGGTGTAGCTTTGACATTGATTTTTTACTTTTTTAATGTATTTATTTTATTTTATTTTATTTATTTATTTTTTAATTTACGTCCAAATTAGTTAGCATATAGTGAAACAATGATTTCAGGAGTAGATTCCCAATGCCCCTTACCCATTTAGCCCATCCCCCCTCCCACAATCCCTCCAGTAACCCTCAGTTTGTTCTCCATACTTATGAGTCTCTTCTGTTTTGTCCCCCTCCCTGTTTTTATATTATTTTTGTTTCCCTTCTCTATGTTCATCTGTTTTGTCTCTTAAAGTCTTATATGAGTGAAGTCATGATTTGTGTCTTTCTCTGACTAATTTCACTTAGCATAATACCCTCCAGTTCCATCCACGTAGTTGCAAATGGCAAGATTTCATTCTTTTTGATTGGCATTGATTTTTTAATGTTTTACTTATTTTTGAGAGAGACAGAGAGAGCATGAGTGGGGAAGGGGCAGACAGAGAGGGGCACAGAAGATCTGAAGCTTTCTCTGCACTGATAGCAGCAAGCCCAAAGCAGGGCTTGAACTCACAAACTGTGAGATCATGACTTGAGCTGAAATCAGAGGCTCAGCCAACTGAGCCACTCAGGCGCCCCTTGACCTTGATTTTTAAACCATGGGTTGTGCGCTGGCTTGCCACTGGGGCCTATGAAGTGTGCTTTTCTGTTATGAGCAGCAGTCAGCACAAATGGGAAGACCCCTGTTCTGGGAAGCAAGAAAATGTGTGTTCAAGTTCTGGCTCTAGTTATCAGCTGGGATCCTGTGAAGCGTCACCTTTGTGAGCTGGAATGTCATCTGACCTTGTGTGCCAGCAGCCCCAGTGCTGGGACCAGAAAAGGGAAGGAGTCTAGAGTGGGTGATGGCATTTCAGGGGCCAAAGAGGATAAGGGATGTCAGTGGAAAAGTCTGCAGAAGGACGTTCCAGAATTCAGAAACTCCTAAGTTATTACTGGAGCCAGACTCCCCTCACCTGGACAGCCCAGCCCTTACCCAGATCCTAAGGCCCAGGACTGGCTCTGCAGGGAGAGCCATTCTCTGCCGCCCTCTTGTGGCCCTGAGTTCTTCACAGGTTGCCTCTGAGAAGGTTCCCCCTCAAAGGCTCAGGGCTGAGTAACTACTCCCTGGTGGAAATGGCTTATATCACAAGGAGAGATCTTTGTCTAAGAGCATCTTCTGCCTGCCTGCCATTTTCCCTGGTTTTGGGAGGCACTCGGGACCTCCTTAAGGCTAGGATAGTCTTTCTGAGATTTCCCTCCTTTGCCATCTGAAATTTTAAGTTCTGCTTTAGGGATGTGCAGTGGAGACAAGGGTATGGTATCAGGATATTGAGCTTAAAGAGCAATTTCTCTCCATCCTTGGGTTTCATATAAACCTCAGATTCCAAAGTCTTCAGAGATTTCAAAGAAAGATATCAGGAGTAGTGACGATCCTGGAGAAAATGGGTCCGGAGCAGACTGGTCTTTGCCAAAATTGCGCCTAAGCTCTGTCCATCAGACTCAGCAGAGAGATGGATTGTCAGGAGCCAGGGATGCTGGAGAGAGATGGAATATTTGACAGATGCTGACGGACCTCCTTATCTGCTAGCTCTGGAATTCTGTTCCACCCACCAGGCTGCCCTTAACCCTTCCCTTATAGTGCTCAGTGCTAATTAGTGAGTATCTGTCTTTGGGGAGACACCCAGGGGGCAAGTTGCATTGAGTGGATAAGAGGGTTGAAGAGGAGGAAGGGACATGAAGTAAGTGATGGAGGAGAATGGGTTGGAATGACTGGGATTTGAGCTGGAGTTCCATGATCACTGGGGTACTTGGAAAGCTTGGCAGGGGAAACTGTCCTGGCTTCAGATACTGACTTGCTGGGAGTGAGTGAGTGGGGGATGGGGTGGGAACAATATTGAAAGGGATTGAGTTCTACTGATTTAGGTGCTTACTTTAGGATACTTGGTGAAATACAAGCCAATGACTTTATTGAGAACTTTCTATGTACAAAGAAGGGTTACAGGTGCCATGAGGGTATAATAGAAGGACATACACTTTTTGTTCCCCTTCTATTTGAAGACCAGCCACATATCCTCCCTGGATTAATTGTACCAAATGCATCTATCTCAGGGATGGAAGGATCCACTGGTTAGTTTCTCCCAAGATCCAGAGGCAAAGCTCCCAAGCTTTCTGTTCTGCACAACCCTAACCCCCTCTAACAAAGCACCTTCAGTGGGCCTCCTGCCACTCCTCACTCCTCTTCTCATAGAATGCTCCAGATACATAGATACCTGGCCTAATGGGACTTTGAATGCCCTCCCAGAATTTCCAATGGCTCCCAGTGGATGAACTGGGAAGGGGAGGGGCCAAGTCTCAGGACCTGGCTGTCCAGCACAAGAGGCAAGGGAGGTGATCCGAATCTAAAGTCCTGGAGAATGTTAGATGAGAGTGCTGAAGTGAGAGCCCAAGGTACATCCTGATAGTCCAGTCATCCATCTTCCACATGAAAGTCTGCCTTACCAGTTGCCTTTACTCCCTCCCCACCAGCCTACTCCAGGAACTGCAGGGCAGCACTGGGAAGCAGAGAAGAGGACAGATAGGGACAAGGATAGGAGCAGGAAGAAAATACAGTAGATTCAAGCCACGCCTGACAGAGAGGGCCCAATAAGGCAGAGCTGCTATGAACACCATGAAGAGTCTAAGAGACACAGACATGCAGTCAACAGAGGAAGACAATAGGCAGTGGAATGGAGAGACAAGGATCCAGACTCAGAGACAGGAGAGGGGAAAGAGAGCAGCACCCAGAGAGCAAAGCGAAAGATCCAAGACAGTCAGAGAGATGCTCAGAGGCCAGAGATAACAGAGGCAGACATGGACTCAGAAACAGGAGTTTGACCCAACTTCAGGGCTCTGAAAATCACGGACCCAGAGCCAAAGACAGGCCCATGGACATGGGACCAGGGCTGAGGAGGTAGTCAGGAAAGTGCACACAGAGAGTGAGGGAGAGGGAGACAGAGAATGAAAAGGAAGAGGTGGGGACCAGAGGGGGAGGCAGTGAAAACGGGCAGGTAGAGGTTGCAGAGGGTGAGATGCAGACTCTGAGTCAAAGGCTCCGCTGGTGTGTGTGTGTGTGTGTGTGTGTGTGTGTGTGTGTGTGGCAGGAACACAACAATTCAGAGCTTCATACAAAACGGCAGAATCCTCTGGTTCTGAAGGAGATGCCACAACCCTCCTGAAGGACTGCTCTGAGCAGTGGAGGGGGAGGGGGAGAGAACAGAAACAAGATGAAAGTTAGAGAAAGAGTGAGATGCAGAAGAAAAGGCAGAGCCCCTACTGAGATCAGAGGGAGAGAAACTGAGAGTGCAACAGGGAGTAGAGAAATGGACAGAAGACAGAGGGAGAGAGTGGAGGAGAAGGAATATGATGGAGGCAGGCGTGCAGAGACACAGGGAAAGGGAAGGCGCCTCTCACTGCAGGAGGGAGAGAGAGGCAAGGAGAGAGACAGTCTGTTGAGAAGCACATGAGGGGAAAGAAGGAAACAAGCAAGGTATCTGTCTCCCCAAAGAGGCTGGGCTGGGATGAAACAGCCCTGTGGGAGGTGGGGAGGCAGTCAGTAAGTGCTTTTTAGGGTGACCTTGCCTGTCTCTTGTTTTTAAATACAATGAATTTATTCCATGCCTCATGCATTTTAGAAGTGTGCGAGCACATACACACACATGCACACACACGCGTACACACACAGGTATCCTGGGATCTCTAAATGAAAGCACTGCCCCACTAGAGATGGATTCTCTCCAACTTCCCACTTCCCTGACACTAAACCTCAAAGGGCAGTGTAGGCTCAGATGATGTCCCTGCTTGGGTTTCTTCCTCAGTTCCCTCCTTTCTTCTAGGGAGAAGAATCAGTGAGTCACACACTCTACCCTCTGTGTGTGCTGGGCAGTGAGGGGAGACCCAGAGGGAGGAGCAGGGGCCCTACCGTGTGGGAGCTCCTGGCAGCTGGTAAGATGAGGCTAAGAGCCAAGGCAGAGAGCTCTGGGTGCTCCGTAGCACATGCTCTGGGTGAAAATGTTTGTGAGCTGAGTTGGTCAAGGGCAACTGGACCAGGCCCATGACTCAGATGATGGGAGACTGGCAATGACCAAGGGAGGAAGATGGAAGAAGACAAGTCTAGAAAGTTTCCTAGGAGACAAGGAGAATGATACTCATTTAGTTATTAAGGAGCAAGAAAATGGAGAGGAGAGGTTCAGATAAGTCTGAGCTCTCAGTAAGTGTATGATCTTGAGAATGTGAATGTGAGCCAGATGAGGAGGAAATGTGTGTGTGTGTGTGTGTGTGTGTGTGTGTGTGTGTGTGTGTGTGTTGGGGAAAGTGTGTTAGGGAGGGAGGCAAGGGATGGAGGAGGCAGGGTCTGCTGGAAAGAGGGGCAGAGAGCTTGGGCTGGGATGACCTGGAAACCCCACCTTCCAGGGGTGGGAATTGATAGTGGTAATATTGGGCAGTAATGTACACTGTACCACAGTGACTCTGGGCTGGGTGGACAAGATGCTGGGAAGTTAGGCTGACATCTCTGATATGTCCTTATATGCTGTGAGGCTGACTGAGCCTGGGCTGCATAGGCTAGTGAGCCGTGGGGGGGGGGGTGGCGGGGAATACATCTACCAGGGCCTAGACAGGTGAGGAAGAAGCCTCTGGGGTCAGGAGACAGAAAAAGGGAGAGGGAGACAGAGATGGGGTGTGGAGGGGTAATGGAAACACTGAAGGCTTTGAAACCTTTATCCTGGCTATTCCCCTCACCCACCACTTCCATGGATTAAATTCTGTTTTAAAGCTCAAAGATCTTCAATAAATAATCTGGTTTAGCTTTTCATCTTCAGAGGGTAAGGTATGACTTCCCCACTTCCCAGATGAGATCTAAACTTGCCCAAGCTCTTCTGGGCAGAGGATGCTGAGAAGGGCCCCAGGAGGCAGGTCTTTTGCCCTCTGTGGAGTAACTTCTCCCTCACACAATAGGCTCCAAGCCTGGGTGCTTCCCAGGGCAGAACCTGCAGGAAGGGGCACCACAGTGCAGTCATTTTATTCTTTGCTATGCCCCTTCCCAGCTCTGTGACTTGAGGCAAGTTACTTAACCTCTCTGTGCCTTAGTTTCATTATCTGTAAAATCGCAGCACTAATACCTGCTTCTGTAGCATGATACTGAGGATAAAATGAGATTTATGTAAAGATTTATGTGTACATCTATAAATATTTGTAAATCTAAATGTACTAGGCATTTTAAATCATCTACATCTTTGTTATCTTTTCAGCTTATTCTCTCCAGACCTGCTGAGCACATCAACCTCCTGTCTCCCAAGCCCTTTGCACCCCAAGCTTCCGAATCTGGCATTTCCTTGTCTTTGATCTTGCTTTGTATTCTCCATGTCCATGTTAATCCTCCCTTCCATATGTCCCTCAACACTGGAAAGATCTGTTTACAGTATATTATCTTACATGTTTCATTTCTTCTTATTTATTTATTTATTTATTTATTTATTTATTTATTTATGCGTGCATGCATCCATGCATGCATGCATGCATGCATGCATGCTCTCCCAGGGTTTCTTGTTTTGTGTGTCTCTCTTCTCACATCCCAGATATGTCTTTTCCTCCCTTGGGATGCTTTCCTTCCCCCTGGGCTGGGTTCACAGGGTGAGTCCAAAGAATGGACACTGAGAGGTGCAGACAGGTTGAGATCCAACAGGAGAGGGAGGTTTGGAGCATAGGGCAGCAAACTAGGCTTCTGGATTTGGGGCTCTTATATAGACTGTGTAATTCTTCAGAATGTTTGCCTAACTAAAGGTTAGGGAGGAATTAACTTCCTAAAGTTTAGAGAGACTATATTTTGTTTCCTGATGTGGGACACATCATCTGGAGGTCCATCCCATAGAGAAATAGCAGCTAAGAGAAGGCTTTCCTTTTCCTTTTGGTTGTACATGTGTGTGTATGTGTTTCTCTGGTTCTAGCATTTAACAACCCTACCTCTAAGGAAATCCTTTCCAAATGTATTCTAAATTCCTTTTCCTAAAATTAAGTCCATCGCTTTAATGGAGGCAGTTTCTCAAGTCCTCTGGTTCAGTGTGTTTCATCAGATGTGTGTCCATGGGGAAGAGGGAGGGTAAAGGGTAGAACTTGGAGAAGAAGTGTAATTACCCAGCTCCTGGTTTTAATTACATGGAAGCCCTGGACATTCTGAACTTTATTAAACTTCTAAGTGTCTGTGGGGTGGGATGGACCTGGTGGGTTTTGCTCCCTTATCTTTTCTTCAGGATTTTCTGCAAGGTTCCCTCTCTCCTCTCTTTCTTGCTGCTAAGGAGACTCCTTGAGCTCTGGCTATAACCAGACATCTGGCCTTTGGGACATTCAAATATGGTGGTCAGAGAAGGGGGTGGGGAGGACGACTCTCCTTTAGATTGCTTGAGTTAATGTTCTTAGTGTCTCCACTGGCCCTGAGAGGAGCTGGAGGAGTCAGTCTTTGCAGTGCCCCAGGAAAGCCTGGGGAAAAAAGGCAGAATCGAGCTTGCCATGGCTAGTTGCTTCATCTCAGGTCCATTGAAACCTAGATTCAAGCATGTACACTGGCCTCAAAGTCACTGTTCTCTGTCTCAGTTTCTCCTTTTGTGGGTTTCATATGTATATTTATGGGAGCTCTTTAGTGAAGAGCTGCTTCAAGGCCTACATCATAACTGCTCAGAAGGTATCTACATTGTTGACCCCAAATTAATGGACGGTCACTAATGTGTTATTTGCTTATACTTTGCATGGTGCTTATTTAGCTCTCAATGCAGACATCATCCCAGACCTTACCCTCTTCTCACTCTTCTCCATGTGATCCCTAACCGTCCTGTCCCCAGCACTTTCTCCAGAGTTTTTCATCCTTTCCTGCCTGCTGCCTCGATTTCTCTTTCTCCTTTGCCCCCACTCCCCCTTGCACTGGTTTCTCAAGCTACATTAACTCTGATAAGTTTAGGGGTCAGCCTCAGGGGTCTTTTGATTGCAGCATTTTGGGGGAGAGTAGGGGTGGCAGTTTTCATATCCATGTAGGGATTTTCGGATCCCCAGGTTGGCAATGGGAGGGAGTCAGGGGCAGTGATGGCAGCTGCTTCATCCTATCAGCTTCCTGGACACATCTACCACCCAGCAGCACCTGAGAGGCTACGGGTACCAGGTGAGACTGAAGAGGATCATAAAGCAAATATATGTCTTCTCCCTGGCCTGGGTCCTTCCTCCTGCTCCACACCTGCCTCCTTCTCTCTCTTTCTCTTGCTCCCTCCCCCCTCCTCCCGGAAACCTTGTGTCCTTCCTTCCTATTTTGCTTCTTTAAACTTCATCTTTGTCAGGCAGATCTGCCTGTCTATAGACCTTTCTGTTTCTCTGACTCCAGACATATTTTGGTCTGAGATTTTCAGAACTGAGTCTACCCTCAGCTCTTCCTTTTGGCTGTCTCCCTCCCTGCTTCCATCTCTCACTCTCTCACGTGTCTCTTGCCATCACACTTTTATGAGTTTCACCTTGTGTGCCTTTTAGTTTCTCCATGCCTATCTCCTGTCTGTCTCCTTTTGGTGTCTCCCCACATCCCTGTTGCCTTTCTTGCCCCACCTTTTATCTCTCTTCCTTGCTTCTCTTATCTCTATGTCTTTCAACCTCTTCCCCTATCTCTGGCTCACACCCCTGCCTCCTCACCTCTTCCCTCCTCCAACCCATCAAGGTTCAGATACTTCACGTGAAATCACCTGGATGGGCCACAACTACCAAGTCACCCCATGATGTACCCCTTTCTCCACGAGAGAATTATGACCCCATTCTGTGTCCTTTGTTATTCCCCAACACTGTACCCATTCTTTTCTTTACCTAGTGATTTTGGGGGTCCTGCAATTTCTCCCCAGCTACCCACTGTCTATCCAGTAGGCAGTGAGTAGCATAGGGTGAAAGGGGAACATAGCGTCATTGGGACCAGATGCAAGGACAGGAAGACCCTCCCCCTACACACTTCTTTCCATCAAGCAGATGCACATCTGGGAAAATCCCAGCCAGAGGAAGGGGAAGGCAGCCTAGAACTGTTGGACAGACACAAATCAAACATCCAGATGCTCTCCTCCTACTGTTCTGTTATGGAAGCCATCCTTCAAACCCCTGACTGTCTCCTTTGCCTCTAGGAATTTTAGCTCTGTAGTCCCGGCTGGGCCACACATCCACTACCCAGCTTAGTACCTGGAACAAAAGAAAGAAGTTCTCAATTAGTGCCCTTGGTCCATGCCTACTGAAGATGTGTTAGGGCAGGGTCAATGTGATTTGTAGGTTTTCCTCAGTTGGGGGTTCTTCCTGAGATCTGGAATAATTCTTTCTACTCTAATTTCAGTAATCTGTCTTAGTATAGTTAGTATAGATTTTGTCATGTAGAGACAAAATCTGCTACCCTTCTCTCCCATCCCTCCACCTCCACCCCAGTGTTTAAGGAACCTAATTTAGGGTTTAATGGAACCTCAGCACTATCAAGTAGAGAGGCAGTGGCACCTCTTTTCCTTTGAGGGATTCTTCGACCCATCATTGGTGCATTCAACCCTCAGTCTCTAGCCCCCCCCTTCTCTATCTCTGACAAGTCTGCCTCTGAGGATTAACATTATAGGATGAAGGAGGCACCTTCCTTTGATCACCATTTCAGGGTCTTGGAAGTCTGATGTTATGACTGTCTAGAGCAGGAAGCTCCTTAGGCAGGGACTATATCTTTTCATTTATTTCCTCCAGCACAATGCTTAATGCATATTCAGTTTAGAATGTGCTATGAACTCTGAATGACTGTCTCAGGAAATCCCTCAGGGTGAAGCTTAAGCCAGCTCTCTTTTAATTTTATTCTTTGAGTGATAGAAAACATGGGTGAGGAGACAGGGATGGATGGTGGTGATAGAGGAACCTAGTAGGAAATTCTGGAAGAGGCAGCTGGGGGAGGGGGACGATGCGGTGCTCCTATCTTTGTTCAAAGAATTGCTGAATGGGCTCTTTAGCTGGATCTGGGACTGGCTTCTGAATCACCACAGGCTGGGCTCCACCTGGCTCCCCCCCACCTCCTCCTGCCAATCAGGACTTTCTCCATACCCAGAACCCTAGAGAGTTTATTTACTTCTAAATTCACATCTTTTGCAAACAAAGTCTCCAACGAAGGCCCCCCATTTAAGTCCTCACTCCACCAACACACCTAGATATGGCCCCACTAGTCTCCCGTTGGCTACTCCCAGCTTACCACCAGGACTGCAGCTAATCTATCTAGTGCACCCTTTCCCACCCTTTTCATGTACCCCGCCTCCCCATTGGCCCCACCTCCTAGAGGGCCTGCCTTCCAAGGCCCCTGCTAAGATCCAATCTAAGTCCTGATTCTGGCTTGCCAAGCTCCTTACCTCTCCCTGTTTTTTTTTTTTTCAATATATGAAATTTATTGTCAAATTGGTTTCCATACAACACCCAGTGCTCATCCCAAAAGGTGCCCTCCTCAATACCCATCACCCACCTTCCCCTCCCTCCCACCCCCCATCAACCCTCAGTTTGTTCTCAGTTTTTAACAGTCTCTTATGCTTTGGCTCTCTCCCACTCTAACCTCTTTTTTTTTTTTTCCTTCCCCTCCCCTTTGGGTTTCTGTTAAGTTTCTCAGGATCCACGTAAGAGTGAAAACATATGGTATCTGTCTTTCTCTGTATGGCTTATTTCACCTAGCATCACCCTCTCCAGTTCCATCCACGTTGCTACAAAGGGCCATATTTCGTTCTTTCTCATTGCCATGTAGTACTCCATTGTGTATATAAACCACAATTTCTTTATCCATTCATCAGTTGATGGACATTTAGGCTCTTTCCATAATTTGGCTATTGTTGAGAGTGTTGCTATAAACATTGGGGTACAAGTGCCCCTATGCATCAGTACTCCTGTATCCCTTGGGTAAATTCCTAGCAGTGCTATTGCTGCGTCATAGGGTAGGTCTATTTTTAATTTTCTGAAGAACCTCCACACTGCTTTCCAGAGTGGCTGCACCAACTTGCATTCCCACCAACAGTGCAAGAGGGTTCCCGTTTCTCCACATCCTCACCAGCATCTATAGTCTCCTGATTTGTTCATTTTGGCCACTCTGACTGGCGTGAGGTGATATCTGAGTGTGGTTTTGATTTGTATTTCCCTGATGAGGAGCGACGTTGAGCATCTTTTCATGTGCCTGTTGGCCATCTGGATGTCTTCTTTAGAGAAGTGTCTATTCATGTTTTCTGCCCATTTCTTCACTGGGTTATTTGTTTTTCGGGTGTGGAGTTTGGTGAGCTCTCTCTCCCTGGGTTTAACTTGCACTTTCTTCTCAGGTCTTTCCCCTCTGAGGCAGAACAAGTCCATGGGTAAGGGATTTATCCTTTTATAGAGCTGGCAAGAAAATGGAAACAGAGCCAGAGAGGGGGGCTGGGCTTGGAATGCACCTGGCTATGGAAACCTTGTGGGGTTTCTAGCCCCTATGGCTAGAAAGTGGATGGCTAGACTGTGGATTGCAGGGTGAAGACCAGAGGCCTTGTGCATTTGGGAAGACAACTAGGTTTCAGGGGTTAGAGTGATTTAGAGCCCTACACTCTGTTCACCTCCTGACCACTGAGGTTCTCAGCTCTGCTGAGGAAAATATGAGTTAGGGGAGGTTATTCCTTGGTGCTTCTCCTCCAGAGTCCTTCCTACCTCTTTGCCCTGCCCTCCCTCCTGGCGTTTTTTACTGACCTGGTGCAGATCTTGGTTTCTTCACCTTTGTGTTTCCCACAGGGCACAGCACATAGTTTACTTAGACATGTACTTTGAATGAAGGAAGATTCTTTACCTGACTTTCCTGCCACCTTCATGTTTCTTCACACTTTCTCACTTGATATTCTGAAAGTCTCTATATCATATCTTCTTAGGGAGAGCATTGGTGTGGACTTTGCAGAAGAACAGGTCCAGTGTGATAAGGTGGTTCCCCATCACCAAGCTCCAAGCTTAAGGAGCTAGATGTCTATTTTTACAGCTGCTGGAGTTATCTCCCTGGCTTTCTTATCTAATTTTAAAAAGTTGTGGTAGGCATTGATTATAGGCTAGTTCAGGTTGTAAGAGGAAAGATTACTATGTTCCCTTGGGGTGTAGCTGCCTAGTGATCTTTAAAACACTTTATGAAGGCTTTTATGAAGTCTCAAATATATTATGAGTCAATTTTGAATAAACCTTGAAATTTGATGGCTCTGTTCTTTCTCTTTGAATCTGTCAATTTTATGTATATGATAGGCATATTTGTTGATAGATAAAATAGGGGTGCTCAACACCGCCCAACCACCAAGTACACTATGGGCTGTTTCCTAACACTAGAGCCAAGAAAACACTTCTGCATGCATGACACCCATTTTACTGATTATGTGTGGCAAATGTTTATTTCTATGTTGTCTTTCTCTTTCCCTCTAGCAGTTCTTGGACAACTTCTCTCCATTATCAACTGATACATGTTATATGCTTCCAAGGGCAGATTCTCTTTAACCCTAGTTTAAGCAAAATCATGTGCAAAGGCCAATTTCCTTCACCAAGTATCTTCTGAATTGAAAATATGATTTTTGAATCATATTCTTTTGATTTATCCTCATCCATTTTTTCTTTTATTATCACTTAAATCACAAAGCATACTAGAAATCAGAAAAAAAAGTAGGCAAGAAGGATAAACAGTGTCCCTTGAAAAGTGTTGGTGGAGGCTCTTTGTTGTAGATTGTGTTTCCTGAGCTGGGGTGAGATAGATGGGTCTTTGTGGAGAAGTGATGTAAATCCATATTTGGATAACAACTCAGGACTTAGAGGCATGATACAACTTTCATGTGACTCAGATGATCTGGTGTCTTCCCTACAACAAACAAAACAATTAACTTTCCAAGAGAGATGGTGACAATGTGGAGCAGCCACCTAGGGCTGTGAGAAGAACCAAGCAAAATCTGTTGAGGGAGGACATAAAGAAATAGCTTAATCCTTACATGGGAGAGCAGAAGGACACATTTGAAGATATGAAGGAATATAACCAGAGATAATCGATCTTTCCTAAGACACCTTGTGTGCATTGTATTACTGAGGGTGCATGATGAGAGGAGGTACAAAGAAGAATAAGCCACGGCCTGTGACCACTCAAAACTGCTAGTCTGAAAGTGGAGATGGACTGTAGTTATAGTGGGGACCACTGGACAGATTTCTAGATTCTTGCTTACAAGGAAAGGAAGGCTTTGGGGGGAAACCAAATGTTCCTTGAAAAAAAAAATGAATGTGGATCAGTGCTCATTGTAGACAAAAGGAATCATATGTCACAGCTGTAGTTTGGAAAATAAGGTAGAGAGGCACTTGGATTTTCTTCTACTGCTTTCACCTGAGTACTTTTATTAGGTGTTCTCTGTTGGCAGGATTCGAGGTTGAGAAAAGGGAGTAGAGAGTCGTAGGGAGAAGTAGAGGAAAAATAGTATTTCACTGTTGAAATCAATGTATCACATAATTTTCTATTCCCTTAATTATACTCCCTTCTCAGATTTTCCCAGCTCTCTTTCTGATTCTTGCTTGGAAATTCCAATTATGATTCTTCCTGGTAGCCCTTCTAGTTTCTGAAGACCTCTAGAAGCAGAAGCTCAGGCTTTCCTGATTTGTCAAGTTCTTCATATGTTTTAGAGTGATAGAAATATTAAGAATTTCCAAAACTGGATTATGACTGAAACTACATCTGTAAATGTGTCAAAATCATGAATGAGAAACATTTCATTTCACTCTGTCTTCTCTACAGTTATCCCAGAGGGACTAAGAAAAGCTGCTTTGTTCACAACCATACAAGAATGATACTAGAAAATATGGAGTCTATACAGCCTCTAGAGAAGCTCTGGATATCTGATTATTTATATAAATAATGGTGCAATGATACTAGTATGATGTCTGCATGTGTCAGAAAATCCATAGGTATTATGGGAAGGAAGCAAAATGTTTTGTTCTATGACTATATAGATTTGGTCTACATCTGGCTGGTTGGATTTTGTCTACATACAGTTGGCCTGGAGCATGTTATTTTTCATCATGATGGGTTTTCACTGAGTTGGAATTCTGCCTCTGCTAGACTGGGAGGGGGTTTGAGAGGGGTAGTGCTAGCGGTAGTAATGTAGGTAGGTGTGTTGGAGAGGTGGCTGTGTTTCTTCTTGGTCTAATGAGCAGACAGTTTGGAGACTGCCATGCTTTCTAGTTCAAATTTTGGTTGCACATAGTAATGTTTACTTGCAGAATTAGGGTTTGCAGCATTATTGAGCGATAATGAAGTAGGTTCTACCTTAAGGATTTTTTATTTTAGAAAGGAATACAAAATCTTCTTCCAGGTAACATGCAAAATGAATACAGAGCAAAGTAATGTTATAGATGGAGGATGCCTGGTAAGTGATCTGTTTGGTGAAGCTTTTCTTTGAAGACTCTTGGGAGATAAGATTGATACTTATTTTCTTTATTATGAACTGAATTTGGTTACTTCAGATTTCTTGCCAACCTTTCAGGAAAGCTATGTTTCTCCAGGGAAAAATTTACACATTTATTACTACTGAAATGGTTTCTCTCTCTTTTCCTCTTCGGCACAGACCAAGACTGAGAATTATTATTATTGTTGTTGTTATTGTTATTACATTTACGTCTAGATCTGTATTAATATCTGTAACAAATATTTACCTGGATCTCTTTAGTTTGGCAAGCTGAATTTACTGGTTTAAGGTGTTTTGGAATTTTTTTTGTGTTTTTGGTGGGGGACCATGGAAGGAAAGCCTGAAAGAGGCTCTAAGCTTTGGATCCTGGCCACAGTGAAGATGTAGCTTGAACTGATATTTTCCTGGGAAACAGTTACACATATTGCCAGCGTGGGGTAATTTCCACTTCTTCCATGAGGCTTCTGAGGCTCACCCATGGTGCACAAAATATACTCACTTTTTTTAAATTTAAATTCAAGTTAGTTGACATACAGTGTAGTCTTGGTTTCAGAAGTAAAACGCAGTGATTCAACTCTTACATATGACACCCAGTGCTCACTGCAAAAAGTTTCCTCATTAATGCCCATTACCCATCTAACCTTCCCCACCCACCTTCCCTCCAGCAACCCTCAGTTTGTTCTCTGTATTTAAGATTCTCTTATGGTTTGCCTCCCTGTTTTTATCTTAATTTTTCTTCCCTTCTCCTATGTTTATCTGTTGTGTTTCTCAAATTCCACATGAGTTAGATCTTATGATATCTGTCTTTCTCTGACTGACTTATTTTGCTTATTACACTCTGGTTTCATCCACATTGTTGCAAATGACAAGATTTCATTTGTTTTCATCGCCAAGTAGTATTCTATTGTGTGTGCATGTGTGTGTGTGTGCGTGTGTGTGTATATATATACATGTATATGTACATATATATGTGTATATGTATACATATGTATGTGTATACATATGTATACATATACACAAATACATATACATACACACACACACATCTTTATCCATTCATCAGTCAGTGGACATTTAGAGCTACAAGAAACAATCCTAAATTTTTTATGGAACCTCAAAAGACCCCAAATAGCTAAAGTAATATTGAAAAAGAAAACCAAAGCTGGAGGCACCACAATTTCAGACTTTAAGCTGTATTACAAAGCTGTAATCATGAAAGCAGTGTAGTATTGGCACAAAAACAGACACGTAGATCTATAGACTAGAATATAGAACCCAGAAATGTGTGTGTGTGTGTGTGTGTGTGTGTGTGTATGTAAAACCAACTATCTTCAACAAAGCAGAAAAGAGTATTCAATGTAAAAAAGATAGTCTCTTTAGCAAATGGTGCTGGGACAACTGGATAGCAGCATGCAGAAAAATGAAACTGGACCACTTTCTAACACCATAAACAACAATAAATTCAAAATGGATCAAAGACCTAAATGTGAAATAAGAAACCATCAAAACCATAGATGAGAAAACAAGCAGCAACCTCTTTGACCTCGGCTGCAGCAACTTCTTACTTGACCTGTCTACAGAGGCAAGGGAAATAAAAAGAAAAATAAACTATCGGGACCTCATCAAGTTACTCACTTTCTTGCCGCCAGTGGAAAATGTGGTCCTTCCTACTCTTACCTTCCATCAAGTAGGAAGCCCTCTGTGATCTTGACATGCCCTTGTGTTGACTGTTGCTTTTTGCTTTAAATACCCTTCCTAGTTCAGTTTATGTATCTTTTACGTATTTTGGAAAGTTATGAGTTGTTCACAAAAAGCCTCTATTGTACATTCCCAGAGAGTGAATTCTCTTTTTTCCATCATTATCTTGCACTGTGTGTAACTGAGTGCATGGTGATTTGGGGGTAATGTTGATTGTGTTGATAATTATGGGGGGAATGTTGCATTTCCTTGAGTTCTTTTGCACAAAGAACCAGTGTGGTGCATGGATTTTCTAATTTGGAATTTGTGTATTTATTTATTCTTAGTTGAAATCTGATCTTTAATAAATTGAACCCCGACTTTCTCACTTAGAAACATTTTGTGGTTTCAGCTTGGGAAACCATCCAATTTCTCACTTTAGGCCCTACCCAAGTACATAGAACCCAACTGTGTAATTATTTATAGACAGTGCAAGAAAAATGGTAACAAATACAGGACATTTTTTTTCTCTGGGAGCTTACACTATAAGGGCATTTTATGGATACTTCCCTATCCTCCTGAATGAAGTGAAGTCCTATTCTACACACCAGTCAATGATTTGACTATATTCCTACTCCTCTCTTAAGCAGGTTAGCCTTAAATGTAGTTATTGCAGTTTGCGTATTGTGTCATTTTGCCTAATGTCAAAGCACCAGGTGACTTGTTTTCCAAATAAATTAAAATGGTGGAAGTAATAAGATTCTGTGTTGTCTGTCTGTTCAGTTGTCTCACCTCAGGGGATGACACTGGTGCAAATCATGATCAGTTGACTTTGGTTACTTTCTTTGTGCTTTAACTTTGTTGTGGTGAAGGAAACTTGGGCCTTAGTTTTTGTGTCAGATCTCTGACACCACTAAACTGGGCTGTAGATCCTGAGGTACTTCCTTGGCTGTGGCCAGTTAATTCTTTGTACCTCAGGATTCAGCTGGGGAGGGAAAGGCAAGCTGAGGGCATCATCAGGCAGAAACTCTGCTCCTCAGCTCCACCTCGCCACCTACTACTTATACTAACTGGGTTTTCTTCCAATGCAAAGTTCTAGGCCAGTGAGTTTACCACTGGAGATTAGTGAGGGGAGAACAGGGGTCAAAGAGAGCACACTGGAGAGATCATATATCTATTTATAGGTGTGGACAAAGAAGCTTCCAGAAGGAGGGTCATATTGAACAGGGTTTGGAAACAGTGTGTTCTAGGAAAAGAAGGACAATCTATGAGGGCTGCTGCCAATGCCAACAAGATGTGCATGTGTGGGGAAAGATTTGTCCCGTTCAAGCAGGAGCCACATAAAAGTTTAGTAGTAGGAGTAAGTGCTATAAGAACAGTGAAAATAAAACCCTGGAAATACAATCTTAGAAGTTTGGATTTGATAGAGAGCAGGAAACTCAGGTGTTTGTGTGTGTGTGTGTGTGTGTGTGTGTGTGTGTGTGTGTTTAAAACTTAAATAAAGTGTTATTTTTTCCAGGAGGGTAGAGAATAGTCACACTTAAGTTACCTTCTGGATGGAGTGATCAGGAAGAATGTGAATTAGGGCTTTATCCTGCTTCAAAGACAGCACTCTCTGATGGCTGCTGGGTGAATCTGAATGACAGCTGTGAGGATCTCATTGTTCAGAGTTACCAAATTTATGGACTGAGAGGGGGTATCAGGGAGTATGGCATGATGCTGGCCCTAGATATGCAGTATTTGAAAACCATAGAAACCTACTAGGTAGTGTCTAGTGTGGACAAGGTGCTAAATGTCTAAGTGACTTCATGTCAGCTGAATTGAATTTAGGGTAAGGTTGGTGATCCCCAAATATATGAAACTAATGAGCTCACTTGGAATTTCTTAGATTTATTACAAATTTTTATGCAATTTCCCTGAATAAAGTCAGGATTATTAGAGGCTAGTTTGTTAATTCCTTTATTTCTGGACATATTTGGGGTTTTCTTCCTATTGAAACTAACATATAGAGGCAATCCTTTATCTTTTATGTTGGTCTTCCTATACTTACAGCATGTTCAGAATACTGATTATTCCTTACCTTAAGTTATTCATTAATAATTTAAAAAAATAATGAGGATATCAAAAAATAGACAAGGAGGTCTTACCGATACCTGATGTCCATTGGTCTTTGTGATTCTTTCCATTGGTGACTAATAAATACTAACATACTCTGTGCTGGGAGCTCAGAGTTGGTCACAAATAAGGGGCAAAATGGGTAATATATATTATACTATGTCAGGTCTCTGGTTGTCAACAACCAAGCCAGAATAATCAATCTGACATAACTAAAATCCTTTTCACTATAATCACCCTGCTATTTTAGCTCTGGAATGGGGTTAATCATATTTTGGAGTGACTGGGCTAGCTGTAATTTTTCTGGTACTTGTTCTTCTGGATTAAGGATAAACAGAAGATTGCCATTCTCTGGAAACCATTCCCAGTCTACTTTTGATTGGAAGCCAAGACTGGAGAACAAATGGCCAGGTGAATTAGGAAGCTTAAAAAATGTTTTGTTAAACTATCCTCATTAAACTGACACCTGCTTCCTACCCTCCTTTGTCCCAGTTGGGGCTGTTCTTTACGACATATTTTTTCCTAATGGTGGAAGCTGGTAGCATCTGAAAGCCACAGATGTTGGCTGAGGTTTGGGAAGGCCAAACTTATAGTTATTTAGGTTATCAGGAAAATTGTAACCATCTTTCTGCCATTGGGATCCCATTTTAGAAATTGTCTGCTCCCCACCCCATCTTCCTTTACATAATGAGAATCAAGGTTTCATTATTTTCTCTAACACTCTCTAACTGCACTACTAATAGATCTTTTTGTTCTTAAGTATGAGGCAGTGACCAGAAAATATTTGGAATAGAATGATAAAGAAATAGGATTATGAAAGAAGTCTCAGGAGGGGGACTTATATTTGCCATTTAGGGATCTATTATCCTCTATTTCCACTAAACCCTAAACAAATGGGCATGGGCTGAAGTTTCAGGCAGGAATTACAATTAGCTGTAAAATCATATCTGGGAACTATTGGAGTAGGCTAAGGGATGCTTTGGCATCTCTCTTGGCATCTAAAAGAATAGTCTGGAGACATTTTGGCCCTAGATTAGGTTTGGATTTCAGCAAGACATGGTTTAGATGTAGCTTTCAGATTTAATGGTCCCAGTAATTCTAACTCTGTCCCATAAGTATGTATTTGAGAGGAGAAGGAAGACATTGGCATAGGGTAACCTGGGCACAAAAATAAGAACTGGGTCAAATATTCCCTTAATAGCTATGCCCTAGAGTCTTGATTCTTTGTGGAGGTAGGGTACTGCCTTTGAAGTAACAAAGAGCCAAGTTCAAATACTGGCTATATGAGCTGGGTACAGTTCTCTCAGTCTCTCAGTCTTTAAAGTAGAATAATAACACCTATGCCATTGGGCTGTTATTGGGATAAATGTGTACATTACTCACAGCTCAACAAATCTGGTTCTTTTCTTACCCTCTCTCCATATATCTCTAAACCTTGCACATATACATCATAACCCTATTTGCCAGATACCATTTTTCTCTGCCTTCAGCCTCTGCACATGTTTCTCAATGCCTCCAGAGTTCAAGTCTAGGGCTTTATTAGTTTGTGGGTTTATTAGTTTCTAGGGTTTATTAGTTTGTGTTAATTCCACGAAATGACAATAAGATTATGGAATTTTTACAACCATACTAACATGAGCCAAGATTGTGATTTCTTTCCAGGCATTTTTCTTTCTGACAGTTTTGGTTGTAAATCAAAGACAAGGGAGTTCTATATTACCCACTATTCTGATATAAAGGTCCTGATTTGTGGCTAGAACATTCTGGGTAGGAATTGGCTCCAACCAAAGGTGATGACAAGCTTGTTTGTAAAGGACATTCAGAGAAGGAGAATCCATAACACTTACTGCTCAGACATTCTTTTATTCCTCCTACATTTTTAGATTGAAAATATCAAACCTACAGAATGTTGCAAGAATAGTATAATTAGCACCCATTTATCTTTTACCAAGATTGAGCAACTGTTAACACTTTGACATATTTGTTTGCCTACTCTAATGGTGTGTGTGTGTGTGTGTGTGTGTGTGTGTGTGTGTAAAATATTATCCTTATTCAGTTTACTAACTGTGCATTTTTAGGTAGAATGTTTCTCCCTGATTCAGGTTCAATCCAGGGTTTTGCATTGCATTTCATTGTCACGTCTCTCTATTTTCCTTTAATCTGCAACAGTCCCTCAGCCTGTATTCCTTATATGGACAGTTTTCAACAGCACAGGTGAATTCTTTTATAGAAAGTGAACTTTCTGTAGAAAGTTGTAGAGTGATCATTTTTATTATCAGATTCAGGTTACACATTCAGGGCATGAATATTACATAAGAACATGTTAAAGACAATGAGTGCCATATAGGAAGGGAACATGTATTTTTCCTCCACATTGTGCTTGTAATATCAAACACTAGTATGGGCAATTGGAAGGTGCCTAATATTTTTGAATGAATGAATGAACGAAAGAATGACCCAAGACTTTCACTGCCATTTAGGTCTATTATTTTTTATACTTGAGGAAAGAAGGAAGAGCAGACTTCTCCTATATCCTAGTCCTGTTTTATCATAAGTTTGAAGAGTTTAAGGTAACCTGGGACCTCTGTAATGATCTCACAGAAAGAGGAAATGAGATGAGACTATGATGTAAGGCAAGCTGTGGAGTCTCTACCCTGGGGGTGGGTGGTGATGATACTATGTTGAGAGTGGAAGATGAATAAGGTGATCCTCAGCTGGAGAGTAACACAGCACACAAAATCTAGGAGTGCATGGCCTGTTTCCTTGCTGAGAAAAATTAGTTGTTTAGGTTTCCATATTTTACTATACTTCCCTTTACTAACCCCCATTTGAATCCTAAGACTGTCATAGTGAATATCGGTTTCTGCCCTTCCTCCTTTCCCATCAGGGATAACCTATAATTCTCTCCTTCTCTACCCTACATCTCCCCCGCTTCCCACACATGCAAGGTGTATTTTCTAACATTTATAAACAGTGGTTTTTGGTCATTCTCTCCAGCCTATTTGTTATTGAGGATGTGTATAACTCCTCAGACTTCTCATTTTGATGTAGAGCTTTCATTCCTGTCCTGAGGGGAAGTGAAATTATGACGGGTACTCTATGCCTCTCAGAAATGTGGTTTCAGGCTTTCTTTGTGGGCCATCTCTCTTCAGCTATGAGCATCTCAGACATTTCTGACTGTCCTTCCTGAGGCATCTGGGGTTTGGGACTAGATTCCTCTATTTAATTCTGCAAGGCTTTGTGAGTGCCTGATGCACATGGTTCCTGTCCCCTTTCTGAGAGTCCACCTACCCCTGTCTTTGCAGTCCTTAATTTCACCTAGATCTAGAAAACAAACTCCCTTTATGTGCATGTCAGCTCTTGATTATCTACAGTACGGTGGGAAAAAAAAAAACTAAAAGAGTGAATGACACTAAAATGACTTTTGTTTGATATTTAAGTGATGGACTCCTGCCTAGAGATACTCTAGAAAGTGAACAGCTTCAGTGAAAACAGTCTGTCATATTACTCTTCCATAGGTGGCTATATGGTATCTCTGATTTGGCATGTAGAGAGAGGCAGAGGCAAGAACACAGCTTATTCAGCCCTCATGGTGTTGTCAGAAGCCCAAGACATCTATTAAGAACTCTGCAAAACTTGTCTCCACACCTTGTTTTCAAACTCTGGAGGAGGCCTTTCCTTAGTCTGAGAACACAGTACTTAGTTCACAGAACAAGAAAATCAGTGGGCATCCTATGAATCTATCACTTTTTCTAGGGTTTCCATCTCACCCAGAGTCAAACGGCCAAAGTCCTCACAGTAACTCTCAGACCCTACCTGAAGGATCAGGCTTCCTGCTTTCTCTATGGCCTCATCCCCTACTGCTACCCCCTCACTCACTCTGTCCTGGCCCACAGGCCTCCTTTTTATTCTTCAAAATAACCTCTTAGTATCACTTCACACCCGTTAAGGTGACCGCTATTTAAAAAAAGTCAGAGGATAACAAGTGTTGGCGAGGAAGTAGAGAAAGTGGGACACTTTTGCACGGCTGGCAGTATGATGATTTCTCAAAAAATTACCTACACAATTACCATATGATCCAGCAATCCCACTTCTAGGTATACAGCCCAAAGAATTGAAGGCAGGGACTCAAAAAGATATTTTCAAACCCATGTTAATAATAGCATTACTCAAAACTGCCAAAAGGTGAAATAACCCACATGCCTATCAGTGGATGGATGCATAACCAAGGTGTGGGATATATACACAATGGAATATTATTCAGCCTTACAGAGGAAGGACATTATGACACATATTACAATTAATGAACCTTCAATATATTATGCTAAGTGAAATAAGCTGGCCACAAAAGGAAAATATTGCATGAATCCACTTATGTGAAGGAAGGCCATTTCAACACCCAGACCAAAACACACCTAGCATCTATCATCATTTATTTGATTTGTGTGTGTGTTTTGTTTTTAATATTATAATCATATTTTTTAAATTTAAATTTGGTGAGCTCTTTATAGATTTTGGATACTACCCCTTTGTCCGATATGTCATTTGCAAATATCTTTTCCCATTCCGTTGGTTGTCTTTTAGTTTTGTTGATTGTTTCCTTTGCTGTGCAGAAGCTTTTTATCTTCACGAGGTCCCAATAGTTCATTTTTGCTTTTAATTCCCTCGCCTTTGGGGATGTATCAAGTAAGAAATTGCTGCAGCTGAGGTCAGAGAGGTCTTTTCCTGCTTTCTCTTCTAGGGTTTTGATGGTTTCCTGTCTCACATTCAGGTCCTTTATCCATTTTGAGTTTATTTTTGTGAATGATGTAAGAAAGTGGTCTAGTTTCATTCTTCTGCATGTTGCTGTCCAGTTCTCCCAGCACCATTTGTTAAAGAGACTGTCTTTTTTCCATTGGATGTTCTTTCCTGCTTTGTCAAAGATTAGTTGGCCATACTTTGTGGGTCTAGTTCTGGGGTATCTATTCTATTCCATTGGTCTATGTGTCTGTTTTTGTGCCAATACCATTCTGTCTTGATGTAAATCATCCTCATTTTGAAAGATAGCCAAATAAAGACTAATTCTCTTGAAAAACAACCCAATTTTAACAAAATTGGCCTAATAAGTTACATAAGCTCAGCAAGAATAGTATTGACCTTATAGATTCTTTCAAACGTGCTTTGCTTGAACTTTTCATAAGGGATCTCTAGATTGAACTTTCAATAGCCTCTCAAGGACAGAAGCCAAGACACATACCTACCATCAGACTTGCCTACAATACCTGTAGTTTTGGATGAATTCCTCTTCTTGAGGTCCCTCAAATATACAGAAGTTTCCTGCATCTTCCAGGAAGTGACATTCTTTCCTCACCTGGTAAGGCTGCCTGGAGCTCCATAAGCAAGGTATCTAGCCAACATTTCCAAGGGGCTTTATTGGCTCCATAAAGTCAACCTTAGTTCCTTTAAGCTGTCTGGTCATATCTGAGTCTGTGCATGTCTCTCTCAAACATGACATTCTAATCAAAGCCTTGGTAAAGTAACCAATTTTTCCAGTGGTGTCTTGTTACAAGGAGAGTACACTCTTATTAAAGTTATGTAAACAACTGCAATTGCCATGAAAGAAAGACTACTCACAGTTTCTGAACTCTGGAGGGTTCAGTTAGAGAGAAATTTAAACGTATCAATTTGTTCACAAGAATATTTTGTCATGTTTCTGTAAGTCATAGATACCTTAAGAGAAAGTTTCCTTAAATCTGGAAAAGCCAACATTAGAGAATCAGCAATGTTTCAAAGGAGAGTCCTAAAAACTATAACCATATTCCTCATTTCATTCAATCCCACATTACTAATACTTATTCTGTTTGAATGCAGCTTTTCCATTAGTACCAGAAAGTATTAACCACTTTAGTTTCATGATTTTAAAGATATCAAAATCTTGTATTTGTCAAAAGTTCTTTTCGATAATCTCATTGACAGTGAAACACATTTTTCAAGAGCTCAAAACAATAAGTGACAAGATTCAAAAATAGACATGATTCAAGATCTGCTGAAAATTCACTAACAATACAGTTGACAAGAAAATCTTGTCATTTCTGTGACACACAACATTTTAATTACTTGAATGTCAAGTGATGACTCTATACCAGGGCATATTATAACTTCAGAAATTCGATATATTTTCTAGAGCAGTTCTAGCATATGCCCATAGAGTACAACCTAAGAAGGTTTATCATCATTTTGTTATGTGATGCTTCCCATATAATTTAACATAAAAAATGAACAAGCCTAATTAGTGGAAAAGATTTCATTTATAATGCAAATCTTGGGAAGTTTGTTCAAAACCTCAGAAAGTTCAAAGCACATATCTAAATAGGATTACAAATCATTACAAAACTTAGTATTTAATTATGTATTTAACCAAACTGGCAGTAAGAGAGTCTACAGATGTCTATAGTTGTTAGCAAATCTTAGCTCCTTTAGTACTGAAAAGACTTAGATCTCTTAAGTAATAAAAGATCCAATAAAACAAAACATAGAAAGCTTGGTTTCTGAGAAAACAAAGAAAAAACAACAACTTTGTTTACAATTCTTTTTTTTTCTTTTTAAAAATTTACATCCAAATTAGTTAGCATATAGTGCAATAATGATTTCAGGAGTAGATTTCTTAGTGCCCCTTACCCATTTAGCCTATCCTGTCTCTTACAACACCTCCAGTAACCCTCAGTTTGTTCTCCATATTTATGAGTCTCTTCTGTTTTGCCCCCTGCCTATTTTTATATTATTTTTGTTTCCCTTCCCTTATGTTCATCTGTTTTGTCTCTTAAAGTCCTCATATGAGTGAAGTCATATGATTTTTGTCTTTCTCTGACTGACTAATTTCACTTAGCATAAAAAGCTTCTGCACAGTGAAGGAAACAATCAGCAAAACTAAAAGGCAACCGACAGAATGGGGGAAGATATTTGCAAATGACATATCAGATAAAGGTTTAGTATCCAAAATCTATAAAGAACTTATCAAACTCAACACCCAAAAAACAAATAATCCAGTGAAGAAATAGGCAAAATACATGAATAGACACTTCTCCAGAGAAGACCTCTAGATGGCCAACAAACACATGAAAAAAATGTTTACAATTCTTTAGCAAAAGCAGACCAACAATCCAAGAAAACTTTGTCTTTTGTTTATTTATTTATTTATTTATAAAAATTTACATCCAAATTAGTTAGCATATAGTGCAACAATAATTTCAGGAGTAGACAGGGAGGGTGACAAAACAGAAGAGACTCATAAATATGGAGAACAAACTGAAAACTTTATCTTTTAACAGAGTAAAGCAGATTTCAATTTTATACCAGTGTAATTTCAAAATACATTTCACTCCCTCTCTGTAACTTTTTTTTCTTCCAGTCTGAGTCGGTCCTGACCACACATAAAATTCTTTTCCAAAGCCTTTCCTTCACAAACCTTCTAAAAATTTTTTTCTCATTCAGATTTTGCCCTAAGCTTTTTGTTTCTACATAACAGTCTCATTTTAAGACAAGATTACTTTGTTTTACCTCAACAAACATGTATTCTCATTTCTTATACTTTCCTTACACGTCAAATTTCCTACATACTGAACTGATTTCCTTATCATTTATATCAGTCTTGATGACATTTAGCAGAATTTTAACACTTAGAAACCTTAATCTCCAGAGAATATTAAGCAGTAGCCAATTGTGAACTGTCTGTTTCACAAGAATTCTTTAGGCTGGAAATTTATGAACACATTTCATAATTTCTAGAAACATGTGCTTCTCCATAGTATAATCTTTTAGTAAAGCACAAAGCACATTTATCAACAGACCCAAGTAGCTTCAGTTTCTCCGCAATAAGAAGCCAAAGCAGGTAAACCATGTTCAGTAACCAATCTTGTAGTGTTCTATCCTTTCTGGAAAAGACTTAAATGTCCAATGGATTCAACCCAATTTATCATTTAATTTAGCACAACTTTAAAGTTTCAGTTTACCAAAGATTTTGAAAACTATAAGCCCTTTTTTAAAGTTTCTTTGTTTGCTCATTTGTTTATTGAGAAAGAGAGGGAGAGAGAAAATGCACGAGCAGGGGAGGGGAAAAGAGTGAAGGAGAGACAGAATCCCAAGTAGGCTCCACATTATCAGTGCAGAGCCAGATGCAGGACTGGATCGCACAAACTGTAGGATCATGACCTGAGCCAAAATCAGGAATCAGATGCTTAACTGACTGAGCCACGTAGGCACGCCAAGCTATAAACCTTTTTATTTAATCAGCCTAGTTCTTCTTACCAATTACCCATGAAAACTATGAGACAGACACAATTAACCATCATTTTAAGTCACCTTTCATCTGGCAAAGTGCAACAGAAATAACAGGAGCTCATTTGTCCTTTATTAAACCTCAGTAGAATAAAAGTTTTATATTTAATGCTGATAACTCTAAAGATGTGTCTATTTTAATTAATCCAATAAACTTAAATCAGCTTTAATACAGAATGTGTTGCATGTGTCGCCACCAAAAGTCAATTAATTTGTTCCCCATTGTCAATTTTTACCTGGGGGTACCTATGGGGAAATCTGGATTGGTGGTTTAAGTCCAGGAGATTCTGTAGACTTCTTTATGTTGATTTGGGAGGGAATTAATTTAAGTCTTATAAGGAAGGGGCTCAACATGTTGGGGTGCTTTTTTCTCTGTTATAGTGAAGATAGGAAGAACAGAACGCTATTGGGTCCCAGGCAGCTAGGATGGAGTCATTTATGTACAACAGGCCAATGGTGGTGCCAAAATAGGAGGAGGAAGAGGAGGAGGAGGGGGAGAAGGAAGGGGAGGAAGGGGGGAATGAGGAAGCAGAGGACCAAGGATGCATCCTGAAAGGCCAGAGGGAGATGCAAATCTAAAATTCCTTTATTCTTTTGGTCTCCTGTCTCTCCCTCCTGCAAAACAAGGTTTTTGTCTGAGAGCTTTTAACTCCAATGCACTATTTTTTCAAAATGTTTACCTGTTTATTTTGAGAGGCAGGGGGAGGAGCAGAAAGAGAGGGAGAGAGAATCTCAAGCAGGATCCACACTCAGTGCAGAGGTGATGTGGGGATCAATCTCATGACCATGAGATCATGACCTGAGGCAAATTCAAGAGCTGGAGGCTTGACTGACTGAGCCACCCAGGTGCCCCAAGTCTTCTACACTATTTATTCAAAATATGTCCTAATTTGTGAATAAAAGGAGTATTCTCATCTTCCTGGACAAAAGTTCAAAAAGAACACATAAGAAACAAAACGATGACTACATGAAGTGCAGAATGCCTCTGTTGGCATTCCTTTTCCCCAAAAGTTGGGACTTGACTGAATGAATGAAATGGCTTCCTAGTTTCTGGCTTTTGCCCCAAAGGCAGAATTCCACGGACTGAACCACAGGGCTCCTTAGACAAGCTGAGGGAGCCAAATCAAAACCCCCTATTGGTGGCCACCCAATGGAAGGAAGAGATCCAAGAGAGCTATTTCATGGCCATCTTTCGTTTGAGCTTAACATACATGGCAAGGTGGTGTCACAATGGAAATCATCTTTTTCTTAGTCATAGGTTACTGGCAATATTCCTTCCACTTATTCCAATTTTGGCCCAGTTGTCTACATGTTGGGATAGAGATGGAACTTCCCCTTATACACAAATTTAACACAACACAACCTCTCTGCACACACCAAAACGGAGTTGCTCCAAATTCCAAGTAAATTGACACTTATGCAACTCCCTATCAATTTCTCCCCAAATTGGGCCTTTATAGTGGGAAACACATGGATAAGAAAACAAGAAGACACAGTGCTTCATGAATGAAAAACTTGCATTAGTGTGCACTGTTGAGACATATCTGGTCCAGAACTGCTCATCTTCCCCAAATGCTCCTTTCCTTTCTACTCCAAACAAAAATAATAATTGGCAGCTAGCATAGGTCTGGAATCAGCAGAAAGTTTCTCCAAGACAAACAATAGTCTGGGAAGCTGCAGGGACAGATCCCTTAGATTCCCTCCCAGACACCAACTAGCCCAGAGCACCTAAACTCATGTGGTCTTCCAAAATATTAGCCCAATATACTAAAGATGAGGCCCTGGCTTGGAAGAAGCCAACAACTCCACCTTGGGGTTCCCGGCAAACTGAACACCACAGGGGCATTTGTTCCTGGTTGGCTCACCAAAATTTGTTACTGAAACCCAAGTTCAGCTGCCTGTTGCTCTAAAAACCCATACTTAAGAGAGACTTTTTTTTCCTAATGTTTATATATTTATTTTGAGAGAGAGGGAGAAAGAGTATGCAAGTGGAGGAGGACAGAGAGAGAGAGGGAGATAAAGAATCCTAAGCAGGTTCTGCACTGTCAGCCCACAGACCTACTCAGGGCTCAATATCACAAACCATGAGATAATGACCTGAGCTGAAATCAAGAGTCAGATGCTTAAATAACTGAGCCACCCAGGTTCCCCACAAGTGAGTAGTTTTAATTGGAAAGGAATACACGCTTTATTCAGGAGTGCATCCACCTGGGCAGAAGGTAGACAACTCTGAGATTTCTGCCTGGCCTGAAGATTTTTTAAGGAGCGTATGTCCTTTAATCAGTAAAGGGAGTACAGTGGTCCCTAATATTTCTTGATTATGTGCAGACTCGATGGTACCAGCCATAGGTGTTATCTCGGTGCGTTGAGGTTGCCCACAGGGGTCTGGCTCCTTTGTGCATGGGTGCTGTGCATCATTTCTGTTTCATGATGTGCAGAAGGGCTCTGTTCTTTTCTAGGAAAGGATGCATATAGTTATACAGGATGCATATAGTTATACAAGGAAAGGTTAATCAATCATGTAGGCTAAGGGTGGGTGCTGCCTAAAGTTTAAAGACTAGTAGATTGACTGGAGGGGCCCAGGCTGCTTCATGAGGTCACCTAAGATTCTGCCAGAAGGGAGGCAGTCAGCCTTGCATGCAAGGTGAGGGGTCAGAGATTTGGGACCCCTGGCTGAAGACAGGGTATGTGTGGCTGGTGGGGTAGAGGTACAGTGGCTGGGCTCTTTGGGTGGGTGTTCTGGTGTCCTGAGCAGGGCTCAGTGGAGGTGGATGGAGGGGAGGACACCCCCTTCAGACTGGGGAGGACTCCAGGCTCAGGGCCTGTCTTAGAGCATATTCTCTCCATGTGACCCAGAGGGGAAGGGAAAAGAATGGGGAGCAGACACTTCAGATAAGTCCAGCCTCATTCCTTCCCCTCTACCCTCCCTCACCTCACTAAGCCCAGCTTCTCAGTGGGCCATTTCACACTTATTATACACCTGCTGTGTGTATTGAGCTCCAAAGTGTTCTTTGCCTATTCTCATCACAGGAACCACTGCCTTCCCCTTGAAGTCCATGCAGATCCTCACACTCTGCAGCCCTTGGGTTGATCTCAGAGTCTAGAAGCCTCTTCAGAATCCTGGAATCTGGAACCTAGATATTTGGGACATACCATGGAGACCCTGAAGAAGTGGGGGAAGGGAAGGTTAGGAGAGGGCCCCACAGTTTCCTGGGGATAGGATGATGACTTACATTAGCAAGAAAGATTCAAGTGAAAGGAGAGGAAGAACTTCACTGGAGTAGACAGTGCTGCTTGTTTTCTGAAGCAGATTCTCAACCTGATACAGCGAGGGAGAAAGATGAAAATGGACACATAGAGAGAGATCCTCTCTAGGACTGAGCACTGGATCCTTAGAAGACAGGAATAGTGTAGAGTGTATATTTGCACAAGTATGTTTGATGAGTGCATAGGAGTGTGTAAGTTTGGGTGTGTATGCCTGTGTGTAAATATATGAGTTAGTATGTGTCTTTGTGTTGCATAAATGTGAGAATATTTGTGACATATGTGTGTATTTTGAGCATGTGTCTGTGTGTATGAGTGTGAGCATCTGTGTGTGTGTATCTGCATGTGTGAAGGTGCATGTGTGCATGTGTATGTGTGTGTGCTTTTCCAGGGCAGCCTGAAGACTTCACCTAAAGGTGAAGATGTCTCTGATTTGATTTGTGTAAATTTGCATCAAGTTTCAGGCTGTGGTATGGGGTTGTGGTGGGGAGGCCAGAAGAGGAAGGGGTGTTTGTGCTTGGCATGTGGGGGCTGGGTAGCCTGAGCAGTGGGTGTTTCTGCCCTGCCACACAGGGGGATGGCATCAGGGTCTTGGGTCTGAGGCTGGGTAGAGACTGGGTTCTCAGGCCTTCACTCAGGGTTTGAACTGGAAAAGCCCAGAGACCCTACTCTGACCAGGGAGGGCCATAAAGAGGTGGAGCAAGGGTGGGAGGGTGCCCCTAGGGTGGAGGGTTCAGGCTTACTCTCTCCACACACCTACGAGTATTTAGAAATTATGTAACCAGGCTATAGTTCCTAACTCTGGGCTCCACCAATTCTGCCTTAGAGCTTTAGAAGTCTTTATGTGCTACCTTCTGAGGCTGGGATGGCCAGAATCACACTATAAACTTCTCTCTAGTCAGTATTACCCAGACATGTCCAAAACAAGTCCTTGTCTCTTGAAGGCCTCTGGGAAGGCCATGTATGCATTCTTACCAAATTTCACACAAGCTGAGGCTTCAGATCCCTTGTGCTGGGAAATTGTTACTGAGTCTGACCCAAATCCCCTTGTTGCACTTTGTGCCCCATAAGCCAAGGCTGTGTTTGTGAAACTGAACTCGAACCCCCATCCCCAAGCATGGAAGTAGTTTCTTCTGGATAGGGAAATGGGTCCAGAGTATAGGGACACTGAGAGGATGTGGGCTAAATCTGGTGGATGACAGATGGGACAGGCCTTTCCTGGGCAGGAGGGCCATGATCAACAGGGAAGATTCAGAGAAGCGAGTTCAGAAACCACTGATTTTCCCTCTGTTTCCCCTGTGACTCCAAGCTCTGCCATGCCAAACAGGGATGAGATTAGAACTGGAAAGTGCTTCCATGCTGCAGCTTTGAGAAGCTCTGGAAATACAGGACAAAGAGAAAATGATGAATGAAGAGAAGTTCCTCTTACAGCAAAGAGAGGGGCCAGGGCTGTGGGACTCTGAGGGGCAGAGGGGTGTGTGTGCTGAGGGTGAGGGCATGCACAACACGTTGTTTGTGGTGTACATGTCTGTGCTCTGTGGTTAACAGTCCTGTGTGCACCAGTCATGTATGTAAACATATATCACATGGGGAAGGATGTAGTTCTGACATAATTTCTTTTGAAGTTTATTTATTTATTTTTGAAAGTGAGTGAGAGAGAGAGAGAGAGAGAGACAGAGAGAGAGAGGAAAGGACAGAGAGGGAGGGAGAGAGAACTCCAAGCAGGCTCTGCTCTGTCAATGCAAAGCCCAGCTCTGGGCTTGATCTCACAAACCTTGAGATCATGACTGGAATGATGAGCTGAAATCAAGAGTTGGATCCTTAACTGACTGAGGCACTTTATGCATTTTTTAAACCAAATGCTGTGAACTGGCTTCCCCCTGGGGCCTATGAAGTATGCTTTTCTGTCAGGAGCTGCAGTCAGCACCAATGGGAAGACCCCTAGACTGGGAATCAAGAAAATGTGGGCTCCACATTTCCACATCCAGCTCTAGCTATCAGCTGAAACCCTGTGAAGCATCACCTCTGTGAGCTGGGATAGCACCTGCTGTACAACCTTAAAGGAAAAGCCATAAGGCCTTCTGTTCCAACAGCCCCAGTACTGGCGACCAGAAAAGAGAAGGGGGCTGGAGTGTTTGATGGTATTTCAGGGGCTAAAGGGAATAAGGGATGGCAGTGAAAAGGGCTGCAGGATGGGTTTTCTGAATTTGGAAACTCATGGGTTCTTGCTGGAGTCAAAGATTCCCCCAGCCTGGACAGCCCAGCCCTATCTCAGCACCCAGGACCCTGGGCTGGCTCTGCAGGGAAAGCCGTTCTCTGCCGCCCTCTTGTGGCCACAGTATGCTTCTCAGGTCGCTGCTAGAAGCTTCTGCGTGCCCCCTGGTGGAAATTGCACACATCACAAAGAAGAATCATTGGTTGTTCAAGAGCAGCTTTCCCCCATCTGCTCTGGAGGCACTCAGGATCTCTTTAAGGCTGGGAAAGTCTTCCTGAGATTTCACACTCTTTGCCATTGCCTGAAGTTTTAACTATAGTTTGTTGAAGTGTAGTAAATACATGTCCTGAGATCAAGATATTGAAGAGAGAGAGCACTTTCTCTTCCTCCTTGGATTCCATCTACAACCTCAGCTTCCCAGGGTCATTGGGAGGTTTCAAAGAAGGATGGCAGGGGTAGTGAAATTCCTTGAGGAAATAGGTCCGGAGAAGACAAGACATTATGAGCCTAGGCTTCTGCCAATTTGCACCTGTGCTTGGTCCCTCAGCCTCAGCAGGTAGATGGACTGGCAGGAACCAGGAGGCAAGCCACAGGGATGATGGAGAGAGATGGTATAATTGACAGGTGCTGACAGGACTCCTTATATGCTAGTTTTGGAGTCCCCTCCCACCCACCAGGCTGCCTTTGGTCCTTCCCTTCCAGTGCTCAGTGCTCATTAGTGACTGCCTGTTTGGGGGGAGACACTTAGGGGGGCAAGTTGCTTTGGGTCAGCAACAGGGGAGAGAAGGATACAGGGATACCAGGTAAGTGATGGAGAAAGAGGTGTTGGAATGACTTGGATTTGAGCTGGGATCTAATGATCACTGGGATGCTTGGAAGGCTTGGCAGGTAAAATTGTCCTAGGGACAGATACTGAGGTTCTGGGGGTGAGAGAGCTGGGGGTTGGTGAGAAAGAATGTTGAAAGGGATTGAGTTTCACTGATTTATGTGTTTACTTTGGGAGACTTCGATAATAAGAGCCAATGACTTTATTGAGAGCTTCCTATGTACAAGATGGTCACAGGTTAATGAGAGGATAAAAGAGGGACACATATGTTTTCTGTTCCTCTTCCTGTGTTTAAAGACCTACCTCATCCCATCTCTGGACTGGTTGTCCCACATGTGCATGTCTGAGGTTTGAAGGATCCACTGTACAGTTCTGGCCAGGATGCAGAGGCAAAGTTCCAAGGCTTTCTCTTCTGCACACCCTGTGCTCTTATGCAAAGAACTTCCATTAGGTCAGCTACCTCTCCTTGTCTCTGTCTTTTATTTAAGTACAATGAATTTAATCTACCCCATGACATCTTCTTCACAGTAGGGCTTACAACTGCTGCTGCAGGTGCCTGGGGGATTTTTGGCATTCCTCTTTGGGGGTCACCTGTACAAACTGCAGTACATCTCTGAGCATTTGCACCACATTTTTGTCCTTTAGGGTGGATCTGAATTTTTAAAACCGCCTAGGTTTCTCTGAGGCTGGAGAATAAGGCAAGGACCTAGCTATAACGTTGTATTTCCAGTTAAAATTAAGGTGAATGTGGGAAGACATAGTGGAAGATGTGTCATCCTCCAAAATGGCTGTGACATCTCATTGCGAAGGAGATGCTTAGAGCATATGACAGAAGGAGACATTCCTTGTGGCTGCTGGAGCACAGGTTTAATTTTTCTGTCTGTTAAAACCATGTACTAATGGTTCCAGGAGTACTGACAGCCAGTACTGAATTTTATTAAACTTCTAAGTGTCCATGGGATGAGATGGACTTGGTGGTTTTTGCTCCCTGGTCTTCTCTACAGGACTTTTCTTGAAGGCTCCCTCTCCACCCTCCTTCCTGCTGCTAAGAAGACGCTTAGGGCTCTGGCTATAACCAGACATCTGGCCTCTGGAACCTTCAAATGTGGCTGGCAAGGAAGCAGGGGAGAGAGTAATTCCCCATTAGATTGCTTGAGTTAATGTTCTTAGGGTCTTCCCTGGCCCTGAGAGGAGCTGGGGAGCTAGTCTTTGCAGAGCCCCAGGAAAGACTGGGGGAAAAGGCAGAGTCCAGCTTTCCAGGCTGTCTTGGGTCTTCACACATTTGGCTGGTTGCTTCATTTCTTGTTGCTTAAAGCCTAGATTCAAGCAAGTACACTGGCCTCAAGGTCTGTATTCTCTGCCTCAGTTTCTCCTTTTGTGGGTTGCATATGCATATTTGTGGGGGCTCTTTAGTGAAGAGCTGCTTGAACGCATTGATCACGACTGCTCAGATGGTGTCTACATTGTTGACCCCAAATTAATGGGAAGTCAGTAGTATGTTATTTTGCTTATACAGTAAAACCTAGGTTTGTGAGCATAATTCATTCTGGAAGCATGCTTGTAATACAAAGCACTTGTATATGAAAGTGAATTTTCTCACTAGAAAAAATGGAAACTTAGATTATTTGTTGCACAACCCAAAAATATTCATATAAAATGATTACAATGCTGTAATGTAATACAAAATGATAAAGAAAACACAAAATATAAAGAAAAATAAATTAACCTGCACTAATCTTTGAAAACCTTCATGGCTGGTATGAGGGAGACAGGAGAGAGGAGGGTTATTGTGTAGGACAACTTTCACTATCACTAACAGAATCACTGCTATCGATTTGCTCAATGGAATCTTTTTCTTTTTGTATAACTTTAACAAGGAACCTATCCAATTATCTAGAATGAAGCAAAGCATTCTGAACCTTACTCTTGTATGGAAAAGCAAAAGACTGTCCATAGGTGCTTTGAAGTGACAAAAAAAAAAAAATACACTACTGCCAGTTGTGGGCACTTTCAAAGTTCTGAAAAATCACTCATTTCTGCCAAACACTTGATACTGAGCATCTGAGCATGGGAGATATCACCCACAATCCCACAGTGAGAAAGAGAGAGAGAGAGAGAGAGAGAGAGAGAGAGAGAGAGAGAGAGAGAGAGAGAGAAGAACCTTGGCTCAGTTGTGATCATGTGACATTTGGTGTCACATAATACTCATTGCAAGACAGTGCTCTTTTATCAGTTAAAATTTATTAGAAATGTTTGCTCCTCTTGCAGAACACTCTCAGAATAAATTACTCACAATCCAAGGTTTTACTGAATTTGCATGGTGATTATTTAACTCTCAATGCAGACATAGTCCTCGTTCTTACCCTCTCGTCGCTCTTCTCCATGTGATCCCTAACCAGTCTGTCCCCAACACTTTCTCCAGAACTTGTCAGCCTTGCTTGCCTTCTGCCTCTGTTTCTTTCTCCTGGGCCCCCACTGTCCCTTGCACTGGTTGTGACAGGCTGCATTAACCCTGAAAGAGGTCTGAGCTTTAGGAGCCTTTTGATGAAAGCATTTGGGGGGAGAAGATAGGGGAAAGCAGTTTTCATATCCATGTAGGGCTCTCTGGGATCCCCAGGTGGTGGATCACAGAGTGTGGGACATCCACCACCAGCAGCACTTGAGAGGGAACTGGGCTCAGGAGGGATCAGGTGAGATGGAAGAGGATCATAAAGTAAATATGTGTCCCCTCCCTGCCTGGCTCCCTCCTCCTGCTCCACACCTGCCTCTTTTTCTTTGTCTTGCTCCCTCCCTCATCCTCCTTGCCACCCTGTCTTCTTCCTACTTTGCCTCCTTCACCTTCATTTTTTTTCAGTCAGATCTGTCTATCTGTCTGTCTCTCTGACTCCAAATATTTTTGGTCTGAGATACTCCAGGACTGAATCTGCCATCAGCTTTTACTTCTTACTGTCTACATCCTGGCTTTCCTCCCTCAGACTCCCATCCCTGTTTCTTCTCTTGCCTTCCATTTCATCTTTCTTCCTTGCTTCTCTTATCTCTGTCTCTTCCAGCCTCTTCCCCTGTCTCTGGCTCACACCCCTGCCTCCTCACCTCTTCCCTCCTCCCACCCCACCCCTCAAGGTTCAGATACTTCATGTGAAATCAGCTGGGTGGGCTCCACCTTCCAGGTCCCCAGATTGTGTCCCCTCTTCCAGGAGAGACTTATGGCCCCAACTCTGCATCCTCTACAGTCCTCCCCCAGCACTGGGCCAATTCTTTGCATTTCCTTTTTTTTTTTTTAATTTTAAATTTATTGTAATGTGTCTGCACAAAAGGAGGGAGAGATGGGTGGGGAACATACAGTGGACACAGGAACACAATGACATGGCACAGCCACAGCTTCTGTCCTAGGGGAGGCAGATGAGAGAAAAGGCCAGGGCTGGAGCTGGGGTGGAAAAGGGATGGGGACATGGTGGCTGCTTCCCCCCACTTCCAGGAAGCACCTGTAGTCCCTGGGTCCTTTCGTTTACCCTGCACCCTGAAATTCCATCTCTTGTCTTGTCTCTTACCCTAGTGGCTCCATCTTGTGCTCCCCTTGGCTTGTGACAGATTTTAAGTGAAGGAGGTTTAGGGCCGACTCCAAACAACCCACCTTATGCACTTACTACAGTTGCCTTTCCTGCTTCGGTCCCTTCTCCAGTCTCATGTTTTCTGGTCTCTGGGACAGAATCTTTCCTCCTCCTCCTCCTCCTCCTCCTCCTCCTCCTCTTCCTCCTCCCCCTCCCCCTCCTCCCCCTCCCCCTCCCCCCTCCTCCCTCCCCCTGAAAAAAGAAAGCATCAACTCCGTAGGGAGAGGCAGCAGACAGTATTGGGGACAGAAGGGGGAAAGGAAGGACCATCAAGGAGAAATTCACCCATCCCTGAAGGGCAGGGCAGGGGGAGGGTACAGGGGAGAGAGGGGGTGAGGTCAATGGCCATCCCTGCCCACTGTCCTGGGGACTTCAAAACAACCAGGGCAACAGGTGTGTGTAGGGTCAGGCCTGATAGGGAGGAGAGAAGAGCAGGAGAAACAAATTGTGAAAATCTAGCAAATTACCCTAAGGAAGATCTCTTCCTCCTTTCTGGAGGCTCCTTGGTTGGTGGGGGAAGAGAGAGGAAGTGGTGGGAAGAGAGAGGGGAGGAGGAAAGGTTACTGAGAGAGCTTCCTCCACTTTCCACTCTCCCTGCCATCAAGGTGGAGCTCATAGGGCTGGGAGAGAAGTGGCTGAGAGTTCATGGGCACTCTGTAGGCCAGAGGGGGTGCCCACAGCTGGGGCATGGAGTTGGGGGGAGGGCAGTTTTGCCACTGCCAAGTCCGCTGTAACTGCCTCTGGTGCCTAGACCTCACAGGTACCTCTATACAGGGCTCACAGACATGGTGAGGGTCCTAGCAGTGCCCCTTTCTGTGGTCTGAAATATAAACCTCACTCAGCACCTTGCCAGACACATAAATGGCACAGTCTCCTCATGTTGCACTGTGTGCATCTGCAGTGGATCCCTCAGATCAAAAGCTACCTCACATGGGTCACATTTGAAGGGCCATCTGTGGAGGGAACTTGTGTGACATGACTGTTGAGGTGATCCTAGGGGAGACGCTCTCCCACAGTGGGAGCAGTTCCCGGGCTTGTGCACTGCGCTGTCCTGTCCATGTGCACACATGGTAACTCCCGCGGTCCATGCACTCGCAGTGCTGCTGTCACACTGGGTGCAGGTGAGGTTCTTATTCTGAGTCCCACAGTTTGTCTAGACTCCCGCTCCAGTGGGAGACACCTCTGAAGCCTTGCCACACACATCACAGGGGTCCTTCTCCCAGATGTGCTTTCCTGAAGTGTTCGTTATCACCTGCCACCCTACAAATATGTATGGTGTCTCTGCTGCCCTCACCTGAGTCTCCCACTCCCCACTGGCTCTGCTTAGCTGGAGACACTCGCTTGGCTCGGGGGCACCACAGTGGGCATCTCCATAGCAGCTGAGGGGACCCCGCCAGCCTTGGCTTCCACTGTGGATGGCCTCCTGCCTCTGGAGGTTGTAGCTATCTGGAACTCCTTTGCAGGCAGGGAACACATGAAGGGCCCCTTTCTCTTTGTCTTCTTCTCCCAGATAGATGCGACCCAGGACGTGGTGACCATCAAGGTCAGGGCTACAAGGCCAAGGCTGCAGGGATGATGGCAGCAGAAACAAGGGTGCAGCCTGGGCCATGAGTTCAGAGCCATTGTGTCCCCTGTGTAGGCCTGGCCTGGGCGCTGCAGGAGAGGCACCAGTGGAGGTGGCAGACTCTTGGGCAGCAGTGATAAATGGCAGCAAGTTCTCCTAGAGGGGCTTGGCCATCGGAGCTGGTGCATGGGTACAGACCCAGGCTGAGCACCCCTGCTGGCCTGTGGGAGGGAGGGAAGGAGGGCTCCTGGGATATTTATTTCATTAACCGCTGATGGTCTGGAGGCCCTGACATTTCTCCCAGCCTCCCACTCAGCAGGTAGTGAATAGCACAGGTAGAAGGGAAAAGATTGCTCTTGGGACTAGGGAAAGTGAGACCCTCCCCCTGAACCTTCCCTTTTCTCATTGAGCAGACGTACATCTCGGTAAATCCCAGCTTAAGACAAAAAGGTATCCTACGATTGTTGGAGCAGACACAAATCAAATATCCAAATGCCCCTCCCCTACTGTTCTATCATTACAACAATACTTCCAACTCCTGCCTGCCTCCTTTGCCTCTAGGAATTTTTGCCCTGTAGTCCTGGCTGGGCCACTCATCTACTACCCAGCATGGCACCTGGAACAAAGGAGGTGCTCAATTAGTGCCCTTGGTCCATGCCTACTGGAGATGTATTAGGGAAGGGTCAAGGTGGTTTTTAGATTTTCTTCACTTGGGGGTTTTCCCTGACATCTGAAGCAATTCTTTCTGTTTCAATTTCAATGTACTGTCTTAGTATAGCTAGTAAAACTCTATCCCTTTAGGGGCCTGCCACTGCCCTTCTCTCCCCTCCCTGATCTTCCACCCCAGTCATTAAGAACCCTAATTTAAGGTTTAGAGGATCTCAGCACAATCAACTACAGGCAGTGGTGCCCCTTTTCCCTGAGGCACAAGACCTCTTGGGTCCATCACTTGTGCATTTAGCCCTTGGTCTCTAAGTAGTCTCACCTTCTCCATCTCTGAGAAGTCTTGCCTATATTTAAAGATTAATGTTCTGGGAAGGAGGAGTCACCTTTCTCTGGTGACTGTTTTCAGGGTCTTGGAAGCCTATCTTATGAACTGTCTAGAGCAGAAAGCTCTGTAGGCAGGGACTATATCTTTTTCCTTACTTCCTCCAGAACAATGCCCAATGTGTATTCAGTTAAAATGTGCTATGAACTCTGAATGACTGTATTGGGAAATCCCTTGTGGTGAAGCTGAAGCCAGTTCCCTTTTAATTTTATTTCTTGAATGATGGGAAACCAGGATAAGTGGAGTGTATGCATGGGGTGGTAGAGGAACCTAGTAGGAAATTCTGGGAAAGGCAGCTGGGGGTGGTGGTGCTTCTATCCTTGTTTACAGAACTTCTGAGTGAGCTCTTTAGCTGGATCTGGGACTGCCCTACAAATATCAACATGCTGGGCTCCACCTGGCTCCTCACATCCTCCTCCTGCCAAATAGGATCTCCTCCATATCCAGGACCCTGGGAAGCTTGTTTACTTTAAAATTCACATCTTTCTGCTACAAATCTCTAACAAGGTTAAGCCCTCAGCCCACCTCCTCACCTATGCAGGTCCTCACTAGTCTTCTATTGCCCACCTCCATCTTTCTTCCAGGATTCCAAATAAGGCACCTCCTTCACCCAGGGAAACCTCCCTTTCCCTCCCCCACCTCCCCAGGGCCCCGCCTCCTTAGAGCACCAATACCCTATGGGCCCAGCTGAGCTCCACTCTGAGTCCTGACTCTACTTAGCAAGCCCTTCCCTGAATTTGCTTACAGTTTCCTCTCTGAAGGATTAAAAGCCCATGGGTAAGTAATCTCTCAAGTTTATAGAGTTGGTAGAAAACTGAAAAAGAGCCAGAGAGAAAGAAGGCTGGGCTTGGAGTGTCACTGGCTGTCCAAGCCCTGTGGGTTTGAGCAGAGGGTATTTCATGGCTAGACTGTGGATTCAGGGATGTTGACCAGGGGTCTTGTGAGTTTGGGAAGGGCAGACAGGTTTTCTGGGGTCAGAGTGGTTTGGAGGCCTACATTCTCTTCTCCTCTAGACCAGAAAGTTTCTCAGCTCTGCTGAGGAAAATATGAGTTAGGGGAGTTTATTCCTTGTCCTTTCACCTCCAGTGTCCTTCCCACCTCTAAACCCTGCCCTGCTTCCTGGCCTTTCCTTTCTGACCTGGTGCAGAGCCTGTTTTCTTCATCTTTATCTTTCCCACGGGGTCCAGCACATAGTATGCTTAGACATGTTCCTTGAATGAAGATTCTTCCACCTGGCTCTGCTGCCTCCTTCATGTTTTGCCACCTTTTCTCACTGGAGATTCTGAATGTCTCTCTGTCATATTTTCTGTGGACTTTGCAGAATAGCAGGTACAGTTTGATAAGGTGGTCCACCATCAAGAGGGAGTATTTAAGGGTATTCTTCTTCAATGTTTAAGGAGCTAAATATCTATTTTTTTAGTTGTTGAAGGTATCCCTTTGCCTCTCTTATCTAATTGAAAAAAGTTGTGGTGGGGATTGATTATAAACCAGGTCAGGCTGTGGGAGGCTAGATTACCAAGTTCCCCTGGGTGTAGCAGCCTAGTGAACTTCAAAATTCTGTATAAAGGCTTTTCTGAGTTCCCAAGTATATTGTAAATGAGCCAGGGGTAAATAAACCTTAAAAATTGAAGTCTCTCTTCTTTCTCTTGGAATCTATCAGTTTTATGTCCATGATAGGCATAGTTATTGATTAAGGATTGGAGAAGTCTGAAATAGGTCTGGCTTACTGTGTCTCCAAGAGGCAGTTTGTTCTAATCACAAAACGTATTTGCAACTCTTCAATTTAAGGCCCTTGGAGTCTGAAATTATTCTTCACCCTCCCCACCTCCCCACCACCATGTACACTGTGAAAAACAGAGACCCGTACAATGCTTATCCATGCATGGCACCTGTTTTATTGATTATATGTGGCAAATATTTCTACATTGTCTTTCTCTTACCCTCTATCATTTTTATTTTATTTTTATTTTAGAGAGAGCAAGAGTGGGGGAGAGGGACAAAGGTGGGTAGAGAGAAAGAAACTCAGGCAGGCTCCATGCTTAGAGCCCAATGTGAAGCTCAAAAACAGGACCCTAGGACTGTGAATTGAGCCTAAATCAAGAGTCAGATGCTTACCCGACTGAGCCACCCAGGCACCCCTACCCTCTAGCATTTCTTGGGTAACTTCTCTCCATTATCAATTGATACGTGGTAAGTGCTTCCAAAAGGTGGATTCATTTTAACCTCAGTTTAAGCAAAATCATATGGAAAGGCCAATATTCCTCACCAAATATATTCCAAATTGATAAATATGAATTTTGGATTATAGCTTTTAGTTTATCCTTGTCCTTTTTTTTCTTTCATCACACATAAATCACAAAGCAGACTAGAGATTAGAAGGAACTATGGAACAGGGATTAAGATTATCCCTTAAAAACTGGTGGCTGATGCTCTTTGTTGTAGATTATGTTGCCTGAGCTGAGGTGATGCTGATGGGTCTTGGTGGAAAAGTCATATTGGATATGAAATCAGTACTTTGAGTCATGATACAACTTTCATATGACTCAGATGACCTGGTGTCTTCCCTACAATAGAACAAAACAAAACAATTAAGTTTCCCAAAAGAGATGGTGGCAGTGTGGAGTGGCACTATGAAGGAAACCAAGCACAGTGTGGTGAGAGGACAGAGAGAAAGAGACAGCTGAGTCCTTCCATGGGAGGACAGAAGGACATATTTAAAGATCTTAAGGAAGATAAACAGAGAGATAGCCTTTCCTAAGCCACCTTCTGTGCAGTATATTCCTGAGGGTATATATAGGGAGGAAGTACATAGAAAAAGGACCCATGGGCTCTGACCAGTCCTAAATGCTAGACTAAAAGTAGAGACAGGGGCACTTGGATGGCTCAGTCAGGTAAGCATCAGACTTCAGCTCATGTCATGATCCCACAGTTCATGAGTTTGAGCCCCGCATTGGGCTCTGTGCTGACAGCTCAGCCTGCTTTGGATTCTGTGTCTCCCTCTCTCTCTGCTCCTCCCTCACTAATGCTCTGTCTCTCAAAAATAAATAAATGTTAAAAAATAATTAAAATAATAAAAAATAAAAGTAAAGACAGAGCATAGTGACAGATGGGACACTGGATGGTTTCTAGATTCTCTTATTTCAAAGAAAGCAAGGGATTGGAGGCAAAATATATCTGTTTAGCAAAGCTTCTTCATAAAAATGAGTGTAGATCAGTGCTCACTGTAGACAAAGGCCATTCTATGTTACAGTTGTAGTTTGGAAGGTAAGGTGGGCAGGAATATGGATTTCCTTCTAACACTTTCTCCTGAAGACTTTATTAGGCGTTCTGCTTTGACAGGATTCAGGGTTGAGAAAAGAAGAGTAGAGAGTCATACAGTGAATTATAGAGGAAATTGAGATTCACTGTTGACATCAATGTATTGCATCATATTCTAATCCCTTACTTGCACACCCTTCCTGATGTCCCCGCCCCCTCTCGTTCTGAGTCTTATTTGGAAAATTTCATTCTGATTCTTCCTGTGGCTCATCTAGTTTCTGAAGACCTCTAGAAACACAGGCTCAGGATTTTCTGATTTGTCAAGCTTATCATCATGTTTTGGTATGATAAAAATGTTAAGAATTTTCCAGTGTACAAGTAGCCCAGACAGGGGCCACACCACTCCACAGTGATTCTTGCCCCTGGGAGAGGGGATGATAAGGTACACACCAGTCTGACTGTGGCCCCAGAGGGGGGCTGGGGGGAGACATCAGGTCTGACTGCGGCCCCACTCACCAACACAAGTAAATCCAGACAGCAGAGGTGAAGTGCCCTGCAGTTTGGAGCTACCACAGGGACTACCCAAAATGACAATATGGAAGAATTCTCCCCAAAAGAAACTCCAGGAAGTAGTGACAGCTAACGAATTGATCAAAAACTATTTAACCAATATAACAGAACAAGAATTTAGAATAATACTCATAAAATTAATCGCTAGGCTTGAAAAAAGCATAGAGGACAGCAGAGAATCTATTTATACAGAGATTAAGGGACTAAGAAATAGTCATGAGGAGCTAAAAATGCTATAAATAAGGTGCAAAATAAAATGGAGGTGGCCATAGCATGGATTGAAGAGGAAGAGGAGAGAATAGGTGAATTAGAAGATAAAATTATGGGAAAAGAGGAAGCTGAGAAAAAGAGAAATAAAAAAATCCAGGAGTATGAGGGGAGAAATAGAGAACTAAGTGATGCAATCAAACGGAACAATAACCATATCATAGGAATTCCAGAAGAGGAAGAGAGAGAGAAAGGGGCTGAAGGTGTACTTGAACAAATCATAGCTGAGAGCTACCCTGATTTTGGAAAGGAAAAAAGTATTGAAATCCAAGAGGCACAGAGAACCCCCTTCAGACATAACTTGAATCGATCTGCACAACATATCATAGTGAAACTGGAAAAATACGAGGATAAAGAGAAAATTCTGAAAGCAGCTAGGAATAAGCAGACTCTAATTTACAAAGGTAGACACATAAGAATAGTAGCAGACCTATCCACTGAAATTTGGCAGGCCAGAAAGGAATGGCAGGAAATCTTCAATGTGATGAAAAGAAAAATATGCAGCTAAGAATCCTTTATCCAGCAAATCTGACATTCAGAATAGAATGAGAGATAAAGGTTTTCCCAAACAAACAAAAACTGAAGAAATTCATCACCACTAAACCAGCCCTACAAGAGATCCTAAGGGGAATTCTGTGAGTGAAATGTTGCAAGGACCTCAAAGTAGCAGAGACATCACTACAAGCATGAAACCTACAGACATCCCAATAACTCTAAACCCATATCTTTCTATAATATGGCTTAATATAAATGGACTAAATGCTCCAAACAAAAGACATAGATATCAGAATGGATTAAAAAAAAAAAAACAGGACCCATCTATTTGCTGTCTACAAGAGACTCATTTTAGACCTGAGGACACCTTCATTGAAAGTGAGGGGATGGAGAAATATCTATCATGCTACTGGAAATCAAAAGAAAGCTGGAGTAGCCATACTTATATCAGACAAACTAGACTTTAAACTAAAGGCTGTAACAAGAGATGAAGAAGGGCATTTTATAATATCACAGGGTCTATCCATCAGGAAGAGCTAACAATTATAAGTGTCTATGCACCAAATATGGGAGCCCCCAAATATATAACATAATTAATCACAACCATAAGTAACCTTATTGATAAGAATGTGGTAATTGCAGGGGACTTTAACAATCCACTTACAACAATAGATCAACTAGACACAGGATCAATAAAGAAACAATGGTCCTTAATGATACATTGGATCAGATGGACTTCACAGATATATTTAGAACTCTGCATCCCAAAGCAATAGAATATACTTTCTTCTCAAGTGCACGTGGAACATTCTCCAAGATAGATCACATGCTGGGTCACAAAACAACCCTTCATAAGTATACAAGAATTGAAATCATACCATGCATACTTTCAGACCACAATGCGATGAAGCTTGAAATCAACCACAAGAAAAAGTCTGGAAAACCTCCAAAAGCATGGAGGTTAAATTATACCCTACTAAAGAATGAATGAGTCAACCAGGCAATTAGAGAAGAAACTAAAAAATATATAGAAACAAATGAAAATGAAAATACAACGATCCAAACACTGGGATGCAGTGAAGGCAGTTCTCAGAGGAAAATACATTGCAATCCAGGCCTATCTCAAGAAACAAGAAAAATATAAACATTGGGGTACAAGTGCCCCTATGCATCAGTACTCCTGTATCCCTTGGGTAAATTCCTAGCAGTGCTATTGCTGCGTCATAGGGTAGGTCTATTTTTAATTTTTTGAGGAACCTCCACACTGTTTTCCAGAGTGACTGCCCCAGTTTGCATTCACACCAACAGTGCAAGAGGGTTCCTGTTTCTCCACATCCTCGCCAGCATCTATAGTCTCCTGATTTGTTCATTTTGGCCACTCTGACTGGCGTGAGGAGATATCTGAGTGTGGTTTTGATTTGTATTTCCCTGATGAGGAGCGACGTTGAGCATCTTTTCATGTGCCTGTTGGCCATCTGGATGTCTTCTTTAGAGAAGCATCTATTCATTTTTTCTGCCCATTCCTTCACTGGGTTGTTTTTTGGGTGTGGAGTTTGGTGAGCTCTTTACAGATTTTGAATATTAGCCCTTTGTCCAATATGTCATTTGCAAATATCTTTTCCCATTCCATTGGTTGCCTTTTAGTTTTGTTGGTTGTTTCCTTTGCTGTGCAGAAGCTTTTTATCTTCATAACGTCCTAGTAATTCATTTTTGCTTTTAATTCCCTTGCCTTTGGGGATGTGTCAAGTAAGAGATTGCTATAGCTGAGGTCAGAGAGGTCTTTTCCTTCTTTCTCCTCTAAGGTTTTGATGGTTTCCTGTCTCACATTCAGGTCCTTTATCCATTTTGAGTTTATTTTTGTGAATGGTGTGAGAAAGTGGTCTAGTTTCAACCTTCTGCATGTTGCTGTCCAGTTCTCCCAGCACCATTTGTTAAGGAGACTGTCTTTTTTCCATTGGATGTTCTTTCCTGCTTTGTCAAAGATTAGTTGGCCATACTTTGTGGGTCTAGTTCTGGGGTTTCTATTCTATTCCATTGGTCTATGTGTCTGTTTTGGTGCCAATACCATGCTGTCTTGATGATGACAGCTTTGTAGCAGAGGCTAAAGTCTGGGATTGTGATGCCTCCTGCTTTGGTCTTCTTCTTCAAAATTCCTTTGGCTATTCGGGGCCTTTTGTGGTTCCATATGAATTTTAGGATTGCTTGTTCTAGTTTCGAGAAGAATGCTCGTGAAATTTTGATTGGGATTGCATTGAAGGTGTAGATAGCTTTGGGTAGTATTGACATTTTGACAATATTTATTCTTCCAATCCATCAGCATGGAACGTTTTTCCATTTTTTTATGTCTTCTTCAATTTCCTTCATAAGCTTTCTATAGTTTTCAGCATACAGATCTTGTACATCTTTGGTTAGATTTATTCCTAGATATTTTATGCTTCTTGGTGCAATTGTGAATGGGATCCTTTTCTTTATTTGTCTTTCTGTTGCTTCATTGTTAGTGTATAAGAATGCAACTGATTTTTGTACATTGATTTTGTATCCTGAAACTTTGCTAAATTCATGTATCAGTTCTAGCAGACTTCTGGTGGAGTCTATTGGATTTTCCATGTATAATATCATGTCATCTGCAAAAAGTGAAAGCTTGACTTCATCTTTGCCAGTTTTGATGCCTTTGATTTCCTTTTGTTGCCTGATTGCTGATGCTAGAACTTCCAACACTATGTTAAACAACAGCGGTGAGAGTGCACATCCCTGTCGTGTTCCTGATCTCAGGGAAGAAGCTCTCAGTTTTTCCCCATTGAGGATGATGTTAGCTGTGGGCTTTTCATAAATGGCCTTTATGATGTGTAAGTATGTTCCTTCAATCCCGACTTTCTCGAGGGTTTTTATTAAGAAAGGGTGCTGAATTTTGTCAAAGGCCTTTTCTGCATCGATTGACAGGATCATATGGTTCTTTTCTTTTATTAATGTGATGTATCACACTGATTGATTTGCGAATGTTGAACCAGCCCTGTATCCCAGGAATGAATCCCACTTGATCATGGTGAAAAATTCTTTTTATATGCTGTTGAATTCGATTTGCTAGTATCTTATTGAGAATTTTTGCATCCATATTCATCAGGGATATTGGCCTGTAGTTCTCTTTTTTTACTGGGTCTCTGTCTGGTTTAGGAATCAAAGTTATACTGGCTTCATAGAATGAGTCTGGAAGTTTTCCTTCCCTTTCTATTTTTTGGAACAGCTTGAGAAGGATAGGTATTATCTCTTCTTTAAACGTCTGGTAGAACTCCCCTGGGAAGCCATCTGGTCCTGGACTCTTATTTGTTGGGAGATTTTTGATAACTGATTCAATTTCTTCGCTGGTTATGGGTCTGTTCAAGCTTTCTATTTCCTCCTGATTGAGTTTTGGAAGCGTGTGCATGTTTAGGAATTTGTCCATTTCTTCCAGGTTGTCCAGTTTGTTGGCATATAATTTTTCATAGTATTCCCTGATAATTGCTTGTATCTCTGAGGGATTGGTTGTAATAATCCATTTTCATTCATGATTTTATCTATTTGGGTCCTCTCCCTTTTCTTTTTGAGAAGCCTGGCTAGAGGTTTGTCAATTTTGTTTATTTTTTCAAAAAACCAACTCTTGGTTTCGTTGATCTGCTCTACAGTTTTTTTAGATTCTATATTGTTTATTTCTGCTCTGATCTTTATTATTTCTCTTCTTCTGCTGGGTTTAGGCTGTCTTTGCTGTTCTGCTTCTATTTCCTTTAGGTGTCCTGTTAGATTTTGTATTTGGGATTTTTCTTGTTTCTTTAGATAGGCCTGGATGGCAATGTATTTTCCTCTCAGGACTGCCTTCGCTGCATCCCAAAGCGTTTGGATTGTTGTATTTTCATTTTCATTTGTTTCCATATATTTTTGAATTTCTTCTCTAATTGCCTGGTTGACCCTTTCATTCTTTAGTAGGGTATTCTTTAACCTCCATGCTTTTGGAGGTTTTCCAGACTTTTTCTTGTGGTCGATTTCAAGCTTCATCGCATTGTGGTCTGTAAGTATGCATGGTATGATTTCAATTCTTGTATACTTATGAAGGGCTGTTTTGTGACCCAGCATGTGATCTATCTGGAGAATGTTCCACGTGCACTTGAGAAGAAAGTATATTCTATTGCTTTGGGATGCCGAGTTCTAAATAAATCTGTCAAGTCCATCTGATCCAGCGTATCATTCAGGGCGCTTATTTCTTTATTGACCGTGTGTCTAGATGATCTATCCATTGTTGTAAGTGGATTGTTAAAGTCCCCTGCAATTACCACATTCTTATCAATAAGGTTGATTCCGTTTGTGAGTAATTGTTTTATATATTTGGGGGCTCTCGTATTCGGTGCATAGACATTTATAATTGTTAGCTCTTCCTGATGGATAGACCCTGTGATTATTATATAATGCCCTTCTTCATCTCTTGTTATAGCCTTTAATTTAAAGTCTAGTTTGTCTGATATAAGTATGGCTACTCCAGCTTTCTTTTGACTTCCAGTGGCATGATAAATAGTTCTCCATCCCCTCACTCTCAATCTGAAGGTGTCCTCAGGTCTAAAATGAGTCTCTTGTAGACAGCAAATAGATGGGTCTTGGTTTTTTTTTTTTTTTTATCAATTCTGATACCCTATGTCTTTTGGTTGGCACATTTAGTCCATTTACATTCAGTGTTATTATAGAAAGATATGCGTTTAGAGTCATTGTGATGTCCGTAGGTTTCATGCTTGTAGCGATATCTCTGGTACTTTGTCTCACAGAATTCCCCTTAGGATCTCTTGTAGGGCTGGTTTAGTGGTGACAAATTCCTTCAGTTTTTGTTTGTTTGTGAAGACCTTTATCTCTCCTTCTTTTCTAAATGACAGACTTGCTGTATAAAGATTCTTGGCTGCATATTTTTTCTGTGCATCACATGGAAGATCTCCTGCCATTCTTTTCTGGCCTGCCAAGTTTCAGTAGAGAGATCAGTCACGAGTCTTCTAGGTCTCCTTTTATATGTTATAGCACATTTATCTCTAGCTGCTTTCAGAATTTTCTCTTTATCCTTGTATTTTGCCAGTTTCACTATGATATCTCGTGCAGAAGATCGATTCAAGTTCCGTCTGAAGGGAGTTCTCTGTGCCTCTTGGATTTCAATGCCTTTTTCCTTCCCTAGATCTGGGAAGTTCTCAGCTATTATTTCTTCAAGTACACCTTCAGCACCTTTCCCTCTCTCTTCCTCCTCTGGAATACCAATTATGCGTATATTATTTCTCTTTAGTGCATCACTTAGTTCTCTAATTTTCCCCTCATACTCCTGGATTTTTTATCTCTCTTTTTCTCAGCTTCTTCTTTTTCCATAATTTTATCTTCTAGTTCACCTATTCTCTCCTCTGCCTCTTCAATCCGAGCCGTAGTTGTCTCCATTTTATTTTGCAGTTCATTGATCGCATTTTTTAGCTCCTCCTGGCTGTTCCTTAGTCCCTTGATCTCTGTAGCAAGAGATTCTCTGCTGTCCTTTATACTGTTTTCAAGCCCAGCATTAATTTTATGACTATTATTCTAAATTCACTTTCTGTTATATTGTTCAAATCACTTTTGGTCAGTTCGTTAGCTGTTGTTATTTCCTGGACATTTTTCTGAGGGGAATTCTTCCGTTTCGTCATTTTGGATAGTCCCTGGAGTGGTGCGCGACTGCAGGGCACTTCCTCTGTGCTGTCTGGAATAACTTGTGTTGGTGGGTGGGGCCGCAATCTGACCTGATGTCTGCCCCCAGCCCACCGCTGGGGCCACAGTCAGACTGGTGTGTGCCTTCTCTTCCCCTCTCCTAGGGGCGGGATTCACTGTGGGGTGGCGTGACCCGTCTGGGCTACTTGCACACTGCCAGGCTTGTGGTGTTGGGGATCTGGCATATTAGCTGGGGCAGATCAGCAAGGTGCACAGGGGCAGGCTCAGCTCGCATTTCCTTCTGAGATCCGCTTTGGGAGTGACCCTGCAGCACCGGGCGGAGTCAGACCCACTGGAGGAATGGATCCACAACACAGCCTTGGGTGTTTGCATGGTGCAAGCAAGTTCCCTGGCAGGAACTGGTTCCCTTTGGGATTTTGGCTGGGGGATGGGCGAGGGACATGGCGCTGGCGAGCGCCTTTGTTCCCCGCCAAGCTGTGCTCTGTCCTCTGGGGCTCAACAACTCTCCCTCCCGTTGTCCTCCAGCCCTCCCATTCTCTGAGCAGAGCTGTTAGCTTATAACCTTCCAGATGTCAAGTCTCACCTGCTGTCAGAACACACTCTGTCCAGCCCCTCCGCTTTTGCAAGCCAGACTCGGTGGCTCTGCTTGGTCGGTTGGCCGCCCCTCCGCCCCGGCTCCCTCCCGCCAGTCTGTGGAGCATGCACCGCCTCTCTGCCCCTCCTACCTGCTTCTGTGGGCCTCTCGTCTGCGCTTGGCTCCTGAGACTCTGTTATTCTTGTCTTCTGGCGGTTTTCTGGGTTATTTAGGCAGGTGTAGGTGGAATCTAAGTGATCAGCAGGACACGCGGTGAGCCCAGCATCCTCCTACGCCACCATCTTCCTCCCCTCTAGTCTTTATGAAACTTCTAGAAAAGCATTTGTTATCCAAACTATCCTTGAGGCTATTCAGGAGGAGCCACGAGGCTTATTGGCAGGAGTATTAACACCCAACCACATAAACCAGGGGAACTTAATGCCTTGGAAAAATGTTTTGAAAATGAAAGGTCCATCAGGAGGGCAGTACCCTTCTTAGAGACAGAGGAGTGAACACAATGACCTCCAGGAAAAAGGTGAGTGGATAGTGCTTGATGGGAAAGCCAGACAGGCTAAAATTTTCTGGGTGAAATGTTGGATTTGACTGGAGTTCTTCTTGTGGACGTGGGATGAAACTTTTGTTTTAGAGTTTGGAAGGAGCTCAGAGGCTGACAGAAACGTAGTGAGGAGGAGGGCAGGAAGGCAGAGCCAGCATTATTATGGAATTCATACAAACTGGCTTAATGTTCCCTGGCCCCTCTCTGTTTTTCCTTAAGCACATTCCCTGAGCATGCACTTCCTTTGGAAGACATTATTTCCTAATAAAAGTGAGATTCATAGGCCCAAGATCCTTATTAGGAAATGACTTCAGGAAATGCATTTGAAATAGATGATGGTACCTGTTCTAGTCTCATGTTTACACTTCTGTTTGCCCCTTTGTAACTTTCAATCAATCAATAAGCAAACAAATAAATATTCTAGGAATCTGAAGGTATAGAGGTCAAATGCATCTACGTATTCACTTTTTCTGTCCTAAATGCCTTCTTGGTTGTTTCCTACAGTTATTAGGAGATCTTAATCCTGGGTAGTGGGAGTTTAAGATGGGAATGTGGAATTCAGAAGGCATATGGATGTTAGCCCTGCCTTCTGGAAAGTGAGACTCTAAAGAAATTTAAGTGACATACCCAGGACATCAGCAGACAGGGAGAATGTTTCAAATGAGCATAAGGATATTCTGTTAAGTTCTAGAGATGTGGATCAGTCAAGATGGCTTAGGAAAGCCTTCCTAGACATGGGAGGAAACTTTGTAGGATAGGGTTGAAAAGAGGTAGAGGGTCAAGACTGGGAAAAAAGGAGTGAGGAGGGCATCTATGGCAGGGTAACTTACCCAGGCCAAAGACTCATCCTAGGAAAGGTAAGTCAGGATGTGAGGAGCTGAGTTAGGAAGGAGGTGATGGGCCAGAGGGTAGGGGGGATTAGGGTGGATTCTGACAGCTGAGTCAGAGGGCCTGGAGTGAATATAAACTATTGGATTGATCACAGATTATTACAGGGAGAAAGGGTATTTCTGAACATGGCCTTAGAGAATGATGTTTCTCTGTGTTTTTATAAGCTGGATTTGTGATAGTCTCTCTCAGAATTCCTAATCATGGGTTTGATTTCCCTTCTATAAGTTTGGTTGTTCATTTGTTTGTTCTTCCTACTTATGTTGGTGTCATAAAATGTGATTATTTAATTCCTAGAGGTTTTGTTCTTTGGGTTGCTTCTCTGATATCTTCATACTTTGTAGCCACTTTCACTCATCTTCAGTACAAGTGTGAAGAACACAAGGATCACCCAGAACAACTCTGTTGAGGGAAACAGAAATTATCAAAATCATTACCCATTTCAGATGGCCGTCCTCTGGGATTCCTGCTCAGGGTCCATGGATGGACTTCAGAAGAAAGTGGGACATTTTTTTAAAATGTTTATTTATTTATTTTTGAGAGAGAGAGACAGACAGAGAGAGAACAGGGAAGGGACAGAGAGAGAGAGAGGGAGGGGACAGAGAGAGAGGGGGAGGAGACAGAGAATCGAAGCAGGCTCCAGGCTCTGAGATGTCAGCACAGAGTCTGACGTGGGGCTCAAACTCACAAACCATGAGATCATGACCTGAGCCAAAGTTGGACACTTAACCAACTGAGCCACCCAGGCAGCCCTAGGACTTTTTTTTTGAGGTGACTAACCTCAGAGGGGTCTGTGACTCAACAAATGTGAGGCATAACTGTTGTGTTTTTGTTGGGAGGTAGGTGGCTGGAGATGGTTCCTCAGAGGGAACGTGGTACAAGCATCCTTAGTGCCCAGTAAGGAGTCTCCAGAGACAGTTGAAGGAGCTGAAGGAGAAAGAGGAGTTGGTAAAAGGGAAATGGATTCAGAGGGAACTGGTGAGAGGGGCTTCCCATCTTCCCTTGTTCTCCACCCTCTTTCTAGTGGGTATTCCTTTTCTGTGTTTTCCATGTCCTGATGATTACAGATTCCAGTTCTCCTTCAATTTAAATTTATTGATTGCCTGTTGTTTATCAGTCCCTGAACCAGGTCCTCTCATAACATCATCTCATGAAATTCCTTTGTTGAATCTGAAGTGCACAGAGTGGAGTCAATCCCTTCCCTAGTGATGGACTATTAACACCATAGCTTCATGTCAGGCCCCTTTACAATGCATTTTACTTTCCCCATTCATCCTGATCTCTATTCTCATTTCTCCTCCTTATGGAAAGGGGGACTTTCTTTAGTGTATTTAATAAATACTCTTCCAATCCATGATTTATACATTTAGTTAGATACATTCATCCAGTCAACAACTACACAGTGCTATGTGTCAGGCACAGCTATACAGCCAAGAGAATACAGCCAAGAGAAAAAAATTCTCCTTTCATGCAGCTTACAAATCATGAACAAATAAGTAAATTAAAAATATATTACCTTAAATAGTGATAAGTACTAGGGGAATAAAGGGGCAGGGGATAGGGGCGCCTGGATGGCTCAGTGGGTTAAGCGTCCAATTTCAGCTCCAGCTCAGGTCATGATCTCACAGTTCGTGAGTTCAAGCCATACATCGGGCTCTGTGCTGACAGCTCAGAGCCTGAAGCCTGCTTCAAATTCTGTGTCTCCCTCTCTCTCTACCCCTCCCTTTGCCCCCCTCTCAAAAATAAATAAATAATTTACATTTTATTTTTATTTTTTTAATTTTATTATTTTTTTAAATTAGAATATAGTGCAACAATGATTTCAGGAGTAGATTCCTTAGTGCCCCTTACCCACTTAGCCCATCCCCCCTCCCAAACCCCTCCAGTAACCCCCAGTTTGTTCTCCATATTTATGAGTCTCTTCTGTTTTGTCCCCCTCCCTGTTTTTATATTATTTTTATTTCCCTTCCCTTATGTTCATCTGTTTTGTCTCTTAAAGTCCTCATATGAGTGAAGTCATATGATTTTTGCCTTTCTCTGACTGACTAATATCACTTAGCATATACCCTCCAGTTCCATCCATGTAGTTGCAAAGGGCAAGATTTCATTCTTTTTGATTACTGAGTAATACTCCACTGTATATATATGTACCACATCTTCTTTATCCATTCATCCATTGATGGACATTTGGGCTCTTTCCATACTTTGGCTATTGTTGATAGTGCTGTTATAAACATGGGGGTGCATGTGTCCCTTCCAAATAGCACACCTGTATCCCATGGATAAATGCCTAGTAGTGCAATTGCTGGGTCGTAGGGTAGTTCTATTTTTAGTTTTTCTGAGGAACCTCCATACTGTTTTCCAGAGTGGATGCACCAGCTTGCATTGCCACCAACAATGCAAAAGAGATCCTCTTTCTCCACATCTTCGCCAACATCTGTTGTTGCCTGAGTTGTTCATGTTAGCCATTCTGACAGGTGTGAGGTGGTATCTCATTGTGGTTTTTATTTGTATTTCCCTGATGATGAGTGATGTTGAGCATTTTTTCATGTGTCGGTTGGTCATCTGGATGTCTTCTTTGGAGAAGTGTCTATTCATGTATTTTGCCCATTTCTTTACTGGGTTATTTGTTTTTGGATGTTGAGTTTGGTCAGTTCTTTATAGATTTGGGATACTAACCCTTTATCTGATATTTCATTTGCAAATATCTTCTTCCATTCTGTCCATTGCTTTTTAGCTTTGCTGATTGTTTCCTTTGCTGTGCAGAAGCTTTTTATTTTGATGAGGTCCCAGTAGTTCATTTTTGTTTTTGTTTCCCTTGCTTCTGGAGACATGTTTTAAAAAAGGCAGGGGGAGAGGTCTGTTTTGTATGGTTAGAAGCAGATTATAGTTTTATATGGGGTGATTAGCAAGATGTGTTACACATGTGTTATTTCACCAAATGCAGTGAAGGGAGCAACCATGTAGATATCTGCGCTACAAGTAGTATGGCTATAGGGAACAGAAAGTATAAAGGCCCTGAGATAGGATCTTGCCTGGTATGTTAGGAGGCCAGAATGGTTAGGAAGCTAGTGGCTAGAGACCAATGAGTGGGAAGAGAGAGAAACAGAAGGACTTTGTAGTACATTGGAAATGCAGACTTTGGCTGCTACTCTGAATTGAAATGGAAACTGGTGGAAGAGTGTGAGAAGAGGAATGTCATGACATTTTAAACAGATATATGTGTATCCTTGACAAATATAGTGTTTTTTGGCTGTTTTTTAAATGTACATAAATGACATTGTGCTATACAACTCTTCCCGCTTATATTTTCCTACTTAATGTTTCTAGGATCTACCCAAGTTGGTATCTATAAATCTACTTTGTTATTTGTGACTGCTGTGTAGTATTTCATTGTGTACATACACACATTTTATGTGTATATCCCTCCAGTAACAGACACTGGCATAGCTTCCAGTTGCCTGCTATCACAAACATTCCTGTGATAAACATGCTCATAGGGCCTCTTTATGGACTAAGGAGAGAGTCCTTGGGGTGTTTACCTCAGGGATTGTGGGGTGGGAGTGTGTGCATTCTTAACCCCACTAAGACTGTGCTTCAGGATGGTGACCCCAGTTACCTACTTCTACTAGCATTGCATGATAGTTTGTATCTTCTCATGAAATTATGTTGATCCAGTAAGGGAAGTGAAGTAAGGTTCCTTATGGATGAGGAAACTGAGGCTTAGAGAGATTCAGCCAATTACCCTAGTTTTTGTAACCAAGTGGAAGAGCCAGGGCTCAAAGCCAAAGTTTTTGATACAATTTCCAGATATAAGATGAGTCATCCATAGGCAAAGATATTCTTCTTCTTCTTCTTCTTCTTCTTCTTATTATTATTATTATTATTATTATATTTAAGCCTTGTATTTTTCAATGTCTGGTCTAACTCAGTAAGCTTAGGAGTCCCAAGTAATTAGCACCAACATGTATGAGGGTGTTTAATTAGACTCCTTAGAGTTTCAAGGTAAAATATATGGAACAAAACTGATTTCATTTTCTCATGCAGACTATCTAACAGGCTCAAGTTTTAGTGGATGATTTTGAGGCTACAAAATTGTAAGGAGTAATTGATTTGCAAAGTTTGGGAACGTTGGGTCAGATTTCAATACTAAATATTAGATAGATTACATTAACTACATATTGTTTACTAGGAACTGAGCTAAGTACTTTACATGCATCATTTCACTTACTTCTTACAACAACCCTATAAAGTATTTTCTTTTACTCCCATTCGACTGTAGTGGAAACTAAATTTTGAGACATGAACTAATTTGTCCAGAGTTACCAGGTATGAAGCTGAGTTGCAATTTGAACCTGAAGAGTCTACCTGGAGAGCCTTACTCCTAACTAAACTGTGCCGCCTTCCTGTTAAGGAAGCTTTTACAATGTCTTTACATTGAAATTGTAGATAATTTCTTGTCCGTTCAGGTGGCTTAGAGCAGTCATGGGAAGTACAGGGCTAGTTGGACAAGAATCTCCAGAGGGAGTAGATATGAAGTCTGAAAATGTCCCCAGGTCTCTTCATTATGTCTCCCTCTGTCCCCTAAGTAAGATCCTCTGCCTTAGGACATCCCACCTAGATTATAGGGCCTGAGAATGACGCCTTTACAAATGTAAGGATTATCTAATTGGCATGGGTGGTTGGTTGCCTATAATTCTAATAGTGTTAAAACAAGAATCCTGATAGTGTTAAAACATGTGTCCTCAAAGGCAAACAATTCTTTATCACCTTGTGTGGCTTATACCTGTCATGAATGATGTGTGGTCAAAGTGTTATCATAGCTGGCTTTCCCCCCACACTTTTCATTTTGCTTGCCTTCCACAAAGAAAGTAATTCCATTTGTATCTTTACCTGAACCAGGTTTATAAAGGTTGCTTGGCTACAAAGCATGTATCTCAAGTCAATATATAGGAATTCTGGCTAATGTTTCTGATTTCTCTTATCATTTTGTGCACTTGTTCAACAAATACTTATTGAACAGTCTCATGGAGGACACAGGCAGTTGATGGAATTCTGATACATTAGGATAAATGGCACATGGGGTAATCTGGGTGCTATGAGAGCACACAGGAAGGGCAGCATAAGGGTCAGGGGAAGTTCCTGGTGAAGTCCCCTCTCCCTCTGAGCTAGGGACTGAAAAACACATGGGGGGGGTAGCTAAGTGATGGGACAAGAGGGCATTAGAGGCAAGGGAGCAGAGTGAGTATAGAATTTCACAGCTGGAGCAGGAACTGGGCAGGGGGTAAAGCTGGAGGAATCAGCACAGGTCAGATGATGAAAGAAGGAAGGACTAGGAAGGAAGAGCAGTGGGAATCACTGAAGGGTTTGAAGCCTGGGTGTGGGTGGAGAGACATGTCAGTCATATTCATAATGTAGAAAGACTCAAATTCTTAACCCTCCTTATCTACTGACCCTCCTTATCTATTTCACATGCTTGTTAGTGGAACTGGTGAGTGGCAAATAAGGAGTCTAGATGGATTTGTAGACAGAAGGTCTGACTCATAACCCAACCTATAGAGTAACCTATAGAGAATATTTTTGGTAACATATAGAGAAGACTTTTCAATTTTGACTTGATCTTTCTGTCTTTACAAACCTCTCATAACATTACAAAATTCTCTCAAAACCAGAGCCTGAGTTGGAGGAGAGTGGGGGCTTTATGGCTTTGTTTTCTCTGTTCTCCACTACTCATTTCTGGGGAATTTCTGTGAATTGTTCATCCAAAATCTTTCTCCCCTTAAGGGGGGGGGGGACCGTTTGAATAGCAGCAGGGAGTAGAGGAAAAGAAGAAGCACTTGCAGGGTTTATTCATATATATATATATATATATATATATATACACACACATATACATATATATACATATATATATACATGTGTGTGTATATATATATATATATATATATATACACACACATGTATATATGTATATATGTATATATATATACACGTATATATGTATATATGTGTGTATATATATATATATATATATATATAGGCATATTCAGAGAGTGGTTTGGGTGAGTTAAAAATAACTCCTTGTGAAAAATTAATAGGGAGTTACAAGTGAGTGTTTTAATAAAGCTCACAGAGCAGAACAGATTCTCCAAGCCATTGGGAGCTGACATCAGAGAGGGCTCAGGGTGTTTACAGAGCATCTTGGGGCCAGAGAGGAGACTGTCTGCATAAGTCAGCTCTCCTTCTCTCCTGGAACCTAGGGAGGGAGGAGACAGAAGTAATTGTTTTCATTGTGAGCTACTGAGCGAGGTGACTTAATTTTGTTTCTCCCTACCCATCATACTCTCTTGACTGTAGATATAACTGTAGTTAATTTTTGTCTCATTGTTTTGGGTTAGGATTATTGAATATCACAATTCACAAAACAGCTTTTCTGGCTCTGCTCCCTTCTTAGAAATGGACCCTCAGTTGGCTGCTGTATTCGTTTCTCCACTGTCTCTTCACCAGACAACCTGTTCATCTGGTTCTTGCAGGGAGTTATGAAGCCCCACCCTTTTCTTCTTCTCCTTCCTCTTTTCAAAGTGCCTCTGTGAGCCTATATGGCTAATGTGAAGGGTTGAACTGTACATTCTTTGCCATTAGTGCAGCTTAATGGATGATGCCGAATGATGAGAAAGAGGACCAAAGTGACACCTAAACCTGGCTAGCTGATTTGGGGGTTAAGAGTTTTAAGAGTGGAGGACCAACATTAGTATTTTAAACTCAGATTATTATTTTAAAAATGGTTCTGTAATACAATGAGGCCCTTATTCTGTGAATTAATGTGCATAACTCATGCCCAAGCACCGTGCAAACATCTGGTGCATGAATTATTGCATAATACATTCATGCTCTGCTGCATTTTACAGCTTGATTAGTACATGAAGCTACATGACTTAGATGAACCCAAATGGGAATATATCATCCAGTGTGTAAAAAAGGAGAATGTTGGAGATATTTGTTACTTTTTGTGGGGGGAAAGTAGGGTTTTTTTTTTTTATGATGTCTTTTGGTGTCAGTTTCTGGGCTGCAACAGATGACATGGGACTTCTGAATTTGGGTTGGTTGGTAGAACACCATTGTCTAGTAAATATTTATTGTTTACTTAGGCTTTATGGAGGGACAGCATAAAGCAGATGAAATACAAAGCAGCAGATTTGAAATCTGAGCAACAGAACTCAGAAGCCCCAACCCAGCTCAACTTAACTCAGCTTCATCAAACTGAATCCCAGACTCCAGGCTTCCTGTGCTTGCTACAGCTCTCTGCTCCTAGAACCCTCTTCAATTCCAGCTACAATGCTGTGTCAGGCATTTCGCAGATTTGGTCAAAAACTGGTTCACAGACTTCCTAAGGAGCAACAGAGACCTGAGACCGACACTGCCATAAGCCTGAGCACTCTGGATTTAGTGGTACTGAGTGTAGACCACATATTGGGCGCAGGTATGTATGTCCTGGCTGGTGAGGTGGCCAGCAATCAAGCAGGACCATCTTTTGTGATCTGCATTTTGGTGGCCGGCCTATCTTCTGTATTGGCTGGGCTGTGCTATGCAGAGATTAGTTCTCAGGTTCCCCATTCTGGCTCTGCATATCTTTACAGTTTTATCACTATAGGTGAAATCTGGGCTTTCATCACTGCCTGGAACCTCATCTTCTCCTATGTTGCTGATACAGCCATGGTGGCCCTGACATGGAACTTAGCTTTTGATTACCTGCGTGAGAACAGGATCTCTCAGACCCTGCATGAGAACATTGCACCACACGTTTCCCGTGTCCTTACAGAATATCTAGATTTCTTTGTTGTGGGCCTTGTGTTATTCCTCATGGAATTGCCGACTCTGAGGATTAATCACTTTCTCCTGGTTAGCAGAGCAGTCACAATGGTGAAACTTTTGATTCTTAGCTTTATCATCATCACTGGCTTCATTAAAGGGGACCTGCACAACTGGAGGCTCACAGAAGAGGACTACATAAAGGCTGGACTCAATGACACCTCAAGCTTGGGCCCCCTGGGCTATGGAGGATTTGTGCCTTTTGGGTTCGAAGGGATTCTCCGTGGAGCAGCTACCTGTTTCTATGCATTTATTGGTTTTGACAATATTGTTACCAGAGCTGAGGAAGCCCAGAATCCCCAGCGTTCCATCCCCATGAGCATTGTGGTTTCACTGCTCATCTGCTTTTTCGTGTACTTTAGTGTCTCTGCAGCACTTACACTTATGTTGCCTTACTACAAACTTCAACCTGGGAACACCTTGCCTGAAGCATTTCTCCATATTGGCTGGGCCCCTGGCTACTACGTTGTTACCTTTGGATTTTTCTGTAGTCTTTCTGCACGCATCTTGGGCTTTATGTTACCCATTAAGCAGTTGATATACAAGATGGCAACAGATGGTCTCCTGTTCCCTGTCCTTGCCTGGATCCATGCTGGCACATACACCCCCATCATGGCCACTGTTTCTTTGGAATTATTGCAGCCGTCATGATATTCTTCTTTAAACTCACAGATCTCTTGGACCTCAGGTCAATTGGGTCCCTGATATCTCATTCTCTGGTTGCTCTTTGTGTTCTCATCCTCAGGTATCAACCTGAGGTGAAGAATGGGGCAAATGAAGCAGAGATGCAGGAGGAGAATGGACCTTCACTAGAGAGGCTGACTCTACAGCGACTACTTTTTCCAGGCAATTCCACCCCCACTCCACTCTCTGGCTGGGTTGTCCGTGTTTGTTCATTACTGCTTGTTCTGCCGCTCACTCTTCTTTGCCTGGTGCTGGCCCAGTGGCCAGTTCTACTTTCTGGAAACCCAGTGTGGATTTCACTGGTTGTGGTGCTCCTGGTGTTCATCACTGGGCTCACTGGGGTCATCTGGAGACAGCCACAGAGCTCCAGTCGCCTTCACTTTAAGGTCCCTGCTGTGCCTTTCCTCCCGCTACTGAGCATCTTTGCGAATGTTTGCCTTCTGATGCAGCTGACAGCTGACACCTGGGCCCCTGTTGGTATCTGGATGCTGATTGGGTTTGCTGTCTACTTTGCTTATGGGATCCAGCACAGCCTAGTTGCTTAATTCCACTTAAATTTGGGCCATGATTTTATATACTGCAATTTTGCTGAATTCACGTATCAGTTCTAACAGGGTTTTTTTTGTTTTTTTTTTTTTTTTTGGTGGAGTCTTTTGGATTTTCCATGTAGAGTATCATGTCATCTGCAATGAGTAAGTGTTTGACTACTTTGCCAGTTCATATGCCTTTTATTTCTTCTTGTTATCTGATTGCTGAGGCTAGGACTTCCAGTACTATGTTTAACAACAGTAGTGAGAGTGGACCTCCCTGTCATGTTCCTGACTCTAGGGGGAAAGCTCTCAGTTTTTCCCTACTGAGGATATTAGCTGTGGGTCTGTCATATATGTCCTTTATGATGTTGAGGCATGTTCCTTCTACTCCTACTTTCTTGAGGGTTTTTATCAAGAAAAGATTCTGTATTTTGCCAAATGCTTTTTCTGCATCTGTTGAGAGAATCATATGGTTCTTATCTTTTCTTTATTAACGTGGTGTATCCATTGATTGATTTGCAGATATTGAACTATCCCTGCAGCTCAGGAATAAATCCCACTTGATGGTGGTGAATAATGCTTTTAATGAATTATTGGAATTGATTTGCTAATATCTTGTTAAGAATTTTTGCATCCATATTAATCAGGGAAATTGGTCTGTAATTCACCTTTTGGTGGGGTCTTTGTCTGGTTTTGGAATCAACATAGTGCTGGCCTCATAGAATGGGATTAGAAATTTTTTTCCCATTTTTTGAAACAGCATCAAAAGCATAGGTGTTAACTCTTCTTTAAATATTTGATAGAATTCCCCTGGAAAGCCATTTGGTCTTGGACTCTTGTTTCTTGGAAGATTTTTTGATTACTGATCCAATTTCTTTACTGGTTACATGTCTGTTCAAATTTTCTATTTCTTCCTATTTCAGTTTTGGTAGTTTATATTCCTAGGTATTTATCCATTTCTCTCAGATTGCTCAATTTGTTGGCATATTATTGCTCATAATTTTCTCTCAGTATTGTTTGTATATCTGCATTGTTGGTTGTGATCTTTCCTCTTTCATTTGTGATTTTATTTATTTGGGTCCTTTCCTTTTTCTTTTTGATAAATATGGCTAGGGGATATCAATTTTGTTAATTCTTTCAAAGAACCAGGTCTTAACAACTGATCATTTCTAAAGTTATCTTTACCTAAAAAATTCTAGGATGTCCTCTGGTTCTTCTGTCCTGTGATTCTCCCAGTCAGATCTCTCTTCGCATTAACTGTGAATATGAAGCACGCCCACTTTCACTATAACTAAGTGTTGGAACTGTAGAGGTACAACAAATAACACTCCATTTCTTCCTCCCATCTTCAGAAGCAATTGATAATCAAGACCTAGAGACAGATGATTAAGCCATCAGCTTTAGATCTGAAACTTGATTGTCTTGCTAATCCTGCCTCACTAAATTAGACAGACTTACTCCTCATCTCAAGTAATGATGAGCACCCCCCAATTCCCACCACAGGAGAGAGTTTTCTCTTATTAGATTCACTTGTGTTTCAGGTTGGACTGCAAGTGTTCTTTGGGCAGGTTGGCCCTGGATAAGAAAAGAAAATCAACTAAAACTGGAAGGGGCTGAGCTAGGTATGCTCAGTGCTGTCTCTTCTACTCACTAATCAAATTCACAATAAAAGAAGTCAGGAATATTACTCTTCTCAGTGGTGCTCACTTCAGGAAATGCCACCTTACCTGTAACGTTTGTGAAAACACAGATTGATGGGCCATGTGCCCAGCATTTGGAATTCAGAGGGCCTGGGTGAGGCCCAGAACTTGTACTGCTAATAAATTCCCAGGTGTTGTTGACACTGCTGTTCCAGGGACCACACACGGAAAACCAAAGCTCCAGCTGAAGCTCTTCCATGTGTAAAGACGAAGTGGTGACAACAAAGATGCAGTTTGAACACTTATCTTCATTTAATGAAACAATCAGATTAAAATGCCATCATTAATCCTCTCACAGTGGGGAACTCATAGTGAATCATTTCACAGTGTATATGTCTATCAAATCACCACAATGTACACTTTAAATATCTTACAACTTTATGTGTCAATTTTACTTCAATAAAACTGAAATTAAAAAATATGTATATGTATATATATACATATTTACATATATACATATACAGTTATCTGTGTGTCTTTATTTTCTTTATTTTATTCCCTGATTGCAGATCATAAGTTATGAGTATATGTTGTTCACCCCAGGGCACTCAGTTGCCTGCCAGGCACATAATGAATACATAATAAATTTATGTTAAATATAATTGAGCCTTACACATTTCTTTGGTTCAGTAAATTTCCCTTCCTTTCAGGCTAGCAGTGTGCTACTCCTTTAAAACTTTCCTCTGGGAGACTTCCTTTCTCTCCATCCAGTACTATAGTTAGAACTGTTTCTAGGTCTGTACCCAGCATCTAGAACTGTACCCAGGCACTTTTAGTTTTGCCTTTGTGTGGCTCTGCCTGAGTTCTGGTGACTGTCCTGTCTTTTCTATCAGAGTAGAATGCTGCTCAGGGCAAAAGTACATTCTGCTCTTCCTGTAGACCCAACAGTAAGAACAGTGTTGTTTACTGAAAGAGCAAAAGGGAAAATACAGCCTCACAGAACCACCCCTGGTCCCACACCAGCTATTTCTATGGTATGTGGGGAGGGGGCCAAAGTACCAAAATTGATAGAAGGCCTAACCTGCTCTATCTGACTCAAGGGAATTCTTGAAGAGGAGACTGGCTCCAGCAGGGGTACAACAGGTACTTTCTTAAATCACTTAAAGTTTGAGGGAGGAGTTAAGATGGCAGAGAAATAGGGAAACCCTAGGCTTTCCTCATCTCTCAAACACAGCTATATTGAGGTCAGATCACTTTGAACACCTAGGAAATTGATCTGTAGACTGAAGAAGGATTTCCAAAGTTGGTGGGAAAGTGTGGCTTGTACAAGGTGCATAGAAGTGAATTGGGGGAGAGAAAAATGGCGGTGTCTTGGTGTAGAGATCTCTGGGGCTCACTGGGAGAGAACAGTCCCCTTTCTGGAGTACTTGGGACAAAAGACCCCTTAGGCATCAGCAAAAGGCCTTTCACCCAGAGGGCTTGCCAAGAGTGCATATAGCCTTGTTGCTGCTTTTTTAGATATGCTACACCATAGATTCCACGCACTAAGCAGGCAGGGGGCTATTTTTCTGGGAAAAGGACAACAAACACAGCGTGGAGAGGCTCTAATCTAAGGGATTGGGGGTAGGGGGGGTGGATATGCGTGGTGCCAGATCCTTTAAGACTTTGAATTTTGAATCCCAGGCACTTGCCAAAGAAAAACGCTGGATAGTTGTGTCACAGAGCATGCTGATTGCCCTAGCTATTCTATAAGGGCTGCCTGAACAAGGGAATGGGGTGGCTCCACTTTCCCACCAACACCAACATGGTGGGACCCTAGAGAGCAGCGCAGAGACCCCCAGTGGAGGCAGGACCCCCTTATGCCAAACTCCACCCCTCTGTACCTGGCAACTGCTCATTACTGGGCAGGACTGACTCTGAGCCAACTCAGCAGCCTCTCCTCCAGACCAGCACAGCCAGCACTCTCGATGCACCTAGTGTACTGAAAGTCAAGTGCTTCCAAATGACACCTGCAGTTCTGGTTAAAATAGTCTAAGTTTTATGGTTGGCATAGAAAAGCCAGTGTTTTTCTATTGTATTTATGTTTGAGTCCTGCTTGGCAAGCGAGGGATAGTAAGCTACTTTCTTGTGAAATTTCTCATATTCCCAACAAGGAATTGGTGATTCCAAGGAAGCCTCCTATGGGCAGGATTACCCGTACAGGTACCAACTCCTTTAGATGTTTTTTGTTTGTTTCTTTGTTTTGTTTTGTTTTCAAAGACTGGTTCATATAAACCACATCTTTTTCATCCACTCATCAACTGAGGAATAATACTTGACAATGAGAAAGAATGAAATCTGGCCATTTGCAGCAATGCGGATGGAACTGGAGGGTATTATGCTAAGTGAAATAAGTCAAAGAAAGACAGATATCATATGTTTTCACTCACATGTGGATCTTGAGAAAGTTAACAGAAGACCATGGGGGAGGGGAAGGGGGAAAAAGTTACAGAGAAGGAAGGAGGCAAACCATAAGAGGCTCTTAAATACTGAGAACAAACTAAAGGTTAATGGGGGTTGGGGGAGAGAGCAGAACAAGCAATGATGGGCATTGAGGAGGGCACTTGCTGGGATGAGCACTGGGTGATGTATGGAAACCAATTTGACAATTATATTTATTTTTTTAATATGAAATTTAGGGGCGCCTGGGTGGCTCAGTCAGTTGAGTGTCTGGCTTTGGCTCAGGTCATGATCTCACGGTTTGTGAGTTCGAGCCCCACGTTGCGCTCTGTGCTGACAGCTCAGAGCCTGGAACCTGTTTCGGATTCTGTGTCTCCCTCTGTCTCTGCTCCTCCCCTGCTCATGCTCTGTCTCTCTCTCTCTCAAAAATAAATAAACATTAGAAAATTAAAAAAATATATGAAATTTATTGTCAAATTGGTTTGCATACAACACCCAGTGCTCATCCCAACAGGTGCCCTCCTCAATGCCCATCACCCACTTTCCCCTCCCTCCCACCTCCCATCAACCCTCAGTTTATTCTCAGTTTTTAAGAGTCTCTTACCTCTAGCCAGGCTTCTCAAAAAGAAAAGGGAAATGACCCTAATGGATAAAATCATGAATGAAAATGGAATTATTACAACCAATCCTTCAGAAATACAAGCAATTATCAGGGGATACTATGAAAAATTATATGCCAACAAACTGGGCAACCTGGAAAAAATGGACAAATTCCTAAACACGCACACACTTCCAAAACTCAAACAGGAAGAAATAGAAAACTTGAACAGACCCATAATCAGTGAAGAAATTGAATCAGTTATTAAAAACATCCCAACAAATAAGAGTCCAGGACCAGATGGCTTCCCTGGGGAATTCTACCAGACATTTAAAGTGGAGATAACACCTACCCTTCTCAAGCTGTTCCAAAAAATAGAAAGGGAAGAAAAACTTCCAGACTCATTTTATGAATCTAGCTTTACTTTGATTCCCAAACCAGAGACCCAGCAAAAAAAAAAAGAGAACTACAGGTCAATATCCCTGATGAATATGGATGCAAAAATTCTCAACAAGATACTAGCAAATCGAATTCAACAGCATATAAAAATAATTATTCACTATGATCAAGTGGGATTCATTCCTGGGCTGCAGGGCTGGTTCAACATTCACAAATCAATCAATGGAATACGTCACATCACATTAATAAAAGAAAAGAACCATAGGATCCTGTCAATGCAGAGAAAGCATTTGACAAAATTCAGCATCCTTTCTTAATAAAAACCCTCAAGAAAGTCTGGATAGAAGGAACATACTTAAATATAATGAAAGCCATTTATGAAAAGCCCACAGCTAACATCATCCTCAATGGGGGAAAACTGAGAGCTTTCCGCCTGAGATCAGACACATGACAGAGATGACCACTCTCACCGCTGTTGTTTAACATAGTGTTGGAAGTTCTAGCATTAGCAATCAGATAACAAAAGGAAATCAAAGACATCGACATTGGCGAAGATGAAGTCAAGCTTTCACTTTTGCAGATGACATGATGTTATACATGGCAAACCCCATTGACTCCACCAAAAGTCTGCTAGAACTGATACATGAATTCGACAATTATGTTTAAAAAAATAAAGACTGGTGCAAAAACCTTATAAGAACATCTAATATTATTTGGGGAGAGAAAACTTACACCCAAAATGGGAAGAAAAATATACTGAAATAGGAGGTATTAGTAGCTGTATAAGGATGAAGCCATCTTTACTTTGGAAGGGAAGGAATGAGTAGAAACTGAGAATGAGATATTGGTCAAGAGACACTTCATGGAGAAGGATGCCTATGGAGCAATTTGGGAAATAAAATAACATAGGTGAATTGGAAAATAAAAGGGACAGTAATTCTAGGGTACACAGACATTTAAAAAAGGAGTCATGCAAGAATGAGACTCTTGTGAGGGATGTTTGTATTTGCATTTGAAGGGAATTTATGAGCCAGGTTTGTATTGTGTATTGTGTCATGGAGTGAGATTGCTGAATCAGAAAAGGAAGAGATATGATTCTCATTGCCATGTGGAGGACAGACAGACAGAAGGATGTGGACAGATAGACTTTCCCTGGGAAGCAGTTGTTACAAGTCACATAGGTCTTGGTCTTCAAAGTGTGGTCCATGAACCAGCATGGTGTCATCTGGGAGCTTGCTAGAAATGCAGAATCTTAGGCCCCAACCCAGACCTATTAAATCAGAACCTGCATTTTCAACAGTCTCCCAAGGTATTTGTATGTTATTTCAGGTTTCAGAAGAACTCACCTTAGATGATGGATGATAGTTGCCTCAGATGAGCACTATGGAAGGTCTGAAAACTTTAGAATTGGGAGCACAAGAGGAGGGGCCAAGGCTGGGAAAATTGAATTTGAGGAAGGGGGAGAAGTCTTGGCTTTGGCTGCCCTCCTGTCCCCAGGCCTCCCACACCAGACACTGTGCCATGGTTTGGCACTCTGCCACTTTAGGAAAATGCCTGCCGTGCCCATGTTGGAGTCTGCCTGGTCTTCGGGGGCTCTCCTGGGGCAAGCATTGTGGGGTTAGGAGAGCTGTCAATTCTGTTACCCCTACTTCATGTGATGGCCTGAAGAGTTATTAGTTAATTTTAGTCATGATCCACCTCAAGGTTGTACTGTTTCTTATTCATATGGGTGATAATGTGATAATACTAATTTAGGAGGCTATGGAAGTTGGGAGGATTGAAATAGGACCTTTTAACTATCTTTCAGGAGAATTAGGGTGCTTTCCTCTTTCAGAAGTTTTAAGGAGAGACAAGATGACTACATAAAGGGCTGTACCCTGGTAGGGACCAAATTAAACCTTTTTAAGGAACATTTTGATGATTGTATTGGGCTAATAACAAAACATATGAGACCTATAATTCCAGAGACCTGAACTGACAGGCACTGGAACAATATTATCAGGGGACATTTGAGAATATTCCTCAGGCTTTGATGGTTTTTGTACCTCATCCTCAATCAGAATGGGTGAGAAGAGAGACTGTTATTCAAGTAAAACATATTCAGATAGATTATAAGGAAGAATTTCTGAGATTAGAGGGTGAAGGGGGAGACAGGAGAGTGCAGGCTCTTTGGCCATAGGCATGGCTGTCTCACTTGGGTTTGGAATCCTCAGATGGTCCTCTGCCAAGAAACAGGGAAATTTACAAAATGAACTCTCACAATCTCCTTTACCCAAAGAATTCTCCTGTCAACTTGTGAAATGCAAGGGTGGGATGGATATGTGGTGTATGTAAAGTGGTGAAACATGGGGATGATGAATGACCAAAGGAAAAAAAAACCTTATTAAAGCATTGAAATCTACTAAAAATGATAAAACAGGGCTTGGATTTAGGAAATAAATTGCATGTTAGGGCTCAAATAAGAGTTTTAAGTTTCCATGTCCTTCATCTCTTCATGTATTTATCTTGTCTCATTGATGAGATTTGAAAACCTCCTAAGGGCACCTTTTGGGATGAGCACTGGATGTTGTATGGAAACCAATTTGAAAATAAATTTCATATATTGAAAAAAAATAAAATGAAAAAATAAAAACCTCCTAAGGGAAAAGAACATCTCTTTTATGTATTATCTCTTCATATCTCTAATTCCCACAAAGTGATGATAAACATAATAGCATAATAACATTTGTTGACTACTATGCCTATACCTTGTTCCAAACACTTTACATAATCATCTATTTAACACAAATTTTCTATGAGGTGAGTATTGTTTTGGTCACTTTACAAAAGTTGAAACTATGGCTCAGAGAGGTTATGCCACTTGTGTAAAGTGAGTAGTGAAGCTAGGATTTGTACCCAGTTTCAGCAAAGTTCATGCCTCTAACCCTTCAGCTGTCTTCTGCAGGGAGTAGTGGCTCAGTAAAGGACTGATGATCATTGAAACTTGATGGCATAGAGTAGTTGAAAGACAGTAGATAATTCCAAATAATGAAAAATGAAAAAACAATTTATTTTTTTTGTGGCATGTAGTCAGAGAGACACTTAGTGACACATGGAAGCTTATATTCACAAATTCTCTCATTCACCTTCACTGTGCCCCACCCTTATTCAATGAATTTTTAATGAATAAAGAACTTCATTGAAATTCATGTGTATGTGCAAACTATATGGACATATGTGTTTGAATTTGTGTGGAAATACGTGCCAAGGAGTGGGCCACCTCTTTCTGCTAGGTCTAGAAACATGTGCATATTTGTTAGACTTATTGGATATGGTGTGTGTATGTGTGTGTGTGTGTGCAGTGTATTGTGTGCATGTGTGTGAGTGTATGTACACAAATCCTGAAGGACTTCAACCAGCTATAAGGAACTGCCTGCTTTCTGCCCCCCACCCTCATTGATATATTTGTACCAAACACTGATATTTACTTTTCATCACCTCTCAATGGAACCTGAATGAGTTTTCTTCCTGGGAAGATTATGGCTAAGACACTGGGCTGCTTGGACCCCCTATAAATCTGCTGCAGTCATAAGAGGTTTGCAGAGAAAGAGAAACAGCAGCCACAATGCAATCCCTTCCTGTCTTTTACTTTCTAGCTTGATACACAGCAGCCCTTGTATGCACACCACCCATGTAACCACCTCACCTCTCTCCTAGAACCCCTCATGGAAGATACTAAGGGAAGACATTTTACTTCTTTACCCCCAAGTGAGACTTTCTATTTGGGCCATCCCAGAAAGAAGAGAATTAAAAACTATACCAGTGAAGGAATTTAGATTTGAGATTGTGAGAAATTGGTCATTTGTGAAACTAATTTCATGGAAAGCAATGGGCTTTGACAGAAGCAAAGTTGGAAAGAGGAGTTGAATGTCTCTGTTTACATGTTTAGAAAACCTGAAGCAAACCTCCTGAAGGGGGAATGATCTGCACATGATTTGAAGGCAGACACAGTGCAGGAACTGCCCCACCCCCCCTCACCCTGCTCCAATGCCAGTACTTGGGAGACTTTTTTATGAGGGTTTTTTATGACAAACTTTACTTTACATCTGACATTTCACAGCATCTCTTGTCCAGAGAAGGAGGAAATACAGATATTACATAATATAGCATCAGTACATTGAGGAAAATGGACTATGGAGATGGAAGAAGAGATTTCTCCCTTTCCCAGGTATGCAAATTACCTGACTTAATTCGTGTAGTGTGTGCTTTTCTGTGTTTGTACTCTTCTCAGGAACAAGATTAAGAAGTCCTATCATTCTTAAGAAATGACTCAGTGGGGGAAGAGAGGAGATGAGAGACATATAGGTGGAGGTATAATGGATATGCTGTCCCAATTGAACATTACACCCCTTCAAGAAGACCAAATACAAGAAAACTGGGGATAAATGGAAGTTGAGCTAGGACCCAGGTCCTGGCTCCTGTCTTCCATATTCAAAGCCTCAGCTTTTGCAGTTTTACCTTGAAGTTCACTGGTCCTTGCATTTCACTCTCCAATAATGAATAGAAGTTAAATACCAAAGATCCTCAGCATCACCAAATTTTCCTTTCCTTTCCTTTCCTTTCCATTCAAAGCAAAAACAAAATTGGCAGCTAGTTTAGGTTTGGAATCAGCAGGCCTTTTCCCTAAGACCTAAATAGTCTGGACGTCAGCAGGGACAGATCCCTCAAATTCCTTCCCAGAGACCAACTAGCCCAGAACAGCTATTCTCTTGTGGTCTTCCAAGGAATTATTAGCCCAATAGACTAGGAGGGATCCCTGGCATGGTACAGGCCAACTGCTCCACGGTGGGTTGGACACCAGAGGGGCACTGTTTCCCAGCTGACTCAACAAAATTTGTCACTGAAACCCAAATTCAGCTGCCCATCATTGCTCCAAAAGCCAACACTCAAGATGAGAGGCTTGTTTGGAAAGGAATATGAACTTTATTCAGGAGCCCATCTACCTGAGGAGAAGGCAGACTCTTGTCCAAAGAGCATCTCCCAGGTCTCTGCCTGGCCCAGGGATTTTAAAGGAACTTAGGGCAGTTAATCAGCAAAGGGAGTACAGTGATCCCTAATGTTGCTTGATTACATGCATACTTGATAATATCAGATACAGATGTTATCTCAGTTCTGGGAAATTGTGCAAGGGGGTCTAGTTCCTTGGTGCACAAGGGTGGGTGGTGTGGTGCAAGTTTCTGTATTCTTTTTCATGATGTGCAGAAGGCTCTGTTCTTTTCTAAGAAAGGATGCATGATTTATAGGTATACTAAGAAAGGTTAGTTAATCATGTGGGCTCAGGGTGCTGGTAAGGGATTAAAGAATAGTAGAAGATTTTCCCTGGGACAGCTCCCTTGGAGATAATTAGCACTTCCAATCCTTCGATTCACAGGCTCAGCATTTCATCATTAGTATTTTGGCTGAGGTGAGCAGCATTAAAGGTTATTAAAGAACATCTAACCTGGAAAGGGGCAATAATGGGCCAAGAGGGGTGGGAGTCAGGGTTGGGGCAAGTGAGTTCCATGGAGTCAGGCAACCCAGAGATAAAGTTTCCAGAAGTTTTCACAACTGAAGATTTGTGGCTGAAAGAGACCAGGTTTCTGTGTCAAGGACAGCAGGACTGGAAGTGTGTTGGGGGAGACAATCACCACGGAGGCTGGGAGATGGAATGTGGTTGCTTTCCATGGGTGGACACTTTACTGATGGACGTTTTGCCTGTCTTTTAATCCTCCCAGAATTATTAGGGAAATGTTATTAATTGAATCTTACAGATGATGAAACTGAAGATCAGAGAGTTTGTATCAAGTGCCCAAGGTAACAGAACATATTAAGAAGCAAAAGTAGAATTTGAACTCAGGTCCTTGGCTCTGAGCCATACCACTGGGAAGAAGGTTTATAATTTCACAATACCACTGGGCAGAAGGTTTTATTCTTTTCTTTTATGTGACTGCCTTAGCTGAAGTTGTGGGAGTGGAAGGTGAGGCAAGGAGTGTCAGGTGCTCAAAAGTGTTGAGAGAAGGAATGAGTTATCTCTGCAGATTCCATTTCCATGGTGTGGGCCAGACTCCTACAGACTCTGTGGCAGGAAGGGAAATATAGCAAAGGAGTTCCAGTATGGGCCCAGAAACTGAAAATATGTTTCCTGTGGGTTTACATGTTTTCTCCTGGATATTCTAGATATCTAGAATCTAGAGGACTGGGCACTGGATTTTTAGAAGAAAAGAATATAGTGTACATGTGTACAAGGGTGTTTGATGAGTGTATGAGAGTGTATAAGTTTGGATGTGCATGCCCTTCTGTAAATGTATAAGTTCATGAATATGTGTCTTTGTGTTGCATACATGGGACAATGTGACGTATAAGTGTGTATATGTGAATATTTTGAGGGTATGTTTGTGTGCATATGTATAATTGTGAGTATCTGTGTGTGTGTATCTGCATGTGTGCAGGTGCATTTGTACATGTGTGTATGTGTGTGTGCTGTCCCAGTGAAGCCTGAAGACTCATAGCTGAAGATGTCTTTGATTTGTGCAAACTTCTGCCAGATTTCAGGCTGTAGTATGGAGTGGGGTGAAGCAGGAAGCCAGAAGAGAAAGGCTGTCTGTACTTGGGGTGTGAGAGGTTGGGTAGCCTAAGCAGTGGATGTCTCTGTCCTGCCAGGCACAAAGGGATGGCATCAGGGTCTCAGGTCTGAGGCATGGTGAAGACTGGTTCCTGAGGCTTTAGCTCAGGGCTTACATTAGAAGAGCTCAGAGGCCCTGCTCTGACCAGGGAGGACCATAAAGAGATGGGGACAGGGTGGGAAGGTAGACAGACAGTGGAGGGTTCAGACATACTTTCTGCACCCTCCCACCCCCAAGATTTGGGATGATGTAACCAGGCTGCAGTTCCTGGCTCTATGCTCCACCTATTCTGCCTGAGGCCATAGAGTCCCCAGAAGTCCTTGTGAACCACCTTCTGAGGCTGGGATGACCAGAATCACAGTGAAAAGTTCTTTCTGGCCAGTACCACCAAGACAGGTCCAAAACAAGTCCTTGTCTCTTTGAGACTTCTGGTAAAGCCATATGTGTTTTCTTACTGAATTTCACACAAGCTGAGGCTTTCAGACCCCTTGTGCTGGGAAGTTCTTACTGAGTCTAACTCAAATCCTCTTTTTGCACTTTGTGCCCAATAAGCCCAGGCTGAGTTTGTAAAATTGGAGCCCAGCACCCTCACCCCCACTTCTGGATAGAGAAGTAGGTCAGAGTGTAGGGACAGAGTGAGAGGATGTGGGGTGAATCCTGGTGGATCACAGATGGGTCAGACCTTTCCTGGCAGGAGGGCCATGGTCAACAGGGCAGATTCATAGAAGAGAGATCAGAAACCACCAGTTTTTCCTGTTTTCCCTGTGACTCCAAGTAGTGCCAGGGGAAACTGAGGCTATGATATGAGGAACCAAGAGTAGAGCCAGGAAAGTTCTTACCTGTATGAAGATTTGAGGAGCCTCTGGAAACACAAGACAAAGACCAAATGATGAATGAGGAGAAGTTCCTCTTACAGCTCAGGAAGTAGGAAGGGAGGTGCGGGGACTGTGGGACTCTGAGGGACAGAGGGGCGTGTGTGCTGAGGGTGAGTGTGTGCACAGCATGGTGTTTGTGGTGTACGTGTCTGTGCTCCGTGGTTAACTGTCCTTTGTGCACCAGTCATGTATGTAAACATACATAAAATGAGAAAAGGTATAGTTTTGACATGAGTTTTATAAACCTAGCATTCTGAGCTGGCTTCCCACTGGGGACTACAAAGTATGCCTTTCTTTTATGAGCAGCAGTCAGCACAAATGGGAAGACCCTTGTATTGGGAATTAAAAAAACATGGGTTCCAGTTCTGGCTCTAGTTATCAGCTGGAACCTGTGAAGCATCACCTCTGAGGCAGGATGTCATCTGTTCTCTGAAAAGTGGTACAGCCCACAGTACTGGGACCAGAAAATGGAAGGGGGCCAAGTAGGTGATGGCATTTCAGGGGCCAATGAGAATAGGGATGCCAGAGGAGAGGACTGCAGGAGGGATTTCCAAAATCAGAAATTTGTGGGTTGTTGCTGGAGCCCAGGGCTCCCCCAGCCTGGGAGCCCAGCCCTATCTCAGCGCCGAGGGCCCAGGGCTAGCTCTGCAGAGAGAGTCATTCTCTGCCACCCTCTTGTGGCTGCCCAGGCTTCTCAGGTCTCTGACAAGAAGTTTCCTTCAAATCCAGAAAGGCTTGCCACTCATCTCAATGGTAAAAGTTGCATATATCAGGAAATGATGTTTGGTCATCCAACCACGTCTTTTCCCCCATCTCCCCTGGTTTCAGGAGGCACTCACGACCTCATTAACACTGAAAAAGTCTTCCTGATATTTAACCCTATTTGCCATTGCCTGAAGTTTTAAGTTTGGCTTTTGGGGATGTACAGTGGAGACAAGGCACTGAAATCAAGATATTTGAGCAGACAGAGCAATTTCTCTCCCTTCTTGGATTCCATCTCCAACCTCAACTTCCAAGTGTCCTTGAAAGTTTTCAAAGAAAAAAAGCAAGGGTAGTGACATTCCTGGTGAAAATGAGTCTGGAGTGGACCAGGCACGAGGAGCCTAGGCTTCTAAAGATTTGCACCTGAGCTTAGTCCCTCAGCCTCAGCATGGAAATGGATTGGCAGGAGCCAGGAGGCAAGAGAGACAGGGATGCTGGAGGGAGATGAAATATTTGACAGATGCTGACGAAACTCCTTATCTGCTAGCTCTGGAATCCCTTTCCAGATTTGCACCTGAGCTAATTCCCCCAGCCTCAGCATGGAAATGGATTGGCAGGAGCCAGGAGGCAAGAGACAAGGATGCTGGAGGGAGATGACATATTTGACAGATGCTGACAAGACTCCTTATCTGCTAGCTCTGGAATCCTTTCCCACACACCAGGCTGCCCTGACTCTTCCCTTTCAGTGTTCAGTGCTCACTAGTGACTGCCTGTCTTTAGGGAGACTCCCCAGAGGCCAAGTGTCAAAGTGTCATTGGGTGGGCAAGGGGGAAGAGGAGGAAGGAGGAATGCCAGGTAAATTACTGAGGAGGAGGTGGAATGACTGGGATTTGGGCTGGGATCCCATGATCACTGGGGTGCTTGGAATGGTTGGCAGGGGAAACGCCAGGGGGCAGATACTGAGTTGCTGATAGTGAGTGAGTGGGGCTGGGAGTAGGAAGGAATATTGAAAGGGATTGAATTCCACTGATTTAGGTTCTTCTTTTGGGAGACCTGGTGGAAAATGAGCCAGTGACTTTATTTCCTGTATACAAGAGAATTTCATATATATATGAAATATACATATACATATACATATACATATGAAGGGTTACAGAGGCCATGAGGTGATAAAAGAGTGACACATAATTTGTGTTCCCCTTCCTGTGTTTGAAGATATGCTACATCTCCTCCCTGGACTAGTTGCCCCATGTAGGCCTGTCTGAGGGGTGCAAGGAGACATTGGGAAGTTCTGGCCCAGCATGCACAGGCAAAACCCCCAGGTTTTATATTTTGCACACACCTCTCACTTCTGGCAAAGTACCTCCAGCAGGCCTCCTGACTCTCCTCACTGCACTTCCCATAGAATGCACCAGATGCAAAGACACCTGGCTCAAGGGGACCTTAAGTGCACTCCCAAAATTTCCAATGGCTCCCATTGGACTAACTGGGGAGTGGAAAGGGGAAGATTCAGGACCCGAATGGCCAGCATAGCCAGAAATGGGGCAAGCAAAATCTGTTCCCCCATTTCCCCTCATCTGCTTCTCAACAGCCTCTTTTCCTGCCCCTCTCTCCCTCCTGCAGCAAGGGCACCCTCCCTCTCCCCGTGTCTCTGCATACCCACCTCCATCATATTACTTCACTTCCTCTGTCTCCCTCTGTCTTCTGTCCATTTCTCTACTCCCTGCTCCACTCTGTTTCTCTCCCTCTGATTTCAGTTGGGCTTTGCCAATTCTTCTCTGTCTCAGTCTTTCTCTAATTCACATCTTGTTTCTGTTCTCCCCCCTCCACCTCCACTGCTCAGAGCAGTCCTGCAGAGGGAGGGGTGTGGGGTCTCCTGTCTCCCAAAGAGGCTGGGCTGGGATGAAACAACCCTGTGGGGAGGTGGGGAGGTGGGGAGGTGGGGAGGTGGTCAGTGAGTGATTTTTAGGGTGACTTTGTGTCTCTCTTGTTTTAAGTACAATGGACCTATTCCATGCAATCATCTTCTTCACAGGAGCACTTACTACTGCTGCTGCAGGTGCCTGGTCACCTGGCATCCTCTGTGGGGATTGGCTTCACAGCCTGCAGCACACCCCTGAGCATCCTCACCAGAGACACATGTTTGTCCTTTAGGGTGGATCCGATTTTTTAAAACTGCCAAGTTTTTTTTCTGAGGCTGTAGAATAAAGTGAGGACCCAGCTGGGAACCAGTATTTCCAGTTAAATATAAGGTGATTGTGAGAAGACACAGTGGAGGATGCGTCCTCTTCCAAAATGGCTCTGAAAGGTCATTCTGAAGGGGCAGTTTGCAGGATGTGACAGGAGTCATTCCTGGTGTTTGCTGGAGCCCCAGTTTAATATTCCTGTCTGTGAAAAACAGGTAGTAGTGCTCCCAGGAGCATTCCCAGCCTGGTACTGGAGGGTGAGGGCTGCATTTTCCTGAGATACTCAATCCAAAGGTCCTGCCCTTGGGGGTCTTATAGACACCCTCCCTGCAACTAATATGCAAAATTACCTGGTGACACTCACTCAGCTCAGACCAACAAGTGCAAAGGACCAAGGCAAATTCAGAATCAGATCCAGTTAGTTGATTAGGGAAAGCTACCTGGAAGAGGGCTGTTATGAGTGGGATGTAGAAGGAGAAACCCAACAGGGCATGGGATGGAGGAGGAAAAGAGGAAGAGAACATTTCTCTGTTGTTTCTGAAGCAAAATGAGCAAAACTTAAGCCAGGCAAGAGAGAGCTTTGCTTGCCTGGAATAAAAAGTTCTATTGGGGAACCAGCAAGAAGGGGAATAGAGGCAAGCAGATGTAGACAGCCAGGCTGTGTCTCTATTCTCACATGCCAGAGAACAGGGCCTTGTCTTCTCCTCCTTTGGGATGGTTTCCTTCCCCCTGAGGTGGTTTCACAGGGGGAGTCTAAAAAATGGACACTAAGAGGTGCTGAAAATTTGAGATCAAACAGGAGAGGGAGGCCTTGGGGGATAGGACAGCAAACTAGGCTTCTGATGTGGATCTCTTACCTACAGGCTGTGTAATCCTTTTTGAGAGTGCCATGGCTGAGGAAGGAAATAATCATCTCCTTCCTGGAGCTGAGGGTTAGAGGGGAATTAATCTCCTAATGTTTAGAGTATCTTTTATTCTCTTATGTGAGGCACATCATCTGGATTTCAATCCAACAGGCAAAGAAATAACAGCAAAGAGAAGACTTACCTTTTCCTGTTTGCGGTGTGTGTGTGTGTGTGTGTGTGTGTGTGTGTGTGTGTGTTTCTCTGTTTTTAGCATTTACCTACTGTAGCTCTAAGGAAATCCCTTCCAGAGTGTCTGATGAATTTATTTTGCTGAAATTAAACCCATCTCTTTAGCGGAGGCAGTTTCTGAAGCTCAGGATCTGGTTCACTCTTTCATAAAAGATGTGTGTCTGTGGAGGAGGAAGAGGGTAAACTTGGAGAAATGTAATTACCCAGTTCCTGGTTTTAATTACATGTAAATCCTGGACACACTGAAATTTATTAAACTTCTAAGTGTCCATGAGAGTGGGATAGACCTGGTGGGTGTTGCTCTCTTGTCTTCTCTGCAAGACTTTTCTGGAAATTTCCCTCTTCACTCACCCTCCCTCCTGCTCCTAAAGAGACTCCTTGGTTCTGGATATAACCAAACATCTTACCTCTGAGACCTTCAAATGTGGCTGGCAGGGACGGAGGCAGAGAGAACAATTCCCTTTAGATTGCCTGTGTTAATGTTCTTAGGGTCTCCCCTGACCCTGAGAGGAGCTGGGGAGCTAGTCTTTGCAGAGTCCCAGAAAAGCCTGGGGAAGAAGGCACGGTCCATATTGCCATGCTAAGTCTCAGGTCTTCACACACATGTTTGTTTGCTTCATTGCTGTTCCCTTGAAACCTAGATTCAAGCATGTATACTGGCCTGAAGGTTTCTAAACTCTGCCTCAGTTTCCCCTTTTGTAGGCTGCATATGCATATTTTGGAGGGTCCTTTAGCAAAAAGCTGCTTGAAGGCATTGATGGTGATGCTCAGAGGTGGCTACATTGTTGACTCAAATTAATTGACCGTCACTAATACGTTATTTGCTTATATTTTGCATGGTGCTTATTTAGCTCTCAATGCTAAATAAAGAGCATAGTCCCAGTCCTTACCCTCTCCTCCCTCTTCTCCATGTGATCCCTAACCTTTCTGTTCCCAGCACTTTCTCCAGACCTTGTCAGCCTGGCTTGCCTGCCTGCCTCTGTTTCTCTTCCTCCTTGGCCCCCACTTTCCTTTCCACTAGTTGTGCCAGGCTGCATTCACTTTGAAACATTTAGGGCTGATCTTTAGGGTCTTTTGATTGCAGCATTGTGGAGGACATGGTAGGGGAGGCAATTTTCATATCCATGTAGGGGTCTCTGGGATCCCCAGGTGGCACAGGGAGGGAGCCTGGGGCAGCAATGGCAGCAGCTTCATCCTGTCAGTTTTATGGGTGCACCCCTCACCCAGCAGCACCTGAAAGGGGACCAGGCTCAGCAGAAAGACAGGTGGTATGGAAGAGGATCCCAAAGCAGGAAATTCTCTAGGCAAGGACTATGTTTTCCTTTATTTCCTCTAGCACAAGCTGAATACGTTATTCAGTTACAATGTGCTAAGAACGTTGAGTGAGTGTCTCTGGAAGTCCCTGTTGGTAAAGCTTAAGCCAGTTCCCTTTTAGTTTTATTCCTGGAGTGATGGGAAACATAGGTGAGGGAGCAGGGGTGGATGGTGGTGGTAGAGGAACCTAGTAGGAGATTTCTCAGTGGGCCGTTGGGGGTTGCTTCTGTCATTGTTTAAAGGGCTGCTGAGGAGGCTCTTTAGCTGGATCAGGGACTGGCCTCCAAATTACCACAGGCTGGACTCCACTTAGCTCCCCACATTCCCCTCCTGACAACCAGTACAACCTCTATACCCAGGACTCTGGGGAATTTATTTACTTCTAAATTCATATCTTGCTGCCACAAAGTCTCCAACAAAGTCCCAGTTAAGCCCTCACTCCACCAACTCACCCAGATATGGTCCCACTAGTCTTCCATTCCCCACCTCCTGCTTTCCTTCTGAATTCTGTCTAATCCAACTCCTTCACTATTTCTCAACCTGCTGGTGTGCCCCGCCTCCCCAAATGCCCGGCCTCCCCAAGGCCCTATCTCTAGAGGGCTCCTGCCAAGCTCCACTTCAAGTGCTGACTCTGCTGAGCCAAGCTTTCCCCTGTCCCTGGGTTTGGCTTGCACTTTCTTCTCAGGTCTTTCTCCTTTGAGAAATAAAAAGCTCATGGGTAAGTGATTTCTCATTTTTATAGAGTTGACAAGGAAACTAACACAGAGCCAGAGAGGAAAAAAGGCTGGGCTTGGAGTTCTGTTATGGGGGTTGCATATTTCATGGCTGACTTTGCTTTGGGGGGTATAGATAGACCAGAAGCCCTGCAAATTTGGGAAAAGCAGGTAGGTTTGCTGGGGTCAGAGTGATTTGGAGGCCTACACTCAGCTCTCCTGAGGAAAATATGAGTCAGGAGAGGTTATTCTTTGGCACTTCTCCTACTTAGTCCTTCCCACCTCTTTGCCCTGCCCTCCTTTCTGGCCTTTCCTTCCTGTTATGGCACAGAGCTTGCTTTATTCATCTTTGTCTTTCCCACAGGGTCCAGCACATAGTATGCTTAGACATGTTCTTTGAATGAAGATTCTTTCATCTGGCTCTGCTGCCTCCTTCATGTTTTGACACACTTTCTCACTTGAGATTCTGAAAGTCTCTATATCATATCTTCTTAGGGAGGATATTGGTGTGGACTTTGCAGAATATCAGATCCAGTTTTATAAGGTGGTCCACCATCACCAGAGAGGAGTTGAAGATATTCTTCCCTCATGCTAAAGGAGCAAGTTATCTATTTTTTACAGCTGTGAAGGTATCTCTGTGCCTTTCTTATCTAATTTTAAAAAGTTGTGGTAGGATTGATTATAAGCCAGGTCAGACTGTAGGAGGAAAGATTACCAAGATCCCCTGGGGTGTGGCTGCCTACTGGTCTTTAAAACACTGTGTGAAGACTTGTCTGAGTTCCCAAGTATATTGTAAATGAGCCAGTGCTAACTAAACCTTGAAACTTGATGGCTCTGTTCTTTCTCTTAGAATCTATCAATTTTATGTACATGAATTTGTTAATTTATAAAGCCTTGGTGGAGAAGCCTGAAATAGGTCTGGCTTCCTGGGTCTCCAACAGGCCATTTGCTCTTATCGAAGTACATATTTGCAACTCTTTAGTCTAAGGCCTTAGAGTCTTAAACTCTTCTCCACCCTTCTCTGCTCCCAAGACCATGTACACTGTGGGCAGTACTTCAACACCAGGAGCCCAGACAATGCTTCTCCATGCATGACACCTATTTTATTGCTTATATGTGCCAAATGTTGATTTCAAGGTTGTCTTTCTCTTGCCCTCTAGAGTTTCTTGGGAATGATTCTCCATTATCAATTAATATGTGTTATATGCTTCCAAAGGCAGATTCATTTTAACCTTAGTTTAAGCAAAATCATGTGGAAAGGCCAGTATCTTTAACCAAGTATATTTCAAATTGATAAATATGATTTTTGGATTATATCTTTTGGTTTATCCTTGTCCCTTTTTTCTTTTATTAGCACAGAAATCACAAAGCAAAGTGGGGATTAAAATGAACTAGTGAAGAGGGATAGAGAATATTCCTTAAGAATTGGTGCCCAATGCTCTTTGTATAGATTATGTTGCCTGAGCTGGGGTGAGGCAGATGGATCTTGGTGGAAAAGTCATATTGATCTATAATTGGATAAGAACTCAGGACATTGTGGCATAATACAACTTTAATATGATTCAGATGATCTGTTCTCTTTCCTACAGCAAAACAAACACAACAATTAACTTTCCAAGGCAGATGGTAGTGGTATAGAACAGCTACCTAGGGCTATGACAGGAACCAAGCACACTCTGGTGAGAGAAGACACAAGAAAGAGACAGCCAAGTAATTTCATGGGAGGACAGAAGGACACAGTTAAATATATGAAGGAAGATAACCAGGGACATAGTCAGCCTTTCCTAAGATACTTTATGTGTAGTATACTACTGAAGGTGTATATTGCGAGGAGGTACATGGCAGAAGGAGTCATGAGCTCCGACAGCCCCTAGCTGCAATTCTAAATGTGGAGACGCGGTATAGTGATGGATGGGGCACTGGATGGATTTCTAGAATATGTGCTTACAAGGAAAGGAAGGACTTGAGGGGGAAAACAATTTTTTCTTGGGAAAAAAATGAGAATGGATCAGTGTTCATTGTAGACAAAGTCCATCATATATTATAGTCTGGAAAACAAGGTGGACAGGATTGCCTTCTCCTGCTTTCTCCTGAGGATTTTAATTAGGTGTTCATTGTTGACAGGATTTAGGGTTAAGAAAAGGGAGTTGAGAATCATAGGGGGAAATAGGGAGGAAATTGATTTTCACTGTTGACATCAATGTATCACGTCACTTTCTAATCCCTTAATTGCACATCTTTCCTGGTTTTTCCCAGCCTTTTCTGATTCGTGTTTGAAAAATGTCATTTTTATTCTTTCTGGTAGCCCATCTAGTTTCTGAAGGTCTCTAGATGCAGAAGCTTATGCTTTTCTGACTTGTCGGGTTGATCATCATGTTTTGATGTGATGACAGAAATGTTAAGAATTTCCAAACTGAATTCTGACTTAAAATAAAGGTGTAAATGTGTCAAATCATGAGTGACAAGTTTTGCATTTCCCTGTCTTCTCTGAAATTATCCCAGAGGGACTAGGAAAAACCACCTTGTTCACAACCATACCAGAATGATACTAGATAATATGGAGTCTATACAGCCTCTAAAGAAAAGCTGGCTACCTGATTGTTTACCCAAATAATGGTGTAATGATACTAGTGTAGAGTGTGAGTATAGCAAGAACTCTATAGATATTGTGAGAAGGAAGCAAAAATGTGTTGGTCCACATTTACATAGATTTTGGTCAACATTTCAGTGGATGGATTTGGTCTACACACAGTTGGTGTGAAGCATGAAGTTTACATCAGGATGGGTTTTTACTGACTTGGAATTCAGCCTCTGCCAGACTGGGAATGAATTTGAGAGGTGTAGGGCTCGGGGTGGTCATGTAGGTAGGAGAGCTGGAGAAGGTGGCTGTGTTTCCTCTTGGTCTAAGGAGCAGACAGTTTGGGGGCTGCCATGTCTTCAAGTCTTGGTTAGTAATATTTACTTATAGAATTAGGGTTTCTAGTCTCATTGAGAGACATGAAACAGGTCCTACCCTAGAGTGATTTTATTTTAGAAGGGGAGACAAAGCCTTCTTCCAAGTAACATGCAAACAGAATATAGTACAAAGTAAGATCATGGGTGGGAGGATGCCTGGTAAGTGGTCTATTTTGTGAGGTTGTTCTCAAAAGATCCCTAGGATACAAGTTTGGATATTTATTTTCTTTACTATAAGCTGAATTTGGTTAGTCCAGCTTTCTTTCCAACTTTTCAGGGTAGCTATCTGACTTTTACTTCTCCTTCCCTAGGGGAGAATTTACATATTTATTATTACTGCAATGATGTTTCTCTCTTTTCCTTTCCTTTACAGACAATGGTTGAGAATAATAATAATAATTATATTTTTATAATATATTTAACTGGATCTGTCTAGTTGGGTAAACTGAATTTACTGATTCAAGGTGTGGGTGGATCTTGTTTTGTGTTTTTGGTGGGGGGCATGGAAGAAAGGCATAGATACGTTGTATTTATTGGGTAATGTCCCAAGTTGAAGATGTAGCTTGAACCATGTTTTGCTGGGAAACAGTTATACACAATGCCAAGGTGGGGATATCTATGCAAGCTTCATCATCCATGCAACTTTCTCAGGTTGACCCATGGAGTATACAGAAAGATACCCACTAGTTTTACCAACCTGGAAAATTAGGTCCTTACTACTCTTACTACTCTTACTACTACTCTTACTTTCCATCAACTAGGAAGATATCTGGGATGTTGATATGCCTTTGCCTTGACTATTCATTTCTGATTTAGGAATACCCTTCCTCATTTATACTTTATGTATTTTTTTTACTTATTTTGGAAGGTGGGTAAGTATTGATGAAATGCCCTTAGTTGTATGTTCCCAGAGAGGACTATTTTGTATTTGCCACCATTGTGCACTGTGTGTAACTGACTGTGTGATGATTTGGGGGTAATGGTGGTGATGTATATTATTTATGGGAGGTAAATATGTTGATTTTGCTTGAGTTCTTTTGCACAAAGAATCACTGTGGTGCCTGAACTTTATAATTTGGAATTTGCCTTTATTTTCTTTTACATGTAGTTGAAATCTTATCTTTAACAGATTTGAATCCAGTCTTTCACACTTAGAAACTTTTTGTGGTTTTTACTTGAGGGATCTTCCAATAGCTCATGTTAGACCCAACCCAAAGTACACAGAACCGTTCTGTGTAGTTATTTACAGATAGTACAGGAAAATTATGATAAATACAGAAAATTATTTTTTTCTGGAAGCTTATATTATAAGGGCATTTCAGGGATACTTCCTTATCTTCCTGAAACAAGAGAAGTCCTATTCTAGACACCATTTAATCCTTTGACTATGGTATCCTTCCTCCCTTCTTCAGGCTACCTTTAAATGAAGCCACTGCAGTTTGAGTATCATGTCATGTTGCCTAATGACAAAGCTTTAGGTGACTTATTTTACAAATAAAGTAAAACAGTGGAAGTAATAAAACTCTGGATTATCTGTTCAGTCGTGACATGTTCAGGGAAATGACACTGGAGGAAATCATATACCTCACAGATATTGTACTTTATCCCACATGAGTGGGTTTCTTCGTTTATACTTTTACTTTGTTGTGATGAAATAGACCTAGACCTCAGTTCTGTGTCAGATCTCTGATATCACCAAAGTGGGCTACAGAGTGTGGGGTACTTCCTTGGCTGTAGCCAAGTAACTCTTTGTACCTCAGGTTTTAGCTGGGGAAGGAAATGCAAGCTGAAAGCATTATCAAGCAGAAGTTCTGCTCCTCACAACACTCCCACCCCCACTTATTACTTCTGCCCTCTTCTCTACCTGAGTGTTCTTGTGCAAAGTTCTAGGCCTGTGAGTTATGCCACTGGACATTAATGAAGGGAGAGTAGGAGGCAAGGAAAGAATACTGGAAAGACCAGATATCTATCTATAGGTGTGACCAGAGAAGCTTCCAGAAGGAAAGTCATGCTGGACAGGGTTTGAAAAGAACGTGTTCTAGGCAGAGAGGGACAGATTATATGAGGGCTAATGTCAATGCCAGCAACATGTGCAAGTGTTGGCAAAGATTTGTCCTGTTCATGAAAAGATCCACAGAAAAGTTTAATAGTAGGAGTAAGTGATAGAACAACAGTGAAAATAAAGACTTATAAATACCATGTTAAAAGTTTCAACTTAATAGAGAACAGAAAATTGCAAGTCTGTTGGGAGAGAGAGAGAGAGAGAGAGAGAGAGAGAGAGAGTGTGTGTGTGTGTGTGCATGCATGTGCACATGCGCACGCGCACGAGTGTCTTTTTAAGACTTGAGAAAAGTGTCATTTTCCAGAAGGAGGGTAGAGAATACTCACACTTCAGGTATCTAATGCAGTGTAGTGATCAGGAAGGATGTAATTTAGGTCTTTATCCTGCTTTAAGGGCAGTACTCTCTGATGGCTGCTTAGTGAATCTGACTGAGAGCTTATAGGATCTCTGTTTAGAATTACCAATTTTATGGACAGGAGGGTGGACCAGGGAGTGTGGCAGGAAGCTGGCCCTGGATATGCTGTATTTGCAAAGTGTAGGAACATACTAGATAGAGGTCTGTTGTGGACAAGGTGCTAAAAGTCTAAGGAACTTCGTATCATCTGAATTGAATTGAAGGCTAGTTTGGCTATCCCCCAAAATCTGAAACCAATGATTTCAGTTGGAATTTCTTAGATTTGTTCTGAACTTTTTATGGAATTTCTCTAATAAAGTCAGGATCCTTTGAGTCTTCTTTGTCAACCCTTTATTTCTGGACATATTTGGTGTTTCCCTTTGAAACTGAAATAGGAAGGCAATCCTTTATCTTCTCTGTTGATCTTCCTATGCTAATAGCATGTTCAGAATACTGATTATTCCTTATTTCAAGTCCATATTCATTAATAAGTTTAAAACAATAATGACAAAATCATAAAATACACAAAGATATCTGTGTTGATGCCTGATGTCCATTCTTCTTTGTACTTATTTCCATGGATGATTAATAAATACTAACAATGTTCTAGGTGCTGTGAGCTCAGAGCTGGCCACAGACATGGGTCACAATGGGGAACACTGATGCCCATTTTTATATGTTCTACTAGGTTAGGTCTCTAGTTGTCAATGACAACCAAACAAGAATGATCAATCAGACATAACTGAAGTCCTTTTCACTAGAATCACCCTCCTATTTTAGATCTGGAATAGGGTTAATCATACTTTGGAGTGGCATGAAAGCTGAAATTTTTCTGGTACTTGTTCTTCTGAATTAAGAATAGAAAGGAGATGGTTGTTCTCTGGAAAACATTCCCATTCTGCTTCTGATTGGCAGCCAAGTCTGGGGAGCAAATGGCCAAATGAATTAGGAGGCTTGAAAAGATGTTTTGTTAGGGCCACCTGGGTGGCTCAGTTGGTTAAGCGTGTGACTTTTGGTTTCAGCTTAGGTCATGATCTCACGGTTCCTGAGTTCAAACCTCACGTTGTGATCTTCACTGACAGTGCAGTGCCTGCTTGGCATTCTCTCTTGCTCTCTTTCTCTCTCTCTCAAAATAAATAAACTTTTAAAAAGATGTTTTGTTAAATCATCCTCATTAAACTGGCACCATCTGCCTTCCTACCCTCCTTTGTCCCAGTTGAAGCTGTCCTTTTTTTTTTTTTAATTTTTTTTTCAACGCTTATTTATTTTTTGGGGGACAGAGAGAGACAGAGCATGAACGGGGGAGGGGCAGAGAAAGAGAGAAACACAGAATCGGAAACAGGCTCCAGGTTCTGAGCCATCAGCCCAGAGCCTGATGCGGGGCTCAAACTCACGGACGGCGAGATCTTGACCTGGCTGAAGTCGGACGCTTAACCGACTGCGCCACCCAGGCGCCCCTGTCCTTTTTGACAGATGTTTCCTAATGGTGTGGGGCAGCAGCAACTGGAAGCCTCAGTGATGGCTGAAGTTTGGGAAGGCCAAATCTGTAGGTATTTAGCTGTCAGGAATATTACAACCATCTTCTTACCATTTGGGTCCCATTTTAGAAAATGTCTGCTCCCCACCCCCATCTTCCTTTACACAATAAGAGTAAAGGTTTCATTTTCTTCTTTAGCACTCCCTAACTGTACTGAAGATTGTTCTTTTTCTTCATAAGAATGAGGCAGTGACCAGAAAAGATTTAGAATAGAATGGTGAAAGAATAATATAATGAAAGTATTCCTATGAGGATGACTTATATTTCCTGTTGAGATCCATTATCCTATAATTCCACTAAAAGCCAAGCAAAAGGAGATGGGCTAACATTGTGGGCAGGAATTACAATTAGCTATTAAATCATATCTGGGAACTACTGGGGTAGGAATAGCAATTCTTTGAAATCTTTCTTGGCATCCAAAAGGACAATCCGAAGACATTTTGGTCCTGGATTAAATTAAGTTTGGATTTTATCAGGACAATGTTTATTTGGAGATTTTAGTTTTGATGGTCCCACTACTTCCAGTTCTGGCTCATCAATATCTATTTGTGAGGAAAGGAAAGACATTAGCAGAGGGTGACCTTGGAGCAAATAAAAGAACATGGCTCAAATACTCCTTTTATAGCAATTCCCTAGAGTCTTGCCTTTTGTGAAGGTAGGGTGCTCAGGAGAAAGAACATGGTCTTTGAAGCAATAAAGAACCAAATTCAATTTCTAGCTCTCCTTTTTACTGGCTATATGAGCTTGGGACAGTTATCTAAACTCTCTGTCTATAAAGTGGAATAATTATGGTTATGTCATTGGGCTGTTATGGGAGATAAATGAAATAACATATGTGCCTTACCTGCAGCTCAAAAAATTCTGGTTCACTTTCACCCCCCTCTTAATGCATCCCTAAATCTTGCACATATACCTGGTACTAATACTTGCCAGATACCATTTTTCTCTTCTTCCAGTTTCTTCTCATGTTCCCAAATATCTCTAGAATTGAAGTCTAGGGCCCTGGTTTATTAGTTTGTGTTAATCCCACAAAATGATAATAAGAATATGGAATTTTTATAACTGTACTAACATGAGCCATGGTTGTGGTTACTTTTAAGGTTTTTTGGCTGGCTGACCATTTTGGTTATAAAGCAAAGTCAAGAGAGTTCTATCTTCCATCCACTCCTTTGATCCAAAGTTTCTGATTTGGGGCTAGATCATTCTGGGTGGAATGATCCAACCAAAATGATGGCAAGTTTGTTTATAAAGAGTATTTAGGGGAGGAGAATCCATAACCTTTACTGCTGGGATATTCTTATTTTCCTCCTATCTTTTTGGTTTGAAAAAAATACGAAAACTACAAATATGAAAATTGCAAGAATAGAATAATTAATACCCATTTATTTTTCACCAGGATTGACCAAGTGTTTTAATATTTTCCCACTACTCGCTCCCTCCAATGTGTGTGTTTGTGTTTGTGTGCTTGTGTGTATAAAATATGGTCCATATTCTAAGTATACTAATTGTCTGATTTTTTTATAGTAAAATATTTTTTCCCTGATGCAGATGCAGTTCAGGGTTCTGCATTACATTTCATTGTCATGTCTCTTTATTCTCCATTAATCTGCAACAGTTCCTCAGACTGTCATTCCTAATATTAACAGTTTTGAACAGCATGGGTCAGTTGTTTTATAGAAAGTCAACTCACTGAGGAAAGTTCTTTTGTAGACTGATAATTTTATCATTAGGTTCAGGTTACACATTTTGGGCAAGAATATTATATACAAATATTCTTAATGATAATGAGTGCCATGCAGGCAGGGAACACATCTTTTTCCTCCCTATTGTGTTCCTCCCTATTGTGTTCCTCCCTATTTGTGTTTCCTCCCTATTGTGTTCCAGTCCCAATTCCCTAGGACTGGCCTTTAAAAGGTGCTTAATATTTTTGAATGAATGAATGTGTGAGTGAATGAATGAATGAATGAATGAATGATGTAAGATGTACACTGCCATTAAGGTCTATTATTTTTCTACTTGAAAGTAGGAAGAATACCCTTCTCCTATATCCTAGTCCCATTTTTACTGTACATGTTTGAAGGCTTAAAGGTAACCCAGGACCTCTGTCAAGATCCACAGAGAAAGGAAATGAGATGGGACTATGAGGTGAGGCAAGCTGTAAAGTCTCTTTACCCTGGGGGTGGGTGATAATCATATTATTTTGAGAGTGGACAATGAATAAGATGGTTCTTAGATGGAAAGAAACACAGGACACAGAAGCTAGAAGTACATGGTATGTTTCCTTGATGAAAGAAATTAGTCATTTGGATTTCAAGATTTTATTATACTTTCCTCCCCTAACTCCCATTTGAAAATAGAGAATGTCATTATGTAAATTGATTTCTGTCTCTTTTCCTTTTCCAGAAGGACAACCCCACAATTCTCTCCTTCTCCACCATCCATCCCCATCCCTACTCACACACAGAAGTCTGTATCTTATAGCATTTATAAAAAGTGGTTGGGTGGTGATTCTCTCCAGATTATTTGTTGTTGGGAAACTGTAGAACTCCTTGGAATACTCATATGGATGTAGAGATTTTATCTCTGTCACCCAGGGGAAGTGAGATTATGAGAAGTACTCTTTACTTCTCAGAAATGTGTTTTCAGGCTTCCCTTGGGGCCCTTTCTCCAGCTCTGAGCATCTCAGAAATTTCTGACAGTCCTTTCTGAGGCATATGGGCCTTGGGATTGAATTCACCTATTTAATTCTGCAAGGCTTCAGAGTGCCTGATGTATATGGTTCTTATCCCCCTTCTGAGACTCTACCTACCCTTGTCTTTGTAATCATTAATATCATCAGTTCCAAGAAATCACCCTTTATCTCCATGTCAACTCTTCATTATCCTGAATTATAGTGGGAATAATCTAAAATAGTGAAAGGCACTAAAGTGACTTAGTTTTCAGTGGTGGAGTCCTGCCTAGAGATAATCCATAAAGTGAAAGTCTTCAGGGAAAGCAATCTGCCATCGTCCTCCCCCATGGGTGGCTGTATGGCATCTCTGCTTTGGCATCTAGAGAGGGAGGCAGAAGCAAGAACACAGCTTGTTCAGGCCTCATTGTGTTATCAGAGGCACCAGGCATCTATTGAGAGCTCTGCAAAACTTATCTCCATGACTTGTTTTCAAACTCTGGAGGAGGGCTTTCCTTATTAGAGTATCCAATACTTAGTTCAAAAACACCAATCTGTAGAAAAACTTGTGAAACTATAATTTTTTCTAGGGTTTCCATCTCACCCAGAGTAACAGCCAAAGTTCTCACAGTGACTCTCAGACCCTACAGAAGGATCTGGCTTCCTGCTTTTTCTCTGACCTCATCCCTTACTGCTTCCCCCTCACTCACTCTGTCCTGGCCCCACAGACCTCCTTATTATCCTCAAAAATAGACAAGTACCACTACACACCCATTAGGATGATTGATATAAAAAAAAAAAACAGAGGATAACAAGAGTTTGCAAGCATATGTAGAAATTGGGATGCTTGTGCATTGTTAGTGGGAATTTAAAATTGTGTAGCCACTGTGGAAAAAAGTATTGTGGGTTACAAAAAAACTACATATACACTTCTGGGTATATATCTCACAGAATCTAAAGGAGGAACTCAAAAAGACATCTGTATACCCGTATTTGTAACACCATTATTCACAACAGCTAAAGGTGAAACATCCACTTGACCATCAGTGGATGGATGGATAAACAAGATGTGGGATATACAGACAATGGAATATTATGCAGCCTGGAAGAGGAGGGACATTCTGACATATGCTATAAAATGGATGAACCTTGAAGATGTAATGTTAAGTGAAATAAGCTGGTCACAAAAGTACAAATTGTATTATTCTACTTATATGAGGTATCCAGAGTAGTCAAATTCATGAAGACAGAAAGCTCACAGAGACAGAAAGTACAGGAGCTACAGGGAGTTACTGTTTAGTGGGTACAGAGTTTCAGGTGAGGAAGATTAACAAGTTTTGGAGATGGATGGTGGTGATGGTTACACAAAAGTGTGAAGGTGAGGCTCTCTTGGACCATCCATTTTAAAATCACCACCTACTCTGAACACATCCTAGCCTTTGCTTTGCTTCCATTTTTTTAATCTGATTTTGTTAACTAATCCCTTTTACCATTGGGTAAGAGACATGGCCCCAGTGTTCATGGTGGCTTTTCTCTGTTTACTTTTCTTATGTATTCTGGACTGTTTCCAGTTTAGAAGTGTTGGTGTGCACAGGCACTACATTATTATTAATTCAAGTTCTCACCCTCAACTCAAACCCCTACTCTTGTTCATGACTGCCCCCTATCAGAGTTGTAGGGTTGCTGAGTTAGAAGTTCAGAACCTCTGGGGAAGCTAAGCTATGCAAAAAGCTGTATACTTGTTTATTTGGGAGCCACTGGTTTGATTGGTCCCAGAGTTTTTGTTGTCTGGAAATTCTAAGTAGGACAAGAGAATTTACATACTTTGAGATCAGGAAGGAGCTGTGCTTGGATACAAAGGGTTTGATATAATCTCTGGAAAGGAATGTTGCATTTAAAGTCCACTTCTCCGAAACTTTGAGCACTTGAAAATAATTATTTAACATCCTCTGTAGCCTTCCTCTAAAGTCTTTATCAAACTTCTAGCAAAGCAATTGATATCCAAACTATCTTTGAGGCTATTCAGGAGAAGCCACAAGGCCAACATACTGATTGGCAAAAGTGTTAATGCACAAGCATGGGAAACAGTGGGACTTACTGACTTTAAATTTTTTTGAAAAGGAAAGGTCTAGAGTGAAGGCAGTACCCTTCTTAGAGACAGAGGAATGAACACAATGACCCTCCAGGACAGAGGAGAGCAGGTGAGGCTGTCTGGGAAAGTAAGACAGCCTGCAATTTACTGGGTATGTATTGTTGGATTTAGCAGGTGTTCTTTTTGGCCATTTGTGATGGATATTTTGTTTTGGAGTTTTTAAGGAGCTCAGAAACTGAGATAAACACAGAGAAGAAGTAGAAAGAGAGAGCCAGGGGTATTTTGGAATTCATACAAGCTGAATTCACGTCCCCTGCCCCCTGCTCTGTATTTCTTTAAGCACATCCCCTGTGTAAGCACCTTCTTAGGGATTGTTTCTTAATTAAAGTAAGATTCACAGACACAGAGCCCACATTAGGAAATGTCTTCAGGAAATGCACTTGAAATAGATGATGGTGCCTGTTCTAGTTTATTTACAACTTACACCTTTGTTTGGCCCATTCTATCTTTCCAAGCAAACAAACAAACAAAACTTCTAGGAATCTCAAGATATATTAATCATTCAATACATCTCTATATGCATTTTCTCTGTCCCAAATGCCTCTTAAGTTTCCTTGCTACAATTATGAGAAGATCCTTATCCTGGGTAGTGAGAGTTAGAAGGGGAGTGTGGAATTCAGAAGGAGGTATATGGATCCTGGCCCTTCCCTCCCAAAGTTTTCGGGAATTTAAGTGACACACCCACGACACCAGCAGATAGAAAGGGGAAAAGTTTCACATGAGCAGCAGGATGCCCTGTAAGTGTTGGTGGGAAGAGGAGGAAGGTTGGAGATGGGGCTCAATCATGATGGCTTAGAAAAGGCCACCTAGATGTTGAGATGGGGGAGGTTGTAGAATAGGTTTGAGAAAAGCTAGAGCATCAAGAATGGACAGAAAGGAGGGAGGAGGACATCCCTGGCAGGACAGGCACTTAGGCCAAAGGCTCAACCCAGGAAGGGTAAGTCAGGATGTGAGAAACTGAGTTAGGAAGGAGGTGATGGACCTGAGGGTTGGAAGAGAATTAGGATGGGGCTCTGACAGCTGAGTCAGAGTCTGGACTGAATAAAAACCATTAGAATAACCACATATTACTGCACAGAGAGAGGGCATTTCTGAACATTGGTTTTGAAAACAGTGATTCTCTGTGTTGTTATAAACTGGATTTGTGATAGTCTCTCTCAGGATTCCCAATAATGGGTTTGCTTTCTCTTCTGTAAGCTTGCTTGCTTTTTTTTTTTTTTTTCTGCTTGTTGGTGTCATAAAATATGATTATTTATTCCCAGATGTTTTGTTCTTTAGATTATTTCTCTGATATCTTCATAGTTTGTCTGTAGTCCACTTTTGCTCATATTTAGTAAAAGTGGGAAGAGCACAAGGACAACCCTGCACAACACAGCTGAAGGAAACAGAAATTATCAAAAACATTGCCCCTCTCCAACCCTGCCATTCAGATGGTCCTCCTCTGGCATTCCTCCTTAAAGTCCATGGATGGACTTCAGAAGAGTGTAGGACATTTTTTTGAGGTGACCAACCTCAAGGGGTGTGTGATTCAACAAATGAGAGGAACCACTCTTGTGTCTTTGTTCCCAAGAACAAAGGTGGCTCCCCAGAGGGAGAAACATGGTACAAGCATCCTTAGTGGCCAGAAAGGAGCCTCCAGAGACAGTTGAAGGAGCTGATGGAGAAAGAAGAATTGGAAAAGGGAAATGGGTTCAGAGGGGACTGGTAAGAGGGGTGTCCCATCTTCCCTTGTTCTCTACCCTCTTTCTAGCAGGCATTCTTTCTCTGTGTTCCCCATGTCCTGACGATTACAGGATCCTGGTTCCCCTTGAATTTAATTCTATTGAGAGCCTGCTCACAGTGTCATCTCATGCAATTCCTTTGTCGAACCCAAAGTGCACGGAGTGGAAACAACACTCCTTCAGTCATGGGCTTTTAGCACCATTGCTTCCTGTCAGGCACCTTTACAAAGCATTTTATTTTCCCCTTTCATCCTGATCTCTATTCTCATTTTCTCTTCTCACAGTGGGTGTGTGTGTGGGGGGGAATTACTGTCCTGTATTTAACAAATGATCTTCCAGTATATGCTCTACATGTATATTTAGACACATTCATCCACTCAACAACAGTTGCAGATGTGAGGAATACAGCCAGGAGCAAAATATTTTTTTTTAAAGTCATGTTTTCGTGGAGCTTACATTCTTTTGAAATGAGACAAATCATGAACAAATAAGTAAGACATTTAGTACTTTGGGCAGTGGTATGTGTTATAGAAAAAAGAGCAGGGGGATAAGGTATGTTATGTGTGATTAGGAGCAGATTGCAGTTTTATATGGGGTGATTAAGAAGGTCATGCTACACATGTCCTATTTCACTAAATGCAGTGAAGTGAGCAGCCATGTGGATATGTGGGCTATAAGTGCTGCAGTTATAGGGGACATCAAGTACAAAAGCCCTGAGGTAGGGTCTCGCCTGGTATGTTAGGAGGCCAGAAGGTTAGGAGACCAGTGGCTAGAGAAAAATGAATGGGAAGAGAGAAACAGAGGCTGAGAGGTAGCTGGGTCAGTGACCAATACTGTAGGACTTTGTAGGCCATTGTAAATGCAGACATTGGCTTTTACTCTGAATAAAAGGGAAACCAATGGAAGGTTTTGAGCAGAGGAATGATGTGATATTTTTAACAGATATGTGTGTATCCTTGACAATTATACAGCATTTTTGTCTGTTTTATAAATGTGCATAAATGGCATTGTGCTTTACACCTCATCCTGCTTTTACTTTTCCTACTTGTCGTTGTTTCTGAGAGGTACCCATGTTGTTAAATGTAAATCAAATTTATTATTTCTGACTTCTGTGCAGCATCTCATTATGCACATACCACACATTTTATTTGTATATCCCTCTAGTAACAGATGCTGGCGTAGCTCCAACTACTTGCTGCCACTAATAGTCCTGTGGTGAACATGCTCATATGAGCCTCCTTATGGACTCAGGAGAGAGTTCCTTGGAGTGTTTACCTCAGAGAGGGATTGTAGGGTGGAAGGGTGTGTGCATTCTTAACTCCAATAAGATTGTGCTTCAGGATGGTGGCCCCAGTGACACTCCCACCAATGGTGCATGATAGTTTGTATCCTCTCATCAAATTCTCATGTTGATCCAATAAAAGTAAGTTTCCTCATGGATGAGGAAACTGAGGCTTAGAGAGATTAAGCAAATTACCTTGTTTCTATAGTCAAGCAGAAGATCCAGGGCTCATATCCAAAATCTCTAACATAATGTTCATTGCTCTTCTCTCTCTAGTACCCAGCATTGCCTCTTCCAGAAATAAGATGAGGCATCTATGATTACAGATTATTATTATTATTATTATTATTATATTAAAGCCTTACATTTTTCAATGCCTTCTCTAACGCAGTAAGCCTAGGACCCCCAAGTGATTAGCAACAGCATGTATGAGGGTATCTAATTAGTGTCCGTAGAGTTTCAAGGCAAAATATATGGAATAAAACCATATTCATTGTCTCACGATGGCTAGCTAACAGGCTTGAGTTTTAGTGGATGATTTTGAAGATAGACATATGCAAAGACTAATTTATTTTCAAAGCTTGAAGACTTTATAGCAGATTTTCATATTAAATATTTGGTAGATTATATTAAGTACATAGTGTTTGCTAGGCACTGAACTAAGTATTTTATACTCATAATTTTATTTACTCCTCAAAATTATCCTATGCAGTATTTGCTTTTATTCCCATTTGACTGATGTGGAAACTAAAGCCCCTGGAGGTGAACTAATTTGTCCAGAGTCACCTGGTATGAGGTTGAGTTGTGATTTACACCTGAGCAGTTTACATTCAGAGACTTACTCCTAACTACTAAACTGTGCTGCCTTTTTGTGAAGAAAGCTTTTAGAATCTCTTCGCTTTCAAATTGAGGACCTGTTCTTCTCAGCTGGGTGGTTGAGAGCAGTCATGGGAAGTGGACAAGAATCTCCAGAGTGAGAGGATATGACATTTGAAAATGTCCCCAGGTGTCTTCATTATGCCTCCCTCTGTCTCCCGAAGTCAGAACCTCTGCCTTAGGACATCCCACCTAGATTATAGGACCTGAGAATAATGCCTTCAGAAAAGTAGGGATTCTTGGGGTGCCTGGGTGGCGCAGTCAGTTAAGCGTCCGACTTCAGCCAGGTCACGATCTCGCGGTCCGTGAGTTCGAGCCCCGCGTCAGGCTCTGGGCTGGTGGCTCAGAGCCTGGAGCCTGTTTCCGATTCTGTGTCTCCCTCTCTCTCTGCCCCTCCCCTGTTCATGCTCTGTCTCTCTCTGTCCCAAAAAAAATAAATAAACGTTGAAAAAAAATTTAAAAAAAAAAAGTAGGGATTCTCTACCTGGGCATGAGTTATTCATTGCCTGTAACCCAAGGTAGCCTGATATTTTTAAACACGTGTCATCAAAGGCAAATGACCTATGTGTGGCTTATACTTGCCATGAGTGATATACAGTCAAGGTTTTATCACAGGTGGTTTTCCCTTCACACTTTTGATTTTGCTTGCCTTCTATAAGGAAGGTAATACCATTTAAATTTTTACCTGAGCCAGGTTTATAAAGGTTGCTTGGCTACAAAGTGTGTATCTCAAATTCAAGTAGATAGCAATTATAGATTTTGTGTTCTTTTAGGTTTCTCTTCTCAGTTTGTACATGTTCAACAAAATATGTATTGAGTACCTAACTCACAGTCTAATGGAGTTAGGCAGCTGAGCTGGAATTTTGACATATTAGGAAAAATGGCACACAGAGTAACCCTAGGATTATGAGAGCACACAGGAAGGGCAGCATAAGGGTCTGGAGAAGCTTCCTGGGGAAGCAACATCTGAGCTGGGAACTGAAAGAGAAGTGGGGGTTAGCTATGTGAAGGGGACAAGAGGGCATTACAGGCAGGGAACAGGGTGAGTGTGGAATTTCACAACTGGGAAATTGTGCAGGAACTTGGCAAGGGACGAGGCTGGAGGGATCAGCACAAGTCAGATGATGAAGGAAGGAAGGATTATGAAGGAAGGGCAGTGGGAATCACTCAAGGGTTGAAGCCTGGGGGTAGGTGGGAGATACGTCAATCACATTTATACTGTAGAAAGTTCCATGAGTGAACAATTGATCCTCCTTATCTATCTCGTGAGCTTGTTGGTAAATCATAATGCTGGAGCTGGTGGGCAGCACAGAAGGAATTTAGATGGATTTGTAGACAGAAGGTCAGACCCATAAGTCAAGTGTTCCTTTTGATAATCTGTAGAAGAGACTTTTCCATTTTGATTTGATCTTTCCATCTTTAGAAACCTCTGACATTTGCCAAAATTCTCTCAAAACCAAAGCCTGAGTAGGGAGGAGAGAGGGGGCTGCATGGCTTTGTTTTTTTCTGTTCTGCACTACTCATTCCTGGGGCATTGCTGTGAATTGTTCACCTGAAGCCTTGTTCTGCTTGAGGAGGGGCCATTTGAATAGCAGCAACAAAGAAAAGCAAAAGAGGAACCAGATATTTGGCATATTCAGACAACGGTTTGAGTGAGTTAAAAACCCTTGTGAAAACTTAATAGGGAGTTTTAAGTGAGTGTTTTAATACAAGCTCCTAGAGCAGGCAGGGTCTCCAAGCTGCTGGAAGCTAACATCACAGATGAGGCAAAGTGGTTACAGAGCAGTGTGGACAATGAGGAGAATGTCTGCAGAGGTGAACTCACTTTCCTGGAACCCAGAGAGGGAGGAGACAGAGGAATTGTTTGGTTGTGAGCTACTGAGCTAGGTGACTTACTTCTTTTCTCCCTACCCATCATAGTCTCGTAGATCATGGTTTATAAAACTTATAAAACTTTACTTAAAACTTTACTACAACTTATAAAAGTTGTAGTAAATTTTGCCTTGTTGCTTTGGGTAAGGCTTAATTAATGTCAGCATTCATAAAACCACCTTTCTGGCTCTTCTCCCTACTTAGTAATGGACCCTTGATTGGCTGCTGCACCTATATCTCCAGTGTTTCCTCACCAGGCAGCTTTGTCCTCTGATTCTTGCAAGTAGTTATGAAGGCCATGCCTCTTTCTCCCTCTTCCTCTCTTCTCACAGCGCCCCCTGTGGGCCTAGATGGGTAAAGTGAAGGGTTGGACTGTACATTCTTTGCCATCAGTACAACTAAATGGATGATGCAGAATGAGGAGAAAAGGGGGCAAAGTGCCATCTGACCTTGGGTAGCTTATGTTGGGGCTAAGGGTTTTAAGACTGGGGACCATATTTGTATTTTAAACTCAGGTGATATTTAAAAATGGGTCTTTAATTGAGGCCCTCTGGTTTGTGAATTAATGTGTCATAACTCATGCTCAAGCACCGTGCAAACATCCCACATGTAATTATGCACAATAAATTCATGTTATGTTGTGTCTTACAGCTTTATTTGTTTGTTTGTTTGTTTGTTTGTTTGTTTGTTTAGAGAGCATGAGTGAATGAGGCACAGAGGGAGAGAGAGAGAGAATCTTAAGCCAACTCCATGTCCAGCATGGAGCCTGATGCAGGGCTCGATCTCACAACTGTGAGATAATGACCTAAGCCAAAATCAGAAGTCAGATGCTTAACTCATTAAGCCACCCAGGTGCCCCTCTTATAGCTTAATCAGTACATGAAGCTGCATGAGTTAGATGAACCCAAAGGGGCTGGCGTCATGTGGTGTATAAAATAAGAGAATGTTGGGAAGTATTTGGCACTTCTTTTGTGGTGGGGGGAGAGAAACAGGGTTGATTTGTCTATGATGTCCTTTGGTGTCGCTCTCTGAAAAATCTGTGCTGCAACAGGTGCTATGGGACTTTTGATCTTTGGTTGGTTGGTTGGAAATGGGTTCAGTAAATACTTATTGTTTACTTAGGCATTGTGGAGGGACAGCACATACCAGAAGAAATACAGCATAGCAGCTTTGAAGCCTGAGAAGCTAAACTCAGCAGCCCCAAACCATAAGCTTAACTCAGCCTCACTGAAGATGATACCAGACTCTGTACCCCCTGGACTTGCTACAGCTCTCTGATCCTACAATCCTCTTTAGTTCCAGCCAGAATGCTGCGTCGGGCACTTCGCAGATTTGGTCAAATGCTGGTACGCAGATGTACGCTGGAGGAAAAGAAAACTGAACCTACCCCTCTCAGATGGCTAAGCACTTTGGATTTAGTGGCCCTGGGTATAGACTACACTCTGGGTGCAGGTGTGTATTTCCTGGCTGGCGAAGTGGCCAGCAATCAAGCAGGACCAGCCACTGTGATCTGCTTTTTGGTGGCTGCCCTATCTTGTGCATTGGCTGGGCTGTGCTATGCAGAGTTTGCTGTCCGGGTTCCCCATTCTGGCTCTGCATATCTCTACAGCTATGTCACTATAGGTGAACTCTGGGCTTTCATCACTGGCTGGAACTTCATCCTCTCCTATGTTGCTGGCACAGCCAGTGTAGCTCGGGCATGGACAAGAGCTTTTGACTACCTGATTGGGAACCAGATCTCTCAGACCCTGCATGAGAGTATCTTACTGAATGTTCAACAGGTACTTGCAGAATATCCAAACTTCTTTGCTATGGGTCTGGTGTTGTTGCTCACCGGAGTGCTGGCTCTGAGGGCTAGGGAGTCAGTACTGTTTACCAAGGTGATCACATTGGTGAGCCTTTTGATTCTTGTCTTTGTCATCATCTCTGGATTCTTTAAGGGAGAACTGCACAACTGGAAGCTCACAGAAGAGGACTACGTAAAGGCTGGACTCAATGACACATTAAGCTTGGGCCCCCTGGGTTCTGGAGGATTTGTGCCTTTTGGCTTTGAGGGGATTCTCCGTGGAGCAGCTACCTGTTTCTATGCATTTATAGGTTTTGACAATATTGTTACCAGAGCTGAGGAAGCCCAGAATCCCCAGCGTTCCATCTGCATGGGCATTGTGATTTCACTGTTCATCTGCTTTTTGATGTATTTTTGTGTCACTTCAGCACTTACACTTATGGTGCCTTACTACCAGCTCCAACCTGGGAGCCCTTTGCCTGAGGCATTTCTATATATTGGCTGGGCCCCTGCCTACTATGTTGTGGCTATTGGAGCTCTCTGCACTCTTTTCACTACAATCTTGAATGATATGTTCTCTGCACGTTGGGTGATCTCTGTGATGGCAAAGGATGGCCTCCTGTTCCATGTCCTTGCCAGGACCCACACCAGCAGACATATCCCCATTGTGGCCACGGTGGTCTTGGGCATTATGGCAGCAGTCATTGCTTTCTTCTTTGAACTCATTCATCTTGTGGACTTCATGTCCATTGGGACCCTGTTTACTCACTCCCTGGTAGCTATTTGTATCCTCATCCTCAGGTATCAGCCCAAGGTGAAGAATGGGGGAAATGAAGCAGAGGTGTGGGAGGAGAATGGACCTGCAGCAGAGCAGCTGACTCTACAGGAACTACTTTTCACAGACAGCTCCACCCCCACTCCACTCTCTGGCCGGGTTGTCTATGTTTGCTCCTCACTGCTTGTTCTGCTGCTCACTCTTCTTTGCCTGGTGCTGGCCTGGTGGCCAGTTCTGCTTTCTGGAGACCCAGTGTGGATTTCAGTGGTTGTGGTGCTCCTGGTGCTCATCACTGGGATCACTGGGGTCATCTGGAGACAGCCGCAGAGCTCCAATCCCCTTCCCTTTAAGGTCCCTGCTCTGCCTCTCCTCCCACTACTGAGTGTCTTTGTGAATGTTTGCCTTATGATGCAGATGACAGCTGACACCTGGGCCCGATTTGGTGTCTCCATGCTGATTGGGTTTGCTATCTACTTCAGCTATGGGATCCAGCACAGCCGAGTCGCTAACCCCACTTAATTTAGCACCAAAACTATAGACCTTGGTCTCGGCAGTGACAGTATATATTCACTTTTACATCATCACACCTAAATGCAGTCTTGTCCCTGCACGATTTTGGAGAGTACTCTTGAGTGCATGGAAAGCTAGGACTCCCATGGGATGTTGGTGAGGGAATGCTAATAGGGTTCTGTACATATTGTAGAGTGAAGGATGTGTCTTTGCTCTCTCTCTCTCTGTCTCTGTCTCTCTCTCTTTTTACTTGTCTACTTTACAGTTTTGTCTGTAGCTGCTCACTGGCCTTACTGGCTTTAAAAAATATATTATTAAAATAAACTAGAAAAGTGTTTTTGTTTTCTTTGAGCAAATATTCAGTAGTGATATTACTGGACTATATGGTAATTCTATTTTTAATTTTTTTAGGAACCTGCGCACTACTTTCCCTAGAAACTGCACCAGTTTACATTCCCACCAACAGTGCATGATAGTTTTTTTTTTCCTCCACATTCTCACCAACACTTATTATTTCTTATCTTTTTTTCTTTTAGCCAATCTGACAAAGTAAGTGATATCTCATTGCAGTTTTAATTTGTGTTTCCCTGGTGATTAGTGATGATGAGTATCTTTTTGTGTGTCTGTTGGTCTTTGTCCATTTTATAAATGGATTTTTTGATGTTGAGTTGTATAAGTTCTTTATATATTTTGGATATTAACCCTACTGGATATATCATTTGCAAATATCCACTCCTACTCAGTAAGTAGCCATTTTGTTTTGTGTATGGTTTTCTTTGCTGTGCAAAAGCTTCTTCTTTACATGAATAAGAAAAGATATATATACCTTTATGTTTATTGTAACATTACATACAATAGCCAGGATATGAAAATAACCCAATTGTCCATTAATATATATATGGTAGAAAATACTCAGCCATTGAAAAAAGTGAAATGTTGCCATTTACAACAACATGGATGGACCTAGACGGTGTAATGCTAAGTGAAACAAATCCAGCAGAGAAGATAAATACTATATGATTTCACTCATATGTGGAATTTAAGTAATAAAAAATATCTTGGGGCGCTTGGGTAGCTCAGTCAGTTAAGTACCCCACTGCAGCTCAGTTCACATTCTCACAGTTCATGGGTTTGAGCCCTGCATTGGGCTCTGTGCTGACAGAACCTGGAGCCTAATTCAGATTCTGTGTCTCCATCTGTCTTTGCCCCTACCCCCGTTCATGCTCTGCCTCTCTCTCTCTCAAAAATTAAGTAAACATTTAAAAAAAGAGTATACTTATCTTTATGATTACTCCGAAATTTATGGAATTGCTGAATCCTTATATTGTACACCTGAGAATAATATAATGACACTATATGTTAATTATACTTCAATTAATAACATAAAGGAAACTAGAAAAAATACAAAAAATAAAGATGAAATATGGCCCCTGCCTTTAAGGAGTTTATATTCTTTTTTTTAAGTTTATTTATTTATTTTGAGATAGAGAGAACAAGTAGGGAAGGGGAAGAAGCAGGGGGACAGAGGATCCGAAGCAGGCTCTATGCTGACAGCAGAGAGTCTGACACGGGACTCAAACTCATAAGCCGTGAGATCATGACCTGAGCTGAAGTCAGACACTTACCCTAAATCCATCCAGCCACTCCAAGAGCTTATATTCTAATACAAAGGGTAAAGTATACCTGTAACATAAAGTATAAAGCTATCATAAGTAATACACAAAGTGTCTTGGGAATTCAGAGTGGAGGGTGATCATTTGTGGCTGGCACAGTAATGAGAGTTGATTGGTGAAATCAGAGACATCTTTGTAAACGAATATTTGGGTTATCCCTCTCCAAAGATAGATAGGATTTTGCCACACATGGGTACTAGGGAGAGATTATAGGCAGAGATAATGACACTAGGAGAATGAGGCAATGTTTGTTCAGACTCCACTGAGCAGGCTATGTAGCTTGACCCTTGGTAGTGGGCGGGAGGGGAGTGAGTGTGCAACAGAACCCACACAGGTGGATTGGAGCCAGGGCTTTCCTCTGAGCACAAAGCACTTTGGCTTTAAACCCACTACCCATGCTGTAAAGCCCTGGGGTTTGTTCCTCTACTTGGCTATTTCTGTATTCTTGAAGTTTGCAGTTTCTCTACAGTTGTCTGCTTTGGTCCACCTGCTCAGAAAGTGCACAGCTGAGAGCCAAGTATCCTGGGTTCTGGTCTTGTTTCTACCACTAACTAGCAATGTGACCCTGAGCAAGCCACTCAGTACCTGCATTCTGCTCAATAAAAAACAAAAAAACAAAAAACAAAAAACAAAAAACCCTGCATTTCTCCCTCCTATGTCTGGAACCAACTGTTACCCAAGACATAGGTGAATAAACTGTCAGCTTTAGATATGAAACGTGATTGGCTTGCTAGTCCTGCATCACTAAATTAGGCAGACTTAGTCCTCATCATAAGCAGCGCTGAGTACCTTCTGCCTCCCACCACAGGAGAAAACCTGCTTTTCTTCTGTGAGCAATGTAGAATACATGTGTCCAGTGGGCTGATTGGTTCTGGATTAAAAAAAACAAAACAAAACAACAACAACAACAAAAAAACTTAAACCCAAGAACTGGGAAGGGGCTGAGCTGGGCATGCTCAGTGCTGTCTCTTCAACCCACTAATCGAAGTCACAATGAAAGATGGTGGGTGGAGAGAAGCCAGGAATAGCAGTCTTCACAATGGTGCTCAAACTTGAACTGGTGTCAGCTCACCTGGAGGGCTTGTGAAAACACACATTGCTGGGCTCCTCCTCTAGCATTTGGAATTCAGTAGGCCTGGGTGGGGTCTTCTCCAGGGACCTCACACTGAAGACCAAGACTCCAGCTTGTCCATGTGTAAAGATGAAGCCATTGAAATATAGTGCCCTTTGAACATTTACTTCATTTCATGAAAAATTTAGATTAAAATACCATCATTAATTCTTTCACAGTGGGGAAAGCATAGTGAACCATTTCACAATGTATATGCTTATCCAATCACCACAACGTACACTTTAAATATCTTACAACTTTATATGTCAGTTATACCTCAATAAGGCTGAAATAAAAAAGAAATACCACAGTTATCTGTGTGTCTTTATTTTCTTTATTTTTTTTTCCTGACCATAGGTAAGGAGTGTGTCTTGTTCACTTCCCCAAAGCATCACCCAGGACCAGGCACATAATGAGAAATGAATTGTTGAATTAACTCTCACATTTTTCTTTGGTATAGAATACTGTCCTTCCTTTCAGGCTAGCATTGTGCCTCTCCTTTAAAACAATCTTCTGGGAGACTTCATTGACAAACAGCCTTTCTCTCAATCCAGAACAATATATCTAGACCTGTACCTAGGTCTGTGCCTAGATACATCTAGAAGTGTACCCAGGCACTTCTAGTTTTGCTTTGTGTGTCTCAGTCTGAGTTCTGGTTGCTGTCCTGTCTGATTCATCAGAGTGGAGTCTTGTTCAGGGCAAGGAGTAGTTTCTCCCCTTCCTGTAGACCCAACAGTAAGAACAGTGTTGTTCATTCAAAGAGCAACATGGAAAATACAAGGCTATCTCAGGAGAAAGGCTGATTGGGCCTTCCCTAGTCCTGTTCTATATTCCCATGGGATGTGGAGAGGGTCCAGAAGTAGCAAATTCATAGAAGGCCCAACCAAATTTACCTGACTCCAGGGACTCCCAGAAGAGGAGACCAACTTCAACATGGGCACAACAGGCATCTTTCTTGACAGAGGTTTATGGTTGGCATAGGAGGGCCAGTGTTCTCTATTTGTGTATGTGTCCTGCCCTGGAAGGGAGGGATATGAAGCTACTTTCTTACTTGTGGAATTTCTCATATTCTCACAGGGAGTAGGTGCCTCCAGGGAAGGCTGTAGAGGCAGGATTATTATATATTTACCAACTCCTTTAGATGCTTTTTTAAGAGACTTGTGCAAAAACCTTGTGAGAGAATCTAAGATTCTTTGGGGAGAGAAAATTCACACCCCCAAATGGGGTGGAAAATGAACTTAAATTAGTAACTGGATAGAGATGGAGACATCGTTACTTTGGAAGGGAAGGTATGAGTAGAAACTGAGAAAGAGGTATTGGTTGAGAGACACTATCTGGAGGAGGATGCCTATAGAGCAATTTGGAAAATAAAATATGGATAAGTGAGTTGGAAAGGAAATGGGACAATAATTCTAGGGTACATGGACCTTCAGGACTCATGAGAGAATGACACACTTGTGAGGGATGTATTTATTCACATTTGGAGGGAATTTATGAGCCCGATTTGTATTTTGTTTTGTGCCATGGAGTGAGATTCCCAAATCAGGATGGGATGAGTTATGACTGTCTTTGCCATATAGAGGACATACAGAACAGTGTGAATAGATGGACTTCTCCTGGGAGACAGTTATAGCACCGGTTACAGTCATCTAGTTCCTTGCTCTTCAATGTATGGTAATGGACCAGCTGTGTGGGTGTCACCTGGGAGCTTGTTAGAAATGCAGAATCTTAGGCCCCAACCAGATCTACAGAATCAGAATATACATTTTTAACAAGATCCAAAGTGATTTGTATGCCCTTTTGGGTGTGAGTAGTGCTGGCCTTAGATGATGGATGATAGGTGTCTGACCTCAGATGAGTACTCTGGAAGTTCTGAAAACTTTGGAATTGAGAACATAAGAGGAGGGGTCTATGTTGGGGAAATTGAATTTGGGGAAGAGGGAGACATGTGGGCCCTGGCTGCCCTCCTATCCCCAGGCCTCTCAAACCAGTCACTGTGCCAGGTTTGACACTCTGCCCACTTTGGGAAAATGCCTGCCATGCTTATGCTGGAGTCTTCCTGGTCCTCAGGGGCTCCCCTGGGGCAAGTGTTGGGTGGGTCAGGACAGCTGTCAATTCTGTTTCCCCTACTTCATATGATGGCCTGAAAGGGACGGGGGAGGTCATATCAGTCATGCCCCAACTCAGGGTTGTACTGTCCCTTAGTCAAATGCATGATAACGCGATGACACTGAGAAGGCTACGGAGGTTGGGGAATTGAAATAGGAGTTCTTAACTACCTGTCCTGGAAATTAGGATAATTTCATTTTTCAAAATCTTAAAGAGAAACCCAATGGCTGAAAAAGGGTTTAAACTTCTGTAGGGACGAAACTAATTTTTTTTAAGAGATATTTTGATGATTTTTAATGGGTTAATAACAAACTATGTGAGACCTATAATTACAGAGACCTGGAGCAATAAGCAATGGAACAATGTTACCCGGTGGGCATTTCAGAATTTTCTTAAGTTTTGCAGGGTTTGTGTACCTCACTCCCAATCAGAACGAGTGATAAATAGAGGCCAACATAGAAGGAAAACAGATTGAGACTGAACATAAGGAAGAATTTTCTGAGATTACAGGGTGACAGGGGAGATGGAAAGGAGCAGGCTCTCTAGCCGTGTGTATGGCTGTGTCACTTGGGTTTTGAATGCCTCAGATGGGCTCCTGCCCAGAAACAGGCAAATGCACCAAATGAAGTTTCAAAATGTTTTTTTTTTTTATCCGAAGAATTCTCCAGTCAACTCCTGAAATGAAAGGCCAGGGTGAATGTGTGATGTATGTAAGGCAGTGAGGCATGGGTTGATGAGTGATGGAAGGAAAAATTATTAGAGCATTGAAATCTGCTGAAAATTTTAAAACGGCTTGCATTTAGGAAAATAAATTGCATGTTAGGGCTCAAATAAGAGTTTTAGGTTTCCGTGTTCTTTATCTCTCCATGTGTTTATCTTATCTCATTGATGAGATTTAAAAACCTCTAAGGGAAAAGAAAAACTCTTTTATGTATTACCTCTTCATATCTCCATGCCCACAAAATTATGAAGATAATAGCTCCATGTGCTGAGTACTATGCCCTATACTTTTTTCCAACACTTTTTGTGATCACCTATTTAATACAAAAGTTGTATGAAGTGACTATTGTTATGCTATATGTTCTGTTATAGCACAATCTTTTAATGAAGTATAAAACATGTTCACCAATAGACCCAAGTGTCTTCAGTTTCTCTGCAACAAGAAGCCAAAGCAAATAAACCTCCAGCAGGGTGGTGGGTACTCTGCAAGGACTGGAGGAGAATCCCACTGGGAGAAGGCAAAGACAGACAGCACTTCAGAAACAGTCAGAGTCTGGGAGGAATATAGGAAATAAAGCCTGTGGCAGGGATAGCAAGGGAGTTTGTGGGTGTTTGTGGGTCCTTGGAGGGTCCCAGGAAGGTGATGGTAGGACCTCTAGAGCCACTTCCCACTCAGCTGAGTCCTGATTCTGGAGGGGAGCTGATAAGACCACCTGAGCAGCAAAGGAAGGGTTGTGATTCCTGCTCCCCTTACCCAGGCACCTGCTGGGTGTGCCCATCTGGGTGGGGGCGAGCTGGGCTGCTTCCCAACTGTGAGCACAGAATCTAATGGGGTTTCATCTGAGGAATTGTTTATATTCCAGGGGACACACTCTCTCTTCCACATCTGCTTAGCACAGCAAGTGCTGTCCTATAACTCTCCTGCACTGTCTGTTCATAAAGAATGTCTTGAAATTGGAGTAATACACAGAAATTAATGATGACTTTCCTTGGGATGGCTCTCTGGGGGATTATTAGCCCTTCAGTCCATGTGATGTGCATGCCCAGTGCAGACATTTAGGCCATGGTCAGCCCCATTAATGGTTATTAAGGAAACTGCAACCTGCAAAAGGGTGCCAGATGAAATGGACCAGAAGAGGCAGGGGCCAGTGTTGGGGTGGTGAGTTGAATGGAGCTTGCCAAGTTGAAGATCATGCCTCCTAAGGTGTGCACCACTGAGGGTCTGAGGCTGAAAGAGACTGGGTTTCTGTTTCAGGGACAGAAGGACTGGAAGGGTGTTGGGGAGATGATCAGCACAGAGTTTGGGAGGATGGAATGGGGTCACTTTCTGTGGGTGGACACTTTGTTGATGAAAGCTTTACCTGCCTTTTAATATTCAAAGAATTATTAGGTAAATTTTATTAATTCCACCTTACATGTGATGAACTGAGGCTCAGAGAGATTGTATCAAGTGCTCAAGGTAATACAGCATATTAAGAGGCAAAGCAGGATGTGAACTCAGGTCCTTGAATCCTGAGCTTTTGCTGTTTCCACTCTACCATTGCCAGAAGTTGTCTTTAATGTGTCTGCCTCAGCTTCAGGCCAGGGGATGGGGGCAGGAGGTGAGGTGGGGAATGGAAGGTAGAGGCCCAAAAGTGTTTGTTGTGTGCACGAATGTATTATCTCTGCAGGTTCTGCTTCCATGGTTGGGCCCAGGTCCTAGAGATTCTGCAGCAGGAAGAAGAATATAGCAAAGGAATTCCAGTGTGGACCAGAAAACTGGAAATGGGTTTCCTGTGGGTTTCCCTCCTTTTCCTGAACATTTTAGGCCTCTGTAATTTAAAGGACTGGGCTTTGGATCCTAAGAAGGAATACAGTGGCATGTATGCACAGGTGTGTTGTTTGAGTCTTCCAGTATGTATATGTTCATGTGTGAAGCCTGTCTATAAATGTATGAGTTTGTGAGAAAAGTGTCTTTGTGTTGCATACATGTGAGTATGTTTGTGACATATGAGGGTGTATATGTGTATAGTTGAGGTTATGTGTCTGTGTGTATGTATGAGTATGAACATCTATGTGTGTGTATGTGCAGGTGTGTGTGTGTGTGTGTGTGTGTGTGTGTGGTCCCAGGGGAGCCTGAACTCAGAGGTGAAGATACCTTTGACTTGTGCAAACTTCCAGCACGTTTCAGGCTGTGTTATGGGGTAGGGTGAGGTGGGAGGGAAGAACAGAAAGGCTCTTAGTGCTTGGGGTGTGGAGATTGGGTAGTCCGAACAGTGGGTGTCTCTGCCCTGCCAGGCACAGGGGTATGGCATCAGGGTCCTGGATCGGAGGCTGGGTGGAGACTGGGTCCTGAGGTCTTCACTCAGGGCTTGCATTGGAAGAGCTCAGAGGTCCTGCTCTGACGAGGGAGGGCCATGAAGATTTTGGGCCAGGGTGGGAGGGTGGCCAGACAGTGGATGGTTCAGGCCTACTCTCTTTACCTGTCCCTACCCCCAGTTCTAGGGAAAGATCTAACCAGGGTGGTATTCCTACCTCTAGGCTCCACCCATTCTGCCTGAGGCCTTAGAGTCCCCAGAAGTCTTTGTGTACCACCTTCTGAGGCTGGGATGACCACAGTCACAGTGAAAACTTCTGTCTTTGTCAGTACTAGCCAGACAGGTCCAAACCAAGTCCTTGTCTCTTGGAGTCTTCTGGGAAGGCCCATATATGCAATCTTATTGAATTTCACACAAGCTGAGCTTTCAGACCCCTTGTGCTGGGAAGTTCTTAATGGGTTTAACTCAAATCCTCTTGTTGCAATTAGTGCCTCATAAGCCCAGGCCACATTTGTGAAATTGAACTCTGGCACCTGCATCCACAAGCCTGGAAGTAGTTTCTTCTGGATAAGGAAGTGGGTCCAGAGTGTAGGGACACTGAAAGGATATGGGGCTACAGCTGGTGGATCACAGATGGGTCAGTCCTTTCCTGGGCAGGAGGGCCATGATCAACAGGGCAGATTCAGAGAAGGGAGTTCTGAAACCACCAGTTTTCCCTCTGTTTCCCCTGTCACTTCAAACTATGCCAGGAGAAATGGAAACAGAGGCTGTGGTAGGAGGGACCAGATTCAAACAGGGGAAAGTACTTCGCTGTTTGCAGCTTTGAGGAGCTATGGAAACACAGGAAAAGAGCAAATTATGAATGAAGGAAAGCTCCTCTTGCAGCTCAGAAAGTAGGAAGAGAGGGGCAGGGGCTATGGGACTCTGAGGGGCAGAGGGGTGTGTGTGCTGAGGGTGAGTGTGTGCACAGCATAGTGTTGTGGGCATTTCAGGGCCCAAAGACAATAAGAGATGCCAGTGGAAAGGGCTGCAGGAGGGTTTTCCTGAAATGGAAATTCATGGGTTCTTGGTGGAGCCAAAGACTCCCCCAGCCTATCTCTGCACCCAGGGCCCAGGGCTGGCTCTGCAGGGAAAGCCATTCTCTGCTGCCCTCTTGTGGCCCATGAGCCCTTGCAGGTCACTGCTGAGAAGGTTCCCATCAAGTCCCTAGAGCTGCTCCCCTGCCCAGCACCCCCCCCCCCAGTAGAAATTCCTTATATAACAAAAGGGTATCTTTGATCATCGAACTACATCTTTCCTCCCACTTCCGCTGGTTTCATGAGGCACTCAGAACCTCCTTAAGGCTGGGATAGTCTTCCTGAGATTTCACTCTCTGTGCCATTGCCTGAAGTATTCACTTCTGCTTTTGTTGAAGGGCAGTGGACACATGGGCTGAAATCAAGATATTAAACAGAGAGAACAATTTCTCTTCCTCCTTTGGTTCAATGTAAAGCCTCAGTTTCCCAGAGTCTTTGGGAGTTTTCAAAGAAAGATGGCGGGGATAGTGACCTTCCTGGAGAAAATGGGTCTGGAGCAGACCAGTCTTCTGTGAGTTTTCACCTGAACTCACTCCATCAGACTCAGCAGGGAGATGGATTGGCAGGAGCCAGGAGTCAAGAGACAGGGATGCTGGAGGGAGATGGAATATTTGACAGATGCTAACAGGACTCCCTATCTGCTAGTTCTGGAGTCCCCTCCCACCCACTAGGCTGCCCTTGATCCTCCCCTTCTAGTGCTCAGTGCTCATTAGTGACTGCCTGTCTTTGGGGAGGCACCCAGGGGGCTAAGTTGCCCCCTGGAAAGGGAGAGAGGAGGAGGGAGAGACACTGAGTAAATGATGGAGGAGGGGGGTTGGAATGACTGGGAATTGAGCTGGGGCCCCATGATCACTAGGGTGCTTAGAAGGCTTGACAGGGAAATTGTCCTGGGGATAGATACTGAGGTTCAAGGGGTGAGATAGTTGGGGGGACTGTGAGAAGAAATATTTAAAGGGACTGAGTTTCACTGGTTTGAGTGCTTATTTTGGGAGACCTAGATAATAAGAACCAATGACCTTATTGAGAGCTTCCTATGTACAAGAATGGTTACAGGTCATGAGGGGATAAAAGAGAGACACACATATTTTCTGTTCCCCTTCCTGTAGTAAAAGACATGCCACATACCCTCCCTGGACCCGATGCCCCATGTGCATGTGTGAGGTTTGTAAGGAGCCACTGGGAAGTTCTGGTCAGGGATGCAGAGGCAAAGCTCCCAGGCTTACTGTTCTGCATACCCCACACTCTTCAAAGCACTTTCAGCAGACCTCAAGCCTCTCCTTGTCTCTCTCTTTTATTTAGGTACGATGAACTTATTCCATACAAACATCTTCTTCACTGGAGCACTTACAACTGCTGCTGCAGGTGCCTGGTCACCTGGCATCCTCTGTGGGGTCGCCTTCACAGCCTGCAGCACAGCTCTAAGCATCCTCACCAGAGACACATGTTTGTCCTTTAGGGTGGATCTAATTTTTGAGAATTGCAAAGTTTTCTCAGAGGCTGGAGAATAAGGTGAGGACCCTGCTGGGAAGCAGTATTTCCAGTTAAAAACCAGGTTAATGTGGGAAGACACAGTGGATGATGTGCCTTCCTCCAAAATGTCTCTGAAAGGTCATTCAAAGGAGATACTTGCAGCATGTGACACAGGGAGACATTCCTGGTGGCTGCTGGAGCCAGATTAATGTTCCTGTCTGTGATATCAGGTAGTAGGGCTCCCTTCCCAGCCTGGTGAGGCTGGAGGGTGAGGCCTGCATTTGCCTGAAATACTTGCTCAAATGGTCCTGCCCTTGGGGAGCTTATGTTCCCCTCCCTGGCAACTAATATGCAAAGTTACCTTTGAGTGGTGACACACACCCAGTACAGACCAACAAGTGCAAAGGACAAGGGCACATTCAGAATCAGAGTCAGTTAGTTCATCAGGGAAGGCTGCCTGGAGGAGGGGACTCATGGGTGGGTGTAGAAGGAGAAACCCAACAGAACATGGGGCAGAGGAGGAAAAGAAGAAGAGAACCTCTCTCTGTTACTTGTGAAGCAGGATGAACAAACCATAAGGCAGGAAGGACACAGCTTTGCTGTCCTGGATAAACAGTTGGATTGGGGAACCAGAGTGAAGGGGAATGGAGACAGGCAGATTTTGACAGCCAGGCTGGATGTTCTGAATTTGCTAGGAGAGGTATTGTGGCCCACTGGAGGGTACCCAGAGATGTATTTTGCATGTCTTCTGTGTGTGTGTGTGTGTGTGTGTGTGTGTTAGAGGGCAAGATGTATATGCAGGTAGTTTTGTGCCAAGTGGCTTTGTGACCTAGGCTCTTGTCTTTCCATCTGTGTGGATGCATGAAATAGAGGGCAGCTTATGTGCAAAGGTGTGTGTTGTGTATGTGTGTCTCTGTGTCTGTCTGTCTGTCTGTCTGCAGGAGTAGTGGCACCTGGCAGGAACCCTGGCTGTCCAAGTATCTTTTCTCTTCCTTCATCTGTCCTTCACTAAGGTCATGACAAGGAGGCAAACAGTAAAATAGCAAGCTGCTATTTTCAGCTGTGGTCACTGGTCTTTGCCCCAGCTCCCTTCCACAGGGGCTCTTCTGGCCTTGCCAGAATTCCAGTGTGGTTATTTCCTCCTCTCCCTTCTTGTTGTGAATCTGCAGGCATTGCCTTCTGGGTCTCATCTCTTCCAGGACTCCCCTGGGTGTGTGGGTGGGGAGTGGTGAAGCAGGAGGTCTTGGGCTGAGTTGGAATCTCAGTTACTCGCCATGTAGTCTCTTCACCTGGACCCACTCATCTGTAAAAGGTGAGAAATAATTGCAGGGGCATAATTATTTCTAGGGGCAAAAAATAATTCATGGGACTGTGGTGAGAATTAGTGCTGTGGTAAAGATGCAACACACTCAGCACATAGTATGTGTTCAATAAATATTAGCTCTTATTTTTTGCCCTTCATCAAACTGTTCCCCTGTCTCCTTAGCCTGGTGTAAAAAGGATTTTTAAAAGAGAGAAGAACCAAAGTAATTGACTGCATAAACCAAAACTGACTATCAGGAATTTCATATGGTTCAGCCTAACGAGTGCTCTAAACTCTGAACACAGGAAATGCCCGTGAGTGTGGACAAGAAGGGAGGGTGGGGACTGGACTTAACCAGAACACAGGAAACCATGTGATTTCTGCACTGGACCCCAGGGAGGATGGAAGCTGCCCAAAGTCCATCCAGCATTCATCCTGTGGTGGCAGAGCTGGCTGCCCTCTATCCCTGCAGTCATGGGTCTGTGTCCGCTGGGACTACAGAGGGTGTGGAAGTCAGATCCCCATGTACTCTCATCTCCAGACAGGATCTGGACTCCTGGAGCCTCATATCCACATATTCCACTCCCCTCCCTGCATGTCAGGTGTGCTCGCACGCGAACACACACACACACACACACACACACGCACATGCACACACACAAATGCACAGGTGTCCTGGGATTTCTAAAGGAAAGCACTGTCCCACTAGAGATTGATTCCCTCCAGCTGCCTGCTTCCCTGATACTAAACCTCACAGGGCAGTGTAGGCTTAGATGATGTCCCTGCTTGGGTTTCTTACTCAGTTCCCTCCTTTCTCCTAGGGAGCAGAATCAGTGAGTCACACACTCTACCCTCTATATGTGTGCTGGGCACTGAGGGGAGACCCAAGGGAGGAGCAGGTGCCCTGCCCTGAGGGAGCTCCTGGCAGCTGGAGATGAGGCCGAGAACCAAACAGAAAGGCATACAGCTCTGGGAGCTCCCTCAGCAAATGTTTGTGAGCTGAGTGGTCAAGGACTACTAAACAAAGCCCTATGACTTAGGTGATGGATGACTATCAATGACCAAAAGAGGCAAGATGAAGGAAGATACAGAACTGCAGAAGGTTTACTAGGAGACAAGGAGAATGATACTCATTTAGTTAGCAAGGAGCAGGAAAATGGAGAGGAGAGGGTCAGATAAATCAGAGCTCTCAGTAAGTGCAAGATCTTTTGGTAGAGAATGTGAACCTTGGAGACAGATGAGGAGGAAATATGCAGGTGTGCATGTGTGTGTTGGGGGGGGTGGTGAGTGTGTTAGGGAATGTGTGTTAGGGAGGCAGAGGGATGGAGGAGACAGGGTCTGCTCTCTGTGGGGTAGCAATGTAAAATATACCATGGTTAAAACTCCACCGTGACCCCAGGCTGGGTGGACAAGCAGCTGAGAAGCTAGGCTGATGTCGCTGGCCCTGACGTGTCCTCATGTTCTGTGAGGCTGGCTGAGCCTGGACTGTATAGGCTAGTGAGCCATGGCTGGGGGGAGGCAACTTCCAGGGCCTAGAAAAGTGGGGAGGTGGCCACTGGGGGTCAGGAGACAGAAAGAAGGAAAGGGAGACATAATGGGGTGTGGAGGGGTAATGGTAAGACTGAGGCTTTGAGACCTTTATCCTGGTTATCCCCTCATCCACCCCTTCCATGGACTGAATTCTGTATTTTAAAGCTAAAGGAACTTCAGTAAATGATCTGGTTTAGCCTTTCATATTCAGAGGGTAAGGTATGACTTCCCCACTTCCCAGATGAGGCCTCAATTTGGCCAAGCTCTCCTGGGAAGAATATGCTGAGAAGGGCCCCAGGAGGCAGGTCTTTTGCCCTCTGGGGGTCACTTCTCCCTCACACAACAGGCCCCAAGCCTGGCTGCTTCCCAGGGCAGAACCTGCAGGACGGGGCACTACAGTGCAGTCATTTGATTCTTTGCTCAGCCCCTTACCAGCTCCGTGACTTGAGGCAAGGTCCTTAACCTCTCTGCCTTAGTTGTGTCATGTGTAAAATAGCCACACTAAAACCTGCTCCTGTAGCCTGGTATTGAAGATAACATGAGATTTATGCCAAAGAACTGTGTATAGTTGTAAAGACGTACATATCTAAATGCATTAGGCATTTTAAACCATCCTCATGCTCATCTTCCATATCTTCTCAGCTGATTCTCTCTATTCCTGCTGAGCAGATCAGTCTCCTGTCTTCCAAGTCCTTCACACACCCACCCTCTAAATCTGGCATTTCCTTCCCTCTGATCTTGCCTTGTACTCTCCATCTCTGTTTCCATCCTCCTTTCCAGAGTTCCCTCAGTCCTCAACAGATCTGGCTACACTCTATTAACTTATATGCTTTTCTCTCCCCAGGGTTTCTTGTCTTGTATGTCTCTCTTCTCACATCCGAGAGAACAGGACCCTGTCTTCTCCTCCCTTGGGCTGCTTTCCCTCCACCTGGGCTGGGCTCACAGGGCGAGTCCAAAGAACGGACACTGAGAGGGGCTGAGAGGTTGAGATCCAATGGGAGAGGGAGGCCTCAGGGGATAGGACAGCAAACTAGGCTTCTGCATGTGAGCTTTTACATACAGGCTGTGTAATCCTTCTTCAGAAGATTTGCTATGACTGAGGGAGGGAAACAATCATCTCCCTCCTTGAGCTAAGGGTTAGACACTAATTAACTCCCTACTATTTAGAGAGACAATATTTGATTCCCTGATGTGGGACACATCATCTGGAGGTCCATCCCACAGACAGTATAGGAAGGTCTTTCCTTTTCTATTTAGGTGCTCTGTGTGTGTGCATGTGTGTATGTGTGTGTGTGTGTGTGTGTGTGTGTGTGTGTGTCTGGTTTTAGCATTTACCAACCCTACCTCTAAGGATATTCTTTCTAAAGTGTATCCTAAGTTTCTTTTGCTGAAATTAATCCCATCTTTCTAGAGAAGACAAATGCTAATGTCCAGGATCTGGTTCAGTGTGTTTCATAAAAGATGTATGTTCATCGGGGAGGGAGAGGGTAAAGGGTAGAACTTGGAGAAAAAATATAATTGCCCAACTCCTGGCTTTAAATGCATGGAGCCCTGGACATTATAAAATTTATTAAACTTCTATATGCTCATGGGGTGGGATGGAGCTGGTGGTTTTTGCTCCCTGGTCTTCTCTGCAGGACTTTTCTAGAAGGTTCCCTGTCTCCCCTCCCTCCTGCTGCTAAAGAGACTCCTAGGGCTCTAGCTATAACCAGGCTTCTGGCCTCTGAGACCCTCAAAGGTGGCTGGCAGGGAAGGGTGGGAGAGAGAGTAATTCCCCTTTAGGTTGCTTGAGTTAATGTTCTTAGGGTCTCCTATGGCCCTGAGACGAGCTGGGGAGCTAGTCTTTGTAGAGCCCCAGGAAAGCCTTGGGGAAATGGTAGAGTCCAGCTTGCCATTAAACTCTTAGGTCTTTACAAATTTGGCTGGTCGCTTTATCACTGTTTCCTTGAAACCTAGATTCAGGCATGTACACTGGATTCAAGGTCTCTAATCTCTGCCTCAGTTTCTCCTTTTGTGAGTTTTATATGTATATTTTGGGAGGCCCTTTAGTAAAAAGCTGCTTGAAGGCATTGATGGTGACACCTCAGAAGGTGGCTATATTGTTGACCCCAAATTAATGGACAGTCACTAGTATGTTATTTTGCTTATACGTTGGATGGTGCTTATTTAGCTCTCAATGCAGACATAGTCCCGATTCTTACCCTCTCCTCCCTCTTCCCCATGTGATTCCAAACCAATCTGTCCCCAGCACTTTCTCCAGAGCTTGTCAGCCCCTCTTGCCTGCTTGCCTCTGCTTCGCTTTCTTCTTGGCCTCCACTCCCTCATTCACGCTCTGTGCCAGGCTGCATTAACCATGAAACATTTAGCGATGCGCTTCAGGAATCTTTTGACTGTGGCATTTGCGGGGAGATGGTAGGGGAAGTAGTCTTCATATCCATATAGCGGTCTCTGGGATCACTGTTTGACACTGGGAAGGAGCCTGGGGCAGTGATGGCAGCAACTTCACCTTGTCAGCTTTCTGGGCACATCCACCACCTAGCAGCACCTGAGAGGGGACCAGCTCAGCATGGAGCCAGGTGAGATGGAAGAGGATCATAAAGCCAATGTATGTCCCCCTCCCTGACCTGGCTCTCTCCTCCTGTTCCATACCAGCCTCCTTCTCTCTCTTTGTCTTCTTCCCTCCCCACCGCCAACCCATAGCCCTCTCTTCTTCCTTCCTACTTTGCCTCCTTCACCTTCATCTCTTTCAGGCAGATCTGTCTGTCTGTCTATCTGTCTGTGTCTCTGACTCCAAACAGTTTTTGATCTGAGATATTCCAGGACTGAGTCTGCCATCAACTCTTCCTTCTGACTGTCTCCCTCCCTGCTTCCCTCCCCCAGACTCAGATCCATGTTCCCTCTCTTATCCTCCCTTCCATCTCTCTTCCTTGCTTCTCTTATCTCTGTGTCTTTCAGACTCTTCCCCTGTGTCTGGCTCACACCTTTGCCTCCTCTCCTCTCCCCCCTTCCCATACCTTCAGGTTCAGATACTTCATGTAAAATCACCTGAGTGGGCTCCAACTGCCAGGCCCCCATTCTGTTCCTTTCTCCAGGAGAGACTTATGCCCCCAACTCTGAACCCTCTGCATTCATCCCCCACCCCACCCCTACCCCCAGCCTTGGGACAGTTCTGTCCCTTTCTTTGTTATTTTAGTTTAAAATTTATTGTAATGGGTCAAAGCAAAAGAAGGCAGTGAAGGATGGGAACATGCAAGGGATACAGGAAGGCAATGACATTGTGGGGCCACAGCTTCTGTCCCAGGGGAGGGAGATGAGAACAGTCCAGAGCTGCAATTGGGCTGGGAGAGGGATGGGGACAAGGTGGCTGCATCCCCCCACTTCTAGGAAGAACCTGTAGTCCCTGAGTCCCCCCAGTTTAGCCTGTACACTGAAATTCCATGTCCTTTCCTGCCTCTCACCCTACTTGCTCCTTCTTTTTCTCCTCTTGACTTGTTTTACTGTAACAGATTTTCAAGTAGGAAAATGTCCAGGGCCTGACCCCAAACAATCCTACCATATGAAGGCAAAGCCTTTGCCTTACCTGCTTCTTTCACCTTCTCCAGTCTCACGTAGTCTGGTCTCTGGGACAGAATCTTTGATTTCCCTCCTTCCACTCCTCCAACCCCCCCAAAAAAGAAAAGCACCAACTTCCCAGGGAAAGGCAGTAGACAGTAGTGGGGGTGGAAGGAGGAGAGGAAGGACAATCAAGGAGAGACTCACACATCACTGGAGGCAGGGCAGGGGAGAGTACAAGGAGGAAAAGGGGTGAGGGTAGTAGCCACTCCTTTCCTCTGCCACCCCTGCCCACAATCCTGTGGGCTTCAACACAACTGAGGAGACAGGTGGGTCGGGTCAGGTCTGATAGGGAGGAGAGAGGAGAAGGAGAAACAAATCATTAAAACTTAGCGAGACCAAGTTAAGATGGTGGAATAGCATGAAGACCCTGAGCTTGTCTCATCCCTGAAACTCAGCTAGATCAGCACTGAACCATTTTTTGCACACTCAGGAAATTGATCTTAGGATTAATACAAAAATCTGCATAACTTGAGCCACAAAACTTGGCAGGTATGAAGTGTGGAGAGGTGAACTGGGGGAGAGAGAAGCCTGGGGGATTAGGGAGCTGTTTTTCTGGAGAGAGGACAGAGAAAGGAAAGAGTGCAGTGCATCAGGAGAGTGCAGAAAAGCCTTGCCAAGCATGTCATTTCACAGGTGTGCTTCTCCCAGATGTGCTTTCTCAAAGCAGTCCTAGTCACTGTCCACCAATGGCCTCTCCGCTGCCCCTCACCCACGTCTCCCCTTCCCTGCCAAATCTGCTCAATTGGCAACTCTCAGGTGCCTCAGGGCACCACAGTGGGCATCTCCATAGCACCTGAGGGGACCCCGCCAGCCTTGGCTCTCACTGTGGATGCCTTCCTGCCTCTGGAGGTTGTAGCCATCTGGAACTCCTTTGCGGAAAGGGTGCACATGTAGGGCCCCTTTCTCTTTGTCTTCTTCTCCCAGACAGATGCAATCCAGGCTTGGGCGACCATTGAGGTTGGGTCTACAAGGCCAAGGGTGCAGAGATAGCAGCCTGGGGTTGTGGGTATGGACACAAGTGGGGGCTTCAGAGCTGTTGTGTCCACTGTGGAGGCAGTGGTCAGGCTGGGGCACCACAGCAAAGGCAAGAGTGATGGTGGAAGACTCCTTGGCAGCATCGAGAAATGGCAACAAGTCCACCTGGAAGGGCTTGGCCACCAAAGGTGGTGCATGGATACAGATCCAGGCTGAGGACCCCTGGTAGCCTGTGGGAGGGAGGGAAAGAGGGTGCCTGGACCAGTTTTTTCATTACCTGCTGATTGTATGGAGGCCCTGGCATTCTCCACACCACCACCCACCCCTGCCACCTACTCTCTACCCAGCAGGTAGTGAATAGCACAGGGAGAATGGAAAAGATTGCCTTGGGAATAGATGCAAGGAAAGGGAGACTCTTCCCCTGCACCTTCCCTTCTTTCCCTCAAACAGATGCACATCTGGGAAAAATTTCAGCTTGAAGCAGGGGAAGACATCCTAGGACTGTTGGAATAGATGCAAATCAAACACACAGATGCCCCTCCCCTACTGTTCTGTCATGACAGCCATCCTTCCAGTTCCTGCCTATCTCCTTTGCCTCTAGGAATTCTGGCTCCATAGTCTTGGCTGGGCCTCTCATCCACTACCCAGCATAGTACCTGGAACAAAGGAGGTGCTCAGTTAGTGCCCTTGTCCCATACCTACTGAAGATGTGTTAGGGCAGGGTCAATGTAATTTGTAGGTTTTCCTCAGTTGGAGGTTCTTCCTTACAAACGGAACAATTCTTTCTGTTCCAATTTCAATGTGCTGTCTTAGTATAGATAGTAAATGCTCTGTCCCTTTAGGGACCTGCCACTGCCCTTCTCTCCCCTCCCTGAAACTACACCCAAGTCTTTAAGGAACCTACTTTAGGGTTTAGAGGACTCTCAGCACTATCAAGTAGCAGCAGTGGTGCCCTGTTTCCCTGAGGTACAAGGCTTCTTGGGTCTATCACTTGTGCATTCATCCCTCTGTCTCTAAGTACCTTCTTTGTCTCTGAGAGTCTTGCCTCTGTTTGAAGATTAATGTTCTGGGAATAAGGAGGAACCTTTCTTTGGTCATTGTTCAGGGTCTTAGAACCCTATGTTTTGAATGTCTAGAGCATGAAGCTCTGTACCCTGGGACTATATCTTTGTCCTTACTTCCTCTAACACAATGCTTAATGCATACTCAGTTAGAATGTGCTATAAACACTGAATGACTGTATCAGTAAATCCTTTGTGGTGAAGCTCAAGCCAGTTCCCTTTTAGTTTTATTTCTGGAATGATGGGAAACTAGGGTGAGTGGGTGGATATGGATGGCATGGATGGGAGTGTTTGAGGAACCTATGGATAGGAGTGTTTGACGAACATAATAGGAGATCCTGTGAGAGGTGGCTGGTGGAGGAGGGGTGCTTCTATCCTGTTTAAAGGACTGCTGAGTGGACTCTAACTGGATCTTGGACTGGCTTCCCAATTACCACAGGCTTGGCTCCAACTGGCTCTCCACAATCTCCTCCTGCAAACCACCACTTCCTCCATATACAGGACTCTGTGAAGGTTGTTTATTTCTAAATTCACATCTGGCTGTCACAGTCTGCAACAAAGTCCCGTTAAGCCCTCAGTCCACCTCCTCACCTGTGCAGGGCCCCACTAGTCTTCCATTGCCCACCTCCAGATTTCCTCCCAGATTCCAGTTAAGGAGTCTCCTTTACCCTTTCCCACCCTTCCCAGGCCTTGGCCTCTCCAAATCCTTACCTCCCCAAAGGCCCAGCCTCCTTAGAGCCCTGCCTCCACTGAGGCCCCACCTCCCCAGTGCCTGACATCTCCAGGGCCACGACTCCCCGACTCCCCGTGGGCACAGCTGCACTTAACTCCCAAGCCTGACTCTACTTGGCCAAGTTCTTACCTTTCCCTGGGTTTGGCTTGCACTTTCTCATCAGGTCTTTCTCCTCTGAGGTAGGAAAATTCCATTGGTAAGTGACTTTTTTGTGTTTATACAGTTGGCAAAAAAACTGAGACGGAGCCAGAGAGGAAGAAAGCTGACCTTGGAGTACTGCTGGCTGTCTATGCCCTGTGGGTTTGAGCAGAAAGTATTTCATGGCTGGACTGTGGACTGAGGGGGCAGACCAGAAGCCTTTCAAATTTGGGAAGGGCAAACAGGTTTGTTGGGGTCAGAGTGATTTGGAAGCCTACACTCTGTTCTCTTCCAGACCAAAAATGTTCTCAGCTCTGTTGAGGAAAATATGAGGGAAGGTTATTCTTTGGTGTTTCCTCTCCAGAGTCCTTCCCACTTCTTTGCCCTGCCCTCCTTCTTGGCCTTTCCTTTATGACCTGGTGCAGGGCTTGCTTTATCAGTTTTGTCTTTCCCACTGAGCCAAGCACATAGTATCCTTAGACATGTTCTTTAAATGAATGAAGATTCTTCCACCTGGCTCTGCTGCCTCCTTCATGTTTTGCCACACTTTCTCACAGGAGATTCTGAAAGTCTCTGTATCATATCTTTTTAGGGAAGGCATTGGAGTGGACTTTGTAGAATAGCAGGTCCAGTTTGATAAAGTGGTCTATCATCAAGAGGGAGTACTTCTTCCTCAATGCTTAAGGAGCTAAATATCTATTTTTTTTTTAATTGCTGAGCATATCTCACTGCCTCTCTTATCTAAGTCAGAAAGGTGGTAGGGATTGATTATAGGCCAGGGCAGGCTGTAGGAGACTAGATTATCAAGTTCCACTGGGGTGTGGCTGCCCAGTGATCTTTAAAACTGTATGAAGGCTCATCTGAGTTCCCAAGCATATTGTTATGAACCAGTGCTAAATAAACCTTGAAAACTGAAGGCTCTGTTTTTTTTTTCTTTTGGAATCTATGAATTTTATATTCATGATAGACATATTAATTAATAAGGATTGGAAGAGAAGTTGAAAATAGGTCTGACTTACTGGGTCTCCAAGAGGCAGTTTGTTCTTATCACAAAACCTATTTGCAACTCCTCAAGGCCCTTGGAGTCTTAAACTGTTCTCCACCCTCCCCCACTCCCCAATGTCATGTATACTGTGGGCAGTACTCCAACAACAGAATCCCAGACAACACTTATCTATGCATAAAGCCTGTTTTATGGATTAAATGTGGCAAATATTGATTCCTAGGTTGTCTTTCTTTTACCTTCTAGAATTTATTGGGCAACTTTTCTCCATTATCAATGGGTATATGGTAAGTGCTTCCAGAAGGCAGATTCATTTTAACCTTAGTTTAAGCAAAATCATGTGTAGAGGCAAATATCCTTCACCAAGTATATTGCAAATTGATGACTATTATTTTTGGATTATAGTTTTTGGTTTATCCTCTTCCTTTTTTATTTTCTTTTTTCATCACAGAAATCACAAAGCAGATTGGAGTTTAGAAAAAACTAGGGAAGAGGGATAAAGATTATCCCTTAAGGCTGGTGGCTGTCACTCTGTTGTACATTCATTATGTTTCCTGACCTGGGGTGAGGCAGATGGATCTTGGCAGAGAAGTCATACTGATCTATATTTGGATAAGAACTCAGGACTCTGAGATATAATACAACTTACATATGACCCAGATGATCTGGTGTCTTCCCTTCAACAAAACAAAACAACTTTCCAATGGAGCTGGTGGTAGTGTGGAGCAGATACCTAGGGTTATAAGAAGAACCAAGCACACTCTGGTGAGAGAGGACAGAGAGAAAGACAGCTGAGTCCTTACATGAAAGGAGAGGACACATTTAAAGATACGAAGAAAGATACCAGAGAGATAGTCGGCCTTTCCAAAGCCACCTTGTGTGCAGTATATTACTGAGGGTGAATATTGGGAGGAGGTACATGGAAGAAGGAGCCATAGGCTCTGACCACTCAAAACTGCTAGTCTGAAAGTGGAGTCAGAGTGTAGTGATGGATTGGACACTGCATGGATTTCTAGATTCTCTTCTTACAAGGAAAGCAAGGATTGGGGGGCAAAATATAGCTATTTAACAAAGCTTCTTGATAAAAATGAGTGTGTATCAGGGCTCATTGTAAACAATAGCCATCCTATGTTACAATTGTAGTTTGGAAAATAAGGTGGACAGGAATATGGATTTCCTTCTAATACTTTCTCCTGAGGACTTTTATTAGGTGTCAACAGGATTCAGGGTTGAGGAAAAGGAAGTAGAAAATCACAAGAAGTAGAGAAGAAATTGATTTTCACTGTTGACATCAATATATCATATCATTTTCTAATCCCTTATTGCACACCCTTCCTGGCTTTCCCCTGGTCTCCTTAGGATTCTTGTTTGGAAAATCTCATTCTGATTCTTCCTGGTATCTCATCTAGTTTCTGAAAACCTCTAGAAGCAGAGGATCAGTATTTTCTAATTTGTCAAGATGATCATCTTGTTTTGGTGGGATAGAGAAATGTTAAGAATTTCCAAAACTGTGGGGCACCTGGGTGTCTCAGTCAGTTAAGCATCCAACTCTTGGTTTCGACTCAGGTCCTGATCTCATGGTTTTGTGAGTTTGAGCCCTGCATTGGGCACTGCGCTAGCAGTGTGGAGCCTGCTCATTATTTTCTCTCTCCTGATGTCTCTCTCTGCCCCTCACCTGCTCGTGCTGTCTCTGTCTCTCTCAAAGAAAATAGATAAATAAAAAAAAAGAATTTCCAAAACTGGATTCTGCCTGAAACTAGCCTATATGAGTGAAAACATGAGTGATTAATGTTGCATTTAATGCAGTTATCCCACAGGAACTAAGAAAGGGTGTCTTGTTCACAACTACCCCAGAAAGATACCAGAGAATGTAGAGTCTATACAACCTGTAGAGAAGGTCTGGCTATCTGATTGTGTACCCAAATAATTATTCAATGATACTAGTGTTGTGTCTGCGTGTACCAGGGACCCCATGGGTATTGTGGGAATGAAGCAAAGATTATTTGGTCTACATCTAAATAGATTTTAGTCTACATTTGGGTGGAGAAATTTGGTCTACATACAATTGGTGTGGAGTGTCTTAGTCTGCATCAGGATGGGTTTTCACTGACTTGAAATTCATACTTTTCCTGACTGGGATGTCATGTGAGAAGTGTAGTGCTGGGAGTGTTAGGGTAGGTAGGTGAGTTAGAAGAGGTGGCTGAGTTTCCTCTTTATCTAATGAGCAGACCATTCGAAAGCTTCCATGCCTTCGAGCTCAAATCTTGGTTGCACCTATTAATATTTTACTTGGACTTCAGTTCTAGTGTCAGATCTCTGACATCGCCAAACTGGGCCATAGAGCGTGGGGTACTTCCTTGGCCGTGGCCAAGTAACTCTTTGTATCTCAGATATCAGCTGGGAAAGGAAAGTCAAGCTGAAAGCATCATGAGGCAAAAACTCTGTTCCTGGGCTCCACCTTACCGTCTACAACTCCTACCATATTCCTTAACTGGGTGTTGTCTAAGGGCAAAATTCTAGGCCAGTGAGTTATGCCACTGGACATTAGTGAGAGGACAGCAGGGGGCAAGGAGAGCATACTGGATAGATAAGATACCTATCTGTAGGTTGCCAAGAGAAGCTTCTGGAAGGAAGCTCATGTTGAACAGGGTTTGGAAAGAGTGTGTTCTGGACACAGAGGGACAGCCTGTGTGAAGGGCTGATGTTAATGCTAGCATGATGTGCATGCATGAAGAAAGAATTGTCCTGTTGAAGAAAGAGCCACAGAAAAGTTTAATTGGAGTAAGTGATAGAAGAACAGTGAAAAGAAAGATGTAGAAGTACGATCTTAGAAGTTTGGACTTAATAGAGAATAGAAAACTATACATCTGGAGAGAGAGAGAGAGAGAGAGAGAGAGTATGTGTCGTGTGTGTGTGTGTGTGTGTGTGTGTGTATGTCTTTTTAAGACATGAGGAAAGTGTCATTTTCCATAAAGAGGGTAGAGAGCACTCATACTTCAGTAATCTGGTGCAATGCAGTGGTCAGTAAGAAGGTGATTTGGGGCTTTATTCTGCTTCAAGGGCAATACTTTATGATGGCTGCTGGGTGAATGTGAGTGAGAGCTGAGAGAATCTCGTTATTCAAGTTACCAATATGGACAAGGAGGGTGGACCAGGGAGTATGGCAGGAGGCTGGCCCTGGATGTACACTATTTGCAAACCATAAAAACCTACTAGATCGAGGTCTAGTGTGAACAAGGTGCTAAGTGCACCTTGTGACTTCATGTCAACTGAATTGAATTGAGGGCTAAGTTTGTGATCCCCAAATATCTGAAACCAATGAGTTCAGCTGGAATTTCTCACTTCCAATTTTTTATGGAATTTCCCTGAATAAAAAAGTCAGGATCCTTAGATGCTTTGTCAATCCTCTTGTTTCTAGACATATTTGGGGTTTTCTTCCTTCTTAAACTAAAATAGAAAGGCAATCCTTTATCTTCTGTGTTGATCTTCCTATACTAACAGCATGTTCAGAATGTCTACTACTCTTTATTTCAAGTCCATATTCATTTATAAGTTTAAAAAAATAATGAGGAGATCCAAAAATAGACAGAGGTGTGTAGTAATGCCTGATACGCAGTGGTCTTTGTTCTTATTTCCATGGATGATTAATAAATACTAACAATATTCTAGGTGCCATGAGCTCTGAGCTGCTCACAGACATGGGTAACAATGGGGAACACTCATGCCCATATATAATATATATATTATATCATATATAATATATATATATTTTATAATATATATATTATATAATATATATTATAATATATATAATATATAATTATATATATACATATATATGTGTATATATATATACATATATATGTGTATATATATATATATGTGTGTGTATATATATATATATATATATATATATATAATACTAGGGCAGTCTCTAGTTTTCAACCACAATCAAGCCGGAATGATCACTCTGACATAGCTGAAGTCCTTTTATCAGCATCTCTCTGCCATTTTAGCTCTGGAAAGGATTAATCACATTTTGGATTGACTAGTGAGCTGACATTTTTATGGTACTGGTTCTTCTGGGGTTTACCATTCTCTGGTGAACATTCTCAATCTGCTCATGATTGGCAGCCAAGTCTGGGGAGCAAATGGCCAAGTGAACAGGAAGCTTAAAAAGATGTTTTGTTAAACCATCCTGCTTAAACTGGCACCATCTGCCTTCCTACCCTCATCTGTTCCAGTCGGGGCTGTCGTCATTTGTGGCAGATGTTCTGTGGCGGTGTGTACCAGCAGCATTTGGAAACCTAGAGTGAGACTGAGATTTGGGAAGCCCAAACTGGAGATTTTTATGTTGTCAGGGAAATTGCAACCATCTTCCTGCCTTTAGGCTACCATTTTAGAAAATGTCTGCTCTCCATCCCCATCTTCCTTTACACAATGAGAATCAAGGTTTCATTTTCTTCTTTAGCAGACTCTACCTGCACCAAAGATAGTTCTTTTTCTCAAGAATTAGGTAGTGACTGGGGTGCCTGGGTGGTTCAGTGGGTTAAGCATCTGAGTCTTGTTTTGGCTCTAATCATGATCTCATGGTTTGTGAGTTCAAGTCCTGCATTGGACTCTGTACCAACCTTGAGTAGCCTTCTTGGGACTGTCTCGCTCTCTTCTTCTCTCTCTTTCTCTCAAAATAAATTAATAAACTTAAAAAAATAAAAAAAGAATGAGGTAGTGACTAGAAAATATTTGGAATGGAATGATGAAAGGAGTCTCAGAAGGGGACTTTTATATTTGGCATCTAGAAATCTACTATCCTATATTTCTACTAAAAGCCAAGCAAAAGGAGATGGGCTAATGTTGTGAGCAGAAATTATAATTATCTGTAAAATCATATCTGGGAACTATTGAAATAGCTATGGTGATGCTTTGGAATCTTTCTTGGCAGCTAAAAAGATAGTCTGGAGACATTTTGGCCCTATATTAGGTTTGGATTTTAGCAAGACCTGGCCACATATCACCTTCAGATTTAATGATCTCAGTACCTCCATTTCTGGCCCATCAGTATATATTCGGGAGGAAAGGGAAGACATTAGCAGAAGGTGACCTTGGCATAAATAAAAGAACCGGCTCAAATACTGCTTAGATAGCTATGCTGTACAGTCTTCACTCTTTGTGGAGGTAGGATGCTGCAGTAGAAAGAACATGGTTTCTGAAATAACAAAAACCCAATTTTAAATTCCTGCTTTTCTTTGTACTGACTAAATGAGCTTGGGACAGTTGTCTAACATCTCAGTCAGTAAAGTGGAATAATAATACTTTTTTATTGGACTGTTATGGGGGTTAAATGAAATAACATGTACATTAATTTTAGCTTAACAAATCTCGTTCTCCTTCACCACACTCTTTATGTATCCCTAGGTCTTGCATATACCTCGTACCCCTATTTGCCAGATACAATTTTTTCTCTGCCTTCAGCTTCTGCACATGTTCCCAAATTCCTCTATGGTTGAATTCTATGGCCTTGGTTTACTAGTGATCCCACAAAATGATAATAAGATTATGGAATTTTTATAACCGTATTAACATGAGCCAAGGTTGTGTTTCTTTTCAGGTATTTTTGCTTGTTGACAATTTTGGTGTCAATCAAAGATAAATTAATTTTACCTGCACCCACTCTTCTAATCTAAAGTTCCTGATCTGGTACTAGGTCATTCTCGGTGGGGTTTTGTTCCAGCCAAAAGTGACGGCAAGCTTGTTTATAAAGGGCATTCAGGGAAGGAGAATCCATAACATTTATTAGTGGAACATTCTACTTTTCCTCCTACATGTTTTAGTTGGAAAAATATACAACCTACAGAAAATTGCAAGGATAGTACAATTAACACTCTTTTAGCTTTCATCAAGATTGAGCAATTGTTAGTTAATATTGTCCCACATTTGCTTGCTCTGTCCAATGTATGTGTGTGTGTATGAAATATGATCCATATTCAACATTTACTAATTGTCCAAATTTTTATACTAAAATGTTCTCCCTGATCCAAATGCAGTCCAGTGATCTACACTGCATTTCATTGTCATGTCTCTTTATTCTCCTTTAATCTGCAACAGTTCCTCAGATTGTCATTCCTGACATTGACAGTTTTAAACAGCACAGGTCATTTGTTTTCTAGAAAGTCAACTTCCTGTAGAAAGTTGTTTTGTAGACTGATTTTTTTAATATTTTTTATTTATTGACAGAGAGAGAGAGAGAGAGAGAGAGAGAGGATGAGTGGGGGAGGGGCAGAGAGAGGGGGGAGATAGAATCCCAAGCAGGCTCCCTGCTACAAGCAGCAGAGCCTGACATAGGGCTCAATGTCACAAACCATGAGGCAATGACCTGAGTCAAAATCAAAAGTGGGATGCTTAACTAACTGAGGCAACCCAGGTGCCCCTATAGACTGATCACTTTTATCATTAGATTCGGGTTACAAATTTTGGGCAGGAATATGACATAAGAACATTGTGAAAGACAATGAGTGCCATGTAAGAAGGGAACATGTCTCTTTCCTCACCATTGTTTTTTGTAGCACCAAGCACTAGGACTGGCTTTTAGAAGGTGTTTGGAGCAGTGTCTGGGTCACTCAGTCAGGTAAGCATCAACTCTTGGTTTTGACTCAGGTCATGAACTCATGGTTTGTGAGTTTGAGCCCTGCCTCAGGCTCTGTGCTAACAGCATGGAGCCTGCTTGGGATCCACTCTGCCCTCCCCACTCACTCTCATGAGCTTGCTCTTGTGTTCTCTCTCTCTCTCTCTCTCTCTCTCTCTCTCTCTCCCTCTCTCTCAAAACTCTTAAAAAATAGAAGGTGCTTAATATTTATTGAATGAGTGAATATTTAAGACTTTCACTGTCACTTTGCTACTTGAGGAGAGGAGGAAGAGCAGCCTTCTCCTATATCCTAGTTCCATTTTAATTATACATGTTTGAAGGCTTAAAGGTAACCCAGGAAACAAAAGGACAGTATAGTATAATTCCACTTATATGAGGTACCTGGCCTAGTCAAGTTTATAGAGACAAAAAGTAGAATGGTGGTGTGCAGGGTCTGCTCAGAGGGGATAATGGGGAGTTACTGTTAAATGGGTGCAGAGTTTGACCTGAGGAAGTTGAACAAGTTCTAGACCTGATGGTGATGATGGTTGCACAACAGTGTGAAGGTGAAGCTGTCTTGGATCCCCATTTTATAATCACAACACCCCCTCTGAATACATCCTAACATTTTCTTGCTTCCCTTTTCTCTATAGCACTGATTACAAATCCAACACAATCTATATTTGAATTACTTATTTGTTTATTGTTTGCTTCCTACTGCAAGATATATGCAACATGATTGGAGGGATATTTGTGTTTTCCTTCGCTTTATGTGCATTGCTCAATAAATGGGATCAGTATATTTGTTGAATGAATAAAAGAAGGACTATGATTGAACACAAACTTCTAGAGAAGGCACAAACAGAGAGAGAAAATGGGAAGATTCCATTTTTCATTCGGATTTGTTAACTAATTTCTTCTACCTTTGGATATGAGACTCAGACCCAGTGTCATAGTAGTTTTGTCCTGTTTACCTTTTCATATGTATTCTTACCTGTTTCCACTGTGGAAGTGTTGGTGTACACATGCACCACACTCACTATTATTTAAAACTCCCACTCTGAACTCAGAGCTTCTACACTTGTATTCCTGACTGCCCCCTACTTCATTCCAGGTCTGCTGAGTTAGAAGTTTGGAAACTCTGGGGAAGCTCAACTATCCAAAAACTTTATACTTGTTGGGGTGCCACTGGCTTGATTGGCTCCAGAGTTTTCATTGTCTTGATATTGAAGAAGGCCGAGAGAATTTATATACTTTGGGAACAGGAAGGAGCTGTGCTAGGATACAGAGGGATTGATATAATCCCTGGAGATGCTTCATTTAAATTCCATTTCTCTGAAACTCTGAGAACTTGAAAATAATTATTTAACAGCCTCATTAGCTTTCCTCCGAGGCAGGGTTAGGAGACCAGAATGGTTAGGAGGCCAGTGACTACAGAAAAATGAGTGGGAAGAGAGAGAAACAAAGGCTGAGAGGTAGCTGGGTCAGTGATAAATACTGTGGTACTTTGTAGGCCATTGTAAATGCAGACTTTGGCTCAAATCCTGAATAAAAAGGAAACCAGTGGAATGTTTTGAGCAAATGATCTGACATTCTTAATAGATATATGTATATCCTTGACAAATATACTCATTTTGGCAGGTTTTAAAATGAACATAAATGGCATTGTGCTATACACTTCATCATTCTTTTACTTTTCCCACTTAACATTGTTTCTTAGATCTACCCATGTTTCTTCCTGTAAATCTACTTTATTATTCTGAGTGCTGTGCAGTATTTAATTGTGCATATATGACACATTTTAATTCTATATCCCTCTAGTAACAGACTCTGGCATAGCTTCCAACTTCCTGCTACCACAAATAGTCCTGTGATGAATATGCTCATAAGGACCTCCTTATGAATTCAGGAGTTTCCTTGGAGTGTTCACCTTGTAGAGGGATTGTGGGGTGAGAGGGTGTGTGCATTCTTAATTCCACTAAGACTGTGCTTCAGAATGGTGACCCCAGTTACACTCCTACCAGGAGTGTGTGATAGTTTGTATCTTCTCATCCAATTCTCACATTGGTTCAGTAAGAGAAGTCAAGTAAGTTTCCTTGTAGATGCAGAAACTGAGGCTTAGAGAGATTAAGCAAATTACCCTAGTTTATGTAGTCAAGCGGAAGAACCAGGGCTCAAATCCAAAATTTCTGACATAATGTTTATTGCTCACACCACTGTAGTACCCATCACTACCTCTTCCAGAAATAAGATGAGACATCTGCAGGTAAAATACTATTGTCATTGTTGTTGTTGTTGTTGTTGTTGTATTTGAGCCTTGCATTTTCAATGTGTGGTCTAACTCAGTAACCCTAGGCCCCACAAGTATTTAGCACCAAGGAATAAGGCTAGAGAAATAATCACGGGTCAGATGATGAAGGGAAGGAAGGACTAGGAAGGAAGGGCAGTGGGGCATCAGTGAAGGGTCTGAAGCCTGGCGTTGGTGGGGGCAGGGGGTGGGTACATCAATTACATTCATAGAGCAGAAATATTCCATGAGTTAAGAAGTTACTCTTCTTATCTATCTTGCATGCTGGTTAGTAAATCATAACATTGGAACTGGTGGGTGGCAAATAAGGAGTCTAGATGGATTTGTAAACAGAAGGTCTGAACTGTAACCCAAGGGTTCCTTTTGACCATCTACAGAGAAGACTTTTCAATTTTAACTTGACCTTTCTCTCTCTAGAAGCCTCTGACATTTCTTAAAATTCTTTCAAAACTAAAGCCTGAATATGGAGGAGAGCGTGGGCTATGTGACTTTTTTCCCTCTATTCTCCAGAGCCTTTTTCAGGGCATTGTTGTCAATTGTTCATCCAAAGCTTTGTTTTCCTTGTGGAGCTGATCATTTGAACAGCAGCAAGGGAGTAGGGGAAAAGAAGAACCACATGCAGGTATATTTGTTATATTCAGACCATGGTATGAATGAGTTAAAAATAACTCTTTGTGAAAAATTAGTATGGAGTTCCAAGTGAGTATTTTAATACAAGCTCATAAAGCAGGGCAGCTTGCTGCTCTCCCAGTCTCCAGGCTGCTGGAAGCTGACATCACAGATGGTGCAGGGTGTTTATTGAGCACAGGGTAGCCAGTGAGGAGACTGTCTGCAGAAGTGAGCTCATCTTCTCTCCTAGAAGTCAGAGAGGAGGAGACGGAAGGAATTGTTTTGATTGTGAGCTACTTCTTTCCTCTCTACACATCACACTTTCACAATTGTAGACATACAACCGTAGTGAACTTTTGCCTGCTTGCTATGGGTAAAGTTTATTTAAGGTCAGAATGCATGCATACACACACACACACACACACACACACACACACAAAGGCTGTTCTGGCTCTTCTCCCTTCTTAGTAATGGACCTTTGGTTGAATGCTGCACCTATTTCTCCAGTGTTTTCTTATCAGACAGCCTGTTCTTCTTCTTCTTGCAGGTAGTTATAAAGGTGTTGCCTCTTTCTCCCTCTTCCTCCCTGTTTGCAGTGTCCTGTGGGCCTCGGTGTATAAAGGGAAGGGTTGCACTGTACTTTCTTTGCCATCAGTACAACTAAACAGTTGATGCAGAATGAGGACAAAGGGAACCAAAGTGACATCCAAACTTGCTAGCTGATTTCGGGGCTAAGAGTTTAAAGACCAGGAGACCAAATTTGTATTTTAAATTCAGATGACATTTTTAAAAATGGTTCTGTAATTGCAACAAGGTTCACTAGTCTATAATTAATGTGTCATAACTCAAACTCAAGCACCATGCAAACATCCCACGTGTGGATTATTGCACATTATATGCATGCCTTCTTGTGTCTTACAGCTTAATTAGTACATGAAGCTACATCAGTTAGGGGAACCCAAATGGGAATATATCATGTGGTGTGTAAAAAGGGAGAATGTTGGGAGGTATTCAACCCTTTTTTCTGGAGGAGAAAGCAGGGTTGATTTTTCTATGATGTCTTTTGTGTCAGTTTCTGTGATATTTGTGCTGCAACAAGTGACATGGGATTTCTGAGCTTCGGTCGGTTGGTTGAACACCTTTGTTCAGTAAATATTTATTGTTTTTCTAGGCTTTAAGGAGGGATAGCACATAGAAGAAAAAATATGAAGCAATAGCTGTGAAGCCTGAGCAATGGAACCTGGCAGCCCCAACCCAACTCAGTTTAACTCAGCCTCACCAAACCTGATTCCAGACTCATGGCACCTGAACTTGCTACAGCTCTCTGATCCCAGAATCCTCTTCAATTCCAGCTAGAATGCTGTGTCTGGCACTTCGCAGATTTGGTCAAAAGCTGGTACGCAGACATATGCTGGAGGAATATGCGGCCGATATGGGCCCTGACAGAAGACTGACCACCCTAGATTTAGTGGCTCTGGGTATGAGCTGCACAGTGGGTGTAGGTATATATACCCTGGCTGGTGAGGTGGCTAGAGATAAAGCAGGACCATCCATCGTGATCTGCTTGTTGGTGGCCGGCCTATCTTCTGTGTTGTCTGGGCTGTGCTATGCAGAGTTTGGTGTCCAGGTTTCCTATTCTGGCTCTTCATATCTCTACAGCTATGTCACTCTAGGTGAACTCTGGGCTTTCATCACTGGCTGGAACCTCATCATCTTCTTTGTTGCTCATACAGCCACTGTGGCCCGGGCTTGGACCTTAGCTTTCGACAATCTGCTTGGGAACCAGATATCTCAGACCCTGCATGAGACAATCTCACCAAATGTTCCCCAAGTCCTTGGAGAAATTCTAGGATTCATTGTTGTGGGCCTTGTGTTGTTGCTCATGGAATTGTTGATTCTGAGGAGTAGTTGGATTTTCCTGGTTTCCAAAGTGGTCATATTGGTGAAACTTTTGACCCTCACTTTTGTCATCATTGCTGGCTTCATTAAGGGGGACCTGCACAACTGGAAGCTCACAGAAGAGGACTACGTAAAGGCTGGACTCAATGACACCTCAAGCTTAGGCCCTCTGGGCTATGGAGGATTTGTGCCTTTTGGCTTCAAGGGGATTCTCCGTGGAGCAGCTACCTGTTTCTATGCATTTATAGGTTTCACTATTATTGTTACCAGAGTCGAAGAAGCCCGAAATCCCCAGTATTCTGTCCCCATGGGCATTGTTATTTCACTGTTCATCTGCTTTTTGATGTATTTTGGTGTCTCTTCAGCACTTACACTTATGGTGCCTTACTACCAGCTCCAACCTGGGAGCACCTTGCCTGAGGCATTTCTCCATGTTGGCTGGGCCCATGCCTGCTATGTTGTAACTTTTGGATTCCTCTGTAGTCTTTCCATCAGCATCTTTGGCTTTATGTTCCCCATACGTAATCTGATATACATGATGACACAGGATGGGCTCCTGTTCCCTGTCCTTGCCAGGATCCAAACTGGCACAGACACCCCCATCGTGGCCACTGTGATCTTGAGCATTATTGCAGCCATCATGGCCTTCTTCTTTAGACTCACTGATCTTGTGGACCTCATGTCAGTTGGGGCCCTGCTAGCTTACTCTTTGCTGGCTACTTGTGTTCTCATCATCAGGTATCAGCCTCAGAGGAGGACTGGAGGAAATGAAGCAGAGGTGCAGGAGGAGAATGGACCTGCAGCAGAGAAGCTGACTCTACAGGGACTACTTTTTCCAGGCAGCTCCACCCCCACTCCACTCTCTGGCCAGGTTGTCTATGTTTGCTCCTCACTGCTTGTTCTGCTGCTCACTCTTCTTTGCCTGGTGCTGGCCCAGTGGCCAGTCCTGCTTTCTGGAGACCCAGTGTGGATTTCAGTGGTTGTGGTGCTCCTGGTGCTCATCATTGGGATCACTGGGGTCATCTGGAGACAGCCACAGAGCTCCAGTCACCTTCACTTTAAGGTCCCTGCTCTGCCTCTCCTCCCACTACTGACCATCTTTATGAATGTTTGCCTTATGATGCAGATGACAGCTGACACCTGGGCTATACTTGGTGTCTGGATGCTGATTGGGTTTGCTATCTACTTCAGCTATGGGATCCAGCACAGCCTGGTCAATTAATCCCACTTCAATTAAGGTCAGAAGTGTACACCTTGAACTCATTAGTGCCAGTACAGGTTTGGCTTGGCATCATCACATGTGAGTGCAGTCAGGTCCCCCTGCATAATATGGAGAGTACTCTTGAGCACATGGAAAGCTGGGCCTCCATGGAATGGTGGTAGGGGAAAGAGCTCTGTGTGTATTGTGTAGTGAAGAATGTGTCTTCTCCTCCTATTTTTTTCTTTTTTTTTACTTGTGTACTTTTCAATTGTGTCTGTACTGCATACTGATTTTAAACAAGTTATTATTAAAAGAAACTAGAAAAAAATGTTTTTGTTTTCTTTGGGTAAATATCCAATATCAGAAATACTGGATCATATGGTAGTTCTACATTTAATTTTCTGAGGAATTTCCATACTGATTTCCATAATGACAGCAACAATTTACATTCCCACCAACAGTACATGAGGGTTCCTTTTTCTCCACATCCACACTAACACATGTTATTTCTTGTTTATTTTTATTTTAGCCATTCTGACAGGTGTAAAGTGATATCTCATTGTAGTTCTAATTTATACTCCCTGATGATTTGTGATGCTGAGCATTTTCATGTGTCTGTCATCTAGTATCTCTTCTTTGGAAAATATTTATTTAGGTTCTCTGTCTACTTTTTAATGGATTATTTGGCCTTTTGGTTTTGAGTTGTGTAAGTTATTTATATATTTTAGATATTAACCCCTTATTAGATATATCATGTGTCCTGTGGCTAATTTGGTTTTGGATAAAAGAAGAAACCCAAGGAAAAAAAGTGAAAGGGACTGAGCTGGGAATCAGTGCTGTCTCTTTAACTCACTAAAGTCACAGTGAAGGGGGTGGAGAAAGGCAAGGAATAGTCCTTTGCTTAGTGGTGCTCAAACTTCAGTGGGTGTCACCTCATCTGGAGGGCTTGTGGAAACGCAGATTGCTGGGCCCAGCCTCCAGCTTTTGGAATTCAGTAGGTCTAGGTGGGACCCAGAACTTGTACTTCTAAGGAGTTCCCAGGTGTTGTTGATACTGCTGGTCCAGGGACCATGCACAGAAAACCAAAGCTCCAGCTGAAGCCCCTCCACATATAAAGATGAAGTGAGAGAAACCAAGGTACCCTTTGAACACTTACCTTCATTTAATGAAATAATCAGATTAAAATACCATCACTAATCCTTTCACAATGGAGAAATCATAGTGAATAATTGCATAATGTTTATGTTATCAAATCACCACCACAATGTACATGTTAAATACCTAACAATTTTATATATCAGTTATAAATCAATAAAGCTGAAATTAAAAAAAAAAAAAGAAATACCACAGGTATCTGTGTATCTTTGTTTTCTGTATATTGTTCCTGATTTTAGATGACAGGTAAGGAGTGTTTCTTGTTCACACCCCCAGAGCATCCAGCTGGGACCAGGCACATAAGCAGCATTAATAAATTCATGTTAAATTGAATCGAGTCTTACACATTTCCTTGGTACAGAAAATTCTCCTTCCTTTCAGGCTAGCACTGTGCTACTCCTTTATCTTCAGAAAGACTTCCTTAACAAAGTATTTCTCTCCATGCTGAACTTTAAAACAGTATCTAGAACTGTACCCAGGCATGTCTAGTTTTGCCTTTGTGTGACTATGTCTGTGTTCTCATGACTGTCCTGTCTGTTCCATCAGAGTAGAATCTTGCTCAGGGCAAGGAGTAGGTTTTTCCCTTCCTGTAGACCCAATAGTGAAGAACAAGATTGTTGATTCAAAGAGGAACAGAGAAAATACAGCCCTGGGGCAGGAGAATGCTTGACATAACTCTGCCCTTTCCTGCTCCATTCATTCCCATGGGATGTGCGGAGGGGATGTAAAACTAATAGAAGTCTCAGCCAGTTCTACCTGACTCCAAGGAATCCCTGAAGATGAGACTGGTTCTGCCATGGGCACAAAAGGCATCTTTCTTGAAGTAGTTTTACCCTTGGCATAGAAGGGCCAGTGGCTTTCTATTGTATTTATGTATGGGGCCTGCTCTGGTCAGGAGGGATAGAAAGCTACTTTCTTGCTTTCTCACCTTCCCAACAGGGAGTAGATGACTGCCTGCTAGAGGCAGGATTTCTCACCTTCCCAACAGGGAGTAGATGACTGCCTGCTAGAGGCAGGATTACTCATATACTTACTACATGCTTTAGATCTTTTTTTGAGAGACTAGTGCAAAAATCTCATGAGAGAATCTAAGATGCTTTGGGGAGAGAGATTGTACACCCCAAACTGGGGAGAAGAACAAACTGAAATATGAGGCATTAGTGATTAGATAGGTAGTGAGGCATCATTACTTTGGAAGGGAAAGTACAAGTAGAAACTGAAAAAGATGTATTGGTCAAGAGGATGCACATGGAGGAATTTGGGAAACAGGGATAAGTAAGTTATAAAAGAAATGGGACAGTATTCTGAGCTACACGGACCTTTAAGACATGAAAGAATAAGACTCTTGTGAGGGATGTGTGTTTCCACACTTGAGGGGAATTTATGAGCCAGGTTTACACTGTGTATTGTGTCATGGAGTGAGATTAATCAGGAAGGGATCAGGCATGATTCTCATTGCCATCTGGAGGACAAAAGACAGATGGAAGTGGATAAACTCTTTGTGGAAGATAGTTGTAGCAACTGCTACAGTCATGTAGATCCTGGTCTTCAAAATATGGTCCATGGACGAATAATGTGTGTGTCACCTGGGAGCTTGTTATAAATGCAGAATCTCAGGCCCAACCCAGACCTGCTGAATCAGAATCTGCATTTTTAACAGGCTCCCAGATGATGTCTATGCTCTTTCAGGTTTGAGAAGCACTGGCCTTAGATGATTGATGACAGATGTCTGGTCTCAGATGAGCACTATGGAAGGTCTGAAAACTTTGGAATTGGGAGCACAAGAGGAGGGACCTAGACTGAGAAAATTGAATTTTGGGAAGAAGGAAAAGTGTGGGCCTTGGCTGCCTTCCTGTCCCCAGGCCTTCCACACTAATCATTGTGCCAGGGTTTGGCACTCTGCCCACTTTGAGAAAATGCCTGCTGTGCCCATGCTGGAGTCTGCCTGGCCCTCAGGGCTCCTCTGGGGCAAGAATTGGTGGGTCAGGACCGCTGCCAATTCTGTTTCCCCTACTTCATATGATGGCCTGAAAAGGACTGGGAAGATCATAGTAGTCATGATCCTCCTGAGGGTTGTACTGTGCCTTCATCAAATGAGTGATAACTTAATGACTATAATTGAGGAGGCCATGGAGGTTGGAGGATTGAAATAGGAGTTAACTATCCTGGTAATTAGTGTACTTCTATTAAAACTTTAAGAGAGTACCAATGAATGACTCCATGAGGGGTTATGCTCTGGTAGGGACTAAATTAAAGATTTTAAGGGATCTTTTGATGATTTGTAACCAGTTAATAACAAACTATATGAGAACTATAATTAAGAGACCCAGACCAATAGGCAATGCAACAATGTTCCCAGGTGTGCATTTCAGAATTGTCTTAAGCTTTTGAGAGTTTGTGTACCCCATTCCCAATCAGAATCAGTTATAAAGAGAGGCCAATATTTTAAGGAAAACAGATTGACATTGGACATAAGGAAGAATTTCTGAGGTTACAGGGTGACCAGGGAAGATGGGAGGGAGTAGGCTCTCTGGCCATGCACATGGCTGTCTCACTTGGGTTTGGGATGTCTCAGATGATCTCCTTCCCAGAAATAGGGAAGTGTACAAAATGAATTCTCAAAATCTTTTTTATCCCAAGAATTCTCCGGTCAACTTTTTTTTTAATTTTATGTTTTATTTATTTTTGAGATCAAGAGAGACAGAGCATGAGCAGGGCAGGGGCAGAGAGAGAGGGGAAGACACAGAATCTGAAATAGTCTGCAGGCTCTGAGGTGTCAGCACAGAGCCTGACATGGGGCTCAAACACACAGACTGTGAGATCATGACCTGAGCCGAAGTTGGACGCTCAACCGACTGAGCCACTCAGGTGTCCCTCCAGTCAACTTCTTAAATGAAAGACTGGTGTAACTGTGTAGTTTATGTAAGGTGGTATAGCATGGGAATAATAAAAGAAAAAAAAGCAATCTTATTAGAGCATTGAAATCTGCTAAAAATTGTAAAACAGAGCTTGGATTTTGGATAATAAGTTACATGTTATGGCTCAAATAAAAGTATTAGGTTTTCATATGCTCCTCTCCATGTGTTTATCTTGTCTCATTGATGAGATTTAAAAACCTCACAGGGAAAAGAAAATCTCTTTTATGTATTACTTCTTTACATATCCAATACCCACAACGTGATGATGAAAATATGGCTATCATTTCCTGACTACTATGCCCTATACTTTGTTCCAAACACTTTACACAATCACCTATTTAATACAAAAGTTAAATGAGTTGAGTCCCATTATGCTCATTTTTTTTTAAAGTTTAAAGTAACACTGAGAGAAATGCAAAGTGCAATGAAGCAATTTCTGGAAAGTGAATAGTGTAGCTAGGATTTACACCAAGTTGGAGGAAACCTCATACCACTAGTCCCTGACCTATACTCTGCACTGAGTAGCAGCTCAAAAAGAGATATGTGATCACTGAAACTTGATGGCATAGAGATAATTGAAAGACAGTGGATAGTTCCAAACAGTGAATGATGAAAAAACAATTTCTATTTGCTTTGTGGCCTGTAGTTAGAGAGACACTTCATGTCACATGCAAGCTTATAGTCACACATTCTCTCATTCACCTTTACTGGGCCCCATCCTGTAATCAGGAGTTGGAAAAGGGGAGAGGCTGGGTGTATTATACTCATAAAGCACCACATTGAAAGTCGTGTGTGCTGCTTATATGGACATATGATATTGAATTTGAGTGGAAATATTCACCAAGGACTGGGATAGGTCTATAAACATGACCATATTTGTTAGAATATTTGGGTATGATATGTGCATGTGTATGTTCGTGCATGCAAGCACGTGTGTGTGTTTGTGTGTACACAAATGCTGAAGGACTTCATCCAGCTATAAGGAACTAGCTGCCTTCTTTCCCTGGCCCTGCTTTGTGTGTTTGTACCTAACCCGATATTTACTTTTCATCCCCTTTCAAGAGAACCTCAATGAGTTTTCATTCTGGGAAGTTTATGGCAAAGATGGTGGGATGCTTTGGAGCCCCTATAAATCTATAATCAGCAGTTGTTTGACAGAAGAGAAAAGAAAAAAGAAAAAAGAAAAAGAGAAACAGCCTCCACAATGCAATCCCCTCCTGTCTTCTACTTTCTAGCCTAATACACAGCTGCCCTTGTATGTACACCACTCACGTAACCAGCTCCTGTCTCCTAGAACCCCTCATGGAAAGTACTAAGAGAAGACATTTTATTTACTTCTTTGGTACCAAGTGGGACTTTCCATTTGAGCCATCCCAGAAAGAGCAGAATTAAAAATTATACTAATTAAGGATTCTAGAGTTGAGATTGTGAGAAACTGGTTATTTGTGGAACTAACTTCATAGAAAGCAATGAGCTTTGACAAAAGCAAAGTTGATAAGAGAAGTTGAGTGTCTCTGTTTACTTCTTTAGAAAACCTGCAGCAAAGCTCCTGGAAGCAGGATGATCTGCACGTGGTGTGAAGGCAGAGGCAGCACAGGAACCCCCTCTCCCAAGTGGGTGGGAAAGATGTTGGTCCTTGTCTAACGGAGTCAAAGAATGCATCTCGTGGTTGAAAAAGAGTGAGTAAAGTGATAGAGTTTATTGAGGGAAAGTATAAAGTTCTCAAGAGTGAGAAGGGTCCCGACTGGGTAGCCGCCAAGGATTTCTGTCTCTGACTTTTTATTGGGACATTATCAGAAAGTTTGTGAGACTCCCCACATGGCACCTAGCCCAGGAAGGTCTGGAATACGTTTATCCTTTTTGTTTTTTGTTTTTGTTTTTGTTTTTGTTTTTTCCAAATCCCATGGCTTCTTCAGCTTCCCACTTGCAGCTGCAGACTGCCTCCCTGAGGATCCCTTATCTCTCCCTGCCTAATGTTAACCCTTTCCCCACTCATTCCTCCCTCTGGAATAGGGCCCCTGACTGCTGTCAGGGAACAGGGACGATGACCACTCTGGCTTCTTCAAACTGACAAGGGACTGTGTGGGGGTACGGTAGTCAGAGTCTACCCACGGGTTGGTCGAGTGGTCCACAGGATGGTTCCACAGGAAGGTTGGCAGGCATAAGGTGGCACAAACATTGGCAGACACAAAGAGAAAGACACGAAGATTATATTGACCAATAAGATGCCATCTTTAAGATACTGTCCTCAGTTTCCAAACCAGTTAAACAATCCAGGAGAGACTCTGACTTTGTCCAGTTGTGTCCAGATGTCATCTATCAGTTGTGAGACTTTATGGGAATTATTGGTTATATTGAAACAACACATGTGAGGGAATCTCTCACAACACAGGTGATGGAAGATCAGTAAGTAATCAATGGAGCTCAATTATCCAAGAGTCCTTCCCTAAATTCAATTAATTTTTTGATTTAAAGAATTTAATGCTTGTGAGGTGTCATTTAGAGTTCTGCTGAGTAAGCAGACAGTTTGCTTTATTTCTAGGTGTTAAACTTTTCCAAGGGCCAGGAGTCATACCAGAGAAAGAGCCAACGCAGTTGATTACCATTATTTGCAAAATTTTAGGTAAGCCAAACCTGGGTATTATTTTATAAAACAGAGCTTTCAGTACTTTTTGTGCCTTTTTTGTTTTGCAGGTGAAGACCCGTACCCAATTAGTAAAAATATCAACTCATACCAACAGATGTTGGAACCCCTTTGACCTTTGCATATGAGTGAAATCTAATGTCAGTCTTCCTCTGAATAGGTTCCAATTCCTTGATTACCTGGGAGAGCAAGTTTGTGGTTGAGAGGATTGTTTCTAACACAAACTTCACAGGCTGATACTTCCTGTTGAACTGTCCTTAACAAAATTTGCCCAGTAAACATCCTTTGGGCCATTTGATAAGTTTTATCCCTCCCTAAATGAAAGGCTGGATGTAGTGCTTAATGATCATCTAGCTCTGTAAGCTAGGTAATAATAATTGCCCTGCTCTGTTTGTAACTATCCTGAGGGCTGAAGACAGTGTCCATGTGTCAGACCCCTGTTCATTTCCTTAGGAGAGTAGGTGGGATTGAGTCCTCTAATTGATATAGCGGGCGAGATATTTTCCTGAACCCTGGTATCCACAGCCTACAATATACCGTAATTCTAAAACTCCACACAATTGTTCATCTGTCCTCAGGCTAGTAATGCTATAGTCTCTAATTCAGTTATAATGTCCCTTCCTAGCAAGGGAGTGTGGCTCTCTGGCATTATCAAGAAAGAATGAGAAAAAGTTAGGTTTCCCCATATACATCCCAGAGGCTGAGAGAAAAATTTAGTCATAAGTTTTCTGGAGATGTCTCTAATTGTTATGCTGCATTTGGATAGTTGGGCTGGAGTGGAAAGGAGGACAGAAAAGGTGTCTCCAGTATTAAGAAGTAAATCAACTGGTTTTTCTTCTACATCCAGAGTTGCCCAAGGCTCTGGGTTTCCAATGGACAGTTGGTTTAGGGATGATGAAGAGCCCCAGGCCCCATCATCCCCTTTCAGGGACACTGGTTATCTGAGGCTTCAAAGATAGAGGGCCCCAAGGGCAAACTTAAAGTGACTGTATACAGATAGGGGCATTGCTTGTGGGGCTTTGTCTCTTCTGAGGACATTTTTCTTTCCAATACCCTGAATGGCCACAAAAATGGCATTTGGTGTCAGGACCTCAGGGAGTCTCATCTGACATAGTACATAAGGCTGTGACTAAGGCCTCTGATTTATTCCTAAATTGTAATATTCCAGAGTCCTTCCAGGCAAATGCCAATTTTTGTATCTTCCTCTGAATATTTAGAGCTGATTGAGTGACAGATTTGTCCTTTAAAACTGTCTCAGTCTCAGGGGTGTCAGGGGAGATAGACACCCTTTATCCTTAATGAGAACCTCCTTCAACCTCTCCAGGAAGGCCATTGGGCTCTCATTCTCTGTTTGTAAAATACTGGCTAATTTGGCATAATTTAAGGTTTAACCTTAGACCTCCTTAATTTCTCCAAAACACAAGCTTGGAAGTGGTGACAATACCATTCCTCAATGGGATGGTCATAATCCCAATTAGGATCTTGGGATGGAACTACCTGGGCCCCAGTAGGAAACTGGAAATTCCCTATAGGACCTCCAGTCCCATGACAATTAATGAGTTTCTCATCCCCCTATCTTCCAGATGCTGCCAGAACCCCTTGCTTCTCTATCTCATTAAGAGTCTGTTTTAACAAAAACATTATATCTTCCCAGGTGAACACAAAAGCATATGTAATATTCTGAAAAATCTCTATATACTTATTGGGATCATCATAAAATTTGCCTAGGTCTCCTTTTATCTGTCTTAAATTGTGTAATGAAAAAGGTACTGGTAATCTTATCATAGTGGTACCTCTTTGTGTCCCTCCTTCGGGCATTCCATCTTCTTGTAGGGGAAACATGCCTGTTACATTATGGGAAGGGCCTGGATAAGGTGGGCAACAGGGAGCAGATGTGCACATTTTTAAGTCTGGATATATAGACCGAGGACCCAAGGGGAAGGAGGTGGAGGTGAAAGATGACCCTCCTTCTTCTCTAGGTCTGCTTTGGTACAGGCAAAGGGCCCTTAATTGTTTCCCCTCCTGACTGATGGACTTTAGAGAGTTGCCATTAAGTCAGGATTGATCTTACATTGCTCATACCTACCTCGATTTTTTTCTTAAGGTCCAAAAACACTGAAAGTAGGGGACTTTTCCCCATTCCCCCCTCATGTTTACAAAACATGTTTACAAAACTAGTCCAATTGTAGGATAGTATTATGATTGATACTTCACTCTAGCAGGCAGTTTGTACTGGGGCCAAGCCTCAGTGCAAAAGAAAAAGAGTTGCTGTTTCTTCAGGGTTTGTGGATCAAAATCTTCCCAGTTTTTCAGAATGTACCCCAAAGGAGTAATGGCCTTGGTTGAGGACTTGCCCTTCTATAGGAAAAAGGAAAAGGTGTCTTATATCTTAACTCTTATAGCTGGCCAGGAGAAGCCTCATCTCCTGGTCCCACATTTTGGCTGGCTCTGTTACTGTCAGCCAAAAGCCCTGTCAGTCTTGTGAGGTGCTGGGAGTAGTCACTCTTACCCAGGCTTGATCCTACCTTCAAGAGCTGACCAGTCTTTTCCAATTTCTCCTACCCCTCTGTTTCCCACCTGCAGGACTTTGAGGATATTCACTGTGACCAAGCAAGACTCCCCGAGTTGTAGAAGGATGCACTAATTTTATTTTGCCCCAACAGTAATTCTCTTCACAAATATATTTCAAAAGGCTGGCAAAAACCATGTTTTGCAAGGAAAAATCTGCCACTGAAGGGTGCAAAAAGGGCCAAAATTGAGGTTTATTCTTCTTCCTTTTTCAGCAATACCCACATAAATATGTTCCAGCCCATGTGGATATCCATTTTAGAATATCCAGTTTGTTACAAATAGGCATACCCTGGGCTAAGTGTAGCAAAGTGGCTCCCATGTATCCCAGTAAAAGCCCTTCTTCATATGCTATCCATTCCTCATATGGCACAGGCACCCATTCCTTTGCTAAGCAAAACCACCACAAATGTGGAGTATTTGGACGTCTGCAGCAAGGTCATTGCCATGGTCTCCCAGTCTTCAGATCCAAGGAGGGGCAATTTCAACCAAGGCTTGAGCAAAACAACTCAAAAGGGTTTGCTGTCCTGCCCCTTTGGTTAAAATCATAGTTCTTTCGGGGCGCCTGGGTGGCGCAGTCGGTTGGGCGTCCGACTTCAGCCAGGTCACGGTCTCGCGGTCCGGGAGTTCGAGCCCCGCGTCGGGCTCTGGGCTGATGGCTCGGAGCCTGGAGCCTGTTTCCCATTCTGTGTCTCCCTCTCTCTCTGCCCCTCCCCCGTTCATGCTCTGTCTCTCTCTGTCCCGAAAATAAATAAACGTTGAAAAAAAAAATTTTTTTTTAAAAAATCATAGTTCTTTCCATCTTTTTTTTTTTTCCAACGTTTATTTATTTTTGGGACAGAGAGAGACAGAGCATGAACGGGGGAGGGGCAGAGAGAGAGGGAGACACAGAATGGGAAACAGGCTCCAGGCTCTGAGCCATCAGCCCAGAGCCTGACGCGGGGCTCGAACTCACGGACCGCGAGACCGTGACCTGGCTGAAGTCGGACGCCCAACCGACTGCGCCACCCAAGCGCCCCTCTTTCCATCTTTTAGGACAGACAAAAGAGAAAAAAAAACTTTTATTACCTCTTTTTTTTTTTTTATCAAAAACAGACCAACAATCCAAGAAAACTTTGTCTTTTTAAGAGTAAAGCAGAATTTTAATCTTATAGCAGTGTCTTTTAAATCCATTTATTTTAACCTTAGTTCTGATCACACATAAAATTCCTTTACAAAGATTTCCCTTCACAAACCATCTATAACTTTCCTTTAGTTTCAGATTTTGACCTAAGCCTCTTTTCTACACACAACCAGTCTAATTTAGGACAAAATTATTTTTAACCTTTGACAAAAAATGTATTCGCATTCCTTTTATTTTTCTTACATATCTCCTACTTTTCCACATACAGTTACTTTCCTAATTTCCATCAGTCTTAATTACAATTAGCAGAATTTTAATTAGAAACCTTAGCCTCCAGTGAAAACTAAGTAGTAACCAATTGTGAACTGTCTGTTACATCATATATTTTTTAGATGGCAAACTTATAAATCAATTAAGCATAAAGCACGTCTTTCAACAGATTTAAGTATCCTTAGTTTTTCTGCCATAAACCAAAACCACAAACCTGTGTTTAGTAAGCAATGCTTCAGCATTCCATTTGATTTAGAAAAGGCCTAAATGTCCAATAAATTCAATACAGTTTATCATCCGAGCAAAATGTTAAAGTTTCAGGTTACCAAAGACCCTGAAAGCTATGTTAACAATTACTCGTGAAAACTTTGAGACAGACAAAATTACCATTATTTTGAGCCACTTTTTGTTGACAAATTGTAACAGAGATATTCATGAGCTTATTTGACCTTTGTAAACCTAGGTAGAAAAAGTTTTATATATTTCATGCTGATAACTCTAAAGACATGTCTATCTTAATTAAACCAACAAATGTTAATTAGTCTAAATACAGAATACTTTCCACCTATGTCCAACGAAAAGTCAATCAACTTGCTCACCATTGTTAATTTTTACCTAGGGCACCGGTGAAGGAATCTAAAGTGGGAGGTGTAAACTAAGGTCATGTTCTTTGCTCCTTGACAGTGAGGGGAGGAAGAGGAGCCCATGGTGCTGGAGGCATCCAGATAGTATAGGAGTCAGTTATGGAGGCTGCACCATGCTGGTGCAGAAACAGGAGGAGGGAAGAGAAGGCAGTAGAGGTGAGGTGCCATCAAGAAGCGGGGGGCAGATAAAAGTCCTGATGGCAGAAAAAGAGTTCTCCTGGTCTTAAAGCTTGCCAGCTAGGACAAATGAGCCAACAAGTGGAATTAGGCAGTCCATGTCAGGCCAGAAAAGACAGGGAAGTTCCCTGAAGCAAAAGGAGTTTCCGCATCTGCTTGGGAATATTCCTTAAAGTCCCTGGCCTGAGGCAGACTAACCAGAAACAGTTGGATCTAATCATCATAATCATTAACCCAGGGAATGAATGAGGGAGAAGCCCCCACATACAACTAGATTAACCAGAGTGTACTAGGAGAAACAGTGAGAGTATTAGAGTCCCCTTCATTAGGAATGGCCTGTGTTTTCTTCAGCAACCTAGATTAGGTTTTGGAACATTTCTGTGTGTTGATCAGGGTTGTCTGCAACTTTGCCCAGGTCCTTTTTATTTGCTTAGAATCTTGCAGGGAAAATGGAACATGGACCTTCGTGGGGCAAAATTCACATTTCAGTCAATGGATACATTGAATGTGCCTTCCTTTCAGAGGAAAGATTTCTTCTCCCTTAGAAATCCTGGATAAGGAGGACATGACGGTTTAACAGGTGGCCTTTCCTGAGGAGAGGCCTCAGGAGGCAAGACTGTAAGTACTTGTTCTTCTGTATCTCTTGAAGAGGCTGGGAGGTTGGCATCTTATAAGTCTTACATAAGTCTGTCTGGTCCTGTAAAGCAAAGAAGACCTGTACATAGGGAACTTCTGACCATTTACCCTCTCTTCTACAATATAGATCTAACTGTAAGATAGTACTGTACTGAATACTTCCCTCAAGAGGCCAGGATTCTTGGGGTGCCTGGGTGGCTCAGTCAGTTAAGGGTCCAACTTCAGCTCAGGTCATGATTTCGCCATCCGTGAGTTCGAGCCCCACGTCGGGCTCTGTGCTGACAACTCAGATCCTGGAGCTTGTTTCTGATTATGTGTCTCCCTCTCTGGAGGCCAGGATTCTCCATCCTCCAGAAGATACTGAGGCCAAGACTGGGAGACAAAAAAAAAAAAAAACCAAACAAACAAATAAAAAAAACTTCATGCACTTCTTTTTGATCATTTGTATATCAAATCATTTCCAATTTCTCAGAACATGTTCCAGAGGAGTACCCACAGAGAATGGTTCGTTTCCCATCTTGTGATGCAGGTAGGAGTCAAGAACCTCAAGAACCTCTGTACCTGTTATATTAGAGAAGTGACTATGAAGGCATCCCAACATATTAGCTCTCCCCTTTAGAACAAGACATCCCTTGATCTGCCTTCCCTAGGGTGAGAGAATGGCCTGACACCTTGGGTTGAAGAAGGATTGGGCCAGTGGAAGTAGCCATTGTGACCCACTGCTTCAGCCCCTTCTTCTCTCCTCTGGATCCTTCTAAATCTCTTAAATCTTTTTAAAAATTTTTTTTAATGTTTGGTGGGGGGGCAGACTGCAAGCAGGGGATAAGCAGAGAGACAGGGAAAGACAGAATCAGAGGCAGTCTCCAGGCTCTGAGCTGTCACCACCAAGCCCGACATGGGGCTCGAACCCACAAACTGTGAGATCATGACCTGAGCTGAAGTCAGAGGCTTAACCAACTAAGCCACTCAGGTGCCCCTAAATCTCTTAAATCTTAAGGAGTTTGGTAAGGTTAGTGAATCAAGGTTTGTTATTTATAAAGATTATGGGTGCAAGCAAACCTGGGGTGACTATGAAGGAGGCTTCCCTGGCACATGGCCCCCAGGGCTGGTCTCCATTCTTTTACATCTCAGGTGTCCAGTGGAAACCATAGGGCAGGTGCAGAACACTTGCATTGCCAGTCCTTATGTGCGTCCCCCAGATGAACCTTTCATGTAACCAAGGAGGCCCCTGATGACCTCATTCTTTGGAGCTCCTTTGATCGAGCCCTCATTTCTTGGTCGTACTAATTTGCTCACACCTCCCAACCCATGGAATCTAGTCCATAGGTCGATTATTTCTTCACCTCAGCCCCAAGCATCTTTCCTTCCTGGATGCCTGATGTCCCATCAGCCAACAGATCCCAATTATTAAGGTTCCCACTGCTATTGTGCACAAAGGCACTGGTGGTAGATCTGTGTTCCTGTTTTTAATGTCCAAAACCCAGGGGATACAGAGGGATGAATCTGCTGATATTTGAAGCCTAGAATCCTGGCCACATTTAAGCCTGAGTTGTGTCTGACCGAAAAACATATCTCACCAAACAAGTCCCTAATTGCTGGAGCATATTGATCATCAGGACTTGGAAAGGTTTTAAAAGCCATTTAAGAAGGATAGGTGAAGAAAGAATAATCAACAGCAGAAAATGGAACTGGTTGGAGTTAGGCCAACATTCCCCTTTCACAAGGGGGAATTAACTAAACCTTTATCCTGCAACTTGTCACCTGAAACTTAGGACCTGCAGCTGTGCTACCCGCTTTTAACTGGCTCGCACGTGCCTGGTTTTGAGAGTCTTGGTAAGGAGATCCTCTGCTCAAAAAGGGAAAGGAAAGAGTCTGCTGTTACCCTCTGATGATTACCAAGTTTTGGCACCAAAATAATTTGTTTCAGGAGCGTGGGAGAGACACTGGTCCTCGTGTCATGGAGTTGAAGAATGAATCTCAAAGACAACAGAGAGTGAGCAAAGCAATAGAGTTTATTGAGGGAAAGCATAAAACTCTCAAGAGTGAGAGGTGTCCTGACTGTGTAGCCGCTTAGGTTTCTGTGTCTCACTTTTTATTGGGACGTTATCAGAAAGTTTTTGAGACTCCACGCATGGCACCTAGATCAGGCAAGTCTGAAATACGTTCATCTTTTTTGTTTTTGTTTTTGTTTTCTTTTTCCCAACTCCCACGGCTTCTTCACCTTCCCACTTTCAGCTGCAGCCTGCCTCTTTGAGGGTCCCTTATCTCTTGCTTCCTAATGTAACCCTTTCCCAACTCACCAGTACTTCGGAGACTTTTTTATGAGGGATTTTTATAACAAACTTTATATCTGACATTTTACAGCACCCCTTGTCCAGAGAAGGAGGGATTACAGATATTTATTGACATATAGTGTCAGAATATGGAGGAAAATTGACTAGGGAGATGAAAAGAGAAGGGGGTTCTTCCTTTCCCAGGTATGCAAATAACCTGACTTAATTTGTGTAGTATATGTTTTTCTGTGCTTTGTGGTCTTCTAAGTAATGAGATTAAGAAATCCTATCATTGTTAATAAAGACCTCAGTGGAGGGGAGAGAAGAGATGAGAGACAATTAGATGGAGGCATAATGGGTACCCTGTCCCATATGAAACTTACACCCCTTCAAGAAGATCAGGTGCAAGAGAAGTGCAGATAAGTGAAAGCTGGGAGCAGAGATCTAGGCACTGGCTCCTGTATTCTGTATTCAAAGCCTCCAGCTTCTGCAGTTTTACCTTGAGTTTTCTGGTCCTTGCATTTTACTCTTTCATGATGAACAGAAGTTCAAAATCAAATGATGACCAAAGTCAGGAAATCTTTCCAGATAGCTATGTCTTTTCCTTGGAATTCTGTCCTCCCAATCTCTGACTAGTTAAAATCTACACAGTAATCATAGTCCAGTTGTTACCTCCTGCCCACGCCTTCTGGGATTATCTGCACCAGAAGCAATGTCTTTCCTTTAACCTCTTCTACTCCTTTCTGTCAGTCTTACCATAGCTGTCTATCCACACACCATTTTCAGTTCTAGTTACCCTGTATCTTCCCTTTCTCTCTCACTCAACTGTAAGCTTCTGGAATGGAGACACTGTGTCCCATATATTTTTATATTCTCTCCATGGTCCTTAACATAGACCTAAGGAATTGTTAAACAACTTTCATGTGTAGCATACAGTTGCAGAGGAAGAGACCATGGGTAGAGATGCAGAAGTAGGGGCATTATGAGTATTGATTGAGGATATTATTGTTAACATAGGTGTGGACATGATATACTCAGGAATAGGTCATATTATAAGTAAATTGTTACCCCACCAGTATATTTACTCCCATATATTTATTCACCATTCATTCTTTCTCTCACTCAAATGTAGAGCTTTTCTTAGTGGGAGATAAACAATAAGAAAACACTTAAATAATTGCAGTGTGATAAACACCTGAAGGAAATAAATTGAGTCTATTGATAAAGAATAAAAGGGAGTTTTCATTAGATATGGAAGTTAGGAAAAGGCTTTTATGGTCATGGTCATATATTTATCATCCTATCATTATGAGTTAATTCAATTTCCTATTTGAAGGGCAATAATAATAAAACCAACAACAGAATGAGAAGAACGACCTTGCTAATGGGGGGGGGGGGGCGGGGGGGGGCGTGTTTGTCAAACTAACCTTAGGATTAGTTCCATCTTTGGTCCATCTTCCCAACCTTTCCCCTGCCTTGGGCAGAGGGGAAGTCAGGACCCTCCCCTTGCCTTAGGATGGACCCTGCCCTTGAAACGCCCAGAGTCTAAGAGACCCCCAAAAACGAACCACCAGAGTCCAGAGTCAAAGCTAAGCAGCAAGGGTCATTTATTGCAGGTTCGAACCTGGACCTCTGCGCCCCCGTTGCCGGTGACGCCAAGAGGCCCTGAGAGAGGTTTTTACACCCCTTTTATAGACAGGTACAAACAAGTCATGGGGAAATCAGGAATTTTCCACAGTTACAGAGCTGCGATTGGTTGGTGTTTAAAGTTGGACACTTAACAGTATTCGATTGGTTCCTGCCTTTAGGTCAGACCACAACCGGGGGTACGGGTATGACAATGATTGATCAGGAA